>NC_044032.1:274787552-275429635 GCF_901765095.1 Microcaecilia unicolor | reverse complement strand
AATGATGCTTTCTTTTTACAATCCTAAACACTATTTCTGTTTTTGTCTAGCTACAGCATCACTTCATGCACTGTTCCTGAGCTAATGAGTGAGCTGGGAAATAGATGTCAAGCATCAGTGTCCTCATCTGCATAACACACAGAAACAAAAGCTTTCTGGTACTCACTGAAGCATATGCAGAGGGCATGAGCTGAATTTCAAAATCGTTGCTGCTCTGTTGCTTCTCATTTTTGGCATCTGCGCTGTGTTCTTGGATCCCTCTGGGGTCCTCCATACAAAGGAATCAGATAGCTATGGTAGATTGATTAGCCTTGGTTTTTGCTTTTATCCTCATTGCCATCTCTCTTATCTAAATAGATATTTCTAATCGAGTCTAGCTATTCAGACATGAATTCCCAGTAACCAGAATCGCAGAGCAGACTACTCGGTTTCCAGTCAGAAGGCGCCCCAGGCAAATCCTTTTCATTCCACATTGCCCAGTAGATTTCTGCAGACATCTGTGTCATTTTGTCATTTTCTGCTGTGCATATCCAATTTGACTATATGGAAAAAAAAAACCTCACAGCTTTATTCATCTTACCTATAAACAAAAACAATTAGACAACATATGATGACCTATTCTCTGCATTTTTAATTGAAATTTTATATATAATTCCTAGAAATTATGTTTTGTAATAGAAAAAAAAACAGGGAAAGATCAATATTCAAAGCAAAAGAAGAAATCCAAAAGCAACGTAATATGTGATCTCCCCATATCCAGTCCACAATTGCAAGGTGGTCAAGAACTCTAATGAGAAAATAGGAGGGGAAACAAAAGAGAAACCCTCTTGTGTTTAGGTGTAAGACACAAAGCTCTGGAAGTTGTCACCTGCTAAGACAGCACCAGTGGATTCACTGATACCATCATGCTAGAAGATGTTGACGTACTAGTTGCCTGCTCTGAAAATCAAAAAAAGCTACCAAGTGAATAGGGTCATAAAATATAAAACAAACTGATTGTGAATTAATAGCACACTTGAAAAGGAAATTTAACCAGAAAAGGCCACCAAACCTTTTTATAAAACTACATAAAGTTTTGGGTTTAACGCACTATAATGCAGGATTTTATCATGTGGCAGCCCAAATCTAATGCTGCATCAAAAAAGGGCACTCCCAGTATTTCTTATTGCAGGTCATGAATTAACGTTCAAATTAACAGAAGGGACCTGTTCCAGGTTAATGCAGAAGCACATACCTCCATATTCTGTATAAGTCGACCAAGCTTGGGCATGTAAATTTGGGATGACAGATTTGTGCATAAATTGATATGTTAATTAGACATTAACAATCATTAATTGGTGTTAATTGGCAGTAATGTGGTGTTTATTTATTTAGATTTTGCTCACACCTTTTTCAGTAGTAGCTCAAGGTGAGTTACATTCAGGTACTCTGGATATTTCTCTCTCTCTCAGGAGGGCTCACAATCTAAGTTTGTACCTGAGGCAATGGAGGGTTAGGTGACTTGCCCAAGATCACGAGGAGCAGCAGTGGGATTTGAACCAGACACCTCTGGATTGCAAGACCTGTGCTCTAACCACTAGGCCATTTGTTATGTGACAATTAGTCCTACACCCTATTCTATAACATGCATGCCAAAATTTAATGGCATGCAACTCCAAAGGGGTGTGGCCATGGGACAGGCATGGGTGGGTCAGAGGCTTTTCCAGGATTTAGATGCAGTGTTATAGAATAATGTAACTTACGTGCCCGAGTGCCAAAGTTAGGTGCGAGTTGCGCTTTAAGCTTGTATTCTGTAAAGGTTGCTCCACTCAGAGCGACTTTTGTGGAATACTAGCTTAGCATACATCACCCGGCACCTAACTTTAGTTGCTATTTACTGAACTCCCCCCATAATGCCTCCTATTTGATATAAGAATCTGGTCAGCATGAGCCATTTTTAGAACATCCACGAAATACATATTCAATAAAATTTCAAATGACAACAAACGAGGACAGGGGAAATTTTAAAATGTCAGAATCTTGCCCTGGATTTTCTAAGGTCTCTAATGTATGATGCAGACGGACACCATTCTTAATCCTGATGCATTAGAACAGTGGTTTTCAAACCTGGTCTTGAAGGCACCCCAGCCAATCAGGTTTTCTGGATATCTACAGTGAATATTCATGAGAGAGATTTGCAAGCACTGCCCCCAAATATATCTCATGAATATTCATTGTGGATATCCTGAAAACGTGACTGGCTGGGGTGCCTCCAGGATCAGGTTTGGGAGCCAATGAATTAGAAGCTTGGAGCAAAGATAACTAGGGTTCTGTACAATCCAGCACATAGCCCTATTTTAAGAACCATTTATCTCAACTTATCCACTGTCTGTTTGGAACATCTCCTCAGTATGAGTTACATCATCAGTGAAAGAAATTTCCTCACTGGGAGCTGTGTCCTTCTGTTGCAAAGAGTCAATAACAAGCAGAAAGGAAACTAGAATAGTCAATGAAACTGGGGAGGGCACTAAAGCAGGAGAACTTGTCAAAGAAACAGATTCCTCAAGCCTTCCCTGAAAATCAAACCGATGCTCATAGGTTACTCTTTGAGGCTCCAAAGGGGCTCCTCAGGAATATGACCTGCCTCTTCAAGCATACTCTGCAGCTATGTGCCACAGTGTCCAAGGGCTTATAAAGAACTGCAGTGATTCGATGATGTCAAAGAGACCCTGTGAGGTATTATGTTGGACAAGAGTAGTTCAGAACTTCTATAGTCTGTGTCCCACAAATGACAAAAGAACAGGTGTGGATTAGAGAACCGTATAAGTCTGCCCAGCACTATCCAATTGAGAGTGCCGTCATTGATTCCGAAGTAGTCTAGGAGTCTTAGCAGTATGTTATGGTTAACCATGTCGAACACACTTGACATGTCAACTTTTTAAAAGGTTTTTGCCAAAAATGGACGTTTGGCAAAATGGAAATTGCTGCGTGTCCATTTTAGGTCTGAGACCTTACCACCAGCCATTGACCTAGCAGTAAAGTCTCACGCGGTAACTGGGTAGTAATGACCTACACGTGCCAAATGCCACTTGGCGCCTGTCCGATATGTGCGGCAGAAAATACAAATTATTTTTCAGCCGCATGTATCAGACGCGCGCCAAAAATGAAATTACCGCAAGAGCCACTCGGTAGCCATGCGGTAACTCCATTTTGGTACATGTTGGGTACGCGTAGACGCTTACACGGCTTAGTAAAAGGGCCCCTAGGTTACTCCTCTAACCTGCTTTGTTCAGAATTGCTATAATACTTACAGCTGGCATAGAGCCTGGTTTTCCTTTCTGTTTTCACTTTTAGGGGAGAAGGAAGGGGAACTTTGTCATGCTATATTCATTTTTATCATGTTATTTTGATTATGAATTTTAATATATCATTTTAATTAATTAATTTGTTGTTATATTATTATGTTCATTTTATAATTTATAATTGAATTTATAAAATCACTGTTGGACATTCTACTTTTGGGCCCTCCCTAGTCCTGCCCAAAACACACACCCCTTGCTATTTGGATGAACTGCAGTGTGAAATGTGCAAATTCTGACTTTCCAAAATCTGGGTTTTGATGTTTTTAACAGATGGGCTTTTTGTAGGCATTTTGAGGTGGTCATCTGCTTTGAAAATGAGCACCATGGGGGTCAGTATAACCTTTATGTATTTTTATTGTAACATTTCAATCTGTTTCCTGGGAGTTAGATTAGCAAAACTATGTTGAATTTATGCTAGCACTTCTAAAAAAAAGCTCCACTTCACCCACTTGACTTGTTTACTACAACAACTGAACTTGTAAAAAAAATAGCGAAAAATTGTTTGGATGCTCATTTCATTTGCATTGTAACTGAAAACACAAGCAGCATTGGAATAAAATATGCCAAGAACCGTATTCAGTTTTTCAGCCTTAAGACTGTGATTAATCTGCATTACATTTGGCTTATAAAAATTGAAGACATTGTCAAGTTGAAGTTAAAAGGCTTTTATCTGCAGTGTCCTGTTATCAAAATGAAATTAATCTGAGCTAAATACAAGCATTAGAATCTCAGTATGTTAAAGGAATGTAATTAACATTCTTAAAATGTATCTCATCACTTTTTTTTTAGCACGGGCTCATGATTAATGAGAGTATGACAAAGGTGAAAATACAGTGAGAATAAAGTTCCAAGAGCATTTAAACCTCGTTTTATTAGTTTGCAAACCAAAGGAACATTCTAGAATGCTAATAAATGCATTGTTTGTCTGTTTCAGTTGCTATCAAATCATAGTTAATCTGAGTGGAAATTGATTGTCATTGCAGCTCTTGAGCATTGGCTCTGAAAGCGGTTTTACACTGCATGTGATTGACGTACTAATCTTCGTATGTGAATTTTTTAATTTAGTATGACTATAATGAAAGAAGCATTGCCTTGTAAAAGTTAGAACTGGGATTCTGGACAACAGTCAGCAGTCACGTGATTGAAGGTCCTGTCCAAAGCTTGTGCTTTCATCTGCCAAATTATAATTAAGTAGTACATTTTTTCTATGTAAACAAGAGAGTTCTGTCTTATTAACCTTTATATTCTATCCCCACTAGGAATAATTTTATTACAGGATGCGTAGGTGGAAATCTAACAAGAAACCTGCCTTATAACTGTTTTATATAGATGGCTAGGGCCTACGTGTTTATATGAAATAGTCACCCAGAATTATTCTTAAAAGTGCAGAAATTCTTATGCATAAAATTATAGCTGCTTCAAAGCAATGCATGCAAATACTCTGTCAGTGCAATTCTATAATGGCGATAAAAGTTAGACGCCAAAACTCCAAGCACTAAGCTAGTATTCTATAAAGGCAAATTTGCACCAAAAATGTTATCATACACTAGCTTAAGCTGGCAGTAATGCGATAACATTTAGGACAGTGGTTCCCATAAGTACATAAGTATTGCTATACTGGGAAAGACCAAAGGTCCATCAAGCCCAGCATCCTGTTTCCAATAGTGGCCAATCCAGGTCACAAATACCCGGCAAAATCCCAAAAAAGTACAAAACATTCTATACTGCTTATCTCAGAAATTGTGAATTTTTCTAAAGTCCATAAGCCATCCAAACCCGATCCTGCAGGCACCCCAGCCAGTCAGGTTTTTGGGATATCCATAATGAATTTTCATGAGATTTGCATGCAGTGGAGGCAGTGTATGAAAATCTCCCACATGAAAATTCATTGTGGATATCCCAAAACCTGACTGGTGGGGTGCCTCCAAGACCAGGTTTGGGAACCACTGATATTGGCACATCCATTTATGCAATGTCACCAGCAGGCATAAATGCACACACCTAAATATGCTATTGTGCACACACAACTGACAATATTCTGTAAGTTGCACACTTCACTTGGTGACATCCTCATGCCCTACCTTAGTCCAGTGTTTCCCAAATCCAGTCCTGGAGAACCCCTTGCCAATCAGGTTTTCAGGATATCCACAATGAATATGCATAAACTTGATTTGCATGCACTGCCTTCATTTTCTTTAATTAAAAGATATAATAAAATCCAAGAACAACCTGAAGTGGGTGAAACAAGGCCATGTCTGGCAGAAGCGTAGCCAGGATGTGATGTGGGGGAGAGCAGAGAGCAGACTGTGTAGATGTTATGGGCCGTGTGAAAAAAGGTGCCAGCGCCATTGGAAGTCCATTTTGGGGAGCAGTCGCTCCCCTTGCACCCCATAACTATGCCACTGATATTTGACTATTTTAGGGGTCCTTTCACAAAGCTACAGTATGCATAAAAAATGGCCTTAGCAGGCAGAAATGACCCACATAAGGCCATGCTAAGGCCTCTTTTTAGCACAGTTTGGTAAAAGGGCCCCTTTAAATGTCACCATCCTGTGAGACACTTTTTTTTCTATCAGTACTGTTGATTGTGGATCTCATTTGCCTCTTTTGTACTGATATCGCTTAATAGTAAGCACCAAGTTATAGAATGACGGGATAAACATTTTCACCAGGAATAATATTTTAAAAATCCCTTTGAGTATGAGCCATAGGGAGTATATATGTAGTAGCTCCCAAACTGTGTACCGTGGCATCTCAGTTTGCCGCAGTGAACTCTCAGGGGTGCTGTGACATATTTTCCCCACCCTCTCCCACCGCCACCCAAGTCACTACTACTGCTTCTCTAGATGAGCAGCAACAGCTGCAAAACAAGTTACAGCCACCGCAGGATGGGCTGTCCATACACATAGCTGACTATCTTGCACCCTCACACATCACTTCCTGTTCCAGGGCACAACTGGCAGCCTCGTGAATGAAGAGCCCTGCCTTGTGTCGCCTGTAGCTAGCTTGCTGCTGCTGCTGATCTAGAGAAGCAGCAGCGACAGGGATGTGCATGTGTGGGGGAAGGGGGAACAGATAGGAGGCAGCAGACACTGGATTTGGGGGGAGAAACAGAGAAGGGGCTTAAGCTGGATGGAAGGGGAGAGAGAGAGGGCAGAAGCTGGGTGGAAAGGCAAGAGGGTGCAGAGGCTGGATGAAAATGGGGAAGAAGGAAGGCAGAGGCTGGATGGAAGGGGAGATAGGAGGGCAGACACTAGATAGAAAGGGAGAAGAGAAGGAGGGCATACAGTGGGGGAAATAAGTATTTGATCCCTTGCTGATTTTGTAAGTTTGCCCACTGACAAAGACATGAGCAGCCCATAATTGAAGGGTAGGTTATTGGTAACAGTGAGAGATAGCACATCACAAATTAAATCCGGAAAATCACATTGTGGAAAGTATATGAATTTATTTGCATTCTGCAGAGGGAAATAAGTATTTGATCCCCCACCAACCAGTAAGAGATCTGGCCCCTACAGACCAGGTAGATGCTCCAAATCAACTCGTTACCTGCATGACAGACAGCTGTCGGCAATGGTCACCTGTATGAAAGACACCTGTCCACAGACTCAGTGAATCAGTCAGACTCTAACCTCTACAAAATGGCCAAGAGCAAGGAGCTGTCTAAGGATGTCAGGGACAAGATCATACACCTGCACAAGGCTGGAATGGGCTACAAAACCATCAGTAAGACGCTGGGCGAGAAGGAGACAACTGTTGGTGCCATAGTAAGAAAATGGAAGAAGTACAAAATGACTGTCAATCGACAAAGATCTGGGGCTCCACGCAAAATCTCACCTCGTGGGGTATCCTTGATCATGAGGAAGGTTAGAAATCAGCCTACAACTACAAGGGGGGAACTTGTCAATGATCTCAAGGCAGCTGGGACCACTGTCACCACGAAAACCATTGGTAACACATTACGACATAACGGATTGCAATCCTGCAGTGCCCGCAAGGTCCCCCTGCTCCGGAAGGCACATGTGACGGCCCGTCTGAAGTTTGCCAGTGAACACCTGGATGATGCCGAGAGTGATTGGGAGAAGGTGCTGTGGTCAGATGAGACAAAAATTGAGCTCTTTGGCATGAACTCAACTCGCCGTGTTTGGAGGAAGAGAAATGCTGCCTATGACCCTAAGAACACCGTCCCCACTGTCAAGCATGGAGGTGGAAATGTTATGTTTTGGGGGTGTTTCTCTGCTAAGGGCACAGGACTACTTCACCGCATCAATGGGAGAATGGATGGGGCCATGTACCGTACAATTCTGAGTGACAACCTCCTTCCCTCCGCCAGGGCCTTAAAAATGGGTCGTGGCTGGGTCTTCCAGCACGACAATGACCCAAAACATACAGCCAAGGCAACAAAGGAGTGGCTTCAGGAAGAAGCACATTAGGGTCATGGAGTGGCCTAGCCAGTCACCAGACCTTAATCCCATTGAAAACTTATGGAGGGAGCTGAAGCTGCGAGTTGCCAAGCGACAGCCCAGAACTCTTAATGATTTAGAGATGATCTGCAAAGAGGAGTGGACCAAAATTCCTCCTGACATGTGTGCAAACCTCATCATCAACTACAGAAGACGTCTGACCGCTGTGCTTGCCAACAAGGGTTTTGCCACCAAGTATTAGGTCTTGTTTCCCAGAGGGATCAAATACTTATTTCCCTCTGCAGAATGCAAATAAATTCATATACTTTCCACAATGTGATTTTCCGGATTTAATTTGTGATGTGCTATCTCTCACTGTTACCAATAACCTACCCTTCAATTATGGGCTGCTCATGTCTTTGTCAGTGGGCAAACTTACAAAATCAGCAAGGGATCAAATACTTATTTCCCCCACTGTATGTGGGAATGCAGGTGTCAGTGGCTGAAGCATGCCACTGATTTGTTTGCTGCACGAGCAGCATGGAGCTTGGGCCTCCAGCAGTGGACCTCTTTACTGATAGGGCTTGGGCATTCCCCCCAGCAAAAAATCTGCATGGTAAACATTTCTGAGTAAGTACTGTATATTCTATGTGGCGCCTAGATTTAGGCGTGCTTAGTTGATATCCCAGCACCTAAAACTGCATGCCTCCATTTACACCAAGAAAAATGTGGTGTAAATCCCTGTGCATAGATTTACGCTCACTGGACCATATTCTATAACTATGCCTGTAAATTTAGGAATGCCCATGAAACACCAATTTCCCCACCCATAGCCACACCCCTTTTGAACTGCATGCATGAGAACTTAGGCACAGTTTATTACTGAGTACGCTTAGCGAGTTGTGTGCATAAATTCTAATTATTAACAATTAGAACTTATTATTGCTTTTAAGTGCTGTTATCAATGCTGATTAGCTTGTTAAGCCAATTAATTTTACACACATTGTTATAAAATACACTTGGATTTCAGCGTGGAATGCTAGGCACGATATATAGAATCTGGTTGATAAAGGATAATTCTATAATTATGGGCCTGGACTTACATGCCCCTTACATGCATAAATGCATGGAAAATTAGCAATTATGCAATTAAAGGTCCTAAGCATGATTCTGTAAGGGTGTATATAAGTCCCAAAGTGCATAACCACAAGGGGATGCACACATGGGCAGAGCTTGAGTGGGGCATAGACTTGCTAATCTTCTGCAGCAAAATAATCCCTAATTATGTGTATTCATGTTTTTATTGCTTATGTATGTTTAACCTATTAGTGCGTTCCCATATGGGATTTTATTATGGGAACATTGGGCACTAATGGGTTAAAGGCAGGATATAAATAACATTAAATATATAAAGTAAAATAAAATATACTTTTAGCTGTTCAGAAGAGGTCCTACATGAGAGTTGAAAGATTATGGAGAAAGACTAAGGATGAATCGTATTACATATTGTGGCATGAGAATATTAAGAACTATAAGGCTGCAGTTTCTCTTTCCAAGGTTAATTATTATGATGCACAGATATAGCAAGCTTAAAACTCTTCTAAAGAGTTAATCAATACTAATACTGTAATTTCTGTATCTCATGATATACAGCCATTGCTTCATTCTCTTGGAGTATAGATATTATCTTATGTAGATTAGACTATTTTTTAAATTATATCCTGCACTGGACACTTTTGAGCATACTGCAGAAATGCTAATTAAAAATATTTCTATAATTGATTCTTGGGCTAGTATGAACTTTTTAAAGTTGAATGGGTATAAAACTAATATTTTTTTAGTTCGGGAATTAGGATGTTTTTGCCTCAAAAATGTTTACAACTTGCTACAGGGGAAACCTTATAAATTACAAATAAGTCTAAGGTTTTGGGCATTCTATTGGATTTGAGACTGTCTTTTCAAGAACAAATTACAGCTCTTGTGAAAAAAATTTAATTTTCATCTTTGTCAGCTTAGAGCAATTTGATCCTGTCTCTGAGATGAATGCTTCAGAAGTAGAGCCCAGGCAGTTCTTCTGCCATATCTTGACTATTGTAATTCTACCATATCTTGACTTGCCGTGAAGCTATTGCGGAGATTGCAACTTCTTCAAAATACAGCTGATGGAATGATTTTTAGAATTAATAAATTTGAGTATATCCTTTTTCAAAAAATTACACTGGCTTCCAGTTTCTTCACACATAAAGTTTAAAATAGCCTTTATGGTTTTATATATCTGATGGGACATAATCCAGTTTGTCTATCTAAGTATTTGATTATATTGTCTACAGGAAGGGCTTTTCGATCTGCTCATTTAAATACTTCTATTTCCAAATCTCCAAGGTGTTAAGCTTAAGAACTATTTGAGCAACTCCTTTCAATATTTAGCAGTAAAATTTGGAATGGTATTCCTCACCAGATTAGATCTGTTTATCTTACTTTTTATTTACAGAACAGCTGAAGGCTTTTCTACTATCAGATATAGATTCAGTTTAATTTTTAGACTGTATTACTTTTAAGGGTGCTGTTGTGTAATTCCATCTGATTGAGAGGTTTATTTTCTTGTAATCAGCGGTGAATCCTGTGGAGATACAGCAGAATATAAGTTACGAATGGAATGGAATGTCTCCCCCTTCTGCATGCAAATTACAGAATACTGTAAACTGGGTGATGTTTGTTGAACTTAAGCATGGCCATCTATATCTACCATAAATTTGGTGTAAATGGGCATGCCTACATTTAGGCATGCCAGTATAGGTGTACGTTAGGATTCTTAAGGACACTTGCAGCCTTATTTTTGAAAGAGAAGGGCGCCCATCTTCCGACACAAAACAGGAAATGGGCGTCCTTCTCTCAGGTTCGCCCAAATCAGTCCCGCCCTCAAGGAAATGACATCAGAAGGCGGGACTGCGGAACAAACTCACGAAGGGAGGGAAGGCTAGAGACGGGGCAGGGCTTTCAAATGATGTGGCTGCTGGAACGGAGGTAAATTAAAGATTTAAAGCACCAAGGGCAGTGCGGTATGGTGGCGCAGCGCCGCAGCAGTGTCCTTGAAGGCAGGCGCCCCCATGCGGTGCTTACCCAGCTTACCGGGTTTGTCCGGCCCTGGGTACACGCATCAAAAATAGAATTACCACCTGGGGCACGCAGTAGCTGGGTGGTAGTTCTAATTTGATGCGCGGTGGATGCACGTAGGTGCATGTGTGCCTTAGTAAAAGGGCCCCTAAAAAAGATGTTAAGCACTTAACCAGTTACGTAAATAGGACTGCATAAAAGGCAGTCCTATCTTTTTGTGGTTCTTTATAGTCAGTTAAATGCTGAATATTGCACTTAAGCAGCTATATTTTTTTCACCTCCATATACTTGGAAATTCAGTGCTGAAACCCAGACATGGCCTGGCATTGAATTTCTGGGTAGAGCGCCAGCTACAGTCAGCAAAATGTTGATCACCACCAGCTGAATATCGGGCCTGCAGTGCTTATCTTCTTGTCCAGCAGCAAAGTAAAACAGAGTTAGAAAAGGCAACACACCAGGCCCTAGATTCAAATTAATTGTGCCATATATACAAAACGAGGAGAACCCATTATTAATTGTATATGGGTTACAGCATTAAGGGACCCTTTTACTAGACGCATAGGCGTCTAGTAAAACGTAGGCACGTATAACGCATGTCAAATTAGAACTATCATCTGGCTACCACGTAATTCTAATTTCTACACATGTCCAAAACATGCAGCAGAAAATCATTTCTATTTTCTACTGCGTGGCACTAACTGGGCAGTAATGAGCAGTTTACGCTCGCTGATGATTACCACCTGGTTAATGCGTGAGACCTTACCGTTAAGTCAATGGGTGGTGATATGGTGTCAGGCCCAAAATGGACGAATGCTGATTGCTATTTTGCCGCACGTTCATTTTCAGCAAAAAAAGGCCTTTTTTTGCACACATGTTGAAAAATGGATCTGCGCACATC
This sequence comes from Microcaecilia unicolor, assembly GCF_901765095.1. Classification (NCBI taxonomy): domain Eukaryota; kingdom Metazoa; phylum Chordata; class Amphibia; order Gymnophiona; family Siphonopidae; genus Microcaecilia; species Microcaecilia unicolor. Next base: position 275,417,879 of record NC_044032.1, on the reverse strand, counting down.
CAATATACATGTCTATACCAGTGCAGGCCATTTTTCAGTGCACCTTAATAAAAGGTCCCCTAAAACTAAAATCAATGAAATGTTTACCATTAGAGATATGAAGTAGTTAATGTGTATTTGGTTTGCTAGCACACCTTAAAAGTTTTAACAAGGGCAGGATCAATTTGAAGTTCATTAACCTACAAAGCAAAGGCTGTAAGTTGATTTGTACAAGTTTTAAAAAGTTCTAAATTGTGTCACAAAATTTTATCAACAGGAATATGAACTAAACCAAAACAACCTTTTTAAAATTGAGGAATAAAACACAAAACATCTGAATGAATCAAACTTTTGTTTCCTTGTGCATATCTTTCTACACTGTTAACATCACTAGACCTCTCTACACCTGAAATTCATCAGCTACCATTACAGGATCAATCCCCAGTTGCTCATGCCCTGCTAGTGCCTGGTTCAAAATGGTGCCACTGTTTCCCAGCAGTAGTCTCACAAAACTACCACTAGGGGTCAGTAGTGTCATTTTGAACTCTGCAGGGGCAGGAGTGACTTTGGATCACTCTTCCCTCCAAACCCCTAAACCATCAGGAAAACTTATGAAGGGGGGCCTACAAGAGGGTGGTCTTCAGGGGATCTTTTTTAGGAGATTTCTATGGGAGGGGTGTTTTCAGGGGAGAGGGAAGAGGGAAGCACTATTCATCTTTGAGAAGGTCTAGCCCCTTTAGGAAATCCCCCCCCCCCCCATAAGTTAGCAGCTCAATGATCTCAGGAAGGATGAATTTGGTGTGGACAGCAAGCCTGAGTTTCTTTTACAACCATCAGTGTCTGCAAGCTGGGAAGACCAGCAATCTTGAGAGTCAGATTCTTGAAATCCCCTTGACTGGTCCCTAGTTCTGCTTCCCCACTACCCCCAATAATAATTGCTGCCTCCAGCCCCAACTGAAAATGTTGCAGGTCTGCAGTCCAAAAGTTTTATTTTCTATATAGTTTCAAAGTAGCATATTTGCAGGTTTTTGTGTTGCTTCACAGTATCTGGCAGTGGAAGGATTTTGTGTTGCTGTTACTGAAATGACACCAGAATTTGAATGTATATTTGTTTTGTTGCATGACAAGTGAGAAAATCTGGGACTGATGTGATGACTACAGCTTTTTCATACATGATAGGCAAATTCATATTAAACTTATAGTGAAACGATAAAATATTTAGGCATGCTTTGCTCAGCTGTGAATTTTAGTGTTCGAAGTGTCACATACATGAACATTTTCTGTCAGATGCGTCACAACAGAAAAAAGTTGAGAGCCACTGATTTAAGGTGATGAAAATGTATCTTCTTTTTCATTTTAGCAATTTATTTTCCTTGAATGTTGTAACATGGATTCCATGCAACTTAATAGCAGTTGTTTTAGGCAAAGAGGGAACACAAGGAGGGGCATAATCGAAAGGGGCGCCCAAGTTTTCCTGAGGATGTCCTCGCAGGATGTCCTGGCGAAGGGGCGGGGAAACCGCTATTATCAAAACAAGATGGGCGTCCATCTTTCGTTTTGATAATACGGTCGGGGACATCCAAATCACGAAATTTAGGTCGACCTTAGAGATGGTCTTCCTTAGAGATGGTCGTCCCCGATTTTCGGCAATAATGGGAACCAAGGACGCCCATCTCAGAATTGACCAAATGCATGCCCTTTGGTCATTGGAGGAGCCAGCATTCGTAGTGCACTGGTCCCCCTGACATTCCAGGACACCAACTGGGCACCCTAGGGGGCACTGCAGTGGACTTCATAAATTGTTCCCAGGTGCATAGCTCCCTTACCTTGTGTGCTGAGTCCTCCAAAACCCACTCCCAACAACTTCACACCACTAACATAGCCCTTATGGGTGAAGGGGGGCATCTGCATGTGGGTACAGTGGGTTTGTGGTGGGTTTTGAAGGGCCCACATTTACCACCACAAGTGTAACAGGTGGGGGGGCCTGGGTCCGCCTGCCTGAAGTGTACTGTACCCACTAAAAGTGCTCCAGTGACCTGCATACTGCTGTCATGGAGCTGGGTATGATATTTTGAGGATGGCATACAGGCTGGAAAAATTATTTTAAAAAAATGTTTTTGAGGGTGAGAGGGGGTTAGTGACCACTGGGGGAGTAAGGGGAGGTCATCCCCAATTCTCTCCGGTGGTCATCTGGTCATTTACGGCATATTTTTGTGGCTTCGTCGTAAGAAAAAAAAGACCAGGTAAAATCGTCTAAGTGTTCGTCAAGGATGCCCTTCTTTTTTCCATTATCGTATGTGCTAGGCATGCCCCAGTCCCATCTTCGCTACACCTCCGACACGGCCCCGTGAACTTTGGTCGTCCCCGCAACGGAAAGCAGTTGAGGACGCCGAAAATTGGCTTTCGATTATGACGATCTGGGCGACCCTGTCAGGACGCCCATCTTGCAATTTGTGTCGAAAGATGGGCTCCCTTCTCTTTCAAAAATATGCTTGACAGGTTTCCTTGGCATGTTATGTTATTTTTGAAGGTCTGTATTTTCTCTTTAGAACCCTGCTAGTCACTGTTTGAGCAATTAAATGAAAACACTCTGCAGTTGTTACTGTCAAAGAACTTTTATTTTTTTATTTTGCAAAATCTCATTCTAACTTTTTTTTTGTACTTTAAATTGTTTTCAGTGTTTAAACAATAACAGCAAAAGGCCAATACTGACTGCAGTGTGAGTCCCGAACACTCCTGTTTAAAAAGGTGTCTCATTGATAAATGACTTTGATAACTTTCTATTTCACTATGAAGCCCTATGGGTCTCTCTTTGCTCTAGCTAAATTTTTTTTGCACAATTCTGCATGACTAAACAGAAGGACATGCTTGGCACATTTGATTGGCTTCATCAGACTGTGCACATTAAGGCATTGTGATTGCAACCCCCTGTGATGGGCTCTGCTTATGAATAAGTGCCATTCTGTGAATTGTGCAGTTCATGAAAGCACAGTTGTATTAGTTCAGTATAATTCATGAAGTTCCAGAGGATGCTATGGTTCCTACATAGTGAATATTGAAAGTTCATGGGATTTTTTTTGTCCAGATATCTCTTGCGTGGTCTTGATACACCCTGTAGATACATGAACTACATACTCACTAATTGTGTCAGCCAGGTATAGGTTGTGCTAATATCATCTCATTACTGTGATTTGTAATTAAATTGTTCTTCATCTCTATATTTGTCTCCAAAAAGCCCCTCCATCATACGTTATTTGCCTTCCTACTTCATTTGCAGACAGTTGAATATACAACATCTAAAGAGTTAACCTTAACAGGAAAAAAGGCACCTATTTTCTTTGAAAAATTGTTCATGGAAATAACTACTTACCAAATCGTATGCATAATGTTTAAGGAACCCTATTGGAAAGGCTACTAATCTGCTGAATATGTTCATAAGCTTAAATGTAGATGATCAACTAGACCCATTCCAGATCAATCACAAGAAGCCTACAGACACAGTAACCAGTTATGTGGGTACCAGTGTGTGCTGAGCTTTCCAAATATTGAGCAAGATCCTTCATTGTATCCAGTGAAATGAACTTTGTATTTTGTTTGGCACCCCCAATAATTTTTGAAATGTTGGCACCTATGCCTGTTTGATATTAATCCTCTTAAGGGACAGATGACAATCATTGGATTCTTGTTTTCTATCACCACACCATCACAGAAGCACATAGGCATCCTGTATAAGAGGCTTGGGAAGGCTAAGCCTCCCTAGCCCAAATTCGACCTTCCCCTGCTCTCTGTCAGCACAAACTTGCTTGCCTGGTCACTGCCTCCTTGAGTTTGAGGCAGAAACAATTAAAATAAATGTTATTCTTCCTCTTCCTGCCTCCTCTGTCTCCCTGACTCAGTGACTGCAAGTAAAGAAAAACCTTGGTGACTGCAAATAAGGAGAAACCACGCAAGGGCCGTACAGTTGTGCACATCACTGCCACCTCAGCCAGTCCTCCCCAAACAGGAAGTAGAGCTGACAGTGATGTTCATAGCTCTACAACCTGAATGCAGTATCTCTTTATTTGCAATCAGGGAGGCAGTGGATTAATTGAATGGGTAACCAAATTAGTGAGTGGGTAGGCAAGCTCACAATTACTGTTGCTTTGTTGTTGTTGTTGTTGTTGTTGTTGTTAAAGCCAGGTGGAGGTGTCCATGAGTGAGCGACCAAGTGTGGAGAAAAAAAAAAGAGAGAGAAAAAGATATAGAGTGCTGCTGGAGGAGGGGAATAGAAGGGAAAAAAAGAGGCAGGATGATGGGATGGGGGAGAGACAGAGGGGTGAATATGGGTAGTGGGATGGAGAGAGAGACACACACACACACACACACACAGAACAATGCTGGATGGTGAGGGAAGAGAGACAAAAGGGTGATGGTGGAAGGAGGAGGAGGGAAGAAAGAGAGAGGGAGGGACAATTATGGATGGTGGGGGAGAGAAACAAAGAGACAATTTTGGATGAGGGTGAAGAAAGAGAGGAGTGATGATGGATGGGGAAGAAAAAGAGGCTGTGGGGCAATGTTGGATAGGGGGGGAGAGAGACAGAGAAGAGATACTGGATGACTGGGGTAAGGAGAAAGAGAAAAAGACAGGGAGGGAAGAGAAACAGAGAAGGGATGTTGCACGGCCATCACCTGAGAGAGAGAGAAAGTGATGATGATGTATGGCAGGTGGAGAGGGACAGAAGATCTTTTAATGCAGAGAGAGAGAGAGAGAGAGAGAGATATCCTGGATACTTGGGGAGCAGGGAGGGAGCTAGAGATAAATCCTGGGTGGCTGGGGGGGTACACAGAGAGGAGACACTGCATGATGTGGGCTGGGGGACTAGGAGAGAGACACATATATAGATGCTACATGGCTAGGAGGAGACATACACACACACACACAGGAGATGCTGCATGGTAGGGGGAGAGAGAGAAGAGTTAGTGAAAGACTGGGACATAAAAGAAGCAGAATGGGAGGGCCTGGATGAGAGAAAGAGATGGAAAACTGTAGGGAGACACAGAAAAAAAGGAGAATGAAGACTAGATAGTAAGAATGAATTAAATCTGAGTGGACAAAAAGGCAGAAAAATGGAAGAAAGCAGGAAGAAAAATATCAGTGTCAGAGATAGATATAGAGGGGCATTTTCGATATGATGTCTAAGTCCGACTTTGGACATTTTGCAAAAAACATCCAAAATCTGAATAGGAAAGAAAGTCGTTTTCAAAAAAGAAAAATGTCTATCTTTTGTTTTCGAAAATGCAAAGTTTTGTGATTTGGACATTTTGTTTTTTGGTCCATTTTCAAACAAAAAAACGTCCAAGTGCAAAATGCACAAAATCAAGACATTGGGATGTAGGAGGAGCCAGCATTTTTAGTAGACTGGTCCCCCTGACATCCCAGGAAAGCAGAAGGGCACCCTAGGGGACACTGCAGTGGACTTCATAAAATGCACCCAGGTACACATCTCGCCATTGCTCCTTTATCTTGTCTGCTGAGCCCCCCAAAACCCACACAAAACCCACTACCCCCAACTGTACACCACTACCGTAGCCCTTACAGGTGAATGGGGCATCTATATGTGGGTACAGTCGGTTTCTGGTGAGTTTTGGAAGGCTCAGATTTTCCTCCACAAGTGTAACAGGTAGGAAGAGGTATGGGTCTGGGTCCACCTGTCTGCAGTGCACTGCACCCACCACTAGACTATTTCAGCAACCTGCATGCTGTTCTAATGGACCTCAATAACTAGAACCAAGACTGAAATTCCTGTTCCACTGACACAGCTGACAGCACTACCAACAATGGCCTTTTTAAATTTACTTTTTTCTTCCTATTTTCTGCTTTTTATTAAAGAGTGCCCTCAGCAAAAAAACACTTTTTTTGGGCAATACATTTCTTTGCCAAGTGGTATAGCACTTCTTTCATCGGGCTACTCTTTGTATTTATAGGTGTGCTATAGCCAGTCTAAATAGTGCTACTACATTGAATATTTAAATAAATGAAAACGTGAACTTATCTTTAAACATTCTCAGCAACGTGCATAATGTTGCTTATTTGCAACTTCACTCTCCTCAGCCACTGTCTCAACAATATCTCAAGGACCAGCAGTCAGATTTGAACTCTGCCTTGCCTGGTTCTCATCCTGCTGATTTAACCATTAGGTAGAGCTAATGCAGTTAATACATAACCCAAACAAGTGTACTAACTCAGCAATCAAGTAAAGAATAGCAGATTTGAAACCTGATAGTGGTTTGGTAACCTACCAAAACATTGATGGGCAAACGATTTTGTCATTACCAGTATCACAGGATTTCTCTTACAGTGCTATTGAAAATCACTATTCATGTGGCCAAGAGGAAGATGCTGGATTGGGGAGCTAGGTCTGACTGGGAGACGAGTGTTAAAGTGCCAGCATATATTTCCTGAATGCTGCAAATATTGTTCTGTTTAATATGTTCTATTTTAATGCATTATCTCAGTTTTTTTGCCACATAATTCCCTGGAGTGTGTTCAGTTTTTGTATTACCATCCATCATTAACAGAGGTATGAGGGGGGGGGGGGGGGTGACTGCTGCACCTGCACCACAGCAACACAGTGAAGGGGGTCCTCTGCTATGTCCAAAAGTGACCCTACTGCCCCTATAACATTGGCACGGGTTGTTGCCACTCCAAGGATTTAAATTAGCCTTACCCACCCTACCCTAATCCCGTCCCAGTCCCATCTTACTATAGCCTACCAAAATATTTGAGTCACCGACTGGCCATGCAGAAGCAACAAGACTCTCAACAAGTCTAAATAGAACTTCATTTGAAATCTATTTGAATAAATGTTAAGTTTTGTATAGCTGCAATACAAGCTACTATCATTTGTAGATCCAGGAAAAGTCAGAATTTTGGGCTGTCTTCTAAATTATTTATGCTTCAACTAGTATTACGTGAAAACCTCTCTCATCTACCCCTTTAGGCTTTTTAGCTCATAAACCAGTGACATAAATGCTGGGCATGACCGTGTGGAATGTGCTATCATTTTATAAAATAATGGCCTACAGGATCTATTCCAGTATAGATTAACCTTATATTAAAGCAAAACAAATATAAGAACAAAGCAAACCAACTCACGTTCCCAAGAATAAAATCCCAACATCCCCCTCCCCCCCAAAAAACTAGTTATTATTTTAGACAAACATTGTCATAAAATACTCTATTTTCATTCCATATTGTCTAAACAGGAAACTTCTTGTAACAAACTATATACTGGCATCAGGTTTTTTTTGAGAATCTTCCCAAATGCATATATAATTAAAAGTGTCATACAGTTTTATCAGTTATGTTTTTTGAAAAATTCAGTTTAAGTCCTACTTAGAGGGACAGCATTAATCAGCTAGCACTGAGTACTGGAATATTACGTTTCATCCCCTGGATTCTATATAAGGTGTGAAGATGAGTTGCATGTGTTAGTAACACATGCATCACTTAAATTTAAACGTGTTATTATTGAATTCTGGAGAACACACCTACATTAGGCGCAGGTAGTTACATCAGGTTTTCAGTGGTGTACATGGCTGAGTCTAAATGTAGGTCCATTCCCTGGCCCTGTGCACTATTCTATACAATCCCCCAAATTCTATATACGGTGCCTTAAGTTGTGAAAACTAATTTGCCCATGCAGCCAAATTGCACGCACAACTTAATTGATTAACAAGCCAATCAGCGTAGATAATGCGCCATTATTCTCGAGATAGTCTAAAGGTGGCACACCTCGGCTTTTACTATTCACAAGGCTTGAAGTCTGCTGTCTTAGTTTTGGCGACCCCTGAGGAAGGTTTTATGCTGGAACACGGCCCGTGTAGGCTCAATTTTTACTTTGGTTGTGGACTTTTGGCAAATAAGCTATTTTAGAAGCTTGGATTTCAACTATGTCTGTTTCTTCTGGAACATTTATTTCCTTTCATCCCTGTTTCTTTTGTCCAGCACGTACATGTACATTCTTACAGGAATTTTAGAAAAGGCCCTGTGTTGATAGAGCCATTTCTAAAATACCACCAGAACGGAGTACATCCTGAGCTGAACTTCTCAGTTCTGATCTCTACATTCTATGCTTAATGGGTTATATGTATCACTGCCCCATGTCGCCATTTTCAGCATAGGTGCTTTTAAATATGAAATTCATAAGGCCTTTTGTACAAAAGGTCAGTATTCAAAGATATTGAACCTGTCAGGAGAGACTCCTATGTGATTAAATTGCCTGTGTGGGGCTATCCATTGATATTCAGTGGTACTTAACTGGATAGTGCCACTGAAAGAAGCATTATAGGCCAGATTCTATATAAGGTGCCTAAAAAGTCCTTGCGGTAAATATTTCTGGCTAAGCTTATTCTATAAGTGGCACCTAGATTTAGGCATGGTATTTAGAATATGCTTAGATGATATCCCAGGGCCTAAAACGATGCACCGCCTTTTACAGCAATGAGAACATGGCATAAATCCCAGCGCATAGGTTTACATGCATTGGGCCATATTCTGTAACTATGTGCGTAAATTTAGGAACACCCATAAGGTTTAAGGTTTATATTACTTTGCCTAATAATATGCCTAATATTAGATGTTGGATTTGGATTTTGCTCACAACATTCTCAACTGTAGTCCAATGCAAGTTACATTCAGGTACATTAGGTATTTTTGTGTCCGTGGATGGCTTGCAGACAAAGTTGGTACCTGAAGCAATGGAGGGTTAAGTGACTTGAGCAATATCTCAAGAACCAGCAGTCAGATTTGAACCCTGCCTTGCCTGGTTCTCAGCCTGCTGATTTAACCATTAGGTAGAGCTAATGCAGTTAATACATAATCCAAAAAGTAGCAATCATCTAAAGAGTACCAGATCTGAAACCTGTCCCTTTTGAACTACACACTTTAGAATTTAGGTACAGTTCATTGCAGATTATGTTTAGTGAGTTGTGCGCATAAATTCTAATTATTTCCAATTAGTACACTGCCTTGAATGAATTCCTTCAAAAGGGTGGTAAATAAATCCTAATAAGTAAATATTAAGTGCTGTTATTAACATTGATTAGCTTGTTAAGCCAATTAAATGATTATGTTGTTATGGAATATGCTTAGATATCAGCACGAATCACTACGCGCTATATAGAAACTCACTGTTCAGTGGGTGGTTCAGGGGCAGAGTCAGCACTTAAGTAGACTGATTTTTTGGCTGGTTTAACTTAAAGAGTTAAGGCTGAATTTCGGCACTTAATTGGCTAGGTGTCAGTCTTCTGCACATACCTGGATATTCTATGCCAGTGCCCAGATATAGAGTGGCATTGAATATCAGGGTATAAAACTGATGGTGGAAAAAAAAATCACCAATCACTTCCAGCTGAATATTTACCTCTAAGTGTTCTCTCTTAGATAGAAAATGGGAGAAAACCTTTCATACATAAGATCCATAATGTTTGAAACAAAAGTAGGCTATTCTTTTCTATATGCAAACCTTCAACAACTTGATCTTTACTTTGAGGATCATTAATCTATAATAACTGTCTTCAGCGGCTCACTGTTTTGTAGATACTGAATGCAAACATTTATAAGAACATTGTTTCAAAATCAAAGAAGACTACTTCAGTATCTGTTCAATTAGAATTTCTACTAAGAACCTACTTCAGAACTTAGATAACCAAGGCTTTTCTTTCTACTCCTGTGTGAATTGCGCTTTTCTGTCCTTAATCACTTTAATAACAAAGTAATCCACAAAATCCAAAGAATTCATAATATTATAGAGCATTCGGTATCTCATGAGAACTCACTGCAAATCCAATTAACTTCTGATTCTTTCATATATTACTTCAGATTCCCTCTCATTATTTTGCCTTTCATGAGTAAAAAAAAATCACCTTCAAGTTGCAAAGACCACATATATGTCTGTGATTGGCTTGAAACTGGAGTGGATCGCTCTCATGGGAATGCCTGGACTAAGTTGTAACAAATGTTGGGGCAAGAGACTAAGGGCATCTTTTACTAAGGCGCACTCACGTTTTTAGCACGCACTAAAGTTGTGGGCATGCTAAATGTTAGAGATGCCCATAGGAATGCATTGGCATCTCTAACGTTTAGCACGCCCACAATTTTAGCGCGTGCCAAAAATGTGAGCATGCCTTAGTAAGGTTCTCAATGAACAAGGTAACTAATATGGATGAATCCTGTTGGCTCTACCAATTGAAAGCCTTTTAGTAGGCTCTAAGGGCCCTAATTTTAGTAAAAATAGAACTGAATGCAGTTAGTAACGAAATAAAAGTAATGCACTACAATATGTAAGTAAACATTTCATTACTTTTACTTGTTACTGAGTACTTGATAAGCATGAGCATTTTTACTTGTAATGAAGTATTATCTCAACTAGTTTTAAGTACTTTTGTCTTGTTACACGCTACTTTGTTACAAATAAAAGGCTGAAATATTAAATTTTCCTCCCCCCACCTCATTTTCACATGGCTATTACAGTGGCATAGCTACAAGAGGCCTTAAGGACCCAGGTCCCCCCTATGCTGGTGGCCAAAGAGGTGCCTGATTTTTAGACACCACATACTTTTGATGGACGAATGCAGCAGCTGTCAGTCTCTGTGCCTCTGATTGCTCCCAATGATACTGGTATCTGCCCCTATGACCCAGACATGCTAGCTCCTGCCTACCAGCACCATGTTGAGTCACTAACAGGCTCATTTTCGAAAGAGAAGGACGTTCATCTTTCAGCGTAAATCGGAACATCCACTTCCCAGAGACATCCAAATCGGTATAATTGAAACCCGATTTTGGACTTCTCCAACTGAAGTCCGTCGCAAGGACGTCCAAATTTAAAGGGGCGTGTCGGAGGCGTAGTGAAGGTGGAACTTCGGCGTGCTTAGCACTTGGACATCTTTGACCGATAATTTAAAAAAGCAAGGACGTCCATGACAAACACTTGGACGTTTTCACCCGGACGTGTTTTTTTTTACAACTAAGGCACAAAAATGTGCCCAAAATGACCAGATGACCACAGGCGGGAATCGGGGATGACCTCCCATTACTCCCCCAGTGGTCACTAACTCCCTCCCACCCTCAAAAAACATCCTTAAAAATATTTCATGCCAGCCTCTATGCCAGCCTCAGATGTCATACTCAGATCCATGACAGCACATGAAGGTCCCAGGAGCAGTTTTAGTGGGTACTGCAGTGCACTTCAAACAGGTAGACCCAGGCCCATACCCCCCTGCCTGTTACATTTGTGGAGGAAACCGCAAGCTCTCCAAAACCCACCACAAACCCACTGTACCCACATCTAGGTGCCCCCTTCACCCGTAAGGGCTATGGTAGTGGTGTACAGTTGTGGGTAGTGGGGTTTGGGGGGCTCAGCACACAAGGTAAGGGAGCTGTGTTTCTGGAAGCATTTTATGAAGTCCACTGCAGTGCCCCCTAGGGTGCCCGGTTGGTGTCCTGGCACATCAGGGGGACCAGTGCACTATAAATACCAGCTCCTCCCACGTCCAAATGGCTTGCATTTGAATGTTTTTGATTTGGATGTCTTTGGTTTCGAAAATCACCGAAAGTCAAAGATGTCCAAATCCAAGGACATCCAAATTTAAGGACATCCTTGGAGTTGGACGTCTTTGACGGCATTTTCGAAACAAAAGATGGACGTCCATTGTTTTTCGAAAATACGGTTTCCCCGCCCCTGGTTTTGGACGTTTTACAAAGCGGTTGGGGACTGGAATGCCAGGGGAGATGCTGGGCTTTACATGAGGGGGTTAGGGATATAGAAGATCAGGAGAGATACTTGGCTTTAAATGAGGGGGGTGGGGGTATGGGCATCCTTAGATTTGGACGTCTTTGACGGCATTTGTGAAACAAAAGATGGACGTCCATCTTTTTTTGAAAATACGGTTTTCCCCGCCCCCGGATTTGGATGTTTTACAAAGACGTCCAAATCGCAACTTGGATGTTTCTTTCAAAAATGCCCCTCTGTGTCACATGGTGCTGGTAAGCAGGAGCTAGCACTTCTGGACCACAGGGACAGGCACCAGTATCATTGAGAGCATCAGAGGCTGGAGCTGTACTGAGAGAGTGAAAAGCCTACCAAAAGAGTCTGCCATAGGTGAAGAGCTGCACAGGCAGGAAATCAGCAGCCCCCACAAAGTTGAAGAGCCGACCAGCAGAAACTCAGCAGCTGTTTTTTTTGTGGGTGCTGAGTAAGGAAGCTTCCCTCATAGCTAGTGCCAGCATTCAACTCTGGCCTCCACCAGTGGTTTAAAAAAAAAAAAAAAAAAGATCTTATTATTCCAGGTTGGTGGTGGTGGTGAGGTGGGGTGTGGTGGGGTGGGGTGGGGAAGGAGGTAGAAAACCAGAATTTATGCTGGGCTGTGGGTGTATGAGAGTAGAGAAGGGCAGGGGAGTTACCAAGCTATGAGAGGGTGGGGTATAAAGAAGAACAGGGGAGATACTGGGCTATGAGGAGGGTATGGAAGTGCAAGGGAGATAACAGGCTTTATATGAGGGGTTTGGGGTGTATGTAAGGGCAGAGAGAATTTTGGGCTTTATACAAAAGGAAAGGGGGGTAGCGGGATGGGATTTGATATATTGCCTTTCTGTGGTTACAATCAAACTGGTTTATATATTATGTACAAGTACTTATTTTGTACCTGGGGCAGTGGAGGGTTAAGTGACTTGTCCAGAGTCACAAGGAGCTTCAGTGGGAATTGAACCTGGTTCTCCAGGTCCTCAGCCCACTGCACTAGACATTAGGCTCCTCTTCCTTACCATGAGGGGTATGAAAGGGCAGAGCAGATGATGGTTTTATATGCAGAGATTGGGAGTATGGAAAGCAACAGTACATGCTGGGCTTTATATGCAGGGGTTGTGGAATGGAAGGTCAGGGGAGATGCTGGGCTTTACATGAGGGGGTTGGGGATGTAGAAGGGCAGGAGAGATACTTGGCTTTAAATTATGGGGGATATTCTGGGCTATTAGATAATTTCTGTATCTTCCTGCTCCTTTTTTTTGAATGTGTGTTCCTGGTCAGGTGAGAAAAGCCTCACAGTCATTAATAAACCTCAGGAATATAAGACATCAAATATTTTTTATAGGAATGATAGAAAGGGTAATATCCATAGTATGGGAAACAAATTTCTAGATCTAGCGGTTGTAATGTTAGAAGCTGATTTGGATTTAGTGGTGGTCACAGAGACATGGTTCACAGAAAACCATGACTAGGATATAATTATATATGGCTATAATCTATTCAGGAAGAACAGGGTAGGAAAAGGGGTGAAGAGTGGTAGTATGTGTTAAGAATAATATTAAAGTGACAGAATTGCAGGACATGTGGGGTAAGGAAGAAACACTGTGGGTTAATCAGAATAGAGGGAATGGAAAACATATTTATATTTGTGCAATATATAGGCCTCCTTCACAGTCAGAAGAAATAGAGATTTAATTGAAGACATTCACAAGATAGTTATGAAAAGGGAAGTACTGCTAATAGGTGATTTTAAATATCATTGATTGGAGCATCTCTGCTGAGGGGTAATCTAGAAGCAAAAGGATCTTGGATTCTCTACAGGAAGAATTGTTCCAACAGTTGGTAGTGGAACCCACATGGAAAGGAGGTATTCTGGATCTGGTGCTTACAAATGAGGAGGGTGTTTCTGATGTTATGGTGGGTGATCATTTAGTATCTAGTGATCATGAAATGGTATGGTTCAGTATTAAGAAACAAGAGGAGAGGACTTATTCAAGATTGAAGGTTTTAGACTTAAAATAATTAACTTTATCAAGATGGGGAATATGTCAAGGAAGAGTTGGTTGGCTGGGAACAGCTAAAGGAAGTAGAACAGCAGTGGGCAAAACTGAAAGGAACTATTTTAAAGGCAAAAAACCTTTAAGTTAGAAAAGTTCATAAAAGTAAGGGAAAAAGAAGGTTGCTTTGGTTATCCAATTTAGTAGCTGAAAAGGTAAGGGAAAAAAGGTTAGCTGTCATAAATTACAAGTCATTGCAGAAAAAGGAAGACAGGCTAAAATACTTGGAAAGGCTAAGAGAAGCTAGAAAAGCATTCGGTAAACCATGCCTAGATTTAGACACAGTTTTTAGAATATGCCTATGGGTTTAAAGAACATGCCTAGTAGCCATGCCTGCGCCTAACTCTAGGCATATCCATTTACACTGTAAACTTTGGTGTAAATACCAGTGCCTAAGTTAGTCACAGTGCAGGTGTATTCTATAATCCTGTGCAAAGGTTTTTAGAACGTTCCACACCCATGGCCATGCCCCTTTTTGGCATCACACATTAGAATTTACACAACCACTTTACAGAATATGCCTAGCAAGTTGTGCGTGTAAATTCTAATTAATGACAATTAGTGTGAATAATTGCTTGCTCAGTGGCAATTATCGGCATGGATTGGTTTGATAAGTAATTAAATTGTGTTCAAAAATCCAGAATATAACTGGATTTGCATTCACAAGTTTGTTCGTATTATATATCAATAGAAATCAAACAAAATAAAACATGGAAAAGAAAATAAGATGATACCTTTTTTATTGGACATAACTTAATACATTTCTTGATTAGCTTTCGAAGGTTGCCCTTCTTCGTCAGATCGGAAATAAGCAAATGTGCTAGCTGACAGTGTATATAAGTGAAAACATTCAAGCATTACTATGACAGTCTGACAGGGTGGGAGGATGGGGGTAGGTAGGAGGTATGCATGGGGACATCAAAGCATATCATTGACCAGGACCAGGACACTGTACCAGTGACTTCACAGTGAGAATCCTGAAAGGTAACTTTAAAACCATACAAGAACGTAAAACCTTTGAAGTCAGAATGATTGAATATTTTAATACCCAACAGAAAGGACTTAACAAGGATCTGGGGTTCCTAGCCCATTATAAACCATAAAGCTGTATGTCTCTGTTGATCACCCCACCCCTCACCTATCCACACCCATCCTGTTAGAATATCAATGATATGCTTTGATGTCCCCATGCATACCTCCTACCCACCCCCATCCTCCCACCCTGTCAGACTGTCATAGTAATGCTTGAATGTTTTCACTTATATACACTGTCAGCTAGCACATTTGCTTATTTCCGATTTGACGAAGAAGGGCAACCTTCGAAAGCTAATCAAGAAATGTATTAAGTTATGTCCAATAAAAAAGGTATCATCTTATTTTCTTTTCCATGTTTTATTTTGTTTGATTTCTATTGATAACCTTAAGAGTGGACTAACACGGCTACCACACTCCTCTCCTTTCGTATTATATAGAATCTGGTGGTATCCCCTTAATGCTATAAAAGTTGCTAAAAACTGAATTCACAATTTAAATAAATAATGAGTTCATTTACACTGATAATTGGCTTAAGCAATTATTGGCATTAATTAGATTTAATTGGAATATATGCATGGAAATGTAGGCATGGGGTTTGCGTCAAATTTTACATACAAGCTTAAAAATGGGGTGCAGAAATGGGAGGGTCATGGGCAGAATGGGGGCATTCCAAAAATGAATGCATATAGTTATAGAATAAAGGGGAAATGCACCTTATTTAGGCATGAAGAAAGAGGGTAGATACTAGATATAAGGGGAGAGAGGAGAAAGAGAATACAATTAGTGATAGACTGAGGAAAGAAGGGGAGTGAGAGAGCTGGGGTAAGGGAAAGAGATGAAAAACTGTAGGTAGATATAATAAAGAGAAGTAAGAAAGAAATCTGGATAGAGAGACAAAAAATAACTTGAAGAAATCTAAAAGGAAGAGGAGCAAGAAAATGACAAATGGACAGGAAATCCTGGCAAGAGAGTTAAGAGAAAAATGATGGAAGCAGAAACCAGAGACTGGGACCAACGTAATTATAAAAAGTAAATGGCCAGACAACAAAAGTAGAAAACAAATTTTATTTTTAGTTTAGGATAGAGTAGTATTGTGGCTATGTTAATAAACATTAATAAATATAAATAGGAAATGGAATAAGGTGAAATCTTTTTATTGTACTAATTTTAATATATTTTTCACTAAATTTCAGAGACCAAAACTACTACTACTACTACTTATCATTTCTATAGCGCTACTAGACGTACGCAGCGCTGTACACTTGAACATGAAGAGACAGTCCCTGCTCGACAGAGCTTACAATCTAATTAGGACAAATAGGGCAAACAAAAGATAAGGGAATTTTAAAGTGAGGATGATGAAATTAGGGTTCTGAACTAGTGAATAAGGGTTAGGAGTTAAAAGCAGCATCAAAAAGGTGGGCTTTTAGCTTAGATTTGAAGACGGCCAGAGATGGAGCTTGATGTACCGGCTCAGGAAGTCTATTCCAGGCATATGGTGCAGCAAGATAAAAGGAACGGAGTCTGGAGTTAGCAGTGGAGGAGAAGGGTGCAGATAAGAGAGATTTAGTCTGTGAACGGAGTTCCCAGGGAGGAATGTAGGGAGAGATGAGAGTGGAGAGGTACTGAGGAGCTGCAGAGTGAATGCACTTATAGGTCAATAAGAGGAGTTTGAACGGTATGCGGAAACAGGAAGCCAGTGAAGTGACTTGAGGAGAGAGCTAATAACTCAGCCAAAAATGGAAAAAGTGTATACACTTGAGCTGAACAATCCAATACACCAGCTTGTCTGAATTTGCACAGTTGTTAACTGATTCTTTCGACGCTGTTGTATTGGATTGTTCAGCTCCAGTGTATGTGCTTTAGCGTTGTTGGCTGACTTATTATAATTGACTCCTGAGACAGGCACATTATGTGTCAAAACGCAGACTGCATCAAGTCCTTTTATTTTTGCTACTTTTAATAAACCACTGGTTTGGGGGGCAAGATGGCGCCTAGAGAGGTTGTGCGATCCTGAGCTCCCGACCCTCAGCGGACGTACCTGAAGAGACAGTACTCTTTCCCTGGAGGTTCCATGGGAAGGAGGAAGGGAAAGACCAGGGTACAACCCTCCTTTGATCTGGGAAGTCCGGCCCTTCAGCAACAGATGCTGGAGAGGTTTGACATTCAGGCGCTGAAAGCACAGACGCCCGCGCTGACGGGATCTGATGCTGGTCAGACGGACTGCAGTATTGAGGCGGCTTCGCTAAGCCCGCCTCAGAATACAGCTCCCCCACGACCCGGAAGCAATTTGATAACGGCGGAGGTGCAGCCAGAGCTGCCGACCGAAGAGGCGTTTGCTCTGGCAGCTGGAGGAGGCCCTGCCGTTACCTCGACCCCAGAGATGTTAAAGTACAATGGTTGATAGCCCTGTACCTCTTCTCGATCTGGAGGCTGCTTCCAAGTTGATTGGAGATCAAACAAAACCTGCTGTGATAATGCTGGAAGCACTGTGGTACGCTATTCAGGGAATGAATACTATCCTTATCCAGGTAACAAAATCAATTAAAGAACTTATAGGTCTAAAACAAGGTCAAGATACTTTATCTGGGAGAGTACAAGAAAATGAAGGAAAAACAATTACTAGGAGGAGAGATTAAACAATTACAGAATTTAAAGGAACAATGGTTAAAGACAGGGATATTCTGGCTAGGAAGCTGGAATATCTTGATAACCAAGGGAGGAGGCATAATTTAAGATTTCTCAACTTTCCAAAATCACCTTTGATTCCTGCAATTGATATGCTAAAAAAATATTTTGGAGAAATCTCAAGAGTTCCGATGGAGGGTTTTCCACCCATTGTTAGAGCTCAATATATAACTGGTTTTAGAAATCAGCCCTTGGGATCTCAGCCTGGACTTAATCTTACTGAGTTCTTGGAAAGTTGATTAGAGGTGATAACTCAACGTGCAACCCTCCTAGTGACATTTGCACTTGAACCAGATAGAAATAATATCTTTCGTTTATATTTTAGACATAAGAATGCATAATTCTTAGGAGCCAAGATTCAAGTATTTCCAGATTTAAATAAAGAAACACACAAAAAAAGACGAGAATTCATGGTATTAAAACTAAAAATACTCGCCTTAGGTGCCACATATGTATTAAAATATCCTTGTAGATGTTTTGTATCTTTTGGTGATGTAAATTATGTATTTCTTGACCCTAAGAAATTGCAAAAATATGTTATTTCTAAAGAAGAGGATAATGGTGGTATTTCTCCCTGAACCTTCACTCAGAATAATATACTGGTAATATCAGCTAGCGGCCATTTCTGTGTTTTCCCTTTCTGTATTTAATGGGATGTTGATTAGTTCCTTTTTGAATTTATTTTCCTAGTATCTTGCCCTATTATAGTGGTCAATGTAAGAAGAATGTTAATTTAATCCTTTTGGAGAGATTTAATTTACTAAATTGTATATTTCTAATATCCACAAGTATAATAATATGGATGTAAATCTGTAAAATCATTAAACAAAAACACTGGTTTGGAACTTCACTGGTCTACCCCCTTCTTTTTCCTACCATCATACCTATGATAGGATGCTAGCAAGAATATTATAGGAACTCTTTTTGCTGGAAAAACATTCTGGAGGAAGAGGGAAGGCCTGGTGGCATGATGAGGACTAAAGAAGGTATTTTACTGTGAGATCTGATACCTATGCTAGGGCATAAGGGCCCTTTTTACCAAGCAGCAGCAAAACAGAGCCTGCGTTGGTGTCAGCATGTGTTTTACATGTGTGCTGAGGCCCACTTTTAATGCAGCTAGTAAAAGGGTAGTCTCACTTTCCTACGGGAAATGGCCAGGCGGCAAGTAAAGCACTTGCCTCGCGGCCATTTCGAGGGGAACCCTTACCGCCACCCATTGAGATGGCAGTAAGGGCTCCCACGTTAACCTGGTGGTAACTGGGCAGCACTTGGTACTGCCTGTTACCGCCGGATACACTCCGGTGCTACAAAAATAAAAAAATTTTGTAGCGCCAGAAATGACTGCATGCTAGGGGTGGGAAGTAAAAGGGCCCCTTGATATGCCACCTTTCTGTGGTATAAGCAAAATGGTTTACATGTATTATATTTAGGTGGGCAAAACACAGATTAAGAGCCCTCTTTACTAAGCAGCCTTATAGGCGTGTTAATGTTTTTAACGAGCGTTAATCACATACATGCCTACAATATCCCTATAGGTGCCTACATGGTTAGCGCCACGCACTAAGTCTAAGTGCAAGCATGCTAAAAACACTAAGGCAGTTTAGTAAACAGGACCCTAAAAGATAAATGTAATAGCATATGCAGTTTTTGCATTGTGGCAGGAAATACATGAACACCACAGTGCTCACTGCACATACTATTCACCGGGAATAGAATATTTTTTTTTCAAATCTGATATTACATTTCCTGTTAGTTCTCTGGGGTGGATCTGCTTTGTTGACTGAAGAAAACTGCACAATCATCTGAACACACTGACATAAACAAATTATAGGTCTTTCTTCTTGGCAGACAAATTGACACGTCAGATTCTAAGTCTATTGAATCAATAATGGCTGATATTGCATATGGAAACAAATCATAGATTGCAATTTTAAGGAAGCTGTAACATATCATTGTTATGAAAGCCTGTTGTACTGTGGCGTGTGCTGTGATTATACCAATTTTATCAGTATGAAAAGATAGCTATAGATTAGAGACTTTAAAATGTTACTGGAGGTCTGGAAGTTACTAAGAAAAAGAAAACTCTAAAAGCCCAAGGGTATTAGATTCCCTGTGCAAACCTTCAGCCATGCACCCCTCCCCCCCCAAGAACAGCTCAGGCTCTACCAAGCCCTCCCCCCCAGCACCACAACCACCATTACACTGTAGTTCTGCATCTCCCTTTCACCTTTCTATGTCCCTCAGGTTGCCATCATCCAATATCCAATACCTCTCCCCCTCTGTGGGCAGCATCTCCCTTTCCTCTTCTTCCCTGCTCCATGGTCAGCATTTCCTCTTCACTTCTCTACCCCATCTTCCAAGGTTGCCAGAATCTTTCCATCCATTCTCTGCCCCCCCCCCCCCCCAGTTAGCATCTCTCCCCCATTCCTTCCCACTTCCAGGCCACTGCTGATGCTCTCTATCTCTTCCTGTGCCAGCTCTGAATTTAAAAAAGAGTACGCACTGTGTAGGCGTATAGGTGCAGGTCCATGTTTACCACTTCCATGTCCCTCCCGTTTCTGACAGGAATTCTACCTCAGAGAGAGGCAGGGCACAGTGACACTTCAGCCCAGACCTGTGCTTACAGGGTCTATGCAGCTCTCACATTCTTTAAGCTCAGGACCAACATGGGTGGAGGTGAGAATAGCAGTAGCAGGCCTGATAGAGAGAAGGCACTTGTATGTGCCGGAGCCATGCTGTCTCCTAAATTCTATTGTCCTAACATATGCTTATTCTGACTTGTGGCAGGGTCGGACTTGTGCTTTGCTTCATTCTACTAAAACATTTGCTTAGAACATTTTTCCTTCATTTCCTAATTGCATTAATTCATTTAAAATGTTCAGTCTTTTTCTTGGTAGCACATGGTGGGTTACATTTAAATGGATTAGGTATGTCCTCCCCCCCCCCCCCCCCCCCCCCCCAAGATTTAAAATCTAAGGCTTTTATTTACTAACCCATGGTAAAATAACACATTTGTGTGCAATTTAACCACAGGAAATTTACCTACAATTCTCTAATTCATGGTATTTCAGTATTGAATGATAGTGAATCCCAGGGTAATTTTCTTTGCATTGCTGCAAGCAGAAACTTTGCATGTTCCCAGTCACTACCACATACAATAGATGTCTCCAACCTGAGTGCATTACTTTTAACATGGCCCAATGATTAAAAAAAAAATTAAAAAAAAAGCTCTTCCCCTTCACCACTCAGCCACAGATCTTCTTGGTGATTAAAGTGTAATAAATAAGTCAGCCTCTGGCTCTCTACATCTGTCAATTACATGATCTTCCTTAGCCTTGCATCTTCTTTTGAAAAGTACTGACACGCTCAGACACTCCCTAGCCCCTGATCCCTTGTTACCAATATGGCCACTCCTTATTGTACCCAGAATCCACTGGCACCACATATTGGGTTTCTAGTGATAGCAGAAGTGGTCCTCAGAGGCTCCTGCCCCAGTAGCTCTACTTTCAAAAATGCTGCTACCAGGTGATAGTAGTAATTTCAAGATACTATCTCTAGGGGTGTTGGCAGTCTGACCCCTAGCAATGCTACTGTGAGAGAACTGTGAGTGGCCTGTCAACACCATTTTTGAATATGGAACTACTGGATCAGCAGCGACCAGGGATGTGTCCTACCTGTTACTGGACATCAAAAACATCCTGGTACATGCTAGGATGGGGATGGGGTCTCCACTCCCAGACACACCCACAGCACTAAAAAATAAATTCTGTTGTTTAGCATGTGGGAAGTGTGTGTTGAGGCCTAAACTACTGTGGGAGGCCTGTGCTTTCACTCTAAAACATTTGAACTTATTTGTTATCAGCAGAATTTGGAAAATGTACAAGGATGTATAGACTTTTATTTGGATACTGCATATATATGGAAAGAGAGAAGTTAATCAAATACCAAGTGATGCAAAGACCAACAAATTGTCACAAGGATACAGAAATTGTCTCAATTGTTCTGGGTGCCACTAGCCTAGTTCGTGGTAGAAATCAGCTGGCAGTAAATGCCGAGATGCCCAGAAGAATATTTATTTATTTATTTATTTATATATATCATTTATACCCCACAATTTCCCACCACTGGCAGGCTCAATGTGGCTTACAACATTTAGTTAACAAACAGGAAATTACAATAAATGGAAAGTGATACGAGGGGTGGAAAGGTACAGGGTTAAGAGAAAGTAGTTAAGTCCACAAGATCTTTAGAGGAGTTGGAGTCCAGGAATCACAGAGGTAGGACGAGATCTTTAGGGTAAGCCTTCCCAAATTAATGGGCGTCTGGGCATTTACCACCAGTTGATTTCTACCATGAGCTAAGAACGCTGCCGTGGCTTAGTAAAAGACCCCCTATGTTTCTTACATTGTATGAACTCCCCTCCCCCCCCCCCAAAAAAATCAAGAATAATTCAAGGATTTAGGGGCCCGTTTATTAAAAGGTTGGGCGCAGCATCCCGGAACTACCGCCGACCCAAAGCTAGTGCCCGTGATAGTTCCGCACCCTAGCATGCACCATTTCTGGGGGAGGTACCTGGCGATGATGCTGCCCGGTTACTGCCAGGTTAGTGCGGGAGCCCTTACAGCCACCTCAGTGGGTGGCAGTAAGTGCTTCCTCCTCAAAATGGCCGTGTGGCAAGTGTGAACTTACCGCACTTCCATTTCATTTTTGGCTATTTTCACCTGCTGCAGTAAAAGGGGCCCTGGTGTGAGGCAAAAACAACCATCACTGCTAGTGCAGGGCTCCTTTTACCGCAGCTTAGTAACAGGGCCCCTAAGAAAAGCAAATAAAGTAAATCTGACAGACTAAGATAACACCCGGTATATCCTAGCATATGAATAAGGTTCCCTCCTATAACACTATACAGAAAAGAAACCCCTTTACAGACACCATAGACCCTGTATCCTAAAGTACAAAGTGACTTTGCAAAAGTGCACTTTACATTTAAAAAACAAAAAGCACAGAATGCCTTTGCTGATTTCTTACACTTCAAGTTCATGCTGACCTCCTTCCAATCTGCTCTTTTACGTGCCAAACAGGATTATTATATCCAACTGACCAACTCTCTTGGCTCTAATCCTCGACTTCTCTTCACCACACTGAACTCTCTCCTCAAGGTGCCCCTCCCCCAACTCCCCCTTCATTATCTCCTCAGACCCTTGCTGAATTCTTTCACAACAAGGTTCAAAAGATAAACCTTGCTTTCTCTACCTCACCAGCTCTCCCTCCACTAGTCCATTCCCCTCTCTCTCTCCTTCCCCTCATTCCCTTTCCTCCTTTCCTCCTTTCCTGAAGTTACTATTGAGGAAACTACACTTCTCCTTTCTTCCTAAAAATGTACCACCTGTTCCTCTGATCCCATTCCCACCCACCTTCTTAATGCCATCTCTCCTACTCTTATTCCTTTTATCTGTCACATTCTCAACCTCTCACTTTCCACTGCGAATGTCCCTGCTGCCTTTAAACATGCTGTGGTCACACCTCTCCTTAAGAAGCCTTCACTTGACCCTACTTGTCCCTCTAATTACCGACCCATCTCCCTCCTTCCTTTTCTCTCCAAATTACTTGAGCGTGCTGTTCACCGCCGCTGCCTTGATTTCCTCTCCTCACATGCTATTCTTGACCCATTACAGTCTGGTTTTCGCCCTCTCCACTCAACCGAAACTGCGCTTACTAAAGTCTCCAATGACCTATTACTGGCTAAATCCAGAGGTCAATATTCCATCCTCATTCTTCTTGATCTTTCCGCTGCTTTTGACACTGTCGATCACAGCATACTTCTCGATACCCTGTCCTCACTTGGATTCCAGGGCTCTGTCCTTTCCTGGTTCTCTTCCTACCTCTCCCTCCGCACCTTTAGTGTTCACTCTGGTGGATCCTCTTCTACTTCTATCCCTCTGCCTGTTGGTGTACCTCAGGGTTCTGTTCTTGGTCCCCTCCTCTTTTCTATCTACACTTCTTCCCTTGGTTCATTAATCTCATCCCATGGCTTTTCCTACCATCTCTATGCTGATGACTCCCAAATCTACCTTTCTACCCCTGATATCTCACCTTGCATCCAAACCAAAGTTTCAGCGTGCTTGTCTGACATTGCTGCCTGGATGTCTCAACGCCACCTGAAATTAAATATGACCAAAACCGAGCTTCTCATTTTCCCCCCCAAACCCACCTCCCCGCTCCCCCCCTTTTCTATTTCTGTTGATGGCTCTCTCATTCTCCCTGTCTCCTCAGCTCGAAACCTTGGGGTCATCTTTGACTCTTCTCTCTCCTTCTCTGCTCATATCCAGCAGACCGCCAAGACCTGTCGTTTCTTTCTTTACAACATCCGTAAATCCGCCCCTTTCTTTCCGAGCACTCTACCAAAACCCTCATCCACACCCTTGTCACCTCTCGTTTAGACTACTGCAATCTGCTTCTTGCTGGCCTCCCACTTAGTCACCTCTCCCCTCTCCAGTCGGTTCAAAACTCTGTTGCCCGTCTCATCTTCTGCCAGGGTCGCTTTACTCATACTTCTCCTCAAGACCCTTCACTGGCTCCCTCTCTGTTTTCGCATCCTGTTCAAACTTCTTCTACTAACCTATAAATGTATTCACTCTGCTGCTCCCCAGTATCTCTCCACACTCGTCCTTCCCTACACCCCTTCCCGTGCACACCGCTCCATGGATAAATCCTTCTTATCTGTTCCCTTCTCCACTACTGCCAACTCCAGACTTCGCGCCTTCTGTCTCGCTGCACCCTACACCTGGAATAAACTTCCTGAGCCCATACGTCTTGCCCCATCCTTGGCCACCTTTAAATCTAGACTGAAAGCCCACCTCTTTAACATTGCTTTTGACTCGTAACCACTTGTAACCACTCGCCTCCACCTACCCTCCTCTCTTCCTTCCCGTTCACATTAATTGATTTGATTTGCTTACTTTATTTATTTTTTGTCTATTAGATTGTAAGCTCTTTGAGCAGGGACTGTCTTTCTTCTATATTTGTGCAGCACTGCTTATGCCTTGTAGCGCTATAGAAATGCTAAATAGTAGTAGTAGTAGTCGATGCTGCGCCAGGACCTCCTCGGGTCACATGAAAATTCTAACCCACTTCGGGCGTTTCCATTATTGACCTCCATAGCGAAGTGTTACTATTTCCGGGTCTTGGAGGGGTCGTGCCAACAGGGGGACTTAAAGTCACTCCCTCCACTGAAATTCGGCAATAAAGCCTTGCTGTTCCCCGAAACAAGAACCAATATCCCCGACGTTATGACCCCGAATCTCTGCAAAATAGACTGAGAAGTGGTGGGAACCCCAGCCGTGTTCGAAGAGGACAGCACCACGGCTTTGCCTTTTCTCTTCCCCATTCTCTGGGGAGCGCGCCTTCTTCAGGCATTCTGGTGTAAAACGGGAACTCAACTAGCGTACGTCCTCCCTCAACGCCATCTTGGATCCTCCAGGTTGGGACACTCTTTGTCTGGTTTCTCCTCAGAGGCCTGTCTGATATGGGTAACCCTACAGCATAGCCCTCTGAGTCATTGAAACACGGAAGCCCCTCCACCACTTGCAAGGTGGTGTCCCTTCGGAGGGGATCACGTTCCCTTTTGAGCTGTACGCTATTTAGGCACCCAGGGTTACAGAGTAGCACATAGGCAGATGCGTACACAAATCCAAATTAGTGCTAATTAACTTAAATTGATAATGCCAAGTAATTGATAGCTCATTAACCAATTTAGTTGTGCATGCATCTTGGATCTGTGCTGAAATTTTGGCAACATATATAGAATCCAGGGGATATTTCCTGGTGTATTTATGTATATTTTACTAAAAGGTGTACATTGTAAATGTCACAATTTTATTGCCTGCCTAGATGCCTTACGTAAAATTGGGCTTAAACTCTTCCAAAAATGCTCCCATCCCCCCATTCACTAAACTAGGATTACCCCGCCCTCCCTTCATCATGTACAAAGTTTCTATGTCCTCTGCCAGCACCCTCCCCCACTGCATCATGTAAGCACTGGGCCTCCCTAGAACAATATTGAAATTGAGGTGCATCTTTTACATTACAATTATTTATAACAGCAACAACAAAAAAGATGTCTTGAAGGAAATGGTTCTTGTTGGAATGTGTCTTGATAGGACAAAATCAGAATCATTGCTGAACTGAAAATTAGCCCACAAATACAAGTTGGAATCAAATAATTTCAGAATATTGCTGATTCTAAAAGATAATCTAGTTTTACTTATGAAGACAAACCTGCTAGAAATGTAGGGGTTCTTTTACTAAACTGTGGGGAAAATGGTCCTCTTGTAGCAACAGGGGCCATTTTTCCCATGCTCCAGGGCTCTTTTTATCATAGTGGGTAAAATGCCCCCCCAAAATGGCCACGTGGTAAGGTAACCCTTACCGCGTGGCTATACAGCAGGAGCACTTACCGCCACCTCAAAGGGCTTCTACAGTAACCCAGTGGTAAATGGGCAATGCATGGTGATGCCCGATTACCACCAACTTAGCACCGTGCTACAGAAAAAGAAATTTCCAGAGCACTTGAAATGGTGCGCTCCAGCTGGAACTACCGCCGGTGGCCACATTGGGCCAGCAGTGGTTAAGGATTGATGAGTGGTAAGCCCATATTGGACTTACTGACACTTTGTAAAAGACCCCCTAAGTTAATGGAGGATTTTGAGGTGAAAGAGTTGACAACATGCTTTTTCATTAGGGATGTACACAAATAATTCTTGTTTTGTTTTTAGAAAATCTGGTGCTTTTTCCATGATTTTTCTTACATATTTTTTCAATTTATTTCAGAAATTTATATTTATTTTATTTTAGTTACATTTGTACCCCGCACTTTCCCACTCATGGCAAGCTCAATGCGGCTTATTTGTACCTGGGGCAATAGAGGGTTAAGTGACTTGCCCAGAGTCACAAGGAGCTGTGCCTGAAGTGGGAATCAAACTCAGTTCCCTAAGACCAGAGTCCACCACCCTAACCACTAGGCCACTCCTCCACTCCATATTAAGATAAATGTTTAAATTCATACTTGTTTAATACATGGCAATTGATTGTGCGTATATTAGTTCATAGACTGATGTTAATTAAGCTGATTTTGCACAATTCAAATTTTTAAGGTCCTTCAATGTGTGTTGATGAAAGCACATATCTACTTTTCATAACACAGGCAACAAAAATAACTAAAAGCAACAGTAATTCATATGTGGAGACACCCTAAAGTTTTGACACGAAGGTACAGGCAGTTTTACTCTTGGAAGAAAAAATTTGATTGTTAGGGATTTAATAAAGGAGAGCATAGAAAATTTCCAGTGAAGTAAATATGAATGTAAGATTCAAACTGATCCATCCATTGAGGGTGAATGTCCCTAGGAAATGCAAAGCCAAAATATTGAAAATCCTGAACAATTACAAGGTTATATTTATTCTCTTTCAGAGATTAAAATGGAGACTGACTGATTTATGTATGCAGACAGATGCAAATGGAGAATGCTGCAGTGAGACAGTGAGTATGTCATATGCTTCACTCCTGGCTAAGAGACTACATAGATATTTTTGATTTTCACTCTTTTATCATAAATGCTTGAAGTAGTGTACATAGAGTTTGGTTTTGCATATAGATTCTTAATTACAATGTTGCCTTTTCAGAGCCAATGGCTGTTAATAGCTACTAATTAAGGTGAGGTCTGTTGCTGAAATTGTTCATGTAACTTGTTTGTAATGATCTGATTATATCCTGTAGACATTCCCAAAATCTGTTGTGCTACAAGTTTGCTAAGTATCAATGTCTCTCATACAAACTCTATGGTAGCATCATTCAGAGCCACTATTCACCCAGAGGCATCCCAGATTAATATTGTTCATATTGTTAATATTGTGAGGAGTAGGCTAGTGGTTAGTGCAGTGGAGGTTGATCCTGGGGAACTCAGTTCAGTTCCCATTGCAGCTCCTTGTGACTCTGGGAAACTCACTTAACCCTCCATTGTCCCGGTACAAAATAAGTACCTGAATATATGTAAATTACTTTGAATGTAGTTGCAAAAACCTCAGAAAGGCAGTACATCAAGTCCCATTTCCCCTTCCCTTTAGTTTGATGTCGAGGAGCTTAAGGATGTGACCTTCCTAAAGAGCGCTACACTACCACCAAGCTACCTGAGTTTTCAAGGAGGGCAGGAAAATGTGCCGACTAGCAGCTGCCTTGTGGTTCTGAAGGGCAACTGAAAAAAAAAATCAATAGCCTGTCACCTTACTCAGAACCCTAAAACCAGCTCTCCCTTAGTTGCAGGGCTTGCAGACTCTCATTACCTCTCTCCTCAGCATGCGTTTCTGCTTTTTTCTGGTACCTCAGTATGCTGATGTCTGATTTGTGTTGGTTTATTATAAGTGAACAATTTTAAGTGAAGAATTAAATCTGTATAGGAGGTTTAAGAAAATTATTGATTACAACTGGTCTAACTACATAAAATCTGTGCATATCTGACAGACTCAGCAAGAATTACTATTAGTAAGTTCATAGTTTGAAAGCAGGGGTGGCTATGTGCATGCCACAAGAATGATAATAAAAATCTGATTTTCAGGATATCTATAACAAATATGCATGAGATGTTTTGCATATAAAAGAGGAAATGCAGATAGAGAGAGAAATATACACACACACATACCCCTAAATTCTATCTAGTGCGACTTGAGTTGCATTCACAAATCTGGGCATATTCTGATTTGCACACGCAACTTAATTGGTTTAATTTAGATGTTAACAACCAATTATTGTGAAGAAAAAAGTGGGATGTTTGACCACGGAAACTAAAGACTGGAGAGATGAATTCTTGTTACTTTGAAGAATTCATCTCTCCAGTCTTTGGTTTCCATGGTCAAACATCCCACTTTTTTCTTCACATCTTGTGTTCTTCTGTAGGGCGTTCGAGTTCTCTGCCATAGGCGGAATAACCTGGACACAACAACCAATTATTGGCACTAATTAGAATTTACGCGCACAACTCGCTAAGCATAATCTATAATGTAGTCCATGTTAATTCTACTGTGCGGATCTCAAAAGGGGGCATGGCTATGGGAGGAGCATGGGTGGCTCATGGATATTCCTAACATTTATTCACAGTGTTATAGAATAACCTGTTCTGTGCCTAAAGTTAGATGTGGGCATTTACGTCAGGTTTTCATTGGTGTACATGACTATGCCTAAATTTTAGTCACGTGGATGGTGCTATGCATATTCTGTAAATGGTGCCTAACTTTATGCATGGTTTATGGACAACATGTAGTCACATTTTCCATCTGCAGCAATTTTTTCAGTGGCAGATATAGAATCTGGCCCATAATGGGAGAGATTCTAAAACTCCTGCTTATTTTTGAACGAGAAGGCCGGCCATCTTCGACACAAATTGGGAGATGGCCGGCCATCTCCTGAAGCCGGCAAAATCAGTATAATCGAAAGCCGATTTTCGCCGGCTTCAACTGCTTTCCGTCGCAGGGCCGGCCAAACTTCAAGGGGGCGTTTTGGCAGCATATGGAAGGCGGGATGAGGACGTGGTTATGAGATGGCCGGCTTGGGCCGATAATGGAAAAAAGAAGGCCGGCTCTGAGGAGCATTTTGCCGACTTCGCTTGGTCCATTTATTTTAGGACCAAGTCTTAAAAAAGTGCCCCAAATGAGCAGATGACCACTGGAGAGAATCGGGGATGACCTCCCCTTACTCCCCCAGTGGTCACCAACCCCCTCCCACCCCCCAAAAAAAAATTAATACACATTTTTTCCAGCCTCTATGCCAGCCTGAAATGTCATACCCAGCGCCATGACAGCAGTATGCAAGTCCCTGGAGTACTTTCTAGTGGGTGCTGTGCAATTCAGCCAGGCGGACCCATGTCCATCCCCCCTACCTGTTACACTTGTGGTGGTAAGTGTTGATCCCTCCAACCCCCTCCCCCAAACCCACTGTATCCACATGTAGGTGCCCCCCTTCACCCCTAAGATCTATGGTAGTGTTGTACAGTTGTGGGGAGTGGGTTTGGGGGGATTTGGGGGGCTCAGCACCCAAGGTAAGGGAGGTATGCACCAGGAAGCAATTTTTGAAGTCCACTGCAGTGCCCCTTAGGGTGCCCGGTTGGTGTTCTGGCATGTCAGGGGGACCAATGCACTACAAATGTTGGCCCCTCCCATGACCAAATGCCTTGGATTTGGCCGGATTTGAGATGGCCGGCCTCGGTTTCCATTATCGGCGAAAACTGATGCCGCCCATCTCAAACCCGGCTATCTCTGACATTTGGCCAGCCCCAACCGTATTATCGAAACGAAAGATGGCCGGCCATCTTTTTCGATAATCCAGTTCTGGGCCGCTGTTTGCAGTGCCGGACATATAGATGGCAGGCACCATTCAATTATGCCCCTCTATGGCACCTAAAATATCAGCGCTGAAATAAGTGCCTACTAAGCATATTCTATAATCGGTGCCTAGATTTAGGCACAGTATATAGAATACGTTTAGTTGATAGATCAGCACCTAAATCTACACGCATCCATTTACACCAACAAAACTTGGCGTAAATCCATGCGCTCAGATTTAGGTGCACTGGATCATATTTTATAACTACATGCATACATTTTAGAACACCCACAAAAAACCCATTCCCCGCCCATAACTACGCCCCTTTTTGCCTGTGCACAATAAAAGTTTGGTGAACTTTGTTACAAAATATGATTAGCGAGTTATGCACATACATTTTTATCAGTGCCAATTGTTGCTTGTTAAGTGCTGTTTTCAGCACGCATTAGCTTGTTAAGTTTGTTAAGTTATTACATTGTTATATCTGATTTTGGTATGAATCTCTAGGCGCACTATGTAGAATTTGGGGGAATGTGTTTTAACTGTGACTGCTGTGAAAATCAAACGTGTTTGTGGCTCTTACAGGTTAGATTTGACTACCTTTGTTCTGTAGACAGATATATTATTGGTGACTATGATGCCTGATTATGTAGAACAGTTCATTGTAAAAAACGGGAGCAAGACTTCTAATGTATCTTATGTGAAAAATCTTCCAGAGATTTTTTTGTGACATGTAATGGGTATGAAGAGAATGTATCATGGAAGTCCAGCACTGGATAAAAATCATGCAAATATTTTGCCACTGTATCATTTGATTTTTCATATAAATCAACCAATTCTGCTTAATAGAAAATATGGAGATAAAGATATGTAGTGAATGGATACACATGAACAAATGCTTCAGTGGTTAAGGTCTTTTTTTTTTTTTAGGGGACAGAAATCAACAAGTTATGATGATAGATTCTGTATCAAGAGTGTGAATACCAAATTGTGGTGTACCCGAAAGACTAGTTCTTTTACTTTACTTATATGACACCTTTGTAACCTCATTTGTCATGAATAATTTATAATCCATATAACATCTGTATTGAGAATTGTCAGTCACTGGTTTATTACCCCACAGGCGGAAACTGAATTTTGCAGAATTTTTTTGGTTGGGTTCAAATATCCCATATGAGTTTCCAGGGGCAATGAAATGACTCTTAACTCTTATTTTAAAAGCAGTAAGCCTGCAGCTCTGAAATTGAGCTAAAAAGTTACATTTCTAAAGTGATCCAATCCTCTTTTTGCTGTTAATGGAGAAGTTATGGTCTCATCTAGTAACTACAAACCTGGGGGTACATATTCAAAGCAATTTAATGGGCTAGAAATGGCTCCTGATCGGTTAAATCACTTATTCGGGGCTAACAACTCATTTTCAGCAGCACATAACTGATTAGTCCATTAAAAATGCCCACTTAAGCATCAAACTCTAAACTGGCTATCTTGAGAGTGGTGCGCACACTCAATACTTGCCTGGTTAAGTGCCAATATACAGCACTTAACCGGCCAAGATAACTACATAAATAGGACCGCATAAATGTCAGTTCCATCTTTATGTGGTTCGCCATAGCTGATTAAGGGCCCCTTTTACTAAACTGTGAGAAAAGGGAGCCTGTGTTAGCGTCAGCACATGTTTTTGACATGCGCTGAGGCCCCCCTTTTAAAGCAGCAGGTAAAAAGCTGTCTATTTTTTTAAAAGAAATGAGGAGTGGAGGAGTGGCCTAGTGGTTAGGGTGGTGGACTCTGGTCCTGAGGAACTGAGTTCAATTCCCACTTCAGGCACAGGCAGCTCCTTGTGACTCTGGGTAAGTCACTTAACCCTCCATTGCCCCAGGTACAAATAAGTACCTGTATATGTAAGCCGCATTGAGCCTGCCATGAGTGAGAAAGCAGGGGGTACAAATGTAACTAAAATAAAAAAAATTACAAATAAATGAACCACTTATCATGCAGCCATTTCAGGGGAGAGCACTTACCACCACCCATTGAGGTGGAGTGAGGGCTCCTGTGTTAACCAGGCAGTAACCGGACAGCGTGCAGCACTAACCAGTTACTGCCGGGTATAAATCCTGGGCTACAAAAAAAATTTTGTAGCACTGGAAATGGCACACGCTGGAGGTGGGAACTACCATCAGGCTGCTATGGTAGTCCAGCGGTAGTTCCAGAATAGCGAGCGGTAAGCCTGCATTGGGTTTACTGCTGCTCATTAAAAGACCCCCTAAGTGCTGAATATAGCACTTAATTGGCTATGATTTTTGCCGGCTCCATAAACCCGGAAATTCAAAGCTGGAGCCTGGACACGGTACAGCATTGAATTTCTGGGTGTAACACCAGCAGCGGTCAGCAAAATGCTGAGCACTACTAGATGAAAATCAATTCCTGGTGATCATCACAAGGGCTCTTAACTTATTTGAATTAACGCAATGCAGTACCAGGGATCAAGAATATTGCTTATAGATTGTGAGTAGGTTGAATATCAGAGTCCATGTTCTTCTGATGGGACTGGAGCACCATTTGCTTTCTGTGCAATAGGGAGTGAGATTTAAAATTGTTCCAGTGTTATATAAGACTAAGGGCTCCTTTTACAAAGTGGCGCTATCAATTTGCATGTGCTGAATGTGAATAAGCCCATGAGAATTGAATGGGCTTCTTTGCATTCAGCAGAATGCTAATTGATAGCACCACTTTGTAAAAGGAGCTCTAAGATTGGGAGGGGGGCATGAGCTCCTAGAAAAGAAAGTGTCTAAATATGTCCCTGATTATAATTTACAATCTCAGGGGAAAAGTTTTTTTTTTCTCCCCTTGCGTAAAGCTCTCAGACTGGGACATAATAGAGAATGGGTGACTGTAATTTTGCCAACATTGTGGAATGTAGTTCCACATCCTTTGAAATTGGGGCTGGACTCAGTTCACGTGACAGCTTAAAACACTGCTGACTATGACAAGTTTTTCTAATAATTTGTATGGGTAATAGCTCATGACAGCTGAATTATGTACTTTTGCTTGAATGGTTTGAGGATGGGCCAGAGAACTGTATTATTATTATTTCTTTGGCTACTGTGATTATTTTTATGCTTTTTTTTGTGTGTGTGTTTTATGGCTCCTCTTTCTTGAGTGATAGGTTGTTGTAAATCACTATGGGTGTTCTAAGGATAAGCGATTAAAAGTATAAATAAAATATGAAGATAGTTTTACTTTATAAAGATGACAGCAAGATGTTCACTGACACAAAAGTGAAAACTTGAGAGAAAGCTATCTGGAGTTGCAATACCAATACATTCATAACAAGGGAAGGAGGCAAAGAAATCCAGATTGATAAAATGAGTTCTACAAGATGTGGGAGTTATAACAGCCACTATTCATAATGTGCAAGCAATGATGGCATGATTACTGGATCTGTAACTGTTGGTGTCAGAGTCTGAGGTATGAATTGTATGTAATCCTATTTTGCCAAGGTGAACATCAGCCAGATGACTTCATTTGATTTTAACGGTTTTTAGAGAGCTCAGGGCCAGAACCAGTATACTGGGAGGACACTGGCACAATTAATCCACTCACTCCACGATCCTCTAAAGAGTTTTCTTAAACTTGGATTCTTCAGGCAAACATGATGCCTTGCTTAATACCAAGTATATAAAGGCAGATGTAAAGTAGAAAAATAGTTAAGACTTAAGCATCACCACACTGGGACAGACCAAAGGTCCATCTAGCCCAGCACCATGTCTCCGATAGTGGCCCATCCTAGCATTTAGTCTCTTAGGGGCCCTTTTACTAAGCTGCATAAGCGTCTATGAGTGCCCAATGAGTGCCAAAATGTAGTTATCGCACAGCTACTGCGTGGATCTTGTAGTAATTTCATTTTTGCTGTGCGTCCGATACGCGCGGCCAAAAATTATTTTTTATTTTCTGCCGTACATATCGGACACGCACCAAGTGGCATTTGGCATGCATAAGTCATTACTGCCCGGTTACCACGTGAGACCTTACCGCTAAGTCTATGGCTAGCGGTAAGGTCTCCAACCCAAAATGAATGTGTGGCAATTTTAATTTTGCTACACGTCCATTTTCGGCAAAAATTTTAAAAAGGCTTCTTTTACAGGTGAGCTGAAAAATGATTCTTCACACGCCCAAAACCTGCGCCTACACTACCGCATGCCACTTTTCAGCGCACCTTAGTAAAAGGACCCCTTATAATTTTCTTAAAGGTTCTCAGTTGTTTCATCCCCAGAGGGACTCTTTGGTGGCACTTCTATAAAATAGATGCTAACATTTACATGCAGATTGTATGTATAAATGCTTTGAACATTCAAATATATGCACATATATGCACACACACATGCATATCTACAAAAATTCTACCTAAGCATTATTCTACAAATAGGCACTTTTCTTGTATAGTTCATATTTTCACAACTAGTGTACACGTGGGCACAGCATAGGCAAGAAGCAGACTTATGCATGTAAATTTTAAATACTATAAAGTATTCACGTTTCTTCAGTTTCATCACCCCTACAGCTACCGTAACGTATATACCCTGTTATGCTAGTAGTCTATAAAGGAAAATAAGTACCTGGGTCTCTCTATAGCAGCCGTTTCCAACCCAGTCCTGTCAGGTTTTCAGGATATCCACAATGAATATGCAATTGATGCATTTGAGGCAGTTCATGCAGATCTATGTCATGAATATTCATTGTGGATATCCAGAAAACCCATTGGGACTAGGTCAGTGGTGTGCTGTTAAATTTTTAACATCAGGCTCTCTCTCCAAAACAAGCAAACAAACAAAACACCCGTAGATAAGTACTTAACTGTATTATACGTTCTATTGGTGCAGGCAACAACTAATTTATAAATAATATTAAAACATACAATATTCTGTACAGTAAATTCAAAATGGCCAATTGATTTTCGCCACACTCTGTAGCCAGTCTATGTTTGCTATTTATCCCAATCTGCTAATTCTTTACACAATAAATTTGTTGACATTAAATCTGACAGATGATTTACTGTCAGACTATTTCTCACTCCTATATAACAGTTACCCCCTATTGGAAAACTGGAACAAGCAGGACAGTTACTTATTCCTACAGGGACACTACGTGCCAGCAGAATCCTTCACCTCAGTCACACATACAGAACATAGACAGATCCTCAACAGATCCCCCCCCCCCCCAAGAAAGTCAGATTACATATGCAGTGAAAATACGGGTAAAGATAACAGAAATGCATTTTCTCTAATAATTTGCTAAATACAAAATTAGAAAAGATACATATTTCCAAATGATTAAATATCCATGAGCAATATATTTTAAAAAAAAAGCAAACAGCCATGAGCAGCATAACCCCCTTTCCTTTCCCTCCCATCCACGAGCAGCATACATGTCCCCTATCTATTCCCTTCTATATGTTGCATTTCTCCCTTTTCCTTTCCCTCCATATATGGCATGTCTTCTTCTCTTTTCCCTTAAGTTGTCTCCCTCATCCACACGCAGCTTGTCCCCTTCTCTTCCTCTCATCCACGAAGCTTGTTCCCTTCTCATCTCATCCATGCAGCATATTTTTCAATCCCCCTCCCGCTTCCCAGCTTACACAGCCCTCTGTTCCTGCCTTACACAGCCCTGGTGGTCCAGTGGTCAGCTGGCGCAGAAGCAGGAGATTGCCACAGGAACTTACAGCTGTCTTGTTAGGTTGCTATGGGAACTCACGGCAGACATTTTCAATAGTACGGACTATGGAGGAGAGTGGAGACTGCATGGGTAGGAGCATATGAGGATCGCTCCTGGCCCAACTGCTTACCTTAACCGGCTCGCAAAATTGGCCAAAAATCAACAACCGGCTCATGTGAGCCAGTGCGAGCAGGCTCCAGCACACCACTGGACTAGGTGTGCTCTACAGACTGGGTTGGGAATGTCTTCTCTATAGAATAGGATCCTACCAGGTGCCCCTATAGAATCACTTTTTTCATGTTGCTAGACCTTCAAGGATTGTCCTCTGGTCCCCTCCAGTTCATTGAGATTTGATCTTTCAGAACTTCTCTCTCTTTCTCCTTGCTGGGGTGTAGTGATGGGCTAAAGGAGCCAAAGACAGGGAATGAAATTGAAACTGGGCTGGATTTTTATACCTGCACAATTTCCCTCCAAGAGGTGTCTACTTCTACCACTTCCGATCACAGATAGAGAGCCAGCCTCTTGCTCCAGAAGCTGTGGCAATATGTAAAAGTCTAAATTCAGTACTCAGAGCCAGTAGTGGTCTCTGCAAATCCCCCAACCCCACCCCCACATCTGCCACATAAAATCCTGCCCAACAAAATGAACTGGTTGCTATGTTTACAAAGGCTAGCAGATAATCCCAGAGAACTGGCATGAACATAGGGAGTTGCCATTAGAGGTCAGTTGGTTAGCTTCCTGTTCATGTGAAAGTTTGTTATGGATACAAATAGTTTTCCGTGAAGCTTATTACAATAAATTTAACTGTATATCCAGCTGACTTATCTGGTTAAGTCAAACCAATGAATATGCTGTCCAAAAGTTAACAGGATAACTTACCTGGTGAAGACAGCCATTTATGCGGTCCTGTTTAACTTTAGGCAGCCATTTATGCGGTCTTGTTTAACCAAAGTTAAACAGAAATTGGTGAATATTGTGCATTATCCAGCCAATTGTCAGGGACACCCCTGCAATCTCTTCCACAGGAGATCAGTACACACACTTTACCAGGCATTTTGTTTCTATTGGAGTATTTGGTGCTGCATTGAAATCATGTTTTGTATAGTGCATCCTTAATGCATGTACAGTCAGCTGCACAATCTCATTTTTACTCAGATATCATCAGACCCCTGAGTATTGATTTTGCATTTTTGTGCACTGTTTCTTATACAGTGCATACATTTTATCTGTTGATCCTGCGGTTTGTCCAGCCTCCTTATTTTTACACACACCATAAGAGTAAGGAACCTCACTCCTAAGCCTGGGTGTGTGGAGTATGATTGTTTTTCAGATTCACTTCTAACGCTTGCCATAGTACTACTACTACTACTATTTAACATTTCTAGTACTTGCATTGTGCCAAAGAGAGCTTCCTTCTGAAGTTCATAAGATGTTACATATATAGGCAATTATCCAGGTGCGCTTGGAAATTTTTAAATCAGGCCTCTGGCACCGAAAACAATGAGAAATATTTCTATATCTTTCTGCCACATTTTCTTGGTCTCAGACTGCATTTCTTGATATTTAAAGATCTTTCTCTCCCTCTACACAAAGTAGTCGCTTGAGACTGACACCCATATAATCAAGGCAATTTGGTGCAGTGGTTTGTGCGGGGGTGCTAGGGGGAGTGTTTCACAGATATAATTCTAACTTGGGACACTTTTGGAATCACACACATTTCTGCAGCCCAGGAGCT
The DNA here is from genome assembly GCF_901765095.1 of Microcaecilia unicolor. Classification (NCBI taxonomy): domain Eukaryota; kingdom Metazoa; phylum Chordata; class Amphibia; order Gymnophiona; family Siphonopidae; genus Microcaecilia; species Microcaecilia unicolor. The sequence goes on along the minus strand of NC_044032.1, from coordinate 275,380,526 downwards.
GTCGGCATGGAAGAGGCACAATATAAAGTGAAGGATCCAATTCAGGCAAAAGAAAATTAGAAAGAGTACCAAGGGAAGTGATTTTTTTTTTTCTTTTAAGCACTGGGGATTGTTTTTGTTGGTTTTTATCAGATATAATCTAAATTTATAAGCCCTAATCAAAATCAACCTGATGTTCTTTTATTTTCATTGATCTGTGCCAGGGCTATAAAACAATGGTGCTGACTTAAGCCACTGAATATATCCTAATGTGACCCCCATAATGATATATTCATGGTGACATTATATCCCAGAATATGCAATTGATGCTTCTTGCTAGGATACACATGTTTCAAAGCAGCAGGGTTGTACACAATCTGCACCCAGTCCTGAGCAAATTGTTCTGAATCATTCACAATGTAATCTCTGAAAAAAAGGGCTTGATTATTATTGTTATCATGATTAATGCAGAATATTCATGTGCTGTTTTATCCGTAGCAGAAGTCATTTGTATTGCCAGCGGGCAAATAGTGGGTTGCTTGTTCTCCATTACCATAATATATGAGCAAATATGAGTTATTTGTTCAGTTTAAACAACAAAGGCTTGCAGTGCATTCTGCTAAATTTGTTGCACGTTTCTGTAGGAAGCTGTGGCTAGCTTCTTGCAAATGAAATGATGCCGCGTCCATCGTCCCTGTAGGCTTTTTTTGCAGTCTACATAGCAGGTGTGCAGACCATGGGGGTCTTAAAATTAAATAAAAATAACAAATCAGCCATATTCCCCATATATTACTAGGGATGGGGTGCCAGAAAATTTTCATTTCGTGTAATTTCCCTTGTAGCCTCTGACAATATTTGTTTTATTTAGCTATTTTTTCATCACTGGAGCAAAGCCATTGAGGGGTGAATTCTATAAATCACGCCTAAACAAATCAGTGCCATAAAACCCTTGATAATCCTTTAATACGTTTTTAAAGAGGTCTTCAAATATTCTGAAACAGGTCTTCCTCCAATTATTTACCTATTTCGTCAGCAACGGAAGGAAAAGTGGAAGGCCCTAGTTGCAGCTGAATTATCTTCTGACAGCTTAAAAATGTTACTGCGCTTTTGGAGAGTTGTCAGGAGGATATAGCTTTTCAGGCTACCCTCCTGGTCTCATTTGTATTTCTTCAAGATAAGGAAGCATGGCTAAGACTGTATTTGCGTCAAGCCGCCTCAGTTATATTTCTGGAAGAGAGAGTTTGTATGTTTCCTGATGTCTCCAGGTGGACGCACGAGAAACGGAAGAAATTTCTCTCTATGAGGCAGGAAGCGTTGACTCTGGGGGACAGATTTCAGCTAAGGTTCCCATGTAAATGTGCAATTGCAGATAGATAATGCTACTTTTCATTTTTTTGCACCTTTACAGCTTCATCATTTCTTAGATGTCAGGACTTGTAGGTGATAATCCAAATGATTATTAGACTTTTAGATTTAGGTGTTGTTTATTTTTCTTCTATCTCTTTATCTATTTACTTCCTCTCAGGTATTGTACATTGTTCACGTCCCCCTTCCAGTTAGTAGACTAAAGCCTGAACTTATTTTTCTTATAGGTATTTCCCTTGTATTTTCTTTGTGTCCTTGGCAAATTTCTTGACAAAGTGATCTTTGAGTTGTACAAATTTAAATTTCTATAAATAAAAATAATTTTTAAAAACCCCGCTTAAGTTCTATACTATAAGCCATGCCTAAAGTTAGGCACGGTTCATAGAACAGCATTTAACTGCATGAGTCAAGTGTAAATTTAGGCATGTCTATTTGCAACAATGAAAATGTGGTGCAAATGCCCCCACCAAAATGTATGCACAGAATTCCCTTATTCTGTAATTGCACATATAACTGGAATCTATGCCCACACTCCGACCCGAAACACCCATGACTTCCCATTTCTATACCCCCCCTTTCTGGAACACATGTAAAATTTAGGTGTGCATCTTGTGCCTAAATGTACGCATATGCATGTTAAGTGATGTCAATTAGCGCAGGTTAAAAAGCCAATTATTGCTACTAATTGGTTTGGTATTCAGTTAAAGTGCACATGCAAATTGGGCGCCTGCCAAAATTTGCAAGAATGTACACTATTCCCCAGGTTTTATATATGGCGATCAAAATTTTATGTGTAAATGTGGGCATGTGCCCAATTTGTTCATGCAGTTTAATTGAGTAACAAGCCAATTAGTGGGTACTAACAATCAACTTTGTTGGTGCTAATTGGCAACAGTTTGGACTTGTGCACACATCTTGCTAAGCACTATTCTAAAAAGATGTGGGAGGGGCAAGTAGGCTTCCTGACTTCACAGTAGCTAAAGCATAGGGAATGGGGCTAGGTCTTCTGGGAATTGTAGTCCAGCTCTATAACCCATAGAAAGTAAGAGAGCTGGTGATGTCATCCCCAGGGGGGAGGAGAAGGGCGAAGTTATAGGAGCACCTGGTAGTCCTCTGCTCTAGAGAGAGGTTTTGCAGACAAACAGAGGAAGGGAAGGAAGAGGAGGTGAGATGAGAAGGAAGGAACTCCCTAGGACCTAGCCAGCTGGGAGAGAGTAAACGGGCTACCTAACCTGGAGCAGTGAGGACCCCAAAGTACAAGCTGGACCAGAGTCAAGTATTCCCTAAAGGCAGGTTGGAAGCGAGGAATGTGGCTAGGCCCCACCTGATAGAAAACGTGAGGAAAGACCCAGCCTGAAATGAAGGGGCCTGAGTGGGACCCCAAGAAGGTATTGTTTAAGGAGGATTTTGCTGAAATGTTTTGGAGCCATGAAAGCTGCTAATCTTTTGTTTATTGGATTTTGCTTTTGGTTTTGACTTCTTGTGTTATTGTCTAAAAGTATGGAAATATTTGGGGTTCAAATGAAGAGAAAATCTGGACTGGATCTGTTGGGCAGCCTTGACTTGGAATTATAGAAACTATTAAGCTGGAAGTACGGCATGGGCATAGTTTGACTGTTTCATCTGGGGGGGGGGCATAGAGTGTGGCTTGGCATATTTGCATATTTATTTGCATATATACATCTCTTACATATTCATTATGGCTATAAAAAAAAACAAGAAACACACACTGAATATGAAGCCTGAAAATCAAAAACACCCCCCAAACCCAAGCTATTTATTCCTTTAAACCCTCCTCATCTTCCTTAGACCCTTGGCTTGCTTATCCAGTTAAGCAAGCTTATCCCCATTCTTCTCCCCCTCCTCGAGTTTAGCCTTTCATCCAGGACTAGTCTCCCAACCTGGAAGCACACCCTCATGCTCCCACTTTTGAAGAAACCTCACCCAGACCTCTCTTTTGCATCTGGTTTCCATCACATTTCAAATATCTCTTTCTTTGCCAAAATCCTTGAAAAAAATTGTCCACCAACAGCACATTGAAAATTCCAATATTCTCCATTCTTATCAAGCTGGATTCCACCCCTCTCATTGCACATAGACTTTATTTCTTGTTCTTTGCACAGCCCTTGATCACCACTACTCTGTGGTTCTTGTCTCCTTAGACCTTTTCTCTGCATTCGATCTTGTTGACCATAATCTTCTACTTGATCATTTTCACAGCATTGGCCTTTCCAACACTGTTATCACATGGTATTCCAACTACCTAATAGATCACACATTTCAACTAACTCATGGCAGCACAACCAACCCTTCCTTCCCTCTTCAATCAGGCATTCCCCAGGGCTCCATTCTTGCCTCCAACTTCTTCAACATGTTTCTTTTCCCTCTGTTCACCACCATCCAAGATCATGGTTGCAGTCCTTATTGCTATACAGATGATGTTCAGATCCTTCACCGTGTTTCAGATCCCTCTCCCCTCTCTTCCTCTAACTTAATGAATATCTTTCCAATGTCTTACAATGGTTAAAGGATAATCTCCTTTTTTCTCAACACTTACAATTGTGAATCTATAGTATTTCCCAACTCTCATTCTACTCTTCTTCCTCCCCCATCTCTACACAAAACTTCTCTCTCATTTAGAGACACTGTCAAAATATTCGGTATTATCTTTGATACGAAGCTCACCTTTAAAAAGCAAATTAATTATGTAGTTTACTCATATTTTTTCCTTGCACCGTATCCATTTGGTTGTTACTTTCTCTCCCCTCCCCTACTTTGTACCCTCATTCTGGCACTGATAATCTCACATTTGGACTACTGTAATTCCCACTACACAGGTCTTCCATTACATTCCATTAAACATCTCCAACTCATCAATCAACTGCAATCAAACTTTTACATAACTCTCACCAGTTTTACCATGCCACCCTGCTCCACGCAGAACACTGGCTCCTGTTTTATGCTCATATAACGTTTAAGCTTCTTCAGTTAGCTTACAAGTGCCATCAACCTAGTTCTCCACTCTACCTTCTTCTCATTCTTTATGATTTAGATTATTCTTTCCAATGTGCATCACCTGGCATTTGTCCACATTAAATTTCATCTGCCATTTGGAGGCCCAGTCTTCCAATATCCTAAGGTCTTCCCGCAATATTTCACAGTCCACATGTGTTTTAGCAACCTTGAATAGAGTTTTGTGTGATCTGCAAATTTAATCACCTCACTAGTTGTTCCAATTTACATATCATTTATAAATACGCTAAATAGCACCAGTCCCAGCACAGATCCCTGTGGTACTGCACTGTTCACCCTCCTCAATTGAGAGAAATGACCATTTAACCTACCCTCTGTTTTCTTTCCAATAACTAATTCCTAATCCACACCTGAACTTGCCTTCTATCCCATGATTTTTTTAATTTTCCATTTGAGGGAGCCTGGCTTTTATATCAACCATATCATGTGATGATCATTATTGTCTAGGTGATCACCCCTCACACACATACACACTCCGGACGTTGGAGGCATTTTCTCAATTTGTGAGCACAATGAGCACAAGAATCAGGGTCATTCTTTCTCTTCTGGGTTCTGTTACCATTTGTCTGAGCAGAGCATTTTGAAAGGTATCCACAATCTCTCAGCTTTTTTCTGATTCTGCATATAGGACCATCCAGTCTACATCAGACAGGTTGAAATCACCCAAGAACAGCAACTCCCCTTTCATTCAACTTATGGATATCCCCAGTCAGATTTTTGACCAGTTTCTCCAATTGTGTTGGATCTCTGTAGATGACACTTGTGTGGATATAAGTTCCATCTACCTATTTAGCCATCTCTATCTTTCACAAAAAGATTACAATCCAGTATGGTTATATCCCATTCATGGGAATCATTGAATCATGTACTGTGATAGCAACAATATTCAAGTCCACCTCAAGCACCAGGGCTTGCAAATCCTCCTTAGCTGCATTGAAAAGGCATCTCAAGATCTACATTTTTCTGCCGATTTTGGACTTCCCATCACCTAATCACCATGTCTTGCCTTCCGCACAGTGACTTTTATCACTACATTCTCTACATTCTCTTGTCTAGCTTTCTGATTTTTTCCTTCTCTCTTCCTTTATTTTTAAACTTGTAAACTAGAACGATCCAAGATGGCGTCTAGTTGAACGGACGTGCGTCGAGCTCTCTCCTTTCTCCATTGAAACTTGCACACGGAGATTCGCTTACCGCTGTGGAGAAGCGAAAGGGTAAACCCAGTGCACTTGTCTCCGCGCGCAGGGTGGAACCAGCTCCATTGCAGCAGATGACTCTGGCAGAAGTGGGATTGCTGATGACGGGAGCTGGCGGTTTCGCTACGGGTGGTCTGGACAATCTCACTGACCTGAGCGCCGAGGGAGCCTCGTTGAGTCCTCCCCCAATGGCTGTACCCCCAAGGCCAGGAGAGAGGCAGGATTCAGTGGTAGAACGGAGTGAGGTATCCGGAAGTCGGTACCCTGCGCTTGTTTGCGGAGACCCCGCTGCTTCCTCAACGCCAGAAGGAACACCGACGCAGGCGAGTTTATTGCCTGCAGTGAATCTGAGCATGTCCTCTGTCGTGCTGGGAGATTTGGAAAGACCTACAGCTATCACCCTAGTAGTTTTATGGGAAGCAATAGAAGGCCTAAATTCCAACGTACAACAGATTGCCCGAATCCTAACGGGAGAACTGGCAGAGGTAAAGCAAACTCAAAAAGATATTTCTCTTAAAGTTGCAGAGCATACAATTAAAATGAATGTTTTGGACAATGACTTTAAAGCAGTGAAATCTTCAACAGAAATGTTGATGAAAAGTTTCAACTTTCAGCAGCGTAAAATAGATTTCCTTGAAAACCAAATTCGCATAAATAACTTACGTTTTCTTAACTTTCCAAAATCTCCACTCATCCCAGCACTGGAAATGTTTAGAAAATATGTGCATGAGATATTGGGTGTCCCCTCTGAGGGATTCCCTCCTATTATTAGAGTACAATATATTTCTGGTGCAAGAAGGGGTGATATTCCTCAAAATCCTCAAGCTGCTACAAATTTAACTGACTTCCTAGAAAGTTCTATGGAGGTCATAACTGAGAGAACCACACTGCTTGCTACATTTGCTCTGCAAACAGATCGTAATAACATCTTGAGGCTTTATTTTTGCCACATGAACTCCACTTTTCTTGGGTCAAAAATACAGATTTTTCCAGACTTTTCCAAGGATACCCAGAGAAGTTTTCCTGTTACTAAAAGAAAGAGTTCTCCGCTTAGGTGGAACCTTTCAATTGAGGTTTCCCTGTAAATGTCTTATCACCATTGATTCTATATCATATATTTTCTTTGACCCAGAAAAATTACAAGAATTTATTACCTCTAAAGAATAATGTTGTGATAGGCACTGTATTAGGCGCTATTCGGCTGCGATTTTCCGTCACCTCTCTCTGTTCACTTAAATTGATTATTTTTTGATTTTAGTTATTTTCCTAGATCTTGGATCATAATTTGTGGTCGATATAATGTTGGATAATTCCGTTTTGAATTGAATTTTCTTTATTTTTGTCTTGATCGATTTATGATGTATTGCATAAATGTAAATTTGAATAAAGTACAAATAAAAAATTAAAAAAAAAAACTTGTAAACTAATCTCTTCATGCCAGAAGTTCCTTGGTCCAATGTGGTTTGTCAAGCTCAATAAATAAATAAAATGCTTCTGTGTCACAGGTTGTAATCTATCTGAGTCAGTTGTGACTCATTTATGACTGGATTGTTTTATTCTCTCTGACAATGGTGATAATTTGTATGGATGCTCTATAGTCCAACACATCTTTAATAGTAGCTAATTCTTGTTTGAATCTGTTGATCTCCTCTCTCATAGAAGAGAGCTAGAGACAGATATGGCAAACCCTAAGCCTCTAGATGGTCCTCTTTAGGACCAAAGAACTACAATTATTGCACTGAATGAAAGCCATATTAATTGGTTGAGATGAGCATGAACAGTGTACTATGATAAGGAATAGAAGTTAGTAAGATTACCTAAATATAACATTGAGGAATAAGGTAGATGTTTATTGGGTACCTATATAAGTACAGCAAGTCAAAGGGAAGATAGGTGGGGTTATGGGTATAAGGTTCTGATTCTATAAGGTAGTAGCCTAAGCCTGTCTAAACCAAAGCACTAAGACTTACAAAGGTCCCTAGGTTACTAAGTAACTTTGTATGTCTAAGTGCTTTGAAAATATGCCTATATGGGGCTCATTTTCAAAACAAACAAACAAAAAAGTCATAAAGTGGTAGATGGACATTTTTCTCTCAAAAATGTTCAATTCATGATATTAAACACTCTGATTTTAGATGTGTTTCTCCAATGTTCATCTAAATTTCAGGGGAGCATATTGGGGATGTGTTTTGGGCATAACCCCCCCCCCCCCACACACACACACACACACACACACACCACCAACAACAACAACCACCACTACCACAGTCACAGACCCCTTACTCACTCTATGACAGTGACCATGATGGCCATTCTTGTAAAAGCAGCAGACAGGTCCCAGGAGTAACCTAGTGGTTGGTACAATGGACTGTAGAGAAGGGATAGGGGATAGGAATTGATATGTTTACAATCAAAATGGATTATATATTATATACCTGTACTTATTTTATAGCTGGGGCAATGGAAGGTTAACTGGAGCTGCACTGGGAAGTGAACCCAGTTCACCAGGATTACATACCACTGCACTAACCACTAGGCTACTCCCATATCCCACTCTAACTGATACACTTGTGGTGGAATGTGTAGTCCTTCAAGAGTCACTAAATACTTACTGTACCTACATATAGGTGACACCTGCAAGCTTAAGGACCAGTGCGTTTTTTCTAGCAAAAAAGGTGCCAGTATTCAAATGCTAGGCCACCCTTCAAGGGTATGTTGATCACTGAGGGACCCACCCCACAATAACCAGGCCCCAGCAACCAGTCACAGAACCTATGACAAGGCAGAATTGGTGTTTGGATCCTGAGCTCTTTCATTAAAACTTGGGGACATTGGGTAAATTCTTTCAGACAATGGAAAATGTGCTGGTACTCAGTACCCCCCCCCCCCCCAAGTACCCCCTCAAAAAAAGCAGTGTTAAAGACTACTGTAGTGGTTTCACAGTGAGGTACAGTAGTTTTCTTCTTTTTTTCTGTTTCTGGAGGGCTAGCCATAAGGAATTTATGGTGGGATGTATACCTGGGACCTTTTATGTGAAGTCCACTGTAGGTTTCCCTTAGACTGTCCCACTGCTCTGCTGAAATATCTGTGTGACCAGTCTACTAAGAATGATGGCTCCCAGACATCCCAATGGTTGTTTTCTGAGTGTTTTTCTCATAGACATTTTTTTTTCTAAAATGGTCCCTAAAGAAAAACACAATGAGCATAAAACATCTAGAAAAAGGCAATTTTCAAACCAAAAAGATAGACATTTTTCAGGTTTGAAAATGGCTCTGTTCACTAGATATTTGAATGTTTTTAGCAAAACATCCAAAATCGAACTTAGATGTTTTATGGAAAATGCCCCTCCACATTTTAGTGACCAGAGAGCTAGAAAAGCAATGTTTGCAAATTAGAAAGTGTTTTTTTATTTGTTTCTTTTATGTTTTTCTCCTAATCAGGTGTATACCCAACCATTAAGAGGTTATTAAGCAAAATATGCCAGATATATATAGGAAGAAAAACACTAAACAAATACTAGCCACGATAAAGTAGTTAGATATGCAGAAGTAAACCAATGAAAATGAAACAGCTTTTTTGTGTGTGTGCGTGTGAGAGAGAGAGCCTGTCCCTACAGTTTTACACCTTCCTTGAGACCCTCCCCCACAGAGATTTGCTTTACAATGGGCCAGGCAATCTGCTCCAAGCCCCCATAATGCCTGTATTTAAGGTCATTTCTTAAATCAGAGATATAGACGTCTAAATCTATAAGCTAGGAGCCAAAACATAGAATACTGGCATTTACACATATACTTGCCACCTAGATCAATGTGTTTCCTTATTGATTTACCTGCTAACTTGTGTGAAGACTATTGGGATCATAAGGGTGGGGAGAGAGAGTGCAGATGTTCTTAACACCTCCTAACTTGGAGGTGGTAAATGCAACAGTGACAGTATAAACTAAGTTAACATGTGCTAACTGCAATGTGCAGTCCATGCCCATTTCCCACCCATAATCCTGCCATTCCCTGCTCTTTAACAGGCTGTGCTAGTAGTGCACAAATTAGCATATCCTGTCATGTTACTGCATAATGGTTATCATGGACATGTACTAACAGTTACCACATAATAATTGTTGCATTATGGAGTAGATTCAGTGCATGGTGTTAAAAAACAGCATTAAAAAATCCACATGGAGCACCATTAACATAGTAACACAATAAATGACGGCAGATAAAGACCCGTACTGTCCATCCAGTCTGCCCAACAAGATAAACTCATAGGCATGATGTGATACTGCATACCTATACTTGAACTTGATTTGTCCTTGCCATTGGTTTGTAAAATAATACCTTTCAAATATTTGAATGTCTGTATCATATCACCCCTGTCTCTCCTTTCCTCCAGGGTATACATCTTCAGACCCTCAAGTTTCTCCTCATATGTCTTGCTATATAAACCTCATACCATTTTTGTTTCTTTTCTCTGAACCACTTCAAGACTTTTTATACCCTGAGCAAGATACAGCCTCAAAACTGAACACAATACTCCATGTGGGGCTTCACCAGTGACTTGAACGGGGGCATCAACACTTCCTTTCTTCTGCCGGTTATACCCCCTTCTATGCAGCCTAACATCCATCTGGCTATGGCTACTGATTTGTTGCATTGTTTCAGCATCTTGAGATCCTCAGACACCATCACCCCGAGGTCAAGGTTCCTTTCCTGAGTTTATCAATAGAAATCAAACAAAATAAAACATGGAAAAGAAAATAAGATGCTACCTTTTTTATTGGACATAACTTAATACATTTCTTGATTAGCTTTCGAAGGTTGCCCTTCTTCTTCAGATCGGAAATAAGCAAATGTGCTAGCTGACAGTGTATATAAGTGAAAACATTCAAGCATTACTATGACAGTCTGACAGGGTGGGAGGATGGGGGTGGGTCAGAGGTATGCATGGGGACATCAAAGCATATCATTGATATTCTAACAGGATGGGTGTGGATAGGTGAGGGGTGGGGTGATCAACAGAGACATACAGCTTTATGGTTTATAATGGGCTAGGAACCCCAGGTCCTTGTTAAGTCCTTTCTGTTGAGTGTTAAAATATTCAATCATTCTGACTTCAAAGGTCTTACATTCTTGTATGGTTTTAAAGTTACCTTTCAGTATTCTCACTGTGAAATCACTGGTACAGTGTCCTGGTTCTGTGAAGTGCTGTCCCACCGTGGTGGGGGCCCTACTGGCTGTATTGTTCATGTGATGTCTATGTAAAATGAATCTTGTCTTAAGCATCTGGCCTGTTTCTCCAATATAGCATCCTTCGTTACATTTTTTACACTGAATGATATATACCACATTGGAAGATGAGCAAGTGAAAGATACCTTTATGTTGAATATCTTTCCTTTGTGGGAACTGTGAGGTCCTGTGAAATATTTTGGCATATGGTTTTCACATATGAGGTTATCAGTAGAAATCAAACAAAATAAAACATGGAAAAGAAAATAAGATGATACCTTTTTTATTGGACATAATTTATTGGACATTGCTTATTTCCGATCTGACGAAGAAGGGCAACCTTCGAAAGCTAATCAAGAAATGTATTAAGTTATGTCCAATAAAAAAGGTATCATCTTATTTTCTTTTCCATGTTTTATTTTGTTTGATTTCTATTGATAACCTTAAGAGTGGACTAACATGGCTACCACACTCCTTTACTTTCCTGAGTTGTACTCACCAGTCTCTCTCCTCCTATCTGGTACATTTCCATTGGGTTTCTGCACCCCAAGTGCATCACTCTGCACTTCTTGGCATTAAATGTTAACCATCCAAAATAAAGAGCCACTTAATTAAAAAAAGAAAAAGAAAACTACTTAAATAGATCTCAGAGCATTGGCCATTTGAAAGCTAAATATCAAAACCACTTGAGTCTTAGACATGTTTAAACTAAGGAAGTTTTTTTCTCATCCCTTGCTTAATGGTCTTTAAATAAAGACATAGCAACTGAGTGCTCTCTGTCACAGAGTTCTCAATTTTGACAAGAACTGTATATCATCCTATTTAAAATACCTAATAAACCCCTCAACAAAGAACATAATAGAAGTAGAAAAATATTAAACACAATTGCTGAGAGGGCAGTCCCTTGTTGATAACACAATAGTCTCAGATCTATCTGACCTTTGGACAGGAGCTTAACCGAGATTGGATAGCAGAGCCGGTAGTGGGAGGCGGGGTTGGGGGTTGGGGGTGGGGATAGTGCTGGGCAGACTTATACGGTCTGTGCCAGAGCCGGTGGTGGGAGGCAGGGATAGTGCTGGGCAGACTTATACGGTCTGTGCCCTGAAGAGCCCAGGTACAAATCAAAGTAGGGTACACACAAAAAGTAGCACACATGAGTTGTCTTGTTGGGCAGACTGGATGGAACCGTGCAGGTCTTTTTTTCTGCCGTCATCTACTATGTTACTATGTTACCTTTGGACTATACAAAACTCCTCTTACTCAAAAAGGAAGCAAACTTAGTCATGACTGAAACAGGCCTATGCCAAAACATTTAACTTTTAGCCCTGTAAGGATGCATATAGCTGTATTTTGAACCATTTGTAACCTTTTTAAGCTGAAAAGATGGCAAACCTGCGTAAATAACATTGAAGTAATCAAGCTTTGAAATAATTAATGCGTGTAAAATTATGGAACATGCCTCACTATCCAGAAAGGGTAAAGAATATGGATTGAACAAAGTGAAGAAAAACTGGATCGCACTACAGCTGAAACTTGACAGACGAAAGTAAGATGAGAGTCAATGATGACACTTAAATACTTGAAAGAATCAACTATTTTTAGCAGAAAATCATGAATCAAAGGAGTAATGTTACGTGCCTGTCAGGGTCATTTTCAAAAGAGAAAAACATCTAAAAAGTGACATAAGTCTGCATTTGGACATGCTTTGTTCCATTATAGCAGAAAAACGTCCATGTTTTGGGAATGCCCAAATGCCACCCCTAACATTCCCCCCTTGTGATATGGACACACTGAAGATGGACTGCATAGAAAATGTCTTAAAATGTGTTTTGAAAATAGCAGTTTGATGTTTTGGACAAAAAATGTCCATCTGCCGCTTTGTTCCGCTTTTTGGACAATTGTATTTGTTTTGAAAATGAGCCCCTTAATATGTATAAAAAAAATCTAGCTTTATAGCAATTTGTATGCATTCACATAGGCTCTGTGACATAAGATGTGCATCGCTGTTATAATTCTTCTTTTAAAAAATGTGTAAATGCATAGGGTGAAGAAAGCAAGCATTTTCTTGGTAGTTCACGCCTGTAAAAATAACTACAAGGTCTGCTGGCAAATAAGGTGAGCATGTTATATATATTCAGTGCGAAAATGCCTGACAAGTAGGGGAAGCAGGTTCATCACTTCACTGTGGGTATCACTGTGCATCCCATGGCTTTTATTGTTTAATGGACCTGCAATATCCAGTGAAATAGTTCTCATTCAGAGCATCCCACAGAGAAACAAGCCCACACAGAGCTTGCCTCAGCAGAGGCAAGTGTAAGCACTGGTCCACAGTAATGGTAAGAGAAAACACATTTAAGAAGAGGCTTAATCCTGAATGAAGCAAAGGTGAATGGAAAATACATCAGTCTATAGGCTATTGCATTTTCAGAAAAACTGGACAAACTAGAATGAATAACATAGACAAGAGATGGTCAACTTCTCTCCTGGAGTGTTACAAGCAGGTCTGGTTTCCAGGAGGCCAAAACGATGCAAATTGTCATGTTTGCAGGAAGCTTGTTCACAATATTTATTGAGGAGATTGTGAAAATCAATTTTTTTTGTGGCGCTTGTGATCCAAGTCTTCAATTCATAGCACAGAACCTCTGTTTTCTGGATTATTTTCCAGCATCACCAATCTTCACCGTGGAGCTCATTTTCATCCAAGTTGCTGAACTTCAGAGATTATGTACTTCAACCTGTCCAAATACAAATTTAAAAGGTCATTCATTAATTACTTAATAGGCAGTAATTCAACAATCAGAACTCAATAATACCATATGAGAACAGCTTTATTTATAGAATGGGAAATCCACAAGCAAACGACCGGGGTTGAACACTGAAACAGCTTCAACCCCAGTCACAATTTATATACCTTAACTGTTGACAGCTTAAATCAGCAGATGCTATTTTTAACAGTGTCTACATCATGGTATGCAATGCCTAGCAGTTTAACTGCAAATATTATGTCTACATACCTTGAGGATTGTCTGTTAGTTTATTCCAGGGATGAGCCATCATTTGCAAAGAAATTTTATTTGCTGATAATAGCATGTAGTCTTATTAAACAGTGAGCATTTTGGTGATAATTCTGTATAGATTGCTTAAAGGTGGGTGCCACAGTGATACACAGTAACCCCCTTAAGACTTATCTCTGTGAAAAATCATTCTCTTCTGTTACCTAACTTCCTTCCGGCCCTCGTTTGTACCCCTGCTGTTTGCTCCCCTCCCAAGATGTTCTTAATCTCTGTTCTGACCTTGAATTTGTATGATGTACTTTTTTATAACTGGTGTTAGCCACATGGAGCCCGCCATGGTGGGAATCTGTGGGATATAAATGTTCTCAATAAATAAATAAATATGGCACTCAAAATTATGCATGCAAACTTGGGTGTGTGCCTAATTTGTGTGTGCAATTAAATTGAATAACAAGCCAATGAGCACCAATAATTGGGCACTATCAATTATTGATGCTAATTGGTAGCAATTTGAACTTATGCATGCATTTTCCAGGTTGGGATTCTATAGAGATGCATGCTTAAATTTTTCATGTGGATATGAAAAGGGGCATGGCCATGGGAGGAGCATGGGTGAATCAGGGGTGTTCCTAGAATTTGCATGCAGGTCCATGATATTGGCTATCACACAGTAAATCCCATGGTAGCTGGTTTAATATAGCTCAGTGAAAGGACCCCATGTGTCTTTCAAATAAGAACTAGAAACAAAGTGCCAGAATTCGGGGCTAAAAGGAAGCCCTGAGCAGCCATAAATGTTTGTACAAGTTGGCAGGTATTTTATAAACAGATTCTGCCTCTGAACACATTTACATCCGAGGCACAAAAGTAGGCATTTTCTTCTCATAATTCCTACTTTTACACGCATACTCTCTCATCATATAAACTTGCATGCCCAACTTCGCAATTAGTGCGCAAAGTTGCACGCCCAAGTGGACCAGGGTGGGGCATGGGCAGGTCAAAGGCGTGCTCAGGACTAGGATATCTTCTAGAGTACTAGCAGTTATGCACCTAACTTCCTACAGTTAAGCATGTGCATTTACACCAGTCATTTGGCTAGCATAAGAGCTCGTGCCTAAAGTTAGGTACTTAACTGTGGACTTATGCTAGTATTCAATAATGGCAATTGTATTAGCATTTGCCAATATAGAATTTGTGCTTAGCACTAAACATCCAGGCACATAACTTTAGACAGTTAACAAAGAATTACTCCCTTAGCTTCGGAATCTATATCGTGCGCCTAGCATTCCGCACCAAAATCCAAGTGGATTCTATAACAGTGCATGCATCTTAATTGGCTTAACAGGTCAGTGTGTTAACAGCAATTAACAAGCAATAACTAGCATTAATTGCCAATAATTAGAATGTATGCAAACGAACAAATGGTAAGTGTATTCTGTAATGCAAAGCACCTAAATTTTAATGTGTGCGGGCAAAATAGGGCATGGTTATGAGTGGGGAAATGAGCATTTTATGGGCATTCCAAAATTTACACGTGTAGTTCTAGAATATGGCCCAGTGTGCCTAAATCTACATGCCGGGATTAACGCCATTTTTTCACTGGCGTAAATGGACGCACATAGTTTTAGGCACTGGGCTATCAACTAAGCATATTCTACATACCGCACCTAAATCTATGTGCCACTTATAGAATACGCTTAGGCAGAAATGTTTTCTGTGCATTTTTTTTTAGGCACCATATTTAGAATTTCTCCCATAGTGCTTGGGATAATCTTATAAAACACTGTTTACATGCATAAAAAAAGCCTTGTGTCTACGTGCTTGGGTTTGAGCACTTATACCAGCCTTAGAACTGGCATGTGTGTGCACCTAAGTGCTGGTAATATGCACATCAACAATACCTTCTCAAGAATCTAACAATCAAAATTTACCCCATTTGAAACTCAAATACAAAACAGGAAAATATTACTAAAAATCATATTTTCATATACAGTTTTTATTTTTATTCCCAAACAAATCATACATTAAACTTATCAAAATACCTTATTTTACTATACAAATGCACAACAATCCCTAACAAAATTGTCTAAAACATATCTTCACATCCATCCATTCATTACCTTTATAAGTTCAGTAAAAAAAAACTCCTCCGGAATTGGAAACGGTCTGTGATAGAGACTTTCCTTCTTAATGAATCACCAGTCCATCTGGCGAACCACATCCGGTTCTGCCCATCTCATACTTCCAATTTTAACCAGGGAAATATTCCCGTATTCCGGAACTTCCAAACAGATTTAGAGTCAAACATTCTTATTTCTCCAAAAGATTGTCCAGCCCAACACAGAATTTGTGTTTTGCTCAATTGGCGTCCGACACAGAAATTGTGTTTCGCTCAGTTGGTGTCTTCAGGAGCTGTCAGTCACAGCTCGAATAATACAAATATATTTGGCATACCATAACTGGAAGGATCAGTTAGTCCAACTGCAATCAGAACTCTAAACTCTAAGCATGCCCCATGCCAGATTTAATTATGATTTTTAGTAATATTTTCCTAGTAATATGCACATCACACAAGAACTTGATTTCACCAGAGTATACACTCTAAAGCACTATACAATGGACCATCAGAAGTGCACTCGGGAAACACTTTATTTCACTGAGATAAAGGCACAATTGTCATAGGTCCAATGTATTTTTATTTCTTTAAATAATCTATATATAAAAGGCACCACCAATGTTCTAAATGAAGCCTCAGCCGGAATTGTGAAGGGGGAGAGATATCCGGTTTCCCCATGAGTGTCTGCCCCGCCCTTGCTGTAACACAAACAGTGAAGGAAAACACAGCAAAGCACGAAATCAAATCGCTCTCTCTGTAACAGTGAAGGACTCAGAGGGGGGAGGGGAAAGAGGGCAGAAGCCCTCACTATCTCTGTAACACAAACACAGCACAGCAGGAAACAACACTGAAGGACTCGACTCCGAGGGGGGAGGGGACAGACAGCACAGGGGAAGGGAGAGAGGGCAGAGACACACACACTCCCACATGCACACAGAAGAAAACCTTGCTAGCCCCCGTTTCATTTGCATCAGAAACGGGGCTTTTTTACTAGTTTTAAATATTTAATATTATAGAATCTTGATTTGAGTCCTTCAATTCGACTCTCAATTATCAATCTCCATTTATCTTTAAGCAAAAGTTGGCATCACATGACTCCTGTTTCTCTGGCAGCTGTTTCAAGAAATTCTTCTATAGAGTGCCAGCCCTGCTGTCATGAAAAATTGCTATTCTAGTCAAGACATTCCTTGAAACAGCTTATAGTGAAGCATGAGTTATGCTGGTTATGAATCCCCCGTGCCAACTTTTGCTTAAAGATGAGTATATAGCTTCTTGCTTTTGATAATTGAAGACTGATAATTGAGAGTTGAATTGAAGGATTAAAATTAAGATTCTATAATATTAGAAACTGATGAAATAAAAATACATTGGGCTTATGATGATTATAGTGCTTTTATCTCAGTGAATGAAATAACGGCTCTTGAGTGCCGTTCTGATGGGCCATTGTACAGTGCTTTAGAGTGAAATCAGGTTCTTAAGTGATGTTGTTTTAGATCTCCTAGTTCTGAAAGCTTGCCTTTTCATTTGTATACTCATTGGTAATACGCACATAACATACAGAATACTACTGTGTGCCTAAGTGTGAGCCCCATTCATGTTCCGCTTAGTCTGCCAAATACGCATTATGTAAGATTTGTGAGTATTTACAGAATAGCACATACATACAACATCTTCACTCCCCAAAACACATTTAATAGAGCATGCGTGACCCCTGAGGCAGGCGGCTCTCCTCCGAAACAAAGCCCCATGTCGAGTCTTTTTACTGTTGTTGCTTTGACAATGAAAGAGTGTTTTCATACCTGTTGTGCTGAAAGTTCTTTAGCCCACACCAATTTTGTTTTTTTAGTGTGTGTGTGTGTGTGTAAATATCAATTCCTGCTTTATAGAAGTATCCTCATATGTATAAGCTCCAGCATGTATACATGGAAGTTGCAAAAATGACATGTCTATGAATATCCACTGACACTTATACATGGAAGCTGCTACATAGATATCAGATGATAAGATTTTCTCCCTTTCATTACTGGCTGAAGTACAATATCATTCTGCAGAAAGATTCTATTTTGCAATCAGGATTTTTGTCAACTATATTTAAGAAAAGAAATTCTTCTAGAGAATTTGTGCGACAGTGGGCTATCTTGCCCTTCTGGCTCACATCCACCTTGATTTGCTTTGTTCTGTTTTTAGAAATTACAGGTTTTTTTGGCCCATGTCTTTAGCCTTAAATGATTACCTCCAACTTGTTTATTGACCTTTTTTTTCCCTATGTATCTAAGTGGAATAACAAAGTGACCACGGAACTTAAAGCCTCAAACTACAAATTGTTTAATGGAGCTCAAGAGCTCTCTCTTATGACAGGCTTCAGAGGCATTTCACAGGGGAAAATAAAAAGAAGAAGCTTAGTTCATTATTTCAGTGTCTGGCAATTCAGTGACCTACATGTTGTGCTGCTTGTTATAGGTAGTTCCTCTGTCTTTGTAATGCCAAAGACATCTCTGTTTTAGTAAAGCATTATTTTAAGGAGCAAAATAGTAATTATTATGAAGCTAAAGCAGAGCAGAAGGATTGGAGTGTTATTTCACTTCAGTACATAGGAAGAATGATAAGTAAGAATCATAAGTTTTACATTTTATTCAGGGCCAGTACAAAGGTATCGAGTGTATCTTCAGCCTTACACTCCCTACCTCAATTAACTTTCAGGCCCCTAATCTACCCCCCCCCCCCCCAGACATCATGCTTTTAAATATTACATGTTATTTGTATGTGTATATGGGGGGGAGTGTATAACACATGCACAAATAATGAGAACAATTTCCAAAAGTCTTTTGCCCAACTAAATGGGTATTTGAAAATTAATGACCCATTCTGCAGGTAAAAGTATGCATTGAGGTTTATTGGTGCTTGATACACCACCTTTCACAAAGAAATTAAAGTGGTTTACAATTTAAAAAATATATAAAAGAAAAGAACTACAATTCAATAGGAATGAGAAGCAAAGGAAGATTATTGTAGCAACAGAAAAAAAGGAAAAGCTGCAACTCATGCATCACCGCTGCTTCGCGTCCGGGAAGGTTTGACTAAAAAGGTAAGACTTCATACCAATTCTACATTTAGGGGAGGAAAGTTCTGCCCATAGATAGGCAGGGAGGGAATTCCAAAGGAAAGGGGTTGTGCAGAAAAATTTGCTTTGTCACATAGAATCCAATTTGGCAAGAAATACTGATGGGAAGGTTAAGTGACATTCATAAGTGAAGCAACAAACATGAGAAGTATGATGAGGTTACCTGAGAATGCAGATGAAAAAGTATACTAGAATGAAGAATTTTGTGTGTCAAACTCAAAATCTTGTGTTGGATATGATATGTCATTGGGGTGCTTGTACAATAAAGGGGTAACCCAATTGAATCAGGTAGCATGGAAAAACAACCTGACAGCTGTGTTCTGTACCAACTAGAGGCACTTCAGGAGGAAGGAAGAGAAGCCCATATATGCAATATTGGAATAATCAAGCTGTGATGCTAGTAAGGCAGGATGAATCATCAAAAAACACATGTACTAAAAAGATGTAGCGAAGAACCAGGAAGCTTGATTTGGTTACTGAAGCTATTTGATTGCAAAATGAAAGTTGTGTATCTAGAAGAACTCTTAAATATGTAAAGCAATTCACCAAAGTCAGTGAAGTGTTGTTGGGAAGGGCTGACAAAGATGGATTAAGCAGCCGGGCAGTGAGCCAAGCTGCAACAGTTTTAGAGGGGTTGAGAATTAATTGTTGAGAGGATAGCCAGTCACTTCCTGACTAAAGACAGTGAGGTCTGGTATGCGGGGATCATGGTAAGAGATAAGCAGAATATTATCTGCATAGAAATAGGCCAAGATAGAAAATTCCTGAATAAGAGTTGCCAGGGGACTCTGAAAAATATTGAAAAGGAGAAGTCCTTAGGGGACACCATTGAGCTTAATTTCGAAAGAGATCGCCGGCCATCTGCCGACACAAATCGGGAGATGGCCGGCGACCTCCTCATCCCGGCCAAATCAGTATAAATCGAAAGCCGAATTTGGCCGGCGCCAACTGCTTTTTTGTCGCAGAGCTGGCCAACCTTCAAGGGAGGGTGCAAAAGGGAGGACGGGGGGGGGGATAGAGTGGGGGGACAGGGCGTGGTTACGAGATGGCTGGCTTCACCCTATAATGGAAAAAAGATGACCGGCTCGAACGAGCATTTCACCGGCTGGACTTGGTCCATTTATTTTTAGGTCCAAGTCACCAAAAAGTGCCCCAATTGACCAGATGACCACCGGAGGGAATCGGGGATGACCTCCCCTTACTCCCCCAGTGGTCACCAACCCCCTCCCACCCAAATAAAATTAACATCAAACATTTTTTCCAGCCTGTATGCCAGCCTCAAATGTCATACCCAGCTCCCTGACAGCAATATGGAGCAGTATTTAGTGGGTGCAGTGCACTTCAGGCAGGCCCATCCCCCCCACCTGTTACACTTGTGGTGATATATGTTGAGCCCTCCAACAACGTTTTTGACTGATTCAGCATTTAGCACATCTTAAAGTTGTCATTTATAAATCCAGGTCCACATCACATCTAAATGGCAAGGGGGAGGAGTTAGGGCATGGAGAGGGAGGGTTTTGGGCAGGCCTACAATGGCAATGTGAGTTCTTATTTTATAAAGGGAATGCGTATCTCTAGCAAAACATTTGAATTGTCAACATTTTTACTCGTTCCAATGCAGGCATAATTTGCTGCCTGAAGAAGCAGGTGTAAAGGATGAGGTCAGGCCCCTAACATCACAACCCCCCCCCCTCCCCAAACATGACCCCTTCTAACAACTAATATCCCCCCTTTAGCATTTCCTCTGAAAATCAATCACCTCTCCTATGACAACCCTGCCACCCAAATAAAAAACCCTCTGACTGTCCTACTGGAAGACTTGCAACCCACACCTCCTAATCCCACCTTTAGCCTTATCAGGGACTTTGGAGTCTACTGGGAGCAGGAACCATCCTCACTCAGTCTTGCTCTTCGGCTCCCTGTAGGCAGCCCTATACATGGGTTGAGTATGGGTGGGGCTCACACATTCATATCTTATAGCATAGTAGAAGTTATACACGTATCACCAGACCTTAGGTGCACACACTTACTCTGACTATATAACTGGTGTAACAGTATATACCTAACTTATAGGTGCATATTTTTGCTGTTATACTATTATTCTACAAAGTGTATCACTTGATCACTGGCAACAACAATTATTAATGCGGGATTCTTCAATTGTGGAAAAACTCCTTTATCCCACTTTTTCCTCCTTGATACACAGTTATAATTTCAATTTTCAATACAGCATTTAGTCCGTTGTTTAATCAGCGATCTTATATATCAATTTTATCTTTTTATATATACATATATCAAATTTAGTGACCTCAGCGGTGCCACTGGCTAGTACTCTTCATCTAGCACAGTAATCGGTACACTCTCTTTATGTTTTATGTAAACTTTGTATAAACTTCTTTAATAAATAATGTATTTTTAATACTCATCTTATATATTGCCAGACGTGGGGTTAATTTTTTTTTGTTACATTTGTACCCCGTGCTTTCCTACTCATGGGGCAATGGAGGGTTAAGTGACTTGCCCAGAGTCACAAGGAGCTGCCTGTGCCTGAAGTGGGAATCAAACTCAGTTCCTCAGGACCAAAGTCCACCACCCTAACCACTAGGCCACTCCTCCACTATAGTGCCCTATAGTTAATGCATCCGACATGCATGTTTCGCTTCAGCAAGCTGTCTCAAGGACTATCCCCTGGAAAATATAAATCACTGTGTGAGAACTTTCCTTATTATTCCCATACAGCAACCCTCTTCTTCTACTTAGCTTACCTAAAGCTGCCTATAGTGCCAGCTCAGCATCAATTAATGGGAGACCCCAGCTAAGATGGTGACAGCGTCTTACTGATTCCTATAAATACTATTTCCTGGATATAATGTCCCAGTCCCTCCCTTCTGATTGGTCACCTCGCTAGTAATCGGATGTCAACGAACTTAATCAGTGACATCCACTTTAATTCCAAATTTACCCCCCCCCCCCCCCCCCCCCCGGTGTCACTGTCTGTAGTTGATAAATCCATAATTGCTCCCTATATTCAAAAGTCTATCAATTGAGCCTCCCTCCCTCCCCCTATGGACTTGTTCTACTATTCTCCACCGTAAATCCTCTATCATATGTTGACAGGTCACCCAATGTTGTACTAATGGTGCCTGCATGTTCTGAGTCACTATCCGGGATTTATGTTCTGTGAGACACATCTTGATCTGGCGTTTACTTCTGCCTATATATATCAAATTACAAGGACATACTATCAAATGCACCACATTTCTAGTGTCACAATCAGTGATACTGTGAGATGTTAGTATTCTTCCTGTATCTGGTACTATCCATGTGGGCCCTACTAATGGTAGCTGACACCATTGACATTGCCCACAAACTTGAGGCCCTCCCGGTTCTACCCGCCTATTCGGCTCTCTCAACTTATTTTGCCCCAACCACTCTCCTATCGTTTTACCCCGAGTATATGATATAATTGGAAATTCTGTGAAACAAGGATAAAGCTGCACTACATGGAGTTTGTGATACAGAACTGGAGCTTCAAGGTTTATGTTTCTGCTCCCTAACTGATCCAGGCATTGTAGTGTTTTTTTTTTTCATTTTCGGTAATGCTGTATGATGTAGTTGTATTCACTTTGTTTTCTGTACTTTAGCCTTGATTAACTGTATTGTTAGCCACATTGAACTCGGGTTGCTTGGATAATGTGAGGTATAAATGTCATTTAAAAAAATAAACTTTACCATTGTATTTCAAGTTGGAAAATGTACATTTGTAAAAGACCTTGCTACTTGCATCCAAATGAGCTATATGAATATGTTTGGGTTACGTTTCCGGTACTGCATAAAAATGACTATGTGATGTGTTGAAATATTAGTGGTATGGTACTTTCATCCTGAGCACAAGATGCTGAGAATGAAAGAAAGTTACAGCATGCACCCAGGTGTAAACCTTATACCCTGGATTCTATATAGTCCGCTTAGATTTAGGCACTGAAATTGACGGGGGTTCTATAACCGCACATAACATAATTGGCTTAACAAGCTAATGAACACTGATAACAGCACTTAACAAGCAATAATGAGCACTAATTGGTACTGATTAGAATTTAGGCGCACAACTCGCTAAGCATATTCTGTAATGATGTGCGCCAAACTTCTAACATGCACAGGCAAAAAGGGGGCATGGTTATAGGCGAGGAAATGGGCTTTTTCATGGGCATTCCAAAATGTAGGTGTCTGTTATAGAATAGGGCCCAGTACGCCTAAATCTATGCGCTGAGATTTACACCGAGTTTTCATTGCCGTAAATGGATGCGTGCAGATATAGGCACTGAAATATCAACTATGCATATATCGGCACCTAAATCTAGGTGCTGATTATAGAATATGCTTAGGGGGTCCTTTTACAAAAGTGCGCTGAAAAATGGCTTGCGGTAATGTAGGCACAGGTTTTGGGTGTGCGCTGATCCATTTTTCAGCATGCCTGTAATAAAAGGCCTTTTAAAAATTTTTGCTGAACATGGACGTGCGGCAAAATCAAAATTGCCGTGTGTCCATTTTGGGTCTGAGACCTTACCGCGGTAAAGTCACATTCGGTAACCAGGCAGTAATGACCCACGCACATCAAATGCCACTTGGCGCGCGGCCAAAAATAAAAATTATTTTTCAGACGCGTGTATCGGACGCATGCCAATATTGAAATTACCGCAAGAGCCATGCGGTGGCCGGGCATTAACTCTATTTGGGTGCGCATTGGGTGCACAATGACGCTTACGTGGCTTAGTAAAAGGACCCCTAAGTCAGCACTGACTTTAGCACCGATTTTTTTAGGCACCATATATAGAACCTCCTCCTATAGAGCTGGATTCTGTATATGGTGTCTGAAAAATGAATTTCCAGCTAAGCACATCTATAAGCAGTGCCTACATTTAGGCGCAGTATATAGAACATGCTTAGTTGATATCCCAGCGCCTAGAACTAGATGCATACATTTACACCAAGGGAAACTTGCATAAATACCAGCACATAAATATAGGTGCAGAGTGCCATATTCTATAACAGTGTGCATACATTTTGGAATGTACAGGAAATGCCCATTTCCCCACCCATACCACTGCCCTTTTTGGCTCCACGCATTAGAATTTAGGTGTTGTGCATTACAGAAAATGCTTAACAACTTATGCACATAAATTCTAATTATTGCTAATTAGTGCTCATTATTGCTTGTTAAGTGCTGTTTAAAATGCTGATTGGCTTGTTAGGCCAATTAAGTTACAGTTTAGCCTGTGGCTGTGAGCAGTAGCGTAGGAAGGGGGGGGGCGGTGGGGCGGTCCGCCCCGGGTGCACGCCGCTGCGGGGGTGTCGGCTCCGCTGGTTCCCTGCTCTCTCTGCCCCGGAACAGGTTGCTTCCTGTTTTGGGGCAGAGAGAGCAGGAAACCAGCGGAGCCGACGCAGTTCCCAGCGACGACATGCACTTGGGGCAGAGCGCCAGTGGTAAGAATGCGCTCCGAGAGAGGGGGATGCGTGCTCCGAGGGGAGGGTGCCCGCGCTGAGGGGGGTGCGCCATGCTGCACCCGGGGGGGGGGGTGCGCGCAGCGGTGACCCGCCCCGGGTGTCAGCCGCCCTCGCTACACCACTGGCTGTGAGCAGCTCAGACACAGCTTACAGCCAGGGGCTAAATCAGGCAGATAGTCTGAAAAGGTTCTTAATCATCAAACTTTGCTCAGTTCCAAAATGAGAGGCAGGGAAATAACAGAAAAACAGGTTTTTAAGCCTGTTAGCTGCTGGGCTCTCATTTCCTTCCCCAGTGCTACAGCCCCCCTGTACTGCCATTTCAAAGATGCCCAGCACAAAGATTAGCTGTAAGTTAAATCAGTATCTTTACATTCATCAAGAGGAATCTCCAACCTCTTGTTCCAATTGTTCTTTAATGCAAATAAACAATACACAAATATACACAACTGAGATGCAACTGAACCAGAGGTATTGCCCATGCAGAGAGGAGTCTGTCTTCCATCCAGTGCCCTCACATTGCTGGAGAATTGCTATATGACACCACTGAAAATATAATGCAACCTTACGGGATTTTTGCTGGCCTCCCACTTAGTCACCTCTCCCCTCTCCAGTCGGTTCAAAACTCTGCTGCCCGTCTCATCTACCACCAGGGTCGCTTTACTCATACTACCCCTCTCCTCAAGACCCTTCACTGGCTCCCTATCCGTTTTCGCATCCTGTTCAAACTTCTACTAACCTATAAATGTACTCACTCTGCTGCTCCCCAGTATCTCTCCACACTCGTCCTTCCCTACACCCCTTCCCGTGCACTCCGCTCCATGGATAAATCCTTCTTATCTGTTCCCTTCTCCACTACTGCCAACTCCAGACTTCGCGCCTTCTGTCTCGCTGCACCCTACGCCTGGAATAAACTTCCTGAGCCCCTACGTCTTGCCCCATCCTTGGCCACCTTTAAATCTAGACTGAAAGCCCACATCTTTAACATTGCTTTTGACTCGTAACCACTCGCCTCCACCTACCCTTCTCTCTTCCTTCCCGTTCACATTAATTGATTTGATTTGCTTACTTTATTTATTTTTTTGTCTATTAGATTGTAAGCTCTTTGAGCAGGGACTGTCTTTCTTCTATGTTTGTGCAGCGCTGCGTATGCCTTGTAGCGCTATAGAAATGCTAAATAGTAGTAGTAGTAGTAGTAATTTGAAGAGGGCTAGGGACATATGGATTGCAGGGCTAAGGCACACATGAAAATCTGCTTCTCGCTTTTTCCTTGCACACTACAAGAGGGGGCAGCAACTTACCCAGAAGGCATTGTAGAAATATGGTACAGACAGGAGCCCCCACCGGAAGAGTGGAAAGTCAAACCATAGAGCTCAGGCTATTAGAGACTCTGGCCAAGTCAAGAATCTGATGGCTAATATGGCTAGGAGCTTGCTGGAAAAGCATGGCCTAGTTTTTAGCCTGGATTGAGGCCTAAATAATCTAAGTTGGAAAAGTTTGGTCAAGGAATTTGGAAACAAAATGGAGCCTGTAGCTACTAAATGGATTCCCTTAGTTCTCTATCTGAGTTAGAAAAAACTTGTTTTTTCTGAAGATAATGCCAGGTGCAAGTAAAATGGGGAAGTAACAGTTGAGATAAAGGAGGGGATCTTTCCTGAGAGCATCTTGTGGTTAGCTAAGAAAAGTGGTAAACAACTTTAATATGGGAGCCAATGTAGACCCATTAAGTTGAATGGAAAGAAGATAGTATAAAAGTGGCAGCAAATCTGGGTGTGGCAGGAGAAGTTCCAGATGCCATCCAGAGATGCTGCCAGCCAGAGCTGAAGTCAGATTGATGTTCCTGATTGCCTTGTATTGCCTCGGTAAGAAATAAAAATATATCTTTGCAATCTATCTTTCCTATCTCTTTCTTATACAATATTTGAAGTGGTAATTAATCTCTGGGGTAGAAATGGGTGTAGGCATGTGCTTATATTTTCTCCCACTAACACAAGAGTCAGATGGTCATTGATAGCCTTCAGATGGATAGGATCAGCCTTCCTGGAAACCTCTCTGGTACGTGGCCAGCTAGGCAAACTACCAGAGGGGATCCATGGGGAATTTACCCCTAATAAATTCAGCATGAAGTCAGAGCCTGAGCTAATTGGAGAGGCCAATGTGGCATGGGATCAAGGACCATGTGACTAGAGGGAACCAATGGGAATAGAACTACAGCTAACAGGTAGTTCACAGTACAACAGGATTATAAATATTAAATAACCTAATATGCACACATGTGAAGTGGGGGCAGAAAACTCCCACTGGCAGGTGTGTCAACAAGAGTGCCCATCAAGCAAATCACAAATCCCAAGGTAAAAGTTCAACATAAGCTCCAAGTATCAACATGTAGGTTCTGCACCTCTGTAGCTTAGCCAGAGCCGCCCCAGCTACAGTTCTTCCCTCTTTGGTCTCTCTGCAGAGACTGAGCTCTGTTCTTTTTGTTATAAATAGCCCTCAGATAACCTGAGAACCTATACAAAAATAGGACTCATAAAATCAGATTGATGAATCAAAGCTTAATTAAGCTATTTATTATTCAAAAATCATTCTCGCAAGCATGTGTTCCAGCAGCTCTGAACTGGGAGCTTACTCACACACACACATTTCTTCAAGATTCCACAGATTTTATAGTTACATGTAAGTGTCTCATTGGCTGATGGTCCTCTGCCTGTCTGTTAGGGTTCTGTGTAACAGCAGCTGGAACTTCTCCCCCTCCTTAACTTGCTCTCTGTAGTTCTATTCACCTCTTCAATGCTGCTTTCGGCACTTAACCTTTCGAGAAATATAGTATGCCCTATCAGATCGACTCTACACTTGTCTTTTAGATTGTACACTTGTCTCTAGATTTACACCTGTCTTTTAGATTGTACACTTGTCTTTAGATTGTACACCTGTCTTTTAGATTGTGAGCTCCTTGAGCAGGGACTGTCCTTCCATGTTAAATTGTACAGCGCTGCGTAACCCTAGTAGCGCTTTAGAAATGTTAAGTAGTAGTAGTAGTAGTAGTTTCTTTGTTCATACTTATAACCTTGAGCTCCCACAGATGCCTGTCCTGGCTTATATCAGCTCTGGAGCCTTCATAAAGTTTCCCCTTCCTTCCCATTGTTCCTGCTTCTTACACATTCCTTTGTGAAATGATTCAAACAGCTAAGATATAGTAAAATGCTTTCTTTTAGAGACATCTTATCTAGGGCCTATATGAAAATGCCATATCTTTATACATTTTTTACACTTTCTCCTCTTGTTATATGGCTTTTGACTCCTCCTTCCCTGGTTACATTCTCTTTGGATGACTAGGAAAGTGATTCTAACCCAATTCCTTCTACCCAGCTGTTAGTTATGTGTCTTCTACCTCCCTTCTCTGAGTGAGTTAATTCTGTGATTCTAGTTTCATTTCTATTTATCCCTTTTCCCCTGTCACAATTCTAGGGTGATGAAGTGTATATCCTGTCACAGTTATACAGCATTAATTACTGAGAAAAAATACAGATGATTTACTGTAAAGGAATGTTGATCTACCTTCCCATAAAAAGGCAAAGTTATGACTTAAAATTAATTTCTCGCTCGAATGGTTCTCCGACAAGTCCACTTGCTTGTTTTTGTGACATTGACAAGTGTAGGTATGCTCTATCTTTTGAAAAGCTTCTGAAATCTCTAATACTCAGATACTGGCAAAATATAAAAAAGCAGACAGCTATGGATGTATCAAGAAATATTTCTAGTGATGCATTGCAGAGGGGTTGGTAGAAGGAGTCAGTCTTTTTGCAGAGGAAGGATGTATAATTGTTCCCAGATCAGTGCCACAGAATCTGTATTTGTCTGTTTTACCAGCCTTTTCCTTGCTACCTGTGAACCATCTTATTTGTAATCCATTGTCCTGTGCTGCAACTATCATGCTTTCATCATCAAGTTTAAGTTCTTATAGAACAGATTTCACTTTTCTTTCAGGAAAATGCAGAGACACATTCACAGTAAGCAGCTATATATATGCGGTATTCAGATGAAGCAAAAGATAAATAACAGAAAAAGTTGTGCACTTTTCATAAGAGAAGGGGAGATGAGCAAAACGTTTCGCAGAAAGAACAAAAAGCGCTGTGGCGGCCAAAGGGATAACGATGTCACTGGAGCAACCCTCAGGTTAATAATTTATTGATGACCCGACACGGTCATGTTTCGGCAAGTGTCTGTCAGGCTCATTTTCGAAAGAGATGGACGTCCAAAAAGTGACACAAATCGGCACGTGGACGTCATCCTCACAGAGACATCCAAATCGGTATAATTGAAACCCGATTTTGGACATCTTTCTTAGAAGTCCGTCGCAAGGATGTCCAAATTTCAAGGGGGTGTATCGGAGGCGTGGTCGAGGTGGGACATGGGCGTTCCTAAGACTTGGACATCTTTGAGCCCTAATGGAACAAAGCAAAGACGTCCAGGACTAAAACTTGGACATTTTCACCCGGACCTGTTTTTATTACGAATAAGGCACAAAAAGGTGCCCAAAATGACCAGATGACCACTGGAGGGAATCGGGGATGACCTTCCGTTACTCCCTCAATGATCATTAACCCCCTCCCACCCTCAAAAAACATGATTAAAAATATTACTTGCCAGCCTCTATGCCAGTCTCAGATGTCATATTCAGGTCTATGACAGCGCATGCAGGTCCCTAGAGTAGTTTAGTAATAGGTGCAATGCACTTCAGACAGGTGGACCCAGGCCCATACCCCCCACACACACTTGTTACATTTGTGGAGGAAACAGCAAGCCCTCCAAAACCCACCAGAAACCCTCTGTACCCACAAATAGGTGCCCCCTTCACCTGTAAGGGCTATGGTAGTGGTGTACAGTTGGGGGTAGTGGGCTTTAGGGGGGTTAGGGGGCTCAACACATAAGGTAAGGGAGCTGTGTACCTGGGAGCACTTTGTGAAGTCCACTGCAGTGCCCCCTAGGGTGCCAGATTGCTATCTTGGCATGTCAGGGGGACCAGTGTACTAAAAATGCTGGCTCCTCCCACATCCAAATGGCTTGAAGTTGGATGTTTTAGACTTGGACATTTTTGGTTTTGAAAATGGCTGAAAATCAAAGACGTCAAATCCAAGGATGTCTGTGGTATTTTCGAACACAAAGAGGGATGTCCATCTTTTTTCCTGAAATGACGTTCTCCCCACCTCCGAATTTGGACGTTTTGCAAAGATGTCCAATTTCCAACTTAGACGTCTCTTTCAAAAATGCCCCTCTGTGTCTATGAGAATAAGCTCAGTGTGTTTACACAACCACTAAGCTCCTTACACGATGTTGATCCAACAAAGGCTCTGCTACATCTTTCAGAGCAATACTGACCACAAGGATTTCACAAGTTTACACGTTCATAGCTGTGCAGCAGAAACCTTTTCTGGATCAACTTATTGTGTGAGGAGCTTAATGGTTGTGTAAACACATTCCGGCTAATATTCAGCCAGCGGTGGTCAGTGTTTTTATGTCCACCGCCGGCTGTGTTCCCAGATATTCAATGCAGAGCCATGTCTGCACACTGTTATCAAATTGTTTTAAGTTGGTCGCTAAAGCTTATGCGTTTAAGTGCAGTATTCAGCCCTTGATCACATAAGCTGAACCACTTAAAGATAGGACGGCTATTTATGCAGCTCAATTTAAGCAGTTAACGTATGTGGTCAAGGGGTGAATATCAGCACTTAACTACATAAGTGCCAACTCCACCCCTGGAACACCCACATTAGCCTTTTTCGGCGCAGGCACTAATTGCAAATATTTAGCGGCTCTGTATAAGTGTCGCTGAGTATCCATGGCTTGTCACAGACAAGCGATTTAAGTAAGCAAGAGCCTCTCTTGCCCACTTTAATTGTTTTGAATATTGGCCGGATAAATCTTATTCTCCTACAGAGTCAAGGACCCCTGACGCAAGCACTTGCTGAAACACGAAACACAGCTGTGTATGGTCATCAATAAATTATTAACCTGAGTGTGGCTGTCTCTGCTTTTTGTTCTTTGTGTACTTTTCATAGCCATTTATTTAGCATCTGCTTCAGAACAGACACTTTTTTTTTTACCAAGGTGATCACAGTGCTACCAGGGCCTTAACTCCAGTATTTTGCTGACATGGAAATATAATAGTTTTTGTAGTTTCTAATAGGTGAGCCATGTTTTCATATTCCGTGTGCAGGCCTTTTTACATTAGCACATCATACCAAGTGACAATATGTGTGACCCCTTATTTGGCAGCTTGACCCCCCTAGCATTATACCCATGAGACTACCACAAGGTGTGAACTGGTGCTGCACCTGGAGCCTGACCAGGCAGGAGTGAATAAAGATTGCTCCTGCCCCAACCACTAGACACTAGGGAAAGTACAGAAGATTCTACTGCAGGAACTTGTCTGAATCTCCTGCAAGGTCTTTGGGGTAGGGGGTTTGACTACAAGTCTTCAGGGGTCTTCAGGGGTGGAGAAGCTTGACTGGGGGAATAGGGTCTCTGTGGCACATTTGGAACACTAGACCTTTTAAGATGTCTTTCTGAAACAAGCCATGTATTAGTTGCCCGATGCTCCCAGGGAGCAGAATAATGTAGTTTGTGAGGTTGATGCCAAGTTATGCTATTCATATGCTATTGGAGTTAATAACCTTTAGTACTTACAGTTTAGTAAGTACCCCCATCAGATGACTAGAACTGGGGGAACAGGGAATATATCTTTCAATAATTCAACCTTCAAAAATAAGGGTTGCTGGTCTGTTATAATTTAGGCTTTCTAGTCCTGGAGTGTTATGTTACTATGAGTGGCCTAGAACCCATGCTTCTCCTTTCCTTGGGTTACAGTAGATTTTCCAAAGGTGTTTTGAGTGAGGATACAATTTTCTTAGAGACGGTTTGGGGATGACAGTCCTATTGTTGGAAGGATTCCGTTAGTGTTTTAAGGTGATTATTCCTGTTCTGTGGGTCAGAGCAAATATGATTGTATTGTGTGACTTGTTTACCTTCGGGTAACCGTTTAACCACAACGAAAATCATATAAAAAGTAAACACCACACAGAATCTCAACTAGAAGAAAATGGTACAAAATCTTGCAAGGGACCAGGATGCAAGTTATGACAGCACATGCCACAGAAACTTACATCTACTCACATGGGAAAAAAGTCAAAATATACATCTCACATTCATGCTTCTCTGTAGTGTATGTGACCCAGTGTAAAAACATGTGAAGAAGAAAGCTTTATTGATGAAACAAGCTAAAAATAATGGACACATCAATCTTCATAGACAATGCATTCAAGAAAAAATAAAATAGAATGACAGCTCAGTGGGTAGACATTTCAGAGTACATAAGAAAAGAGTTGGATTCCATGCCCACCAGCCAATGGCTAAAATCCATTATCCTTTTTCAATGTCATGTCCCAAGACCATTCTGAAAGCATGTCATGTAGCAGTAGCGGAGTTTTACAAGCAATGTAGAAATCAAGATGTCATGATTTCATAACGGCATGTCATCAAAAAAATGGTACCAGCCACTCTTTCAGCCACTTTGCTAAATCAATTATGCTATTACCATAACATATTCCATTAAAGAAGTACTTTTCATCAGTAAAAGCTTTCTTTTATTAATGTTTTGGGTATTTTGCCGTCTAGTATTTCTTGATTTCTATGCATGCTTGTGTCCTCATCCATAACAGCATTGAAAAACTGTATCAGAAAAAAAATAAACTGTGCTGTAAGATTAAAGTACATTTACTCATAGTTTTACTGCCATCACACAATTTTTCTTATCCATCTTTATTATTCCATTACTGTGTATAAAATCACTGGAAGAACCCATAAACAATAGTTTATTCATCCTGCATTCGATATAGTTAGGGGAAGAAGTATAATCTCTTTCCAGCAGGCATGAGACCAAGCCAAAACTGGGGATTACAAGGAAAAGAGAACAAAAAAAAAAATTAAACGTGCTGCCAATGAGTTCTAAGATGTGAGTGGATTGCAGGGTGTAGTGCCGATGGGATGAATAAACTGGCATTTGAAAGATGCCAAACGGAAAACAGCATAACAAAAGATTATGAGTGCATTTAGTTCTGCTAATTTAGTAATGATCTTTCAGGCCCCTGTACGCTGCCCTCAACACAAAAAATCTGAAAGTTAAATGGTATAATTTTCTACAAGGGACACAGTCCACATATTATTTCAGGACTTTGGTTCTGGAATAATCACACTATAAATAATAATAATGTAAATTAGTATTATTAGTTTAAAGTCTGAAGCGTTGATTACTAAATCTCTCATGCCAAATAATTAATGTGTGGAATCCAGAAGAGGTGACAAGCGCTCTTGCATCTCTCTGCTGTGCAGGTTGAAAACAAAACATGCAAGTTATGTTTATTGTCCTAGCAGATAGCGCAGACAGTGTACAGGGGGTGACAAAGTTACTGAATTCCTCAAACACCTATGTTAAACTATAGAAAGCCAGCTGGATTTGCTATCAGGAGTTGTGTGCATTTCTCCGGAATTGTAGGCATGTAGAGCACATTACTTTAAGGAAGGCTTAGGTGTGTGTACTGTGGAGAGGAAAATCCCTCACCCACTGTGCTGACTAATTTTCTTTTTCATTCATGTTTTTGAGTTGACTTTATGTATTTGGTAATTTATTTTGTGGGGGTGGGGAAAAAAGAGAATGAAAATGTGTTGGACTGAGCAGATTACCTGGAACTCCTAACCATGGATTGCCTATTGCCCTCAATTGTATTTGCTATGTCTTTCTCACACAGGCATTCATCAGACCCTTGTGCTCAGGGCTTTTCTTTTTTTTTTTAAGGTTTATTGGTGGTACTAAATATTATCATGTTTTCCATTGCTTATTAAACTTAACCCATGATTCCCAAGTATTAATGAAAGCACCCAGGCTCTCTACATCCCAGACACATATGCAGTGCCTCCTTCTGGAGAAGCAGTGTCTTCACCCAGTGCCTGTAGAAGGATGTTTAAAGTACCTAATGCAATCAGCATATATTAGTCCAGCACCTACACAAAATGGGAGACACTGGCTATAGAGGCTGAGTTGTCCAGACAATAAAGGTAGAACAAAAATGTTTAGTTTGGATTTTTAGTGATTTGAATATGCCAGCTTTGGGGAATATGAAAGTGCATTGTTTCTGATCTTTATATTTTGCTTGGTACAGGAGGAAATTCAATTCTGTTTCAATTTCTGTGATGTTGTACTGCAGGCAGAATCCAGCTGCTTGATGTTAACAGTTCAGATTTTGTTTCTACATTCCAAATTGTAATGTGTGGTCATTTATTGATAAGGCTGTACCTATATTTTGGATATGTGACCAAGATGATGTGTTTTATGAACACGTCATTTCTATGTAGGGTAGTAGTATGTAGGGATTTTAAGCAATCTGGCTTGTTCTCTTTTCTCAGCAAGAACTGTGTTTATTATTTGTTACATTTGTATCCCCCATTTTCCCACCTATTTGCAGGCTCATTGTGGCGTACATGGAGGGGCATAATTGAACGTAAATGCCTATCTCCATGGGCGTCTATGTCCGAAAACGGGTACGTGAAGAGGCGGGACAGACTGTATTTTCGAAAAAATGGACGTTTTTCAGCTGGGCGGTTTTTTTTTTTTTGCGATAATGGAAACTAAAAACGCCCAGATCAAAAACGTCCTAATCCGAGCCATTTGGTCGTGGGAGGGGCCACAATTCGTAGTACACTCGCCCCCCTGACATGCCAGGACACCAACTGGGCACCCTAGAGGTCAGTGCGGTGGACTTCAGACAACGCTCCCACATGCATAGCTCCCTTACCACGGGTGCTGAGCACCCAACCCCCCTCCCCCAAAACCCACTACCCACAAATATACAACACTACCATTGCTCTTAGGGGTGAAGGGGGCACCTACATGTGGGTACAGTGGGTTTTGGAGGCCTCCCATTTACCAGCACAAGTGTTACAGGTGGGGGGGGGGGGGGATGGACCAGGGTCCACCTGGCTGAAGTGCACTGCGGTACCCACTAAAAGTGCTCCAGGGACCTGCATACACACAGGCCTCTAGGACTTGTTGCTGCTATATAACATTGGCACACCAGTTGACACCTGAAGACTAGTCTCTCCGAAAACGTCCTTTACTGGAATAAGCACGCTTACTCACAGTTAACTGCAGATCAGAGGTTGTGCCCCACTGGCAACGAGTCTCGCTGGTACTGAGATTAGCAGTAGGTCAGAGCTGGCAGAATGCTGTACAATGCCCTCTTTCAGCCACATTAAAGGTAAGAACTAAGTTCTCTAACATGGCTAACACGTGAAAGGGATCTAAAACTGGCTTACAAAAATGGCCACTATCTCATGGACTACCGGAAACAAAACAGGGCATACTCTGACCCAGTAAGCAGGGGGAAAAGCACCATGGGAGTAGAGCCTACCAACTACCAACATCGTGAGCATTTGCCACAAGCTACTGGAATCACAGAGCCCAATACCCTACACCCACCACAATGCAATGCTGATGTGACTCTGCAGTGCGCATAACAGAAAAGGTGTCACACTCACCCGAGAGCCACATCAGAACCAGGGAAAGGCTGTCAGAGGACAGAACACATTCTGCTGTCATGGAGGTGGGTACGGCATTTGAGGCTGGCATACAGGCCAGGGGCGTAGCCAGCCTTCCGTGGGAGAGGGGTCCAGAGCCCGGGGGGAGGGGGCACATTTTAGCCCTCCCCCCGGCGCCGCCCCCCCACCGCCGACATTGCCGCCCCCCCTCCCGCCGCGAACCCGCCGCCGCTGCCGCCTACCTTTACTTTTGCTGGCGGGGATCCCACTCCCCGCCAGCCGACGTCTTCTTCTTAGTCGCTTCCCGCTCTTCAATTTGTTTGCTGACGTCCTGCACGTTGTACGTGCAGGACGTCAGACTCAGAGAACAGAACTGTTCTCTGAGTCTGACGTCCTGCACGTACAATTACGTGCAGGACGTCAGCAAACAAATTGAAGAGCAGGAAGTATTGAGAAGACGTCGGCTGGCGGGGAGTGGGATCCCCCACCAGCAAAAGTAAAGGTAGGCAGCGGCGGGGGCGGGTTCGCCGGGAGGGGGGTCCTGGGGTGAATCTGTGGGGGCCCCGGCCCCCTCAGGCCCCACGTAGCTACGCCACTGATACAGGCTGGAAAAAAAGTTTGTAAAGTGGGTTTTTTTTGGTGGGAGGGGGTTAGTGACCACTGGGGGAGTCCAGGGAGGTCATCCCTGATTCACTCCAGTGGTCATCTGGTCAGTTGGGACACTTTTTTGGGACTTGTTCGTGAAAAAAAAACGGTCCAAAAAAAGTGACCCAAAATCGCGGTAAAAACGCCTTTTTTTCGATTATCAGCTAAAGACGCCCATCTCTCCTCGGCCGATAATCACGCCCCAGTTCCGCCTTCACCACACCTCCGACACGCCCCCGTCAACTTTACCCGTTTCTGAGACGGATTGCAGTTGGAAACGCCCAAAATCGGCTTTCGATTATACCGATTTGGGCGCCCACGAGAGAAAGACGCCCATCTCCCAATTTGGGTCGCAATATAAGCATTTTTCTCTTTCGATTATAAGCAGGATAGTACTGTAAAGGCATTCGCCAAGTCCAGTAGAGAAACAAATACAAGGTGATATTGTGGTGGGATAAAGGTACATGTGCTTCAGGTACAATGGGGGTTGAGGAGGGGTAAGGTTATATAGTGTCCATTACGAGCTTTGGTTTTACTACTACTACTACTACTACTATTTGACATTTATAAAGCGCTACTAGGGTTATGCAGTGCTGTACAATTTAACATAGAAGGACAGTCCCTGCTCAAAGAGCTTACAATCTAAAGGACAAATGTACAGTCAGTCAAGTAGGGGTAATCAAATTGGGGCAGTCTAGATTTCGTGAAAGGTATAAAGGTTAGGTGCCGAAAGCAACATTGAAGAGGTGGGCTTTGAGTAAGGATTTGAAGAATGGGTAGGGAGGGGGCTTGGCGTAAGGGCTCAGGAAGTTTATTCCAAGCATAGGGAGAGGCGAGGCAGAATGGGCGGAGCCTGGAGTTGGCGGTGGTGGAGAAGGGTACTGAGAGGAGGGATTTGTCCTGTGAGCGGAGGTTTCGGGCGGGAACCTAAGGGGAGATGAGAGTGGAGAGGTAATGAGGGGCTGCAGACTGAGTGCATTTGTAGGTAAGAAGGAGAAGCTTGAACTATATGCGGTATTTGATCGGAAGCCAGTGAAGTGACCTGAGGAGAGGGGTGATATGAGTATATCGGTTCAGGCGGAATATAAGACGTGCAGCAGAGTTCTGAACGGATTGAAGGGGGGATAGATGGTTAAGTGGGAGGCCAGTGAGGAGTAGGTTGCAGTAGTCAAGGCGAGAGGTGATGAGAGCGTGGATGAGAGTTCGGGTGGTGTGCTCAGAGAGGAAAGAGCGAATTTTGCTGATGTTAAAGAGGAAGAAGCGACAGGTCTTGGCTGTCTGCTGGATATGCGCAGAGAAGGAGAGGGAGGAGTCAAAGATGACTCCGAGGTTGCGGGCGGATGAGACGGGGAGGATGAGGGTGTTATCAACTGAGATCGAGAGCGGAGGAAGAGGAGAAGTGGGTTTTGGTGGAAAGACGATAAGCTCGGTCTTGGCCATGTTCAGTTTCAGGTGGCGGTTGGACATCCATGCAGCAATATGGATAAGCAGGCCGATGCCTTGGCCTGGGTCTCCACGGTGATGTCTGGTGTGGAGAGATAAAGCTGGGTGTCATCAGCATAAATATGATACTGGAAACCATGAAATGAGATCAGTGAGCCCAGGGAAGAAGTGTAGATTGAAAAAAGAAGGGGTCAAAGGACAGATCCCTGGGGAACTCCAACAGAGTGTAGGTATGCCTTTTTGAACAGGTTGGTTTTTAGTTTAGGTGGTCATAGGTTGTTTTCACATCTTTTGGCAGTGCATTCCATAGTTGTGTGCTTATATAGGAGAAGTTGGATGCATAGGTTGCTTTGTATTTAAGGCCTTTGCAGTTTGGGTAGTGGAAGTTTAGGTATGTTCAAGGTGATCTGGTTACGTTTCTAATTGTGGTAGGTCAATGAGGTTTGTCATGTATCCTGGGGCTTGGCCGTAGATAATTTTGTGGACCAGGGTGCAGATTTTGAAGGTAATACGTTCTTTGATTGGAAGCCAACGCAGTTTTTTTCGGAGGGGTTTGGTACTTTCGAATCGCGGTTTACCAAATATAAGCCTGGCTGCTGTATTTTGAGCGGTCTGGAGTTTCTTTGTAAGTTGTTCTTTGCATCCCACATAGATTCTGTTGCAATACTCTGCATGGCTTAGTACCATTGATTGTATTAGGTTGGGAAATATTTCCCTCGGGAAGAAAGGTTTTACGCGTTTAAGTTTCCACATTGAGTGGAACATTTTCTTTGTTGTGGAGTTCACTTGGCTCTCGAATGTGAGGTTACGGTCGATTGTGACGCCGAGTATTTTCAGGCTGTCTGAGATAGGGAGGGTGTGGTCTGGGGTGATTAAGGTAGTGAGTTTGTACGTATTGTGTTGGGATGAGAGGATGAGGCAGTGTGTTTTTTTCAGTGTTCAGTTTCAGTTGAAAAGTGTTTGCCCATGAGTCCATGGTGTTCAAACCGAGTTTGATTTTGTTGGTAATTTCTGTTAGATCATGTCTGAAGGGAATGAATATTGTGACTTCACCTGCATAGATGAACGGGTTAAGGCCTTGCTTTGATAACGATTTAGCCTGTGGGATCATCATTATGTTGAAAAGTATTGGTGATAGTGGTGATCCTTGAGGTACTCCACAGTCTGCTTTCCAAGGTGGTGATATGTTTGAGTTTGATTTCACTTGGTATGTTCTAGTGATTAGAAAACCCTTAATCCAGCTAAGTATATTTCCACCAGGGCTTTTTTTTTGAGGGGGTACTTGGGGGTACTGAGTACCGCACCTTTTCCATTGTCTGCTAAAATTGACCCATGGTCCCCAAGTTTTAATGAAAGAGCTCAGGCTCTACACAATAATTCTGCCTTGTCATAGATTCTGTGACTGGTTGCAGGGGGCCTGGCTATTGTGGGGTGGGTCCCTCAGTGATCACCCCACCCCTAACGGGTGGCCTGGCATTTGAGTACCGGCACCTTTTTTTCTAGAAAAAATGCACTGATTTCCACCAATCCCAAAGTAATCTAAGAGTCTTAGTAATATGTTGTGGTTTACCATATCAAATGCACTCGACATATTGAATTGGAGGAGAAGTATGCTTTTGCCTATAGCTATTCCCTGCTTGAATTTGGCCAGGAGAGTGACTAGCACAGTTTCGGTACTATGGAGGGGGCGAAATCCCGATTGTGATTCATGTAGTAATGAGAACTTATCCATGTAGTCAGTAATCTGTTCGGTCACCATGCTCTCCATGAGTTTGACTGCTAGTGGGATAGATGCAACTGGGCGGTAGTTGGCAAGTTCGGTTGTTTTTTTCTTGATATAGTAGGATGTTGCCATATTCCTCAGGGAAAAGACCTTTTTGGAGCATGTAGTTTAGGTGGGTTGTGAGGTCTGTTATGAAGCGGTTAGGGGTGGATTTTAGTAGGTAGTTGGGGCAGGTATCCAGTTTGCAGTGGGTGCTGGAGAACCTTTTGATCGCATGAGTGACTGTTTCGACGGTGAGGGGCGTGAGGTTTGACCAAGTTCGGTCGGCTGGGTATTCTCCAGGGTTTGGATCCAAACTATTGATGAAGTTTTCGGTATCAGTGTTGTCCTGAGGTAGTGTTTTGCGTAGGTTTGTAATTTTTTCATTGACGTATTTAGCTAGTTTATCTGCAGGTGGAGTGTCTGTATTGGTTGTAGTGACCGTTGTAGTATCTAGTACTTTGTTCACAAGTTGGTATAGTGTCTTCTTGTCTTTGTAATTCGGCCCTATTTTAGTTTTGTAGTATGTCCTTTTGGTTTGTCTTATTGCGTATTTGTATTTTCTTTTTATCTGTTTCCATGCATTGAGTGTATGTTCATCTTTTATTTTTTTCCATGCTCGTTCGAGTTTCCTGGATTGAGTTTTTAGTTTTTTCAGTTCATCGTTAAACCATGGTATAGAGTTATGCTTGCGTGAGATTCTTGTTCGTAAGGGCGCTATTTCGTCTAGTATGCTTCTGCATCTTTTGTCCCATTCTGTGAGATAATGTGTGGAGTCCGTTTCTGCTGTCCAATCATTGTTGTATATCTGTAGCCAGAAAGTTTCTGGGTCTATTTGGCCTTTGGTGCTGTAGGTTGTGTGTTCTTGTGTGCGGTATGAGCCCTTCCTCCGCCATTTTAGTGATAGGTTTAGTTTGTAGTGATCGGTCCATGGTGTTTCTGTCCATTTAATATCTGTTATTATTAGGTTCTGATCTGTTGGCAGTTTGTATAAAATGAGGTCCAGTGTATATGAGTTGCTTGCATTTGTGGCAATGTGAGGCCCCATGAATGGAGGAATTCCTTACATTCTCATGCATTGGTAGAGTTTGGGCCTTCTAGGTGAAGGTTGATGTCTCCTAGTATTAGTATGTTGGAGTTTGCCGCGCGTGCGTGCATGTGTGTGTTTGAAATGAAGTCAGTGAAGATAGTCTGGCCTTCGTTCCAATTTCCTGGTGGTCTATAAAAGGGGAACTTTGGAGTATACCAACTATGTGGGTTTAATTTACCTATCCCTGGAAGCCTCCCACTTACCTGAAGCATTCTTTGGCTGCCTTTAATTTAAAGGTTTGACTGTGTGCAGGAGGATCACAGAAGATTTGTGTGACTCTGCAATTCCTATTGTTTCTCTGTGGGTTTTTTTTTTATCATAGGGATAAGAACAGTGGCTTTA
This sequence comes from Microcaecilia unicolor, assembly GCF_901765095.1. NCBI lineage: Eukaryota > Metazoa > Chordata > Amphibia > Gymnophiona > Siphonopidae > Microcaecilia > Microcaecilia unicolor. The sequence continues at coordinate 275,340,111 of NC_044032.1, read as the reverse complement.
TATTGCAGTGGAGTTTTTTTCTTTCTTCACTTGAGAACTTGTTGGATACAAAGATCAGCAATGTTCAATATCTGCTACAATTATTAAGAACTGGGTTTTGTGTGCCCTTGTGTTTTTTTAGGGCTCACTGACTGATCTTTATTGAGATTGTGCTCTGATGATACGCAGAGACTGAAGAAACTTCAATTTAGAGTTTATGTTCAATGTTCTTTGTGGGATTTACATATGTGATCAGGGTATAAGTCTGGAGTGGATGGCAGTGTGAGTGAGTTGCAGGGATACTATTTGGTAATTCTTTTAATGCACTGGTTTGTTTTCACTAATAAAGATTTTGTAATTTATATAGAACAGGAGAACTGTTTGTTGTTAATATTTTAGGTACCTCCTATTATATATATATTCCCTGTTATGATTAAGATAAGGTCTATAAAAGAGGACAGAGTTCAGATGATCAAGCATGGTTTTGTTGTAGATTCTGATTGAGGTAATTTCAATTTGGGATGTTATGGACTCAGCAGTGGTTTCGATGGTAAACTGGGATCGATAGATTAATTCTATGCCTCCGCCTCTCTTTTCTTTTCTGGTCCAGTGAATGATTTTATATCCTGGGGGACATAGATCTAGGATTATGGGGTCCTTTTGGTCATGGATCCAGGTTTCATTGATGAAGAGTAGATCAAGGTTCTGTGGACTGATACAATATTCACAAAGCTGCTTTTTCAGACTCTGTGGCTAGTTGCAAGAGGATAGTGATTAGGGAGTGTGTCCCTCACTGGCCACCCCATCCCTTTAGAGCTGCTCTGCATGTTAGTATTACCACCTTTTCTGGTGGGAAAAAAAAAACCTGCCTGAGCTAAACATTAGTCTTTCTCTGACCTGCCTGATTTATGTTTGATTCACTCATTCTTTACATATTTCACATACTCTTCTTGACTTTGTATCACAACCGTACAAAGTTTTTTACAGATACCTTTCTATCACCCTTTTCTTTATATGTACCGTATCTCATGAAGACACCCATATGGGTCTATATTTTATCCACCCACATATACATCCTACTAGCAATGAATCTAAAACAGAAATGTGGTTTACACCATTGCTGATCTATGGCATTCCGTTCAGCTAACCAGCAATCATATCCCTTGGCTTCTGGAACCATGTGACAGAAATCCTGATCCCTTATGTCTAAAAATATCCCAAATCAGTGCTTTAGAAATGACACTCGTTTCTTTATATAATCCCACCATCCTCCCTCCCCCCCATGGTGTTGGGAGTGTTTTGAAGTGAAGACACTATAGATTAAATGAGCACGTTTTTGGGACTGAAGGGATCCGTTACTGCATTTCAGAGAAAAAAAATATGAACACAGAAAATCATTAGTGCAACGGCCAACAGCTAAGTACTCCTTCTTCATACTATTGCATTAATCCTGATGTTTTTTATATAATTTGTATTAAACGACACACAGAATAGGGTTGTGCAATGATGGTAAAAGCTGTGAATTACACATACGCAAGGGCCTGAAGTCCTGGGGTGGTGTAACGCACCAAATCTGAGCACAAAAATATTTAAAAACTATTTTATTATGTTTTATTATATTACATTTTAATTGCCAGACCCTCAAACATTCTTCTAAAGTTCGGAGATCCCTTCTCTGGAGAGGAGAGGCTTCCAGGTTAGCGCTGCTGCTTAGTAGCTGCAAGGAGATTGTTGAGCAGCAGCCGGCAGGCAGCATGTGTGAGCCAAAGCTGAGCCTGCGACCGGGCCTGCAAGGAGGGTGAGGGAAGATGGGATGAAAGTTCCGGCACGCCACCGGGGAAGGGATGATGATGGGGACCGGAGCCTGCGACCGGAATCGCTGTGCTGCTGCTGGGTGGGCCTGACCCCAAATTCCGTGTCTACGCCCCTGAAGAGGTCCCACCAGTACCTCTCTGAGCTCCTTCAGTATCCTGGAATGTATCCCATCCAGTCCCATAGCCTTGTCCACTTTTAGATTCTCCAGCTGTTTATAAACTCTTTCTTCCATAAATGGTGCAGTATCCACTCCATTCCCAGATGTTCCCTCAGCAGCAGACCGTGGTCCTTCACCAGTATTTTCCTCCATGTATACCGAAGAGAAGTAATTGCTTAGCACGTTAGCTTTATCTTCATCACTCTCCACATAGCCATTCTCATCATCTTTCAGTCTCACAATTCCATTCCTATCTTTTCTCCTTTCTCCTTTCTCCAATATATCTGAAAAAGGTCTTGTCACCTCTCTTTAGATCTTTAGCCATTTTTTCTTCCGCTCACACTTTCACTAGCTGTATTTCCCTCTTCACTTCTTTGAGTTTAATCTGAGAATCTTTTCCATGATCCTCTCATTCTTTTGTATTTCTTGAACAAAGCCTCTTTTGCTCTTATTTTTTCAGCTACTTGTTTGGAGAACCATATAGGCTTCCTGCTTCTCTTGTTTTTATTTACTTCTCGCATAAAGATCAGTTGCCATATTTATAGCAGCCTTTACTTTTCACCACTGATTTTCCATCTCCTTTGTCTTCCAGCTCCTTCTTCAGGTATTCCCCCATTTTATCAATATCAGTATGTCTGAAATACAGTACTTTGAGTTTTGTGCGTCCACACTCCGCCTTTGCCCTTACATCAAACCATATGGTGTGATGATCACTATTACATAGGTGGGCACCGACCCAGATATTGAAAATACTTCCTCCATTCATGAGCACTAGATCCAGCATCGACCCTTCCCTCGTGGGTTCCGTCACCATTTGTCTGAGCAAGGCACTTTGACAGGTATCCACAGTCTCCCTACTTCTTTCCGATTCAGCAGACGGGACATTCCAATCCACATCAGACAAGTTGAAATCTCCCAACAGTATCACCTCCCTTTTCATACCAATATTTTGAATATCTTCTATCAGATCTTTGTCTAACTTCTCCGTTTGTGCCAGAGGTCTGTAGATAACCCCTGTGTGGATACAGGTTCTGACTTCTCTTTCCAGGATGATCCATAAAGCTTCTTCCTTTCCCCGGGTTCCCCTCATTTCAGCTGCTCTGATATTGTCTCTCACATACAGCACCACTCCTCCACCTCTTTGGCCCTCTCTATACTTTTTAAAAAGATTATAGCCCGGTATGGTCACATCCCACTCTACTGGCTTTCATGGTGAGGGCTAAACGATTAGTGCAACTTACGCAGCAATGTTTTTTCAACTGGATGGCACATTAGCTTCCTACTAAAGACAGGTGGTTCTGTAATTCCCTCTGGCCACTTTGCAATCAGGTAGATCTTGAAAGAATGGGCCAAGGAGCAGCCTCCCAGGCTGGATGAACGGCTTCCAATAACCCATCAGCTGCTAATGCAGATATTGCAATCTCTCACCTCTATCTACTGCAACCGATTTGAGGCCACCATGTTCCAATGTGCATTCTCTTTAGCAATTTTCAGGGTGCTGAATGTTAGCGAATTGGTTCTCCCCTCTTCTATGCAAACCTCACCCACGAGCCTATTAGTTAATCACATCACCTGTGTGGGTGTCCACCTATACATATTCATACCTAGGTCGAAGACCAAAAAGAGGGCCAAGGGTCGACATATCACTCTGGGTAGACTACAAGGTAGTCCTACATGTCCAGTACAGAACCTTATCAACTTCTTGACTATCCATCGGAGTACTACCCCTTGGCTCCTGACACACGAAAACGACCACCTCTTAACACACTTCTAATTCGCACATGTCCTCAGACTCTCTCTTGACAGCCTAGGATTGCAGGGCCACATTTTCAGCACACACTCCTTTAGAATAAGTGCAACCACAATGGTGAGTCAGTTAGGCTTATCAGGCAAACAGATCATGGCCATAGGCAAGTGGTGCTCCTCCCGATATATGTTAGATTTGGACTAAATTAATTGTACTTTTGCATCACTGCTTTATTGTAGTCCGTTTCCACTGCTCCTGCTGCTCATCTCTTTTTGTGCTCTTCACACAGGTCCTTGTATTGTTTGGATACACGGCCACTCATTCATAGATTGGGCCTTGTCTCTCCCATTCAGCGAGAGTCTTCGCTTTTTGGCAGCTGATGTGTCTTTGACATGGCTGGGGAAATGTGAGATGAGATGGGATTAGCTAATGCCAGCTCTTCTGCAGTGATTGCAAACACATAACCACCAATGGTCTTTAATCATTCATTTGGAGGGTAATGATTTAATATCAGTATGGAGCGTAGAGCTTAAGCAAAAAATGCAGAGAGACATCCTTGACATTACTAGGCTTTGTCCGACAACCCATATGGTCTGGTACTGCATCATGAAAAGGGCAAGGAGTGGGAACAGAGTCATTCCACATTGGATATGGAGGAGAGAGAGGACACATCAGGCAGTAGAAAAGACAAGACAGAACTGGATGGTCAAGTTTATGTGAGCAATTTGAGGTAGTAGCATTCTGCACAAACTGATAGCTGAGACATGCCCCAGCCTATATCACCTCATCAAGGTATATTTATCAGACATAGACCTTGACATATTCACTACCGATGTCCAGGATGCTATTGACTGGTTGCTCATCACCAATGGCCGCAGCCATGCTGGTTGTTGGTGAGGGACACGTGGCAACAAAGTGGGGGAACTTTATTGCAGGACAATATGAAGTTGATCACCTGTCTTCCACAGATAATTGTCCAATTGTGATGAGGTGCTCAATGGAAACCACGGGGTACCCCCAACCGACTTGACATTTTGGGGGGGGAACAGTGGCAGGTGCACGGTGGAACCAGGGGAGGTTAATACAGCAGCCTGAGCGCAGATGACAGAAAGGTGACCAGCTTTAACAGTGGTGCCTGACAGAACACTGTCACCATAATAGAGGGTACAGATACCTGAGTGGGCAATGGGCCCCGCCCCGACACAGACACTTAGGTAGCATCTGTGTAGATAGGCTGCCTCCATCAGATAATTAGATACAGAGTGTTAGTAAGTTAAGGGCTTTCGTATGTAAATGTTAGTTGAAATATTCAGATGTTACAATAATTGTTTTGGTTTTGATTGCTGTTTGAAATTTGTTTTGTAATTGTGGTGTGGCCATTGTTAATAAATTCCATCTTTCGGAAAATGAGGTGTCCAGTGATGTTTCCTTTCAGTGGTGATTATTGGCTTGATAGGGGAGACGGGGAAATGGGAGGGGGTGGGGTTGGGAATAAAGCAGGAAGGGGTGTCCAAGTCAGTGCCTACCCTATTTGTGGTCTTGCAGTAAGTTGCTGCACAGTCATTTCCTGGAGGAGCCCTTACTGCCTCGGCCCTTTAGCTGAGCTGTGTGCTGTAATCCACTGCTAAAGAGCACACGGCAGTCCACAAGGTCAGATCGTTATACTTTATTGTAATCCCTTTGTGTCAACTGCTCCTCCAAAGGTATAGGAAAAGTATGGAAAACAGGTGTGAGGATGTTATAATGTCGTTGTATCGCTCCATGGTGCGACCGCACCTTGAGTATTGTGTTCAATTCTGGTCACTGCATCTCAAGAAAGATATAGTAGAATTGGAAAAGGTGCAGCAAAGGGCGACTAAAATGATAGCGGGGATGGGACGACTTCCCTATGAAGAAAGATTAAGGAGGCTAGGGCAATCCGGCTTGGAGAAGAGACAGCTGAGGGGAGACATGATAGAGGTATATAAAATAATGAGTGGAGTGGAACAGGTAGATGTGAAGTGTCTGTTCACGCTTTCCAAAAATACTAGGACTAGGAGGCATGCGATGAAACTACAGTGTAGTAAATTTAAAACAAATCGGAGAAAAATTTTCTTCACCCAACGTATAATTAAACTCCGGAATTTGTTGCCGGAGAAAGTGGTGAAGGCGGTTAGCTTAGCAGAGTTTAACAAGGGGTTGGACAGTTTCCTAAAGGATAAGTCCATAAACCGCTACTAATGGACTGGGGAAAAATCCACAATTCCAGGAATAACATGTATAGAACGTTTGTACGTTTGAGAAGCTTGCCAGGTGCCCTTGGCCTGGATTGGCCGCTGTCGTGGACAGGATGCTGGGCTTGATGGACCCTTGGTCTTTTCCCAGTGTGGCATTACTTATGTACTTATGTAAAGGCAGTTCCCACCACAGCATAGCATGTCTCAAGAAGCATAGCAGTTCAACAGCATTGTATTCAAAACAAAAGAAAAAAAAACAAAAGGTTCCAAAATCTCAGCAGTTCATATAAAGCAGTTATGCAAAGCAATTCTTCAAACAAAGTAGCTCAAAAAGGGCTCAAACACCCAACAGTACATGTATAGCAGGTATGCAAAGTAATTCTCCAAACACGGTAGCTCCAGAAAGGGTTCAAACCCTCCCCAGCAGTTCATGTAAGCAGTTATGCAAAACAATTCCCCAAACACAGCGGTTCAGAAAGGGCTCAAACTCCCAGCAGTACATGTATAGTAGTTATGCCCAAAACCACCACTCCTCCTATCTCCCTTTCAAAAGATATCAACCTAGGGAGAGTGGCAAGGGTCCCTCCCCAACCAGGTCCGTATTATACCCTGACCACCACCAGCATAACCCTTCCGTGGTAAACCTTTTCTCTCAGCTCCCCTAGTGGGATAGCCACCTTTTCCCTTCTTCTACCAGGCTCTCTTCCCGAGCAGCCCTCTCCTGTTTCACCTCCTTTCCTTCCAATTTAGTCAGAGCAGCAATCTCCATCGGCTCTTCTTGCTCTAGTTCCTCCTCCATTTCTTCTCCTTGCCAGTCCATAGGTTCCTCCCCACACCCATTGCTCAGCTGCTCTCCATTTGCTTGATTGGGCAGGTTTAGAACTCCTTCCCTCATCCTGGCTCTCTGGGACAGGTTTTTCCAACTCCATTCTCTTGCCCTTCTCCTGACTTCCTCTGGGGGCTGTTGGGGATTGAAGTCCCTGTTTCTACCATGGGACCTTCTCAGGGGCTGCTGGGAATTGTAGTCTTTTTCTTTTCTCCAATCCCCCAGGGGAAAAGACTCCTTCCTTTCTCTACCCAGTCTCTCTCCCTCTCAAACCTCCTCCTTCCTCCATGTGCCTTCATTCTTCCTTACCCTCATATTCCTCACAATATTTCTTTTTATTATAATGAAAAAAAATGGTTGTATGCACTTTAAACAAACATTAAAAAAACTTGTTACAGTAAAAGCTTTAGATTCCAGCCTTCATGTAAAAAAATTATAATGACTTAAGTTAGGCTATGCAGAGGCACAATTCAAGGAACTTCCAATGGTGGCCAGCATTTTGACAAACTGCACCAGGGAAGATTCTCAGCTAAACACTTGGGCAAGAAGCTGAAGCATTCTCCCTCTCTCTCTCTCTCTCTCTCTCTCTCTCAGCATTAGAAGCTTTTAAGGAAGGTTTTTAAGCGAATGTCTGGAAGGAAGTGACCGCTGTTTATGAAGTGCCCATGAGGTGTTCTGAAGCTTTTCTTCCTTCTTTTTTCTTGCTCATAAGTATTGCCATACTGGGACAGACCAAAGGTCCATCAAGCCTAGCATCCTGTGTTCAACAGTGACCAATCCAGGTCACAAGTACCTGGCAAGATCCCAAAAAATTATAATACATTTAATGCAGCTTATCCTAGAAATAAATAGTGGACTTTCCCCATTTAAATAATGGTCTATGGACTTTTCCTTTAGGAAGCCATCCAAACCTTTTTTAAACCCTACTAAGCTAACTGCTTTTACTACATTCTCTGGCAATGAAAAAATTGTATCCGATTCATTTTAAATTTACTACTTTCTTTCTCTCCATTCCCCTATGTTCCCTTTCACCTACCCTCATAGGTAGGGCATCTCTCCATACCTCTCTCTCTATGCCTGGTCCTCCAAACTTGTGTATTTTTGCTAGTGGTAGCAGTGATAAAGTTTCTTCAGCATTAAACATTTAAATATGGTCCAGAAAGGCTGGTGGTGCCTTTTTTGTGCAGAGTGCCTTAGGTCTGCAAACTGCATTCACAGGACTGTAATGTCATGCATTACAGAATAAAAAAATCCCTTTTGCTGCAACAAAAGCAAACGGATTTGCCAACCTGAAGCGTGGGGATAGAGTAGCCAAAATGACTTGCTTCCTACACCTACACTCCAAGAAACTATACCATAGCTACCATAGCTTCATTTGGTTCTAGATCGGAGTTGTGTGTCCCCTCAAAGGCAACGAAAATAGCCCTTAGGGGGCCCTTTTATTAAAGCTTAGTATGCACTAACAGAATCAGCGCACACTAAGCCCTAGCAGAAGGACCCCTATGTAAATTAAGCACAACGGCAGCTCATATATTTGGAGTGGGTGTTTGTGTTTTGGTACTGTTGAGACCCTAACTCACCTCTTTTTTTGTGTTTTGGTTCCTTTTTATTTCCCCACCTTTTTACTTTAGTGCTCTTTCCCTTTCTCACCTGCTTTGTTACTCATCCCTTCTCGCTCTCTCCTCATACCCACTCAGTGCTTTCTCTTTGCTGTTTCCGCACTCTATCCATTTAAGTGGATTTTACTCTTAACTTGTCATGTATCTATATGTTGGCCTTTACCCCTAGCATTCGCTCGGCCTTGTGTTTTGCAGTTAAAAAAGGAACATTATGCAATTACTTTGAAAAGTGGTTACAGTCTGAATATGTTTTTAAATACCTTGCTTTGATAGTTTAATATACTGAGTGTGATTAGCACGGTTTTCTACTTACCAGTAATGTATCACCGCATGTGTTATGCTAAGGCATAGTAATATGAGCTAAAGGCATTTGAAAAACCTTCCAATTACCGTTGAAGAACAAATTTGAGTCTTCAACGCTGTCCAGTCTTAAACCACAGGCAGCATGCACAGTGGAGAGATTCATTATGTAAGACATGGTAGAATTAAGACGAAACAGTTAAAGGAGCACAGAACTTGCCATCTGGGATCATAGCCAGCAGTGGATGTGGTTTGTTATGGGCAGCATGGGAAATCATGGTCTTCGGAATGGTAATGGAGTACATGCCCCTCCTGTAGATTTGAAAGATTCAGCATCCCAGAATGGCTCATCTGTGCTATGGAGAACAGAATAACAAGGCACTAGGGTACTCAGAGTTGGTTTCCTACCACAGATTCCTATCATTGGAAAAATGTCTACAGCATTTGCAAATAAGCTCTTCTATAACCTCTGTCTCTTATGAATAAAAAACAGAAATGAGGGCCTAGTCAAATGATCGCACGTCAATGGGTCGTTGCACTTTTGACTCCAAAAGATTCTAGAGTATTACATGTCCATCTCTGCATCAGAAGCTCTATTGTGGACCCTCCAAGACCAGTTCAGAAATGAGATATGTGTCTTGATTTCCTCTGCCTGGAAAAGTGGTCAGGTTTTCAGTACGTCTCCCTATTTTCAAAACAAATTAAGAGGGGGGAGGGAGTTGTCAACGTGGGCTGCCATTAAGATGTGCTGTTTAATGCCCATGTTATTAATAACTAGGTTTCACTTTATGCTTCTGCCAAGTTTCAACTTAAAAGAATACATCTGCTTTTGCTTTGAGAATTGGTGCAAAGCCCAAAGTTATAGGTGCTTATTTTAGAAACACTATTTACATTTTGGACGCGTGTAGACACTTATGTGCCTTAGTAAAAGGGCCCCATAGTGAGTTGTGTGCGTAAATCCTAATGAATGCCAATTAGTGATGATAATTGTTAACCAATTATCAGCGCTAATTAGCTAGTTAACCAATTAGGTTCCATGCATTGTTATAGAATACATTTTGATTTGCACTCGGAAATTAAGGCTCGATATATAGAATTTGGGGGCTTGTCAATAAAAGAGCTTTTTTTATATATGCTTTGCTGGAAGTTCATTGGCCCAACTCGCTACTTTGTTTCCACATAAATGTCTAAACCTAATTTTTGCAAAGCCGGGATGTACATCTGTCTGGCAAGGGGGTGTGGTGTGGGCATGATTTGGATGGGACCAAGACAGATCTAAAAAATAAGGGGTCAATATTCATAGCAATTTAACAAGGTGGGAGGGGCTCCTGGCCAGGTAAAGTGCTTGTGCAGGGCTGTCTGCTGATATTCAGTGACATATCAGACCCTGTTTACTAAGGCACGCTAGCATTTTTAGCACGCACTAATGCTAGACATACCCATATATTGCTGTGGGTGTCTCTAGCATTATTATATGCTAAAAATGATAGCGTGCTTGCAGCATGGCTTAGTAAACATGGCCCATAACCAGGTAGTGTCACTGAATATCAGCACGAATCGCAAAACTCAAAGCTGGAAATTTTGTGGATGGTCCAGTGGTGGAGTCAGCACTTACGCATTTAAGTGCCGATATTCAACATTTAACCACATAAGTTAACTGTACAAATAGAACCACATAAAATACAGTCCTATCTTTGACCAGTTTAGCCTGTGGTGGTCCCAAAAAAAAACATTGACTGCTGCCAGCTGGATATTTACCCCTAACTGTGTAGGCCCCATTTCAAGAAGGGGAATGATGTCTATTTCACATCTTGTCCATATGGGCAAATGGAGTGGCTACTTGATACTGCTTGCCTTAGATGATGTTGCAGGGCATTTTCGATATGCTGAAAACATCCAAAAACCAAGTAGTGAAAATGACCATTTTTAAACCAGAAAAATTGATACCTTTTTTTCTTTGAAAATGACCATTTCCTAGATGTTGTGCTTAGTACGTCTATCTTTTTGGATCATTTTCCAAAAGAAAACATCCAAGTGAAAAATGCACAAAATCAAGCCATAAGGACTTAGGATGAGCTAGCTTTCCTAGTGGACTGGCCACACAGGCATCCCAGGAGAGCAGTGGGGCACCCTAGGAGGCACTGCGGTGGACTTCACATAAAAGGTCTTAGGTACACATCTCACCATTACCCCCTTATTTTGTATGGTGAGCCCTATAAAACCCATGAAAGACCTACTGTACCCAATTGTACACCACTACAATAGCCCTTATGGCTGCAGGTGTCACCTATATGTGAGTACAGTAGGTTTTGGGGGGTTAACACTTTCCACCACAAGTGTAACAGAGTGGATTATGGGTCTGGGTCACCTTCTCTACAGTGCACTACACTGACCACTAGACAATTCCAGGAATCAGCTTGCTGCTCTAATAGGACTGGCCATAACATCTGAAGCTGTCATAGAGTCCGTATGTACTGTTTCATTTACATCTTTGCAGGGTGAGAGGGGATCAGTGACCACTGAAGGAGTAAAGGGGTGTAATTCTTTTATTCCAGCATTGGTCATGTGGTCATTTTGGGCACTTATTTGTTAATATAACAGGTCTAGACCAAAACGCCCAACTTATAGCCTTGAATGTTTTTGTTTTGTTCCATTATGGCAGAAAAATAGCCAAGTTTTAGGAACACCCAGATCCCACCCTTAACATGCCCCTGGCATGCTCCCTTGTGATTTGAATGCACTTCTGATGGACTTCATAGAAAACCATCTAAAAATGGTTTCAAAAATACCACTTTGGGCATTTTTGTGAGATTTGTGGCACTTGTTGGACATTTTTCTCATTTGAAAATGAGCCCCATTATGTATTGGGTCAGTAGTACTTGACTGGGCCAGTTATATGGTATGGGATGCAGGTGTTTGATGTGTAATATTTTGTGGTTTACAATGTGTTTTTGGTTATGTATATATATTTTTAACATTACTTTTTTATTGAAAACAGTAGGCATCTAAGAACAAAATAGTCAATACAAATTTCAATAGTATAAACATCTAACTTGCAATTTGTATCCAGGTTCATAACATTGAGTTATCCTGAAATACTAAATACCCTAAATTATCCCTACAAGGTATCCTATAATATCCCCCTCCCTAACCCTTCCCTTGCAGGACTCTTAAAAATATTGGGTTAAAATAGTAAAATGTGTCCATAAATCGGAATCAGGGTCATATCGACCCAGTCTCTTATTGGTTAATTGTTCCATTTCTCCAACCAAATATAATTTCAAAGTCCAGTCAGTTCCTGTAGGTCCTACTGATTTTTTCCAATGGCCTGCAATGACACTCTTGGCCGCCGTCAAACACATTCTTTTGAAATGACATTGCCACCACATACCATGCCTATTACCTGGCCCCAATAAACACCATCTCGGATGTAATGGAAAAGGGGCACCTGTATGATCAGCAATTTGAAAAACAATCTTTCCCAAAAGCATTTTATCTGATCACAGGACCACCAGATATGTAAGAATGTTCCAACCCCGGTACCACAACGCCAACAATTGCGTGAAACTGTGGGAAACATATCATGGAGTTTCATAGGTGTGTAATACCATCGTGTCAATACCTTATAAGCATTCTCTTTCAAAAGCACACATATTGAAGCTTTCTTAACATCCAAAAAAATAGCTTTCCACTCATTCATAGTAAACTCAACATTGAGATCTTTCTCCCATTGGGTCATATAAGTATATTTCTGAAAGTCTGTGCCCCTAATAAATTTATAAAGAATAGAGATAGTGACTCTCATTTTCCCCATCAACCCCCAGAGGTTTTCAAAATGTTCATAATCATCTGGATCATTCCTCAGCCACCCCTGCTGAACTATATAGTGTTTAACCTGTAGGTAGTAGAAAACATTGGAATCAGGTATAGTGTATTTTTTCTTAAAGGTTTGATGAAAGATCGCATCTCACGCACATCTAAGAGGTCCTGAAAACGGACCAAACCCTGATCTGCCCTGGTTCTGAACTGATATGAGGATATGAAGAAAACCTCTGAGACTTCCTTAATTTAGATTTAAGAGAACTCCACAGTGTTAGAAGATGTTGGTCAAATGGATTATCAGGTAGCTGACTATGAGGGGCATAATCAAATGGGGCATTCAAGTTTTCATGAGGGCGTCCTCGCAGGACGGCCCCGCAAAGAGGCGGGGAAACCCATATTATTGAAATAAGATGGGCGTCCATCTTTCATTTCCATAATACGGTCGGGGACGCCCAAATCTCAACATTTAGGTCGACCTTAGAGATGATCGTCCCCGGTTTTTGGCCATAATGGAAACCGAGGACGCCCATCTCAAAAATGACCAAATGCAAGTCATTTGGTCGTGGGAGGAGCCAGAATTCATAGTGCACTGGTCCCCCTGACATGCCAGGACATCAACTGGGCACCCTAGAAGGCACTGCAGTGGACTTCATAAATTGCTCCCAGGTGCATAGTTCCCTTACCTGGGGTGCTAAGCCCCCCAAACCCCATTACCCACAACTGTACACCACTACCATAGCCCTAAGGGGTGAAGGAGGGCACCTACATGTGGGTACAGTGGGTTTTGGGTGGGTTTTGGAGGGCTCACATTTACCACCACGTGTAACAGGTGGGGGGGGGGGGGGGATGGATGTGTAGCAAAATGAAAATTGTTGTGCTTCCATTTTGGGTCTGAGACCTTACCACCACTCATTGATTCGGCGGTAAGGTCTCATGCATTAATTGGATGGTGATGGTCTATGCACGTAAAATGCCTTTTACCGCCTGGTAGTGCCGTACACCAGAAAATAAAAGTTATTTTCTGGTGCATGTAAAAAAATGAAATTAACACCCACAGTAGCCAGGTGGTAATTCCAAATTGACGCGCGTTGGTAGCACATAGGTGCCTACACAGATTAGTAAAAGGGCGCCTTTATGCCTAAGATTTGGAGGAGAGACTGGGGAGAAATAGTGCACACATCACTGGTGTTCAAAACCACTTTAAAAAGTACAAAATGTGAATTTTTGAACTTGGCTCCTCAATTGCCTCTCTGTGGATGTGCAATTTTGCAAATTCCTCTGCTTTCACATTTAAACTCCGCTTTCATATGTAAACTCCTAATTTAAGATGAATTTTCAGCTGAAAAATTATGCTGTTAATTTCAGCTGGAAATAGGACACAAATTTAAGATGCTAATTTAGAAGCATAAATTTAGGAGTTCAGCATTTGCGGGCCCTTTTACTAAGGCAGAGTAGAGCTAATGCAGTCCTACCATGAGCTAAAAGGGCACGACCATGGAATGAGCAAAGGTGTGCTGCAGTAGTTTCCCACTCAGCGCGCACTAATCTCACACTGGAAAATATATATATTTTTACATTTTACATTGTGGGAGGCATGCTCATAAGTGGAGAATAGGCATGCCTGTGCTAATCAGGTGGCACGGGCACATTATCGCACGCTACCCAATTAGTATGAGAATAGCGCGGGAGCCCTTACCACGTCCTAAATAGTGGCAGTAAAGGCTCCCATGGTAATGGCCACATGCTAATGGGAAAATTAGCGTGTAGCCATTACAAAAAAGTATGGTACAGTGGCCATTGTACCAACACGCTAAAAGTGGCCACAGATGGGGAGATTCTGTATATCGCACCTAAAGAATTGGTGCTGAAATCAGTGCCAACTAAATGTAGTCTATAATCGGTGCCTAGATGTAGGTGCTAATTATAGAATACACTTAGTTGGTATTTCAGCGCCTAAATCTACGCACATCCATTTACACCAATGAAAATGTGGCGTAAATCCCAGCTCATAGATTTAGGCGCACTGGGCCATATTCTATAATTAGGCGCATACATTTCAGAACGCCCACTCCCCCACCCATAACCACGTCCCTTTTGCCTGCTTGTTAGAATACCCTTATCACTTGTGCACCTAAATTCTAACCAGTGCCACTTAGTGCTCATTATTGCTTGTTAAGTGCTGTTATCATTGTTCATTATTTTGTTAAGCTTGTTATGTTAAGCACATTGTTGTAGAATCTTTAGGCACGCTATACAGAATTTGGGGGAGAGCGTGGAAAACCCACAAGCTGACACCAGTGCCAGCTACATTTTAGCACAGCTTGGTAAAAGAGACCCCTATCTGAATATCAGGCATTGAGCTTTAAGCATCTAAAATCAGAACAGTAAAAATTCTACATTCCATGAAAAAAATACTACATAGTATTTCTAAATATCATTATGTCAGTATTTTATCCATTTATTTCTGCATAGAATGGGGGGTAAGTGGCCTAGTGTAACCAGCTTATTTTAGTGTACTTTAGTACAGAAGCCTATAAAACAGTTAAAACATTTTATTTTATTTTATTTATTAGGATTTATTTACCACCTTTTTGAAGGAATTAACTCAAGGCGGTGTACAGTAAGAATAAATCAAACATGAGCAATAGACAATTACAGCAGTAAAAATATTCAAGCAACAATACAAAGTATGGCATAGTATACCACTTACAATGTCAACACAATATGTAATAGAACATTTTAATTGACAGCTTAGGGTATAAGCAAACATGGAACATATAGATAGGTAAGAGAGTAAGAGGAGTTATAAGATGTCTAATTTAAAGAAAGTTACACACAAGGTCAGAGAGATGGTTAATTTTGTCAGGTACAGTAGCTTTTTTTGTCACTTTCTTAAGAAAAGGGAAAAAGTCAATGCATGCAAAAAAAAAAAAAGAATGGGTCTAATATGCCTGAGGGTATATGTGTATATATAGAGCTCCTACAAATGCAAATTTATCAGAAACCCGATCATTATTATTATTAGGATTTATTTACCGCCATTTTGAAGGAATTCACTCATTGTGAATATCTTCAGAACTCAGCTGCTTGAAAGACAGTCTTGAAACCATAATTATATAGCAACACTTCCCAAACCTGTCCTGAAGACCCGTGGTGCTTGTAGTGGAGAATCAAAAGGAGGGCATGGGTGGGTCGAGGGCATTCCAGTTATTTATGTGTAGTGTTATAGAATACCAGGGTTACGCACCCAGCTATGTGCACCAGGATTTACACCAAGTTTGATCAGGCATAAGTCCTCATGCCCAAAGTGCATGGAAATCCACTCTAAGCGCTGTTTTTCAAAAGGCACTCAGCCCTGAGCATCCTTTATAGAATAGCGATTAGCGCCAATTTTTACCAGTGCCTAAATTTGAGAGCCACTCAACATGTAATTAAACTTTGGAATTTGTTGCCAGAGAATGTAGTAAAGGCAGTTAGCTTAGCTGAGTTTAAAAAAAGGTTTGGACGGCTTCCTAAATGAAAAGTCCATAGACCATTATTAAATGGACTTGGAGAAAATCCACTATTTCTGGGATAAGCAGTATAGAATGTTTTGTACATTTTTGGGATCTTGCCAGGTATTTGTGACCTGGATTGGCCACTGTTGGAAACAGGATGCTGGGCTTGATAGACCTTTGGTCTTTCCCAGTATGGCAATACTTATGTAATTCACCCCTAAGTGGCAGATTCTGTATATGGTGCCTAAAAAATCTGTGCAGAATTAATAGTATTCTATATGATTTAGGCACGGTGTATAGAATATGCGTAGTCAATATCGTAACACCTAAATCTCTGTGTCCATTTATGCCAATAAAAACCTTGTGTAAATCCATGTGCGTAGATTTAGGCGCACTTAAACTGTATTCTGTAATTACGTGCAGAATTTGGAACGTCCACGAAATTCCCATAAATACACCCATAAACACCCCCCTTTTAAGCTGTGCAAGTTTATTTTGAACTGCACGCTTTACAATTTAGGCACAGTTCTTTATAGAATATGCTTAGCGATTTATGTACGTAAATTATAATTATTGCCAATTAGTGCTCAATATTGCTTTTTAAGTGCTGTTAAAAACACCAATTACCTTGTTTAGCCAATTACGTTAGCGCATATCTCCACGTGGACTCTAGGCGCCATATATAGAATCCTGGGATAAGTGCTTAATGCACATTAGTAAAAGGGCCCCAAAGTGACATGGAGGAGAGCTAGTTAAAGATGGAATTTCTTGGATTAGTTAAGGGAGCTCTTGGTTTGTTTAAATTGGATTGTTGAGAGCTGTTTATTTTATGTGATCATGGGAAATCAGTAAACACAAGTTGTTAAAAAAAATCCCTGAATTCACTGTTTTCTTAACCCTTGAGAAAATGATTTTCCATCTGTGATAGTCTAAGACCAAAGAGTAATAAATGTTCTTCAGTGACAGGTGGTGGTGTTTTGATATAGGGCTAGATTCTATATATGACGCCTAAAAAATCGGTACTGAAACATACCCACGTAAATGGTATTCTATAAGCTGTGCCTAAAGTTTGTCATGGTTTATAGAATATATGCTTAAATGGAGAGTTGTGTGTAAATTTAGGCATGGCCATTTGCACTAATGAAAATGTGGTGCAAATGCCACGCCTAAATTGAGACCATTATTAAACTGGACTTAGACCATTATTAAATTGGACTTGGGGAAAATCCAGTATTTCTGGGATAATCAGTATAAAATGTTTTGTACTTTTTTGGGATCTTGCCAGGTATTTGTGACCTGAATTGACCACTGTTGGAAACAGGATGTTGGGCTTGATGGACCTTTGGTCTGTCCCAGTATGGCAATATTTATGTACTTATGTAATCTTATACATGGAGCACCATTATCTGAAATTACTTGTGTAACTCATAGCCATTCCACCTTCTTCTCAAAAACGCCCATGACCCTCCCATTTATATGCCCCTTTTTTGGATCATGTGTAAATTTTAGGCATGGATTCCGTGCCTAACTTTATGTACCTTGGTCCCAATTAAATCTAATTAGTGTCAATTGCTTTTTTAAAAAGCCAATTATTGGCACTATTTGGCTTCTTATTCAATTAAATTGTGAGCGCAAATCAGCAGCATGCCTAAATTTGCATGTGTAATTTTTGGTGACCTTTATAGAATCAGGAGAATAATGTATTTTCAGTTTCCATACATCATTTTCCTGCAGTGTGGAGGCAACAGAAAACAGTACTCTTAACGTTAAACTATAGATGGAGTTTGATGGCCTCTCTCCCTCTCTTTCTTATTTGATAGAGATGTTTAACCTGAGAAATGCATGGAAGGAGAAGTTGCACAGCAAATGTAATGAAACATAGGTAGCAGTGCTTACTGTTGTCACTGTGGCAGCCTAACATACTGCTGATGAGCACAAAAAAAAAAAAAGGAAAAAAGAAATCATTGCAGCTTCTTCAAGGCTCTTTGTGTGCCTCTCCAAGGCCATTATCAACTGCTTTCAGGATAAAGTTCCCAGAAGGGCGAGGACAAGAGTATTTTATTAATAATGTTCTGCAGCAAAATACATATTGAACCATGTTACTTCATTAAAAACAACACACACACACTCATTCAATAGAATCCTTTCCCAGTTGCCAGGGAGAGTAATTTCATACATTATCGAGCAGCATCATTTCTGTCAGTGAGTTTTTTTTTTTAAAGCCCTTCATATTTTGTGCAAGTCCATTTGTAAAGGAAGGTGACTCCAGAAAAACAAAACAGTGTAACATACCAATCTATTTTTCTACTACAATGCAAAGCTTTTATGGATATAAGGGGACCTTTCACTTAAGTGTGTTAAGTAACTACTTCATGAATTAGCATGTGCTTTTTCCATATGACTGCAGTAACTGCATCTCTTGCTGAGCAACTGCAAAACTTTATATGAAGGGTCTCTGAATGTACCAGCTTATTTTAGAATAAGTGAATTAATGACCTGATTTCTATGTATTTTATTACATTTGGGGCAATTCCATAAAGGGCATCAAAAGTTCCTTTATAGAATATTATTGTGAGCCAGCATTTATATGCCAACCAGTGGCATAGTCAAGGGGGGCCTTGTGGGCCTGGGCTCCCAAGTTGGGTTTGGGCCACCAAAGTTTGCTGGTTTGGCTGGTGGGGTTTCCAAAGCCCCGTCAGCAGAAGCTTTACTGCAGAGATATTCACCACAGCGCTACCAGCCCTGCTTCCCCCTCCCCTGTGTGCAAGCTGATTTTTAATTAAATTGAACATGCACAAGCTTCGCACATGCTCAATTCTACTAAAACCCAGCTTGCACGCTGGAGCATGAAATCAGGGCAGGCAACACAGGGGTGAATATTGCTGCAGGAAGTCTTCTGCTGGTGGTGCTTGGGGACCCCTGCCAGCCCGGGAATGAAAAGCAGCGGGGAGGGCAAAATGGGCCCCCCACTTTGGGCTCAGCCCCCCCCCCCCCCACACACACACAAGCAAAGTCTGGCTACGCCCCTGATGCCAACATTTAGGCACACCCACGTATGCCACATCAATAGCAAGCACAAATGCGTGCACCTAATTGCAGTGCTGTAGCACACAACGCGGGCACTCGTTACACCCTCAGATTTATCCATCCCCTTGCATCACTATTAATACACCAGAGTCTGCTTTTGACAGAAATTGGGATTTATTTAGGCCACAGCCAGGAACATCCAACATTGTATTTCTAAACATAATACATAACATATTCATTACTTGACATATTCTCTGAAACTTTTAGTCGAGCTTGGGTACACAGCTTCACTCAAACATTGCCTTTATTGCCTCACAGGTTGTGCCGTCCAAGCACCCCGTGTCTCCTCTCTGTACTGTCTCTCATAGCACTCGTTGTCTTTCAGTGTATCCTGTTGAAGGATGCACCTACCATCTTTTTAAACCCGATGTTATGGGCCTCCTGACCGTCCAAGCCAGGAGACAAGCTGTGCCTCCGTACATTCTCTCAATAAGTCTGCTACCATGCAGGTATATATTTCTTTGCTTAAGTTTCAACTTTTTCCACAACAATTTTTCAAACAACGATTTACCACATAACTTATAACTGTTAGCTGTTAAGCTGCTGTGTACCCGTCGCTGTCACTGTATAACCACTGTAGGCTGACGCGCCTAGCTGCGACAAATGCTGCCTGGTATTCGGGAGGGTGGGCTGGGTCAGCGCTGCTCCTCCTTTGTTCGTTGGTCACAAAATGACTGCTTCTCTGTAACCTTGTTGGCGCCCCTCCCGTCTTCATCCCTCCCCTTTCTTTTTAACTCTTTCCTTACCTGATTCTCTTGTAGCTGTTCTGTCCCTACTGTCCCCTAACCCCTCCCCCCTTTTCCCCTAATCTTCGTTGGCCTGTTGTGTGTGGCCTCCCCTTATTGGGTCAGCCTGGTTCTTAACTTCCAATATTCTGTAAGTTACAAGCGTTAATGTGAAACCTGTCTATGCCTACCCAAGCCCTGCCCACATGTACAGCTCCCTTACATTTACATGCTAAGCGGGTTGTGTTCCTATATTATAGAATAGTGCTGCACACTAAGGAAAAAGCATAATGGGATCCCAAGAATTGGTGTGAAGGAACACATTTATTGGATGGGCCGTGTTTCTGTGAAATGGCTGCATCAGGGGTCATCTGATGTGTGTTCCAACAGATATAGATTCATTGAAATCATTGAATATTTGCTGCACTAATTTTGCAAATGCCGGATTTCATTACTGATTTCAACAATCTATAAATAATTACATTGGCTTCCACTAAAAGATCGAATTGCATTCAAGGTTTGCACCTTAACCCATATAATCATCCATGGAGAAGCTCCATCATACATGTCAGACCTAATTGACTTACCTGCACGAAACATCAAAAGTTCATCACGTACCTTCTTAAACCTCCACTACCCCAATTGTAGGCAGGTACGCTGATCTGATGGATCCTATTATAGCTCTCTGATCACTTGTACCTCTACGATATAATAAGGATGTATATGTTGTGAAGTTGAGTAAATTGAGAACGGATTGACTGTGAACTCCCTTCACCAAGGTTAGGCACAAAGGACTAGATTCTATATACAGAGCTTGAAAAATCGGGGTCAAAAATACGCCTAGGGGTATTCTATAAAGTACACATAGATTTGTACAATACACCTAGCTAGTTTATAGAATATGCCTAGCAGCCATGCCTGTTTCTAAATCTAAGCGCATCCATTTATGCCAAGTAAAACTTGGTGTAAATACCAACACCTAAGTTAGGTGCAGAGCAGGTGTATTCTATAACCATGTGCATACATTTTTGGAATGCTCACGGTCCACCCATTCCTTGCCCATGGCCGCACCCCTTTTTGGCAGCAGCGCACATTAGAATTTACACGTACCAGTTTACAGAATATGCCTAGCAAGTTGTACTTGTAAATTCTAATTAATGCCAATTAGTATCAATAATTGCTTGTTAAGTGGCAATTATGAGCACTGATTGGTTTAAGTAATTAAATTGCGCACGCAAATCCAGAATATGACTGGATTTTCACACGCAATTTTGGTCATGCTATATAGAATCCAGGGGAAAATACGTGCCAAGCTAGTATTCTATGAAAAATATTCTGCTCAGAGCACTCTTTACAGAATACTAGCTTAGCGCGGATCATCCCGAGAACTAATTTTGAGAACCATTTATTGAATCTAGGACCCCTTTTACCATGCTGCGGCAAAAGGGGGCCGGCGCTGGCGTCAGCACATGTTTTACATGCACACCGAGGCCCCCTTTTGCCGCAGCTGTTCAAAAGGATGTCTCGTGGTAAGGATTCCTGTGTTAACCCAGTAGTAACTGAGCAGCAAGCAGCACTTAGTGATTATCGCCGGGTACACTCTGGTGCTAAAAATAATTTTGTTGTAGCGCCGGAAGTGACAGCACGCTAAGGGTGGGAAGTACCATTGGGCTGCTGTGGTAGCGGTACTTCCTGTATAGTGAGCAGTTAAGCCCGTCACAAATAGTTTGACAATTGGCCGTCCACATTAATCATAGTAATATTATCTGACTGCTATTTCTCCTATATAAAGCTATTGCTTGTATGAATTTAACTGATGTAAAATCACTCAGTATATACTATCGTGCGCCTTATCTTTTACATATTATATATTTAATATTTTATGTACTTTTCTCCACATGGCACATCAGTATCAGTTTACATATTTTTGTTTTATACATTGTTTTATATTCATGAAGCTCGTGTTTTTACTCAGGATTACATTTTTTTCCTTTGACTCTGATGAGACGTTTTTCTCAAGTTTCCAAGGTCACATATTCTGAGATATTTTATCATGTCTCATTTCAGTATTCGAAAATAGATAACGTCAAATATGAGTTATATTTAAATTATAGGGGAAAAGCCTCAATCCCGGCGTGGGCTCCTTATGTTGTAAAACAACGTTAGGGAGCACCGCCCGATCATCACTGGCTCAAAAACCCCTATTAAAGTAACCCACTTGTATTTTCCAATTTTAATCAAATCTCAATTTAATGGGTACTTAGCTTGCTGCTGAAAAAATTCTAAGCAGTCAAACGGAATACAGTCATCTGAACCCCGTCCAGGGCCGTGGACGGGGTTCAGATGACTGTATTCCGTTTGACTGCTTAGAATTTTTTCAGCAGCAAGCTAAGTACCCATTAAATTGAGATTTGATTAAAATTGGAAAATACAAGTGGGTTACTTTAATAGGGGTTTTTGAGCCAGTGATGATCGGGCGGTGCTCCCTAACGTTGTTTTACAACATAAGGAGCCCACGCCGGGATTGAGGCTTTTCCCCTATAATTTAAATATAACTCATATTTGACGTTATCTATTTTCGTGTAGAAGTCTATGATTATATGATTGTTGATAGATTTTACTGCCTATCGCTCCAGCATTGATTATTAGTAGTCATTTCAGTATTCTCCATTCCACATAATGTCTCTCATTCACATAGCATGTCCCACTGGCGATTGTTTTCACTTCTTATAAGCACAGACTTTTTTTCATAACTTCATCTTTCTTTTTCTTCCTTTTTTCTCTCAGTTCGCACTTTGTACTCTATTATTATGGCATCACCACAGTATCTCATCTTTTTATTCAATTATGTATTACACGTTTGCACTTTTGTTTTCACATTAAGAATTTTGAACCATCTTAATATGTATTTCTTACTATGTACTATTTTATTACATATATATGTTTTATATTTTACATTTTTTAAATATTTTCTATATGTTCATGTATTTATTCTTATCTCTCTATATAAAAGGCAACACCAACGTTCTATGAAGCCTCCAGACGGAAGTGTGAAGGGGGAGAGATATCCGGTTTCCCCATGAGTGTCTGCCCCGCCCTCTCTGTAACACAAACAGTCAGTGAAGGAAAACAGCAGAGCACGAAATCAAATCGCTGGCTCTGTAACAGTGAAGGACACAGAGGGGGGAGGGGAGAGAGGCCAGAGGGCAGGGACACACACACTCCCACATGCACACAGAAGAAAACATTGCTAGCCCCCTCCCCCCGTTTCATTTGCATCAGAAACAGGGCTTTTTTACTGAATGACTCAGAGGGGGGAGGGGAGAGAGGGCAGAGAGGGCAGAGGGCAGGGACACACACACTCCCACATGCACACAGAAGAAAACATTGCTAGCCCCCGTTTCATTTGCATCAGAAACGGGGCTTTTTTACTAGTGTTTAGATATTTGTAACATAGCTGTGACCCCTGAAGAAGGCTTATAGCCGAAACATGGACTGTGTTGGGTCTAGTTGGCACATGTGACTCTTTGAGGAGAAAAAAACCTTTTGGAGGATAATTTACTTCTGTTCGTTCTTTGGAACATTCCTCCACCCTGTTTGATTGCTGGAAAAAAACAACAAATGAGTCCTTATGCCAAAGGAATCTAAAGTATTTAGCATCGAAGTAACTACAGTGCAGACAAAATCAATTTGAGTAAAACTGAACTCTACAAGTGGCCCATCGTTCCATCAGCTGTTTCTTCTGTGGCCAAATCTTTTGTAGACCTCTACAAGGAAGTTAAACATGGCTTAAAAAAGAAAAAAAAAAATATATATATATATATATTCGCATAGTAACAAGTCCACCTCCAGACCAATGACTCAGACACAAGTACAGTACTATTCTGCATTGCCCCCTTTCAAATCTTTGTTGCACAGTTTCTACACAGTTCTCATTTAACTTTTATAGAAATGCATTTGAAGACGTGAATATTTAGATCAAAGTGAATGCATCTCATAGTCAATTGCAAGAAAATTAAACAAGAATTGTATTGTATTTGTTCAATATATATTTGAAAGTATCTTTGCTTATCACCACAAAATAATAGAGCTGAATTATTCAGCAGCTGCCATGATGCTTTTAGAGCTTTTTCTTCAAAAAGTTATCCCCCGATACCAAGTGCTGTTTTAAAGAGAAGCTCAAAAACTCAACAGTAACTTATGTCTGAGAGCATCAAGACCCTGGAGACTTCACTGTGACATGAACATATTTAATCACTAATATGTCGACTGCTAGGACTGGAGAGGTAATATTCTTATTTTTTTCCTTCTATTGTGTGATAGAGGGAGTAAATGCTGGAACATCACAGTGATATAGTCACTGCTTTTCTCACCTGGGGCCCCTTTTACCAATCTGTGGAAAAAAGGGGGCAGGTGCTGGCATCAGATTGTGTTTTACATGCGCCGAGGCCCTCTTTTACCGCAGCTTGGTAAAATGGGTCTCAGGAAAAGGCCGTAAAGCACTTGCCATGCGGCCATTTTGGGGGGAGCTCTTACTGCTATCCATTGAGGTGGCAGTAAAGGCTTCCACATTAACTTGGCGGTAACCGGGCAGCGTGCAGCACTGCCCGATTACCACCAAGAACACTTCAGCACTACAAAAATAAATACATTTAGGGGTGGGAAGTACTGCTGGGCTGCTGTGGTAGTCTGACAGTACTTCCTGTGTTAGCAAGCGGTAAGCCTGCATTGGGCTTACTGCCGCTTAGTAAAAGGAGCCCCTGGTGCTGCTGGCATTCCCAGCAGCTCAGTCTGGTAGAGTGCCAGCGGCATTTGGCATGACTTTCCACCTTAGGAACACAAGAGACCGTGTTCAAATAGTAAGAATACTTCCTAAGAGGTTGGGAACACAGAGTTACATTAGGAAATAATTTTGCTAATCAGCTGTTTCATTGCTGTCCACAATCCTGTTCAACCATTCCAACAATATGTGACACTGAGATCTAAAGAATGAAAGAATGGGCCTAGCCCAGAGGACTTCGAAATTCTAAAAGCATGACTTTGGGCAATACATGAAGTGCTAGATTTTCAGCAGTGGTAGTCAGCATGTTCATTCAAACTCTGGCTATGGCATCTAAATTAATATGCATATTTGTGACAACATACATATAGTAGTCAGCAATGCTGACTATACATATTCATGGCTGACTGCTACTGCCATTATCTATTATATTTAGATCTGCTATTCAGCTCAAAAACTAAACTATCCTAATGGTTAGTTCAGAAGCCTGGGCTGAGAACTTGTCCCAGGTACAAAAACTTCAACTGTGAGCCCACCAGGGACAGAGAAAGTACCTGCATATAATAATAAGTGTAAGTTGCTTTGGTGGTACCTCAGGAAAGCAGTATATCAAATCCCATTACACTTACCCTTACTCTATCCATATAGGAAGTATTTTTTTTAATTGAAATTAGAAAAAAATTAGCATATAACATATGTATACAAGAAAATGAGAAATTAACAAGAAAAATATTGTCTAGTAACAAATCAGATTTATTTATTTAATTAACACATTTATACCCCACATTTTCCCACTTAGTTGCAGGCTCAATGTGGCTTACACAATACCGTAGAGGCAGGCTCCAGTTCGGTAAAATACAAATACACAATATAGTAGCAGGCATATAAGAAACATAAATAAACGCAACAAAGAAATAAAGAGGGGGTGGTGATAAAAGTCCAATACGGTCCATAGTTTTGCTGTGTCGCAGGAAGTAGAAAGTTAATTTGGGTCAGGAGGGTAGGCCTTCTTAAACAAGTTGGTTTTCAATGACTTCCTGAAGTTAAGATGGTTGTGGATAGATTTCACGGTTTTGGGCAAAGCATTCCACAGTTGTGTGGTTATGTAAGAAAAGCTGGATGCATAAATTGATTTGTATCTAAGTCCATTGCAGTCTGGATAATGCAAATTTAAGTAAGTTCGGGATAGACTGGTGCTGTTTCTGAGTGGTAGATTTATAAGGTTCAACATGTATCCAGGAACTTCACCGTAAATAATCCTGTGAACCAGGGTGCAAACCTTGAAGGCAATACGTTCCTTGGTGGGAAGCCATTGCAATTTTTCACAAAGGGGTTTGGCACTTTCATATTTTGATTTTTCCGAAGATCAGTCTGGCTGCTGTATTCTGTGCGGTCTGAAGTTTCTTAGTTAGTTGTTCTTTACAACCTGCATAAATTCCGTTGCAGTAATCTAAATGGCTTAATACCATTGATTGTATTAAGTTGCGAAATACATCTCGTGGGAAAAAAGGTTTTATACGTTTAAGTTTCCACATTGAGTAAAACAATTCATCAAGTCCACATCAAGAGGAAGAGGGCTAATTCCACCACTGAAAAAATGAGCAAGTAAACAAGCAAGACATATATTCAACTGTTGTATCAGGCAATTAAAAAAAAAATCATTGGACTCCCTTTAATCTAAACCGCTCTGGGGCTGCTTTACTTGGCAAAAAGCGGGGTATAAATGATCTAAATAAATAAACTCATCGGCTATATAATAAATATCTGCGGTTACAATATTTTTTGAAAACCAAAACATAGAAAAGTAAAAGGGAGGGTTCACAACTACACCAAACAAGCAAAGCATTTTTCATGCACCGCTAAGGTTAAGGCAGCTGTTTTGCTCACATCTTCACATTTTACAATTGATTTTGGACACACTTAGATTATTACGCGCTTAAGAGGCTGATCTGCATGATTCATTAAGGAGTTCTGGACTTTTTTGACCCCTGATGCAGGCAAATGCCTGCCGAAACACAGCCCGTATCGGGTCTTTTCAGTAAATAACTCTTTATTATTCCGTTCTTGAAGGCACATTTCTGCTATTTTTTTGTTTAAAAAACCAAAACATACATTATAGGTTAAATTTAGGAAGTAATTTTAAAAAGACATTTTAGCACATATATGACAGTATACAAGTGTCTTATACAAAATGGTAGTTATAAAAGTAACCTATACATATATGTACATGCAATGGTCATACAATGCATACTTGTACCTAACTCTGGATAGGTATGCTTAGGGGTGCAGTAGGGGTACAGCATGGTAATAAAATGTAATGTAGCTTTTCAAGACGCAAAGGAGTATATCCCCCTCAGATTGCCTAAATTTAAGTGCCTTATGCATGCTCAAGATTTAAAATATTGCCATTCACACAGGTACATATACATATAAGGAAATGGGACATAATTTGATATACTGCCTTTCTGGGGCAACAATCAAAGCAGTTTATATATTATATGCAGGCACTTATTTTGTACCTGGATCAATGGAGGGTTAAGTGACTTCCCAAAGTCACAAGGAACTTCAGGGGGAGTTGAACCTGGTTCTCAGACCACTGTGCTAACCATTAAGCCATTCCACTGCTCCACATAAATGGAAGTAGTGTACTTAACCACTGCACTATTGAGATGTGCTAGGGAGTATTCTCAGAGAAGATGTGAAGCATAGACTTGTAAATGTGCATATCTAAATTTTGCCTCGTTGATTTGGTTTTATGCCCATAATGTGAAAGAACATTTCATAAGAGATCTTATATAATAGAATAAACTCACTACCTGGACAAATATGGAGCCTAAATGTTGGTGCCCTGAAATAGAATTGCCTCCTATGTATTGTCTTTATAAAATAGGTTGAAAGTGCATACCTGCTTGACCTCTCAAAGGAGGTGACATTTGGGACCTGGGTCTTGAAGGAGTGTTTGATATCAAATCCAGCTCTCTGGGACCAAGATGTGCCTTTTGGAGAAAGGCTTTCTAATTGCTAGAGGCAATTCTGTAACAAGGATAAGGTGCCTATTTCAAGCCTATTCTATAAAGAAATTAGGTGCCTGGGAGTCACGTAATGTGCTGACGAAGGACACTGGACTTAGTGAGAGCTCCTGCACTCACTCTTACAATCCCTCTGAATCCAACATGAATTGGTATTGCAGCTGTACCAGTTGACAGCAATTTGTTTCTTCATTTTCCATAGACAAATATATTCATAAGACTTCTGCATCAATGACCTCTAAATATGGGAATAAAGAAAGACAGTGAGCAAAACAAGTGGGGCCTGAGGGATTAAAGATGGTAGAGATGATGGAGGATAATGTGCCACTTAATCCTGCACGTGTGAAGGAGATCAAGGAGGCTGTACTGAGCACACTTAGTAGTAAATTTGGTTTGTTCGTGATCAATCTACTGAGATTGGCAATTCAGCAGTCTCTGATCACTTTCCTGTTTGGCTTGATCTTCAAAGTGATGTGAATCATGAGCACATCCCTCTTTGGACATTTCCAAAATATCTTTATCCGGATGAGCACTTTCATAAGTATCTGAAATGGGGCGATTATTGCACCAATAATGCAAAATTCATGGTGACATCATAGCATATACTATTCAGAGGCGAAGGGAATTAATTCAAGCAATATTTATTAGGATTTATTTACCGCCTTTTTGAAGGAATTCACTCAAGGTAGTGTACAGTAAATATTGAGATTAGAACATGAGTTGTTAATAGAGGGTAGGTACCACGCCAGACAACCTACCCAAAACAACAAAGACATTGTCAGTGGTGTGCACTGCTTTGGCTACAAAATTGCATGAGTGAGATCAAATCAAATTAGGTCTTATTTAGCGCTAATATCCGCTTTCTAGGGATCTGTGTGGTTTTCATTAGTTAGCTACATGAGGATATAAAGCCGGAGATGAAGTGGGTATTTAGAAGATAAGAAGAATGTTAGCATAGGTAGGCAGAGCTGCAGTCAGAAGCATATTCTGTACAGAGAAGGCAACTCAAGCGGAAAAATCCAGTATCTATTATAAATATAAATTGTACACTCATAGCAATAAGGCGGGTAAATTACTTTCTAAATTGATACATCCATGGTTGGACCCAAAAGTTAGTCCAGCCAATATTCAACCTGCAGGAGACAGGCCAGCTAAGTGCTGTAATCAACATTGAGCCCAGATATTCAATGCCAGGCCATTTTTGGTGACCGGGATTGACTATCCATTTTTTTTGGCTTGCTTAAATTTAACCAGCCAAGTCAATATTCAGCACTGGCCAACTAAGTTTATAGCAGCCAAAGATAAGTCTACTATTTGGTCGGCCTGATTTGGCTGCCAAACGTAGCCGGTCAAGCGGTGAATATTTGTGGCTAGCTGGTTAGCCACTAAGTGCTAATATTCAGCAGAGATAACCGGCTATCTCGTGCTGAATATTATCACTTAGACTGCTTAGCGCTATTTAACTAGGAGCTGTTCCTGGATGCTTAAATAGCGTTGAATATTGCCCAGATTGAGTCTGTTATTGCTCCTGATGGTACTTTAGTCACTACAGGTAAGGCTATTTCTGCCTGTTGTAGAGAATTTTCCAGCACACTTTACTCTGCTCCAGTTCCAGTTTCTTCCGAAATTACATTTGATATACAAGGACTCCATCTCCCTCAGTTGACTATGACTGAATTGGACTAATTGAATAGCCTCACCTCCTCTGGAGAAATCCAACAGGTAATCCATTTGTTTCCTTTCTATAAGACTGCTAGACCAAATGGATACTACAGTGAGTTTTATCGCCTACTGAAGTGTCCACTCAGTTCGCAACGAGAGGCATACTTCACGCAAGTAGTTTCCCAGGGTGACTTTCCCTTAGAAGGCCAATAAGGCTCTTAGCACTGTAATCCCTAAAGTGGGAAAGGCCCATACTTTGATGGCCTCCTATCAACCTACGTTTTTTACTCAATGTGGACATTAAGATCTTACCTAAATTACTGGCCTTGCATTTGTTTTGTCATGACTTATTCATTCAGATAAGTGGAGTTTGTTCAGCAGCAGCATGCTGACTTAAAATGTTAGGAAGATATGTACTGTCTTGGAGCACTGTAATAACAAAAGACTGGAGACATTGGATCTCAGCTGTGACGCTGAGAAGGCCTTTGATGAGGTCTCATGGTCCTTCCTTTTTCGAGTATTAGATAATTTTGGTTTTCAGGGCTTTTATCTTGATGCCATGATTTGCAGTTCTCCATGTGCTGCAGTTTTGACTAATGGGATCATTTCTTCTGGGGTTTTTTTCTGTCTCATGTGGAACATGGCAAGGTAATCTACTGTCTCCTGTATTATTTGTTTTGTTTTAGAACCTCTTCTGTAGTGAGTGTGACTCCAACCTGACATACATGGTGTGTCCATACAATAAAACTGTGACATTTGCTAATGATAGTTTTTATTTTATTGACACATCCCAAACTCTCTCTATCTGCTTTATGTCAGACTTTTGACTTATCTGGACCATTAGCTGTCTAAGTTAAATTAAGGAAAAACCATAACAATCCCTATTAACCTCCCACTAATCGACTACATTGTTTAAAGTTTCCATTTTAGTAGGGGAGTAGATATACTCGATATCTAGGGACCCAATTTCTACAGTCTTTGACACAATTATATGAAGTTAATGTAACACCTTTGTTATTGATCACTAGAACTCTGCTACATAATTGGGCAAATCTACCATTGTCTGTGATGGGTCTCTTGGCAGTGTTTAAGATGGACATTTTACCAAAATGGCTTTATGCTTTTCAAACTGTCACTTCTGCTTAGCATTTATATTAGAGAGTACACACACACACAAAAACAAAAAAAAAAAACAGCAAATGTACAGCAGCAGAATGTCAAGTGGGCACGGATTGACCAATTTGTGAAACCTTCAACAAATTACAGAATGTCAGCTACATGTTTATAAATATTCTGATTAATTAGATTGTTAAATTTTGTTCTGCTTGAAGTTTTTCTGTGTCACTTTCAAGTTTTTCTGTGTCACTTTCTTGTACAATTGTTTTTATTTGTTTTTAATCAATTATATGTTATATAATAGAAGAGACATTTTACGTATGTGATCCCCTTATGTCAGCTACTATTTTTAATATTTCTGATAATTTTATTAATTTTGTTTGTTTTTATGGTTTATTATTTACATTAGATGTCAAGATATTTTTATTTATATGTTTATATGTAGATTGTATACTCCTGATACAGGCATCTCCATGATGAAACCTAAATTGTGTATCATCCAGTAAGTGGCACAAACATTTTAAATATAACAGTTTATTGAATTTCATTGCAGTTTTGTCTTCTTACAATTTTTGTTCAGACACCATGATTTATCTTTCAGAAAATAAACATATGAGAGGATTATTGGTTTGTTTTGGCATCAAGATGTCTAGGACATTTGGGGAAAGTTATCCAGGTGCTTGTTCTAGTTTGTTTCCAACTGACTGTTTTTATTTAGTATTTCATCTACACCAATGAAAGCACAAAAAAAGAGCTAGCCTAAATTTTAGTCTGTCAGTTTTCTGGATTAGCACACAGATGCTATTAGGATAGAGGAAAGAGTGAGATCTGCATTTAATTGTATTAACTACTGTGCTGTGTCTTTGAAGTTGACTGCAGTTGGTGGATGAATGTTTCACACATCAGCTACAATTATGGTCTGATAAAACAGCAAAATTCACACTGAAGAATGATGCTGATGGTACGAGAAAGGAGAGGAAAGAATTTCACAAATGAGGATATATTTCCAATACTGAAAAGAACAAGAGAAAGCTTTGATCAGCAAACTGAGTGACCTTAACATACAGTGGATGCCCATTTTTTAAAAAGGAATCCCATGTGTAAATGGCACAACAGAACAGGGGCCATTTATACACAGGGAAGCTTTCTGTGTCTAACTGTAAAGAGGGTGTGGCTTGGACAAGCCAACAATATAGACCTGCATTTCCCATTTCACATAGGAAATCCACATCTGTATGGCATATACATATGGCATTGGCATGTACAGCTGCCCTGAGGCATATATAAGTGCCTGCTGGAAGGAGCAGCTGGAGCAGTTGTAAATGCTGGCATCTGGGTCCCCCGTCACCTCTTTCTGATGGCTGATCCCCCATGGTAACCCCTCCTTCCCCCTGACAACTGATGAACTCCCAACCCCACTAAGCCACAACCCTCCCATGCCAATGGTTTCTGTTCACTGGCTTCCTATTAAAGCACAAGTCTTGTTTAAATTAGCTTGCTTTGTGTTTAAAAGTTTGCATGGTTTGGCTCCAGAAAGTTTGACTCAGTTGGGGGCTCATTTTCGAAACAGAAAAACATCCAACATGAAGTACCGTTTGGATGGATTTCTTCTCAAAATGTCCAAATCGGTATTTTCAATCTATCTATGCATTTCATCTGCAGTGCATCCAAATCGCAAGGGGGCATGCCAGGGGCATTTTGAAGGTGGGACATTTTACAGCCATAATTGAAGAAAATAGGGTGAAAACTTCAATGTTTTGGTCTAGATCTGTTTCTCTAATGAACAAGACACTAAAGGCCCTGTTTACTAAGGCACGTTAACGTTTTTAACGCGCCTACAATTAGTGTGTGAGCTAACCATGTAGGCGCCTATAGGGATATTGTAGGCGTGTACATGGTTAATGGCCATTAAAAACACTAATGCACCTATAATGCGGCTTAGTAAACAGGGCCCTAACTGACCAGATGACCACTGGAGGGATTCAGGGATGACTCCCCTTACTCCCCCAGTGGTCACTGACCCCTCCCACCTCCCAAAAAATGTGAATAAAAATAGTACTCACCAGCCTCTGACAGCCTCAGATATAATAGCCAGGTCTGTTAAAGCAGCATTCAGATCCCCATAGTTTATTGGTGGGTGCAGTGCACGGTAGACAGGTGGACCCAGGCCCATATCTCCTCTTTAGCTGTTACACTTGTTGTGGAAATTGTGAGCCCTCCAAAACTGACCAGAAACTCACTGTACCCACATATAGATGTCCCCTTCATAAAGGCTGTTGTAGTGGTGTACAGTTGGGGGCAATGGGTTTTGTGTTGGTTTGGTGGGGCTTAGCAGACAAGATAAGGGAGCAATGGTTAGATGTGTACCTGGGAGTATTTATATGAAGTGCCCCTAGGGTGTTCCATTGCTCTCCTGGGATGTCTGGAAGACCAGTCTTCTAAAAATGCTAGCCCCCTCCTACATCCCAATGGTATTATTTTGTGCTTTTTTAACTTGTGCATTTTTTTTTTTTCAAAAGTGGCCTGAAAAGATAAACACACAAATCACAAAACCTTGTTCAAAACAGTATTTTTGAAAAAGAAGGATAGATGTTTTTCTTTTTTAGAAAATGGGTGTATTTCCTATTCAAATTTGGTACATTCAGCACAAAATTCCAAAGTCCGACTTACACACACTATCGAAAATGTCCCTCAGTCAGAAAAGTTTCCAGTTCAAAATATTCCTGTTAATATTTCCACCTTTTAAGAGTGTTCAGCATAAAAAGATATTGGTGATCTGGAATGAGCTTCATTTACCAGTGAAGAAATAGACTTCTTAAAGCATATCTTTTCCAACAGTTTTTGAATTAGGGTCAATTTTTATATTTTTCTTCTTTTTATTTATATAGTTCAGTATTTTATTGAAAACCACTCTGGACCCTTTGGGGGAAAAAGTGGTCTATACAGGATTAGATTAGGATAGCTTAATTTGTGCACCTCAGCTGTACTAAATAGTTCACTGTGTTTAGCATATATTCAAGAACGTTAATGTACTTAATAGATTTTATCACACATGCTCTTGTTTGGCAGAAAAGTGATCTATCATTCCAAATGCAAATTATGTAAACAAAAAAAAAAATCCAGATCCATGGAAGTGTAGAAAACTCAGATCCCCTGATACATCTACTGTTCCTGGTAGAATGTATGTCTGAAGGCAAAGAATGCAGAATGAATGTCTGCTTAAGAAATTACATTTCTCTCTTTAAAAAAAAAAAAAAAAAACCTGCTCTTTCAAAAGATCAATACAGATAAAATGGACTTTTACCTTGAAGGCATGACCATAAATACCATCCAAGGGTTTATTGTTTTTTTTCCTATCATATTTTCTCTTCTGCTCAAGGGTCATTTTGAAGCAGTTTCCCTTGCTACTAGGAGTTACTATATTTATTATTTTGAGATGGGCAAGACTTGGAAAAAAAAAGTTCATTCAGTTCAGAAGAGGAGTATCAGATTTTATAATCTTCAAGCACACTAGTAGAGGGTGGTCCCCTAGAATAGTTGAAATCAAGAAAATCAAGATCACCGATACGAAATATCAAGTTATTCACAGTGTACCTATTATGAAAGTGAGCTCGTTGTACGTCTAAGCAGAATTTGTCATTTATTTTTCAATTTACATTATATTGGCAGTCATTTGAAGATTATTAGCACTGTTCAAGCAGAAATAGTGCAGGTTAAGGGGTGCAGGGTAGACTAAGAGAGGAACAGAAGGTGTACAGGTTGGACTGGGAGGTGAACGGGAGCAAGGGGATGGAGAAGGAGTCGGCAGGAGTTTGCTCAGGGGTTGCATGAGGTAGGAAATATTGGGATAATACTTGGAGTAAACAGTGATTGGTTGCGAGGTAAGATGGCCTATTGGAGGAATTAGGGCAGCAATCAGGGTTGGCAAGCAGGGAGACCAGAGCTGTCACTCTGGGCCCTTTTACTAAGCCACGTAAGCATCTACGCACACCCAAAGTGTGACAATTTGGAGTTACCGCTTAGTTACTGCGTGGTCCTTGTGATAATTTCATATTTGGTGCGCATCCGATAGGTGCGTCTGAAAAATAATTTTTATTTTCTGGCGTGTGTCCGCTATGCATGTAGGTCATTACCGCCTGGTTAACACGTGAAACCTTACCACTAAGAGGGGCAAAATCGAACGGAAACGCCTATCTCCATGGGCGTTTATCTCCGAGAACAGGTCCGTGAAGGGGTGGGCTGAACCGTATTTTTGAAAAAATGGATGTTTTTGAGCTGGGCGTTTGTTTTTTTTTAGCGATAATGGAAACTAAAAGCGCCCAGCTCAAAAACGTCCTAATCCGAGCCATTTGGTCATGGGAGGGGCCACGATTCGTAGTACACTCGTCCCCCTGATATGCCAGGACACCAACTGGACACCCTAGGTCAGTGCGGTGGACTTCAGAAAAAGCTCCCACATGCATAGCTCCCTTACCACGGGTGCTGAGCTCCCAACCCCCCTCCCCCAAAACCCACTACCCACATAAGTACAACACTACCATAGCTCTTAGGAGTGAAGGGGCACCTACATGTGGGTACAGTGGGTTTTGGAGGCCTCCCATTTACCAGCACAAGTGTTACAGGTGGGGGGATGGGCCTGGGTCCACCTGGCTGAAGTGCACTGCGGTACCCACTAAAAGTGCTCCAGGGACCTGCATACATGCAGGCCTCTAGGACTTGCTACTGCTGTATAACATTGGCACACCAGTTGACACCTGAAGACTAATCTCTCCGAAAATGTCCTTTATTGGAATAAGCACGCTTTCTCACAGTTAACTGCAGATCAGAGGTTGTGCCCCACCACTGGCAACGAGTCTTCCTGGTAGTGAGATTAGCAGGTCAGAGCTGGCAGAATGTTGTACAATGCCCTCTTTCAGCCACATTCAAGGTAAGAACTAAGTTCTCTAACGTGACTAACACATTGAAGGGATCTAAAACTGGCTTACAAAAATGGCCACTACCTCATGGACTACCGGAAACACAACAGGGCACACTTGACCCAGTAGGCAGGGGAGGAGTGGCCTAGTGGTTAGGGTGGTGGACTTTGGTCCTGAGGAACTGAGTTCAATTCCCAGCACAGGCAGCTCCTTGTGACTCTGGGCAAGTCACTTAACCCTCCATTGCCTGCCGCATTGAGCCTGCCATGAGTGGGAAAGCGCAGGGTACAAATGTAACTAAAATAAATAAATAAAAAGCACCATGGGAGAAGAGCCTACCAACTACCAACATCGTGAGACTGTAACACAAGCTAATGAAATCACGGAGCCCAATACCCTACACCCACCACAATGCAATGCTGATGTGACCCTGTAGTGCACCCGAGAGCCACATCTGACCCAGGGAAAGGCTGTGACAGGATCAAACATATTCTGCTGTCATGGAGGTGAGTATGGCATTTGAGGCTGGCATAGAGGCTGGAAAAAAAGTTTTTAAAGTGTTTTTTTTTTTTTTTTTTGGTGGGAGGGGGTTAGTGACCACTGGGGGAGTCCGGGGAGGTCATCCTCGATTCCCT
Organism: Microcaecilia unicolor; assembly: GCF_901765095.1. Classification (NCBI taxonomy): domain Eukaryota; kingdom Metazoa; phylum Chordata; class Amphibia; order Gymnophiona; family Siphonopidae; genus Microcaecilia; species Microcaecilia unicolor. The sequence goes on along the minus strand of NC_044032.1, from coordinate 275,304,183 downwards.
CCAGTGGTCATCTGGGCAGTTGGGGCACTTTTTTGGGACTTGTTCGTGAAAAAAGGGTCCAAAAAAAGTGATCCAAAATCGCGGTAAAAACGCCTTTTTATTCGATTATCAGCTAAAGACGCCCATCTCTCCTCGGCTGATAACCACACCCCAGTCCTGCCTCCACCACACCTCTGACATGCCCCCATTAACTTTATTCATTTCCGTGATGGAGTGCAGTTGGAAATGCCCAACATCGGCTTTCAATTATACCGATTTGGGCGCCTTTGTGAGAAAAACGCTCATCTCCCGGTTTGGGTCGAAATATAGGCATTTTTCTCTTTCGATTATAAGCTGGTAAGTCAATGGCTGGTGGTAAGGTCTCAGACCCAAAATGGATGCACGCCAATTTTTATTGTGCTGCATGTCCATTTTCAGCAAAAAAGCCATTTGTTTTGCAAGTGTGCTGAAAAAATGGATCCACATACGCCCAAAACCCATGCCTACACTACCGCAGGCCATTTTTCTGTGCACCTTAGTAAAAGGACCCCTCAGGGAATAGGGAAGTAATTGGGGCCATCACTGGAGAGGAGACTAGAATTATCATTGGGTTATAAAGATGCAGGGAGGAGTTATTTTTAAAAGGTTTACCCACATAACTAAGAAACGAGATGGCTAGATCAATTTAGGATTATCTGCATTTAAATACCAACTGAACAATTAGTTTGTGTTAGAAAATCTACCTAAAGTTATCTTTTAAAAATACCCATATACTTTAAACACATTGAGCTTTATTTAGGGTCCTGTTTACTAAGGGGTGTTAGCATTTTTAACACGCCTACAATTAGCGTATGCGCTGACTGTATAGGCACCTAAAGGGATATTATAGGCATGTACATGGTTAATGAGTGTGCATGGTTAACGAGCGTTAAAAATGCTAACGCGCCTATAACGCATCTTAGTAAACAGGGCCCTTAGGAACATATGCCTGTATATTGTGATGATGCTAAAGGCCCCCAGTGCAGTTTTGGATTCTGCCTCCCCTTGAGCTTGGGGAAAGGACTGATCACTAACCCAAGTAGGAAGAAGATAGGGCCTTTCATCTAAAAAAAAATGAGATCAGAGACAGATTACACATTCAATGCAACCTGCAGCATCAATAGTCTTTGTGGGGGAAGAGTCAGTTATTAAGAAGTATCCCTTAGCTACTTGAATGGTTGAAAAGGAATGTGATTTAACCCTTGTTGTAAATGATATAGGGACAAGGTTCCATTGATTGCTTGTTTGTAAAGTGAGCTGTACGTACAGCTATGCTGTATAGTACCATAAAGAAAACCTGGATTATGTGTGTGAGCAAGGTCAGGCAGGAGACTTAAGTAAGAGGTTGCAGGAACATATGGAATGGATTTTGATGTTCCAGTTTCTGTTATATGCTGTTTAGTTTGGACATAATAAAAAAGAACCTGCATCTTACTGAATGGTCTTTAGTTTGTGTCTCATTGTGGGTAGAGGAGGTGTCCCAGAGCAGAGGGTAAAAGCCTTATCCCTAGGGCCAGAAGGGGGCGCCCCAATGGAAGATATATCAGCATGTAGTTATAGAATAATGCCTCAGTGTACCTAACTTGGGTTCCAGCATTTATACCAGATTTCAGCAGGCATAACAAGTCTGGTGCCTAAAGTTAGGTATGAGAATGAGTGTGCATGCTTTATAGTGTGCATGCATTATAGAATAGTGCTTAGTGCTCATTTTTGAGCAGCACTTATAGAATTCCATCCATAGAAGGTGATTCTATAAACGGGAACCTAGCTTTAGGTGCGAGGAAAGCACCTATTTGAAGCCCATTCTAGGAATAAAACTAGGCACCTATTTTTCTTTATAGAATGCTAGCTCAAATCACAGACCAGCTGCCAATATTTAAGGTGCAAATATTTACAACAGCCATAGAGCAGCTGGTGTAAATGCTCATACCTAGACTGCAAAAAATCACCTGCAGATTATAAAATATTATAATCCCCACATGTAATTGGTCACCTTGCCCATTCTCCACCAAAACTCTGTCCATATGAACACCCACACACAGAGGCCTTATTCTATAAAGGTTATGCACCTAAATTTACGCTCATAAATTTAGGAGTGTGATTTATGCATCTAAATGTATGCTAAATCTATGAGCCTAATAGGCCCTAAATTAGGAGCATACATTTAGGAGCATAGAGTACGCTCGTAATTTAGGAGAGTAAATTTAGGAGCATAACCTTTATATAATAAGGCCTAAAGGGGAAGATTCTGTATATGGCACCTAAAACATCAGTGCTAAAATCAGTGCCGACTAAGCATATTCTGTAATCTGATTATAGAATATGTGTAGTTGATATTTCAGTGCTGAAATCTACATGCAGCCATTTTATATCAACGAAAACATGGCATAAATCCCAGCTCGTAGATTTAGGCACACTGGACCATATTTATTTTATTTATTTTATTTGTATCACACATTTTCCCACCTATTTTCAGGCTCAATGTGGCTTACATTGTTCCGTAATGGTGATCACCAATTTCGGAAAAGAGAAATACATAGTAAGATGGAGAATATTCTAAAAATATTTTAAGAATATTTTCAAAGCGAGCACCCTAATCTTCAAGATACTATTTGGAATGGTACTTGAATATATGCTTAACATGATTGAACTATCCTCAAGAAATGCCATCCCAGTAAACAGAAACTACCTACTCCTACATATACTCAACTGCAAAAACACCATCTACAAACTATCTACTGCAGGATTTAGCTATCAGGATTCCAAATGGTGGAACTCGATACCAAAAACCATAAGAAACATCACAAATCTCCTTGAATTCAGAAAAGAAATGAAAACCTACTTCTTCAAAAAATTCTACAGCTAATCACAGATATTGTCACCTTCCTTTCAAATCTACCTCTTCAAAAAACCATATGAATAAATATCACCAAAACTCTACAACTGAACACAAAAGCTGCCACTACCTTTTCCTCTTCAAATCAAATACTCTATGAATAACCACATGAATGATAGATGCCCTCTCCACATTGACCAACATTATTGTAACTCCACCAAAATGTAAATTGTAAGCCATTTTCAACCAGAATTTGTTTTTGGATAATATTGGGATACAAGAATGCATAAATAAAATAAATACAAATTAGCCCTAGATATTCTATGCCCAGCCATGTCTGTTCATTGGCACTGAATATCCAGGGCAAATTCACAGTGCTCTGTCTGGTGGAGCTTATGCAGGTCCCAACCAATTTTCAGCCGGTACCCATATAAATCACTTATGTGGTTCCTGGTTGAATATTGACCAGAACCCACATAATCATTTAAACAATTATCCTCAAAGGGAAGGATAAATCTCTCAAAATCCAAAATAATAACTGATCCCAGAATTGCATATATATATTTTTTTTCTTTTTTTTTTTTTAATTACATTTGTACCCAGCGCTTTCCCACTCATGGCAGGCTCAATGCGGCTTACATGGGGCAATGGAGGGTTAAGTGACTTGCCCAGAGTCACAAGGAGCTGCCTGTGCCTGACATGGGAATCCAACTCAGTTCCCCAAGACCAAAGTCCACCACCCTAACCACTAGGCCACTCCTCCACTTTAAATTTAAACCACTACACATACTGTCTGGGAACTGACATAGCAGCAAATTTTAATACATTATTAAGGTGAGGAAAAATGAGAAACTTTCAGTATAGGTTTTTTCTTACAGTTGAGTTAAAGTTTTAGTGAGAAAATGCTGGATTTTGGCTCACTTAATTGCTCTATGCATCATAATGCTTCTCAATATTTTCCCACACCATACTTAAATGAGTGATATTTTTAAAAACACACCAAACTGAGTGCGATAATAGTACTTTTACTAAATTATTTCCCAGAAGTGCATTAAAATGGATGGAATTTAGTCTGCTGAAATAAGCTCCTCAAATAAGAACTAACATATGTCAATGCAATGAAGGCACCAGATTTTAAAAGCAAAACTCGACGAACTTATCGTAATATAAGTATGAAATTCCCACACTTTCAATCCTTCATCAGGGATGCCAGAGCCAGGATCTCTAACAATATCAGCAGATTTTTCAAAAGTCTTCGGCTTGACAGCGCGTTTCACTTTTCGCTGTAGTCCTAACAAAATTTGATTACTCAACTCTATTTACACAAGACTTAAAGGGGATCTTCACAAAAAACTACAAACTGTTCAAAACACTGCCGCACATCTCATATTCAGACTACCGTGCTTCACCAAAGCAACCCCCCTTCTATATGATTATAAAAGATAGAATATCATTCAAGCTATGTACCTTCATTCAGAAAATGCTGTATGGTTCGGCCCCAATATACATGAAAAAACTCATTGAATTAACCTCACGTAATGCCTCTAAATCATGTAGAAAATCTCTTATCCTACATTTCCCAAATTCTAAGAAAGTAACCTACAATACAATCTATACTGCTAACTTTTCATATCAAGGCACTAAAATTTAGAACGTCTTACCTAAAACCATCAAATGCATTGACAATTATTTGTTCTTCCGAAGTCTGTTGAAACTCACTTTTTCAGTCTTGCCTTCAAGGAAATATTATTCTCAAATAAACTCATGGCATTACTTTTTACCTCCCACTACTCCTGCCTATCCCAGTTAATCCTAGCCCTTTACTTTTTTTCCATCATATTTCAATTATCTAGCTTAAATCACTAACAGGCTTATTTTCGAAAGAGAAGGGCACCCATCTTTCGACACAAATCGGCAGATGGGCGTCCTTCTCTCAGGATTGTCCAAATCTGCATAATCAAAAGCCGATTTTGGGCATCCCCAACTGCTTCCCATCTCAGGGACAACCAAAGTTCCTGGGGACGTGTCGGAGGAGTAGTGAAGGCGGGACTGGGGCGTGCCTAACAGATGGGCGTCCTTGAGCGATAATGGGAAAAAGAAGGGCATCCCTGACGAGCACTTCGCCGACTTTACTTAGTCCATTTTTTCTTACGACCAAGCCTCAAAAAGGTGCCTGAACTGACCAGACGACCACTGGAGGCAATCGGGAGTGACTTCCCCTGACTCTCCCAGTGGTGACTAACCCCCTCCCACCATGAAAAAAACCAAATTTAAAAACTTTTTTGCCAGCCTCAAATATCATACTCGGGTCCATCGCAGCAGTATGCAGTCCCTGGGGGGAGGGGGGGGAGGTGCGTGTGTGTCAGCGGAGGCATAGCAAAGGCATGAACATCCTTCTTTCAAATATTTTGGACGTCCTGAACTGACCCCCCCCCCCCCCCCACAGGGACGGCCAAATTTCAAGGGAGTGGAGTGGAGGAGTGGCCTAGTGGTTAGAGCACTGGTCTTGCAATCCAGAGGTGGCCAGTTCAAATCCCACTGCTGCTATTTGTGATCCAAAATCCAAATAAATAAATAAAGGGGGTGTTGGAGGCATAGCAAAGGCATGGACATCCTTCTCACAGAAACATCCACATTTTGGATGTCTTCAACTGTCCATAGCAGGGACAGAGGCATAGTGAAGGTGCCTAACACTTGGATGTCCTTCTCCCATACTCGAAAAAAAAGACGTCCCTGACGACCACTTGGACGTTTTCACCTGGGCTTGTGTTTTTTTAAGGTTGTAGACGGCTATTATACACGCAGCTTGTCTGCGTGTATGAAGCCGTCTTTGGCATGCACTGGCTTCCCCTCCTTAGGAAGGAAATTGTGTGCAAATGAGCTAACAACATGCAGCTCATTTGCATGTGATTTCCTTCATGCATGCCCATCCTTTCCAAATCGCTTAGGGATCGGTAAGGGAAGGGCTTTTTCTGTTCAGTTAGTGCATCAGTTAGTCCACTGCAGTGCCCCCTAGGGTGCCCGGTTGGTGTGTTGGCATGTCAGGGGGACCAGTGCACTACGATTGCTGGTTCCTCCCATGACCAAATGAGTTGGATTTGGTCGTTTTTGAGATGGGCGTCCTCGGTTTCCATTATCGCCGAAAATCGGGGACGACCATCTCTAAGGTCGACCTAAATGTTGAGATTTGGGCGTCACCGACTGTATTATCAAAATAAAAAATGGACGCCCATCTTGTTTCGATAATACGGGTTTCCCCACCCCTTCGCGGGGATGTCCTGCGAGGAACCCTCAGGAAAATGTGGGCGCCCCGTTCGATTATGCCCCTCCAAGGGTCCTGTTTACTAAGCCACGCTATAGGCGCACTAGAGTTTTTAGCATGCGCTATTCTGTAGATATGTATCTATCTAACATACCCCATATATGCAAGAAGGGGCATACACATGAGCAGAGCACAGGCAGGACATAAGTGAGGCTCCCACTTACATGTTTAATCTACTATATGTTATACATGTCACTGTCACATTTAGGTTCTTGCACATACACCAGCTTCTATGTCTGGCTTAAGTGTAGGTGCTTAGATGCTAGGTGTGTCAATACCATCTGCTTGAATTCTATAATGGAACCTAGGCACCTTGGTTCTGTTATCAAATAGATTCCTACTGCAAGGCCTTGGGAAGCCTAAATGGAGGTGCCCAGTTATAGAACTAACACCATAGGACTAAATTCTATATATGGCGGCTGAACAATCAGTGTCAAAAATATTTCCACCTAGATTTAGGAGTGGTTTGTAGAATATGCCTAGCAGCCATGCCTGCACATATCTCTAGGTGCATCCATTTATGCCATGTAAAACTTGGTGTAAGTACCAGTGCCTAAAGGGTCCTTTTACCAAGTCATGGTAAAAAGTAGCCTTCAGTGGTGTAGGCGTGTGTATTGGGTGCGCGTCAGGCCAGTTTTTACCGTGTTTGCAAAAAAAAGGGGCTTTTTTTAAAAATGGGACAGGAAAAGGGCATGCAGTAAAACTGAAAATGGCACACGTCCAAAATCGGCCTAAGCCCTTAATGCCACCCATTGATCTAGTGGTAAGGGCTCACATGCTACACACATGGTGACTGGTTGGCGCACACCAACTGCCGATTACCACCGGAAATGATGCGTGTGGGAGGAAATAATAAACGATAAACAAAGAAATGAGGTGAACTCAAAGAAGATAACAACAGCATAAAAGACGACCTGACATGGCCGTGTTTCAGCACAAAGGTCTGCCTCAGGGGTCAGGTGCTTCTCTTGTATTGTGATGAGAAAACTTAACTTAAGGATAAAGTCAAAATCTTGGCTGTTGAACCTCTGTGTAATACTTGGTAGAGAAAACACGGGGCTGCAAAAACAGTCATACCGGCAAACGTCGTGACGTAAATATGCATATTTTGCATATTTACATTACTGACATTTGTGCCAAAACACAGCCATGTTGGGTCATCTTTTATGCTGTTGTTAATTAAAGACTTTTTGATATCCTCTTTCAGTTTGCCTCACTTCTTTGTTTGTCGCTCACTTTTACGTGAGGGATCATTCCTCCTCTTTTCATGCTTGGAGGAAATAAATCACCCAGGAGTTATGGGTGCACTCCAAATCTAAAATTACCACTGGGTATGTGGTAGCCTGGTGGTAGTCTTGTTTAGGTGCACGCTACATGTGTATAGTGCCTAATACACCTTTGTAAAAGGGCCCCTAAGTTAGGTGTGGAGCAGGTGTACTCTATAACCTTGCACGTAGATTTTCGGAACACCCATGGTTTGCCCATACCATGCTCTTGACCATTAGACCATACCATGCCCCTGCATTAAAACTTATACACTACATTTTACAGAATACACCTAGTAAGTTGTGCTCATAAAAATCTAATTAATGTCAATTAGTATCAATAATTGCTTGTTAAGTGGCAATTATTGGTGCCGATTGGCTTGTTAAGTAATCAAATTGCACACGCAAATCCAGAATACAACCAGATTTGTGCATGCAATTTTGATCACATTATACAGAATCTGTGGGACAGTGCTTAAATAGGTGCCTTCTTATCCTCTTATCCAGAAATAAGAATAAATTTAAAAAAAAAAAGCTGTATTGCTTTCCTCTCATTTCTCAAGAATTCTGTGCACTGATTCCAGAATCCTGTTGAGTTCTGTGACAGATTACATTTATAGGAGAAGTTTAATTCAAGGATATCAGGGACCCACTAATCTGCCATGACATCTGAATAAAGTTCAACAAACTAATTGTATTTGACCCCTTGTAGCTTTTTTTTTTTTTTGCTTTGCGCACTGATGCATAAAGTTAAACCTGATCAATTATATTTTGCAATTCTCCAGCTATACAATGGAATTTGACTCAAGGTGTCTTTTTTACTAAGCTATTTAAAAAAATGGTCTTAGCGTGCCATTATGCAGGTTTTTCCTGCATACTAAGGCTATTTTTACCAACAATAGTAAAATGGCCAATTTTCTATTTTTTTCTGTTAATGACAATTACTGCGTGAGCACTTTCTACCACCCATTTTGTAGGTAGTAAGGGCTCATGCAGTAATCATGCGGTAATCAGTAATGCTTGTGGTAATATTGAATGCACACTCACTGCCCCCAGAAACGCCACAAGAAAAAAAAATAAAAAATATATTTTTAGTGCATGGGTAGTGCATACAAATTTAGAACTTACAGCAGGGTGCCTGAGCGCATCCTATGGTAAGCTCCTTTAATCTCACGCTAACGTTTACCACAGCTTACTAAAAGGGCCTCAGTGACTCTTATCAATCACGTCTGTATGTTCTTCTAATCTGATTGAATTCTGGTTTGGAATTAGTAATAGTCTTCCATAATGAAGAGGTTCAGACCTGCATGAATTATTTGATCTAGTTTTTTGTTAATGACAATACATTGTGCACAGTCTTAAATGCACAGTATTTATCACAGTACTGATAAATACCATGATAATTACAATTTCCATGAGAAGAGTAGATTACTGTTGTAATATACAGCACCCTAATTACAATTTCTGGATGGGATGCAAAACAGTGTTTTCATAAACAGCACAGTGATAATCACTATTTGCATGCAGGAAATGGTGGTAGAAACTCAACCCTAATCAACCAATTTTTTCAAGACAAGTTTAGGGAGGTTGTTAAGCTTTTCATTAAATATTTCAGCATGGTCTTTCCTCTTTTAGCTTATCAGGACACAGATGTTCATTTAGAGTCCAGCTGAACACATCATGAGTAATTAGGTTCTTTTAGAAGCTATGATAAAATTAAACAACAATGAATGAATGATGTACAGGTTAAAAGTTAACAGCTAGAGGGACAAACACATGCTACCGTGTTGCAAATATTAATACTGTTAATGTATCTTATTTTACCAAAGGTTCCATTTTATATGAAGGAATTTAGAAGTCCTTTTACTAAGCTGTTGTAAAAAGCATCCATAACACACCTTGACTCAGGTCTTTCCCGCGCACTAAGACCATTTTTACCAGAGCCGTAAAATGGCTGATTTTCTATTTTTTTTTTTGTATTAATAGCCATGTGCTAATGTTGCCATTAGCATGCAGTCATTAAAAATAATTTCCAGGTAACACTTACCGCTACCTGTTTTGCAGACAGTAAGGTTTCAGGTAGTTATCCTTCACTAACCAGTTAGCACATGGTAACTTGGATGCTCTGTTTATTTATTTATTTATTTGTAGCATTTATATCCCATATTTCCCCACCTATTTGCAGGCTCAGTGTGGCTTACATTGTTCCGTAATGGTGATCACCAATTCCGGAAAAGAGAAAATACATATCTAAGATGGAGGTGACAGACCGGCTTATTTTCGAAAGAGAAAGACACCCATATTTTGACCCAAATCGGGAGATGGGCGCCTTTCTCTCATGGGCGCCCAAATCGGTATACTCGAAAGCCGATTTTGGGCACCTCCAACTGCAGTCTGTCGCAGGAATGGACAAAGTTGATGGGGCGTGTCAGAGGCGTGGTGAAGGCGGGACTGGGGCGTGTTTATCGGCTGAGGAGAGATGGGCGCGCTCGGCCGATAATGGAAAAACAAGGGCGGCAGAAGCGAGAATTTGAGCCGCATTTTTTTCATGAACAAGTCCCCCAACTGCCCAGATGACCACCGGAGGGAATCGGGGATGACCTCCCCTGACTCCCCCAGTGGTCACTAACCCCCTCCCACCAAAAAAAAAGAACTTTAAAACTTTTTTTCCAGCCTCTATGCCAGCCTCAAATATCATACCCAGCTCCATCACAGCAGTATGCAGGTCCCTGGAACAGTTGTTAGTGGGTGCAGTGGACATCAGGCAGGTGGACCCAAGCCCACCCCCCCCCCCACCTGTTACACATGCTGGTAAATGGGAGCCCTCCAAACCGCCCCCAAAACCCACTGTACCCACATCTAGGTGCCCCCTTCACCCATAAGTGCTATGGTAATGGTGTAGAGTTGTGGGGAGTGGGTTTTGGGGGGGTTGGGGGGGCTCAGCACCCAAGGTAAGGGAGCTATGGACTTGGGAACTATTTCAATATTTTTTTTTAATTGTTACAAGTGCCCCCTAGGGTGCCCGATTGGTGTCCTGGCATGTGAGGGGGACCAGTGCACTACGAATCCTGGCCCTCCCAAGACCAAATGCCTTGGAGTTTATTCATTTTTGAGCTGGGCACCTTCGGTTTCCATTATCGCTGAAAACCGACACCACCCATCTCAAATCCGCCCAAATCTGATGCATTTGCCCGGCACCAACCGTATTATCAAAACAAAAGATGGACGCCCATCTTTTTCAAAAATACGGTCTGGCCTGCCCCTTCGCGGACCCATCCTCGGAGATAAACACCCATGGAGATGGGCATTCGCGTTCGATTATGCCCCTCAGAGTGGATTAAATATTCAGGTAAAGAAAGTTCATTTTCATGCTGAGAAGTAAAAGGTATGATTAAACTTCAATCGTGATAGATCAGTTTGAACAATCAGAAATAATAAGCTTCAATCATGATAAATCAGTTTGAACAAACAGAAATAATAAACTTCAATCGTGAATAGGTTAGTTTGAGCAATCAGAAAATTAAAGGTTATGTTTTGTGTACTTCCGGTGGAAATTTCTTACTGGTGTTTAGGATGGATCTTTGTGATATGCCTTTTTGAATAGGTTTGTTTTCAGTAATTTTCAGAAATTATTTATGTCATGTGTTGTTTTTATGGATTTTGATAATTCATTCCATATTTGCGTGCTTATATAGGGCAGGAACGCCCAATCTGTGCCCCCTCCTTCCAAAAAAGACAAATATTTTTTAATGTCCAGATTAGCACACGTTAATTTGCACTTACCACAGGACACCTGAACGTATTCTGCAGTATGCCATTTTAAGCTATGTTAGCTACGTTAGCACCTAACTCAGCTTAGTTAAGGGGCCTGTTGGTTTAGTAGCCCACGTTAACGCTGTTAACAGGTTCTACAGTTAGCTGTTCCCTTTCAAATTCTCCATTTTTGGTGGTTTTCTTTTAAAAATCCTATTTCATTGTCATGTAGAGAGCACAAAAAGATATGCATATTCATTCCTAAAGCTTATATTAGAATTTTGTTTTTGTTACATTTGTACCCCGTGCTTTCCCACTCATGGCAGGCTCAGCGCGGCTTACATATTGTATACAGGTACTTATTTGTACCTGGGGCAATGGAGGGTTGTGACTTGCCCAGAGTCACAAGGAGCTGCCTGTGCCTGAAGTGGGAATCAAACTCAGTTCCTCAGTTCCCCAGGCCCAAACTCCACCACCCTAACCACTAGGCCACTCTCCCTCCTATCCTAATGATATCATATCCTAATGATATTAAACTAAGAAAATACACGTGCACCAGTCAAATAAGAAAACAACGGTATTCATTTCCAATCCACAAAGGCAGCAAATGGGTTGGCTTTTCAGGAGACTTCCACTGGATATGCATGAAACAGATTTGTATACAATGACGGCAGTAAGCACACAGATCATACTCATGAAATTTCTTTAAGCATATCCTAAAAACGTGATCCATTTGCAGCGCTCAATGACCATTCGTGAATACCATTGTAATGGAGAGTGATAGCTACCAATATGCCATAGTTGGTCAATATTTTGTATTATCAAAAATGTTGTCTAACTTCAGGAGTTAGACACATTTTTTTCTTGCAATTCTTCCTTCTCCTCCCTCTTCCCCTACTGATTGGCTAAATTTTGTCTTGGCAAATCATAGCGATTCCATTGTGGATTTCTTTTTCCTGTGATAGTTCAGTAGTTGTCTAGTTTTGGGCTGTCTTTAAAGCTACAGAAGACAGAGGCATTGGTTGTATTTCATTATGTGGGCTACATGATCCCCATTAAACTGTAACTATGCAGAACTGACATACCTGTGTGCACTGAAGTAGACTCTAGGGATTTACACTGGACAGTGGTTCGCATATGCATCCCCAAATTAGGAAAGCAGTACAGCCAACCTTTTTTAAGATGTGGGTTTTGTGTAGGTTTGCCATTTTAAGAATTCATGATGATTTTAGGATGGTTTCTCAGACTTTGGTATTTCCTTGTTATGATTATTGCAATATAAACAATGCTGGATTAATAAAGTCCGCAGTTGCCACATTCCAGCAATTCAGAGTGTGGCAGCCCATTGAATCAATGAAGATTTGATCCTATTACTCCAACTTTACAAGAGCTTCATTAGCTCCCCCTTGAATTTTGGATTTGTTTTAAGTTGTTATTGATGGTTTTAAAGATTTATAAATGGTTGTGTTCTAGTCGCCTTTCTCCATTGGTTCAGGTACATGGGTCTTATATGCTGGTTTGCCAGCAGTTTGCAACATATTTTAGTGGGAAAGTGGAATGAGACAGAGAGTATGTAAACTTGCTTTTTCTTTAAGTTGTCTTACACTACGGAATTCTCTGAGATTCAAATGATTGATGACTTATTGTTTTGATTGCAGTTGAAGTAACTGTTAATATATACCTCCCTTCATTCTTCTGATGCATTGTTGACAGTGGCGTAGCGGGGGCGGCTGCCACCCGGGGCGGATCGCCGCTGCACCCCCCTCCCCGGGTTCAGACCAACATGACACCCCCCCCCCGGCATAGCGCCACCCCGACACGGTCCCCACCTGCCTACGAGCTCCATCCATCTGCAGCGCTGCTGTAAAGAAGAAATCGCTTCATCGGCCCTTCCCTCACTCACTGTCTCCCGCCCTTGAGGAAATAGGAAGTTACATCAGAGGGCGAGAGACAGTAGTGAGGGAAGGGCCAACGAAGCGATTTCTTCTTTACAGCAGCGCTGCAGATGGATGGAGCTCGTAGCCAGGTGGGGACCATGTCGGGGGGGAGGCGCTGCACCGGGGGGGGGTGGACGGATGCACCCCCACACCCGTTGACACCCAGGGCGGACCGCCCCCACCGCCCCGCCCTTGCTACGCCACTGATTGTTGACAGCAGAGACCCCTGAGGAAGATTTGCTGCCAAAACACAGCCCTTGTTGGATCAAGATTTGTTCACATATCCTATACATTGGTTCAAGATTTGACCACTCATACCATTTTGGAGAATAAGGGTTCACATTTATAGAAGCACTGGACTTCTGGAGATTTTTTATAACTTTATTATGATTACCATCCTGGAACGCCATCTGTTGTTATCTTCCACCCCTTCCTTTTTTTTTTAATAAGGACAAGTGTGTCAGAGAGTTATTTAAAAAGCCTGCACTAACAACTATAAAATTCAGTCACCAACTATGGGACTAATTCAAAACGCCAAGCACATGGGGAATATAGATATAAATTTCATGTGAGAGACTCTCTCAGCTGAATGAATCTTTTAAAGTTGGGTTCCTTGAGACAGCAGTCCTGCGAAACATGGTCCATGTTGGGACCCAAGAACCTAATATGGAAAGATAGGTATGGCATAAGAGAAAGTCTAAAATAATGTGTAATGATTAGCTGCTGGATGAATGAATTTGAAGACCTATTGGCCTGTGATTGACTCTATGAAAGTGAATGAGCACATTAAAAATATAATAATAAAATAAGATCTTGCTCATTATAAAAAAATCCAAACAATATATATGTATGGTATTTTTGGTGAAATGATACTCATCTTGCAGACAGATCATTTCATGTTGTCCTTTCAGATTTCCTCATTCTACGCTCCTCTTAATGGTCTCATGTGGCTCCATTATCAGGAGATTAAGAGCCTTATATCAACTGAACTTAGACACAGCTGAGGGAGGATCTAAAATGGTGGCCATATGCAAAGACACTGCCGTGGAGCCTCTTACCTTTCTGAATTCTGCTCAAGGGCAGTGTTTTCCTGGAAATGGGCAAATGCAGAGGCAAACAGCTGAAGGTATAAACATTTTTGATGCAAATAGCAGGGATCCAAGATGGCCGCTGCCTTGAGTACTGGAAAGGCTGCGTGGAACTGTCGCTGAAAACTTTTTCTGCTCATATTTCATGTTTTGTCTCAGAGATGGCCCTGAAGTGGCAAGGGAAAGTTAGGAGCTATCCCTCAGTGCCTTATAGCTCTTTTTCAGCATTGCAGTCTGTGTGTTAGTATCTATCCATGTGGAAGCATGCCTAGTTCATCTTATTTCTTGTTTATGGTTCCATGGAAATATGTTATGTGCCTTTTGGATATGTATCAAATATATGTGTATTATTTTAAAATCTATGTGTGACACTTCAACCTATGGTTTGATGGAGATTCTTTTTGAAATTCATTGATTTAAACTCATATTGGTTTTGTATTTCTTATTTTTAGACATCCTTGTTCTTTACAATTTCATTGTAATTCAGCTGTTTCATCTGTTCCAACCAAAGCTGATAAGTATGTTTTTAGAGTATCATTATGATTTCCTGTCCCTGTTCTGGTTCTTGAATGACAGTAAGGGTGGAGTTTAAAGTCAATAAAAGTTGTTGTTGGGGAAAGCACATGGTCTGTGGTTGCCTCTGCTATCGGTAGAGGCAACTAAGGCTGAACTAAGTGGAGTTTTCTGTCAGTAAAAGCATTAACTGTGGAGGGGGGAGTACTCTAGTTGGGAAACAGGGGTAACCCGGCCCAGGAGCAAGAACAGGAGAGAGCCTATTTGGAGCCAAAGGCAGTAGACCTGAGAAGTACCCCTTTGGGAGCAAAGGACCGACAGGGAGGTCTGGCCCTAAAGGGAGAACAGCTTGTTGCAAAAGTGCTGCAGGCACAGCCTTGGATTATTCTGCCAAAAGGGATTGGTATTTGGACTGAAGAAGCGGTACTATTCAAACACCATAGGAATTACAAATGTTCTAATAAGCTACACTAAAGTCTTGAACTGTCACTTAATCTCATTTTGGAACAAGTTATTGGTTTGGATAAAACCTGACTTGTTTGATACTGAAGTAACTGTTTGCCTCCAGAATATATGATGTTTGTATTAACTGCTTGTGGCAAAGTTCAAGTAAAGTTCGAGTTTAGATTATAAAAACCTGGACTGGAGTGGTTCTTTAAGTGGGAGTGACATTTATTTACCCCCAGACTAACAAAAAAAAAGTAAAGTAAGGCTTGGCTTAACACCCTCAGGCTTATTTTCGAAAGAGAAGGACGCCCATCTTTCAACACAAATCAGAAGATGGGTGTCCTTCTCACAGGGTCACCCAAATCGGCATAATCAAAAGCCGATTTTGGGCATCCCCAGCTGCTTTCCATCGCGGGGACGACCAAAGTTCCTGGGGGCATGTCAGAAGTGTAGCGAAGGCGGGACTGGGGCGTGCTTAACACATGGGCGTCCTCGGCCAATAATGGAAAAAAGAAGGGCGTCCATGACAAACACTTGGCCAACTTTACTTGGTCCATTTTTTCTTGCGACCAAGCCTCACAAAAAGGTGCCCAAACTGACCAGATGACCACCAGAGGGAATTGGGGATGATCTCCCCTTACTCCCCCACAGGTCACTAACCCCCTCCCACCTGAAGAAAAAAAACTTAAAAAATATTTTTTGCCAGCCTCAAATGTCATACCCAGCTCCATCACAGCAGTATACAGGTCCCTGGAGCAGTTTTAGTGGGTACTTCACGCAGACGGACCCAGGCCCATCCACCCCTACCTGTTACACTTTGTGGTGGTAAATGTGAGCCCTTCAAACCCCACCACAAACCCACTGTACCCACATGTAGGTGCCCCCTTTCAACCCTTAGGGCTAAGGTAGTGTTGTACAGTTGGGGGGGGGTTGGGGGGCCCAGCACCCAAGGTAAGGGAGCTATGCACTTGGGAGCAATTTCTGAAGTCCACTGCAGTGCCCCCTAGGGTGCCCGGTTGGTATCCTGGCATGTGAGGGGGGCCAGTGCACTATGAATGCTGGCTACTTCCATGACCAAATGGCTTGGATTTGGTCATTCCTGAGATGGGCATCCTCAGTTTCCATTATCGCTGAAAATCGGGGACTATCTCTAAGGTCAACCTAAATGTTAAGATTTGGGCATCCACGACCGTATTATGGAAACGAAAGATGGACGCCCATCTTGTTTTGATAATACGGGTTTCCCCACCCCTTCCTGAGGACATCCTGTGAGGACGCCCTCAGGAAACCTTGGGCTCCCCGTTTGATTATGCCCCTATTGTTATGACCTGGTGAATGTGAGCCCTTGTGCCCCGACTGAGCACGGCGAAGATGAAGTGGCACCGCACTCAATCAAGCAGCCAGACAACCCCTAGCTTCACCTGGGGAGCGACCACCGTTCCCTGGGAGTTGAGCCCCCAGGTGCAGGCGGCCACCAGGACTTCTGGAACCGGCGGGGTTGCACAAGTGCTGACCAGGCTGGCAGGCAGGCAGACACAGTCCAGGAGCAAAGAGTCAGTGAAGCAGCAAAACAGAGAGCAATCCGAAAGTCTGGGCAGGCAGCAACACAACACATGGTCAGTAAACAATCCAAGGTCAGGAACACAGGAAAACACTGGAACAGATGAAGACCACAACCTCTAAGTGAATAGAAGCCGAAGCATGGAAGGACTGGAAACAGGGCTTTAAATAGAGCAGGAATTAGGCTCAACCATGAGCAGCTGTTCCAAGATGGCTGCCCCCATCAGCAGAGGTGCCTACATCCAAATATGGGCATCCTTCTTGACCTCGTTACTCCAAGATGGCTGCCCCCTCCTGAGCTAGCCAAGATGGCTGCTGTCCATGATCTAACCCGGATGACGGCTGCTAGGTTAGGAAACAGAAACCAACCCATCCTGGAGAAGTGTAGCAGAGCGTAACACCTATGTCCTACCGGATTTTATCTGGTCCTGGCCTGCATCCTGCTCAGATTGTTGACTAAAACTGTGTTTGTGGCCCGGGTCTAGGATGCCTGACCTGAGAGGCTAGTCGGACTGGTGTAGGAGACCCGGGTTACATAATTTATCCAAAGAATCTATCTCAGAGACAGCAAAGTCAATTTTTGTTATTACGTCCTGGTGTCCTCCAGTTGGGTGCAACCTTTCTTGTCAAATTTCATTGTAAATTAATTATTATATATCAATCTTCTAAGTATACATTTTGCGAAACAACCTATTTACCTGTCCTCCTTTACAAATGAAATATGTTTAAGGCACTTCTCTTGCTTTGCATGTGTTTTTTGCTAATGTTTCCTTTACATATTATTTTATTTTCCTGATCTTCTTTATAGTATTGTATCCTTCACATTGAAGACTTTAGCTGATTAGGGGTTATATGTTAAAAAGTTTTCCCTTCTGAAGAATTTTGCATTCTTCTTTCTTTTTTCTAGTGTTGATCCCTTCCAGCTTTACTATACAGGTGTTTTGCTTGATACGTTTATAATTGAAAATATTGCATAAATAAACATTTTAAAAAGATGTCACAACTGTCAAGTGTTCCACCTTCTCACTTAATTTCTTAAAACCCTCGCTCAATGATCAAGCTGACAACTGCATGACACCCTGAACTCTGCCTTCAATGAGTTGGCCCCACTGGTATCATCAAGGCCTGCATTTAATGAAAAGTCCCAGTGTGCTGAAAGAAAATGCCACAGAAATAAATCTGCAGCCAGCTATGCCCTCCGGAAAGCATGGTATTTAGAATGTTAGGTATATTAGGAAAGGAATGGAAAACAAAAGTGAAGCTGTTATAATGCCTTTGTATTGGTCCATGGTGCAACAGCACCTCAAATATTGTGTTCAATTCTGGTTACCGCATCTCAAAAAAGATGTGGAGGGGCATAATCGAAAGGGGCACCCACGTTTTCCTGAGGACGTCCTTGTAGGACGTTTCGGTGAAGGGGTGGGGATACCCGTATTATCGAAACAAGATGGATGCCCATCTTTCATTTCGATAATACGGTCAGTGATGCCCAAATCTGGTAATTTTAGTTGACCTTAGAGATGGTTGTCCTTAGACTTGGTCATTTCTGATTTTCTGCAATAATGGAAACTGAGGACGCCCATCCCAGAAACGACCAAATGCAAGCCCTTTGGTTGTGGGAGGAGCCAGCATTCGTAGTGCACTGGTCTCTCTGACATGCCAGGACACCAACTGGGCACCCTAGAGGGCACTGCAGTGGACATCATAAAATGCTCCCAGGTACATAGCTCCCTTACTATGTGTACTGAGCCCCCAAAACCCAATACCCATAACTGTACACCACTACCATAGCCCTTATGGGTGTAGGGGGGCAGCTAGATAAAGTGGTACAGTGGGTTTCTGGTGGGTTTTGGAGGGCTCACATTTACCACCCCAAGTGTAACAGGTAGGGGGGTATGGGCCTGGGTCCGCCTGTCTGAAGTGCACTGCACTCACTAAAACTGCTCCAAGGACCTGGGTATGACATTTGTGGCTGGTATACAGGCTGGAAAAATATTTTTAAATAATGTTTTGAGGGTGGGAGGGGATTAGTGACCAATGCAGGAATAAGGGAAGGTCATCCCCGATTCCCTCCGGTGGTCATCTGGTCAGTTCGGGCACCTTTTCGTGGCCTGGTTGTAACAAAAAAAAGGACCAGGTAAAGTCATCCAAGTGCTTGTCAGGGACACCCTTCTTTTTTCGATTATGGGTTGAGGACACCCATGTGTTAAGCATGCCCCAGTCCCACCTTCACTACGCCTCCAACACTCCCCTGGAAACTTTGGGCGCCCTTCTCTTTCGAAAATAAGCCTCATAGTGGAATTAGAAAAGATACAGAGAAAGGCGATGAAAATGATAAAGGGGTATATCAAATATCAAGTATTTTAAACTAATAAACTATTATTTGGCACCTTAACCACTAGTGGTAGAATTATGAGACTCCTGCTAGGGCTTAGAGGTGACAGTGTGATGTCAACAACTGGGGATCAATCATACTCCCCACCAGTAGACAGCAGTGATCTCCCTAGTAGGTTTGGGGGTCTCTTTATTTTTTGGGTAGAATCTAGGCAATCTTTGTAGGGGAATCTGGGGGGGTTAAGAGTCTCTTCAGAGAAGTGGAGGGTCTGTTGTGGAGGTTGGGGGGTCTCTAAATGAGGGTGAGTTTTAGGTGGATACAGGAATTAAAATACCACTTGCCCCCTTAAGATGATCCTTGGATGCATTGACTGTATCTTAGTGGCCCCAGTGCTCCCACCGAGGAAGAAAATTAACACCAGTTCAAAGCTGGCATTACGTTTTCTATAAATACTGCAGCTTACAAGTTAAACCTGAGCAGTATATTACATGTGTATACTAGTGAGGTGTTTTGCATCTATTTGCATGCTTTGTATCTCATGTTACATGTGTTGTGATAATGCTACCCTACCTTAAGGGTAAATAATACTTGATTTTGCCATTTACTATTTACTGCCAGATTCTATATATCACGCCTGAACTTCCATGTGAGCATCAAAGCGTAGAATATAGCAATGCACGTAACTTAATTGGTTAACTAGCCAATCAGCACTGTCAATTGGATATTAACAAGCAATTATCTGCACTACTTGGCATGAAGATTTATGCACACAACTCTCTAAGCTTATTCTGTAACCTGGTGCACTTAAATTCTAAATTGCATAGTTGAAAAGGGGGTGTGGCCATGGGCGGGATGGTGAGCATTTAAAAAAAATCTGTGAGCATTGTTATAGAATACACCCACTATGGGCTTAATTTAGTCAAGCATGGCATAAATGGCTGTGACTAAATATGGCTGTGTAGAGAAGAGCTTGGTGTATTCTATATACCGTGTGGAAATGTAATCCTATTCTATAAAATTTAGGCGTACTTTAGAGAATATGCTTAGGCATAGTTTTTTCAACACAGAATTTGCAGGTGCCATATATAGAATCTAGCCCTTAACATGCAAAAATACCCAATAAATCCCTTAATCCACAATATAAATACCCCTCTAAAATGGCTGTGCCTGCTGCACATGCCTGCATGTCCACATGCATTTCTACAAATGTTGTTTTCTGCAAGCTTTTTGGTAAAATGCATGAGGAGCTGTACACATCCCAACCTGGTTATCCAAATTCTTACCTAGACTCCCTTTGGAAAGTGGAACTTCACATTTATTAAACGAGACTACGAAAAAGCCTTTACAAAATAGTCAAATTTTACTGGTATACAGTATACTTTCACTCTTTTACTCTGTGGGCAGATCAGAGAAAAATCCCTTCTGCAGGAAGTAGAATTACAGATATTATAAATTTAAACTTTTGTCATGTCCCATGTTCTATTTTATAGCTCTTCACATGGACATGTTCCTGGGAAGGGTTTTAGGTTAAAATCAATACACATTTGTTGTATAGGCCCCGGGTGATCATGGTAAGCAATCACGAGCCAACCTTAGCCAGTTCAACATGATAGAAAGCGAAACTTGTACAAACCATTACTGAAGCTTTGTTGTAGTAAAAACTGTGCTTTCTACCCTTATAAAAATGGGTACCATTCTGAGGATGAATTTTTATTTATTTATTTATTGACAGTTAACTGAGAGCTTCTTTTCCAAAGCCACTCTAGCCGCACAGCAAATAAGAGGAAGCCCATAGGAATTGATTCTTGGGCTTTTCTCTCAATTGTCGCACCAAGAATCAGTAGCGTGGCTTTCTAAAAGAAGGCCAGAGTAAGTAATTCCATGGCTTGACTGCGCTATCTGAACATTGTTCCATTCAGAATGGCTACAAATACTTAAGGCATGCAAAATGTAGTTCCTGTTTACTAGTCCAAAATTATTTCTTTTTGGAAGAACATTTAGGGGTCCTTTTACTAAGGTGTGGTAAAATTTAGCAATAGCACACCCTTGCACCATTTTATTTTTCCTGTGTAGTAAGTCCATTTTTACCGCAGCTGTAAAAATGGCCTTTTTGTATTTTATGGTCACGTGCAACTGTTGCCATTAGCGTACAGCCATTAAAAAATATTACTGTGCGAGCACTTAACACCACCTTTTGTAGGCAGTAAGCGCTGATTAATGCCCACTCTCCGCCCCTGACACACACCCCCAAAACAAAAATAAAAAAATATATATTTTAGTACGTGGTTAGCATGCGTTTATTTGGCAGTTACTGCACGATACCTGAGTGTGTCCCATTTTACACCATCTTAAAGCTGACTTAGGCACGTGCCTGCCTCAGGAGTCTTATCATATGAATGGTAGTGTCTGTGTGTTCTATCAAAATATATACAGAACAGGTGAGATAGAATCATGCATCAAGCAGAGCCTAAAAAAACGTCAACAGTAGATCGCAAACGCTATCGGTAAAACAAGGCTTATGTGCAGGTAAAGGTTAATATAGTATACAAAAGTGTGGTGATGCCAGATTCCAAGCAGATGCAGCAACCTGTGCAAAGCACCATGCTAGAATTCTAAAGTTTCTAATACCTGCACATTGTCCTCAACATCCTGAAACATTTTAATGGCCTGCACGGCACAATGCTTTGCATGCTTTCACGGATAGAAATTCTATTAGATTTTCTCTCTTTTAAGCCTGACATGGGGATGAGAACTTAAAACACGCATGGCAAAGAATCTTTCCTTTGACTTACCATAATTGCTGCCCTGACTTGTGTAGCAGAGCAGTTGAAGCTGGCCCAGAGGCAAGAAAGTTTACATTAAGGATTTAGCAAAGGAAAAAAAAACTTGTGCGCAGGGCATACTGAAGCTTTGTTTTTCAATAGTCAAAGCTATCTATTTTGCTAGACATTCATTGATCAGCCTTTTTCACGCATGAGGTGTCGTGTACTCAGTCAAATAATGCTGTGAGGTGTAATAGGTCCTGAGAGCCTTGGCAGCAGAAATGTTGGTAGTGGAAAGCCTGATGTACAACCACGGTGATGACTTTGGGATTGATTTCCCAGCTTTCGTAGGCAATCTTGTAGTCTCTTACAAAATCAGTATCTGCATAAACAGGAGAAGTAACTAAATACCCAGCTAAATACTGCTGTAATTTCTCAGAACCCGTGCTTGCTATTCTTCAGCTAATCACTGTGTTCATTTTTATAGCCTGCTGCCAGTCATAATTCACTCCGACTCTAAAGCTGCTCTGTTGCACATTTAAGTATCATTCAGATGCGGATGCAAAATTAAAAATAAAATAAGATAATGCTTTTTCCTTCCCCCTGGACCCTTTTAATAGGAAGCAGGTTCTCTTGAGAGTCTTGGTCCGGTGGTGTAATATCTTGAGCAACTGAGGGAAAAATGCCAGTTTGAAACCCTTTCCTTTTTCTCATGTAATACTCAGCTCCTCACTGAGACCTTGGATTGAGCCTGACAAACATTTCAAGCAGAGTAGATTTCCAAATGAAATAACTGAGGCTGTCTGGAGTCTTTCATGATTTTTGCTTGCCAACTGTGTTTCTAATTTCATAGGCTCCATTCCCACACCAGCGATTCAAGACACCTTTGATTCTGTACTTCACAGAAGAGGAGAATGTACATGACTTCAGCTACAGCCTTCCTGCTTTATCCAACAAAGGACTTGTTTCAGTGTGACAAAGACAAAAGCTAGCGCTACATGGATAGAGCTTAACCTCAAATCCATGATTTAGAAATGTAGGGGCCCTTTTACTAAGATGCATGGAGGAGCATAATTGAACGGGGTGCCCAAGTTTTCCTGAGGATGCCCTCGCAGGACATCCCCGCGAAGGAGCGGGGAAACCCATATTATCGAAACACATCCGTTTTCGGCAAAAAAAAGGCCTTTTTTTGCAGGCGCTCTGAAAAATGGACCTGCCCACATTCAATACACACGCCTACACTAGTGCAGGCCATTTTTCGGCGCTTACTGAATGGGCCCCATAAGAATAAATGTTCCGCAGATTTTTGGTCACTGCTGGCATTGTGCCCAGATATTCAATGTTGTACCGTGTCCGGGCACTGGATTTGTGCAGCCGACTATCCCTTATCCAGTTAAGGGGTCCTTTTACAAAAGCGCACTAGCATTTTTAGTGTGTGCTTAATGCTAGAGACACCCATATGTTCCTATGGGCATTTCTAGTTTTTAGTGAGCACTAATCATTAGCGTGTGCTAAAGACACTACTGCGCCTTTGTAAAAGACTCCCTAAATGTGATATTCAGCACTAAAATGCCTAAAAGATCCTTTTACCAAGCCACGCTAAAAAGTGGCCAGTGATGGTGTCAGGACATAGGTTTTCTGCACACTATGGCCACTTTCACTGCACCTTGCTATATTGTAATGGTTATGCTCTGATTTCCCCATTAGCGCGTAGGTATTACCGTGGGAGCCCTTATCGCCACATATTTATTTGTTTGTTACATTTGTATCCCACATTTTCTCACCTATTTGCAGGCTCAATGTGGCTTACATAGTGCTGGAGATGCGATTGCAGACTCCGGTGTAAATACAGAGTGATGTAGAGATAAGATGAGGTTCATGTGGTAGAGCCACATGAGTTAGGATAAGGTTCATGTGGCATAGCCACATAGGGGCGTCGTACATGGAAGAATTGCGTTGTATCCATGATGTATTTTGTTATTATTGTGTCCATACTGTATTTTGGTTTTGTTGTGTCCATACTGTATTATGGTTTTGTTGTGTTGCAGCGGTCAGGCTTTTATGTTGGGTTGGTAGGGTATGCCTTTTTGAATGAATAAGTTTTTAGTGTTCTCCGGAAGTGTAGGTGGTCATATATAGTTTTAAAGGTTTTTGGAAGTGCGTTCCACAATTGTGTGTTTATGTAGGAAAAATTGGATGCATAAGTTGATTTGTATTTGAGTCCTTTGCAGCTTGGGTAGTGCAGATTTAGGTACATTCATGTTGATTTTGAAGTATTTCTGGTTGGTAGGTCAATCAGGTCTGTCATGTATCCCGGGGCTTCACCGTATATAATTTTGTGAACCGTTGTGCAGATTTTGAAAGCAATACGTTCTTTGATTGGGAGCCAGTGTATATTTTCACGGAGAGGTTTTTTGCACTATCAAATCGGGTTTTTCCAAAGATAAGTCTGGCTGCCGTGTTCTGGGCGGTCTGGAGTTTTTTTTAATGTTTGTTCTTTGCATCCCGCATAGATTCCATTGCAGTAGTCCATGTGACTAGGAGGCAGTAACGACTCCCGTACTTCTCCTGCAGTAATCAGGGAACAAATGCATTTATTGGAACAATACCCGATGTGGTCACGTTTCGCCCTCAGGCTGCGTCAGGGGTACAAACTATCAAAAGTGTATATAAATATGTCATATACACTAGTAGTTCCAAAAATCTAGTTCCATTTATCTGCTACTTTCAACTGAACTGATATGCATATCAGTTCCAATAAATGCATTTGATTCCACTGCTTTGTTGTTTTTTATCTACTGTTTTGTAAGCAGTTGTGTGCCTTTTTTTGTTTTGTAATCAGGGAACATGCATTACCCAATTAGCATGAGCACGCCTACTCCCCGCCTGTGGGCACACCTCTTGTGGGAAACTAGTGCGGGATGCTTCAGCATATCCCACAGTAGTGGCCTGTTAGCACACGGTAGGGCCTGCGTTATGCACCTTAGTAAAAGGTTCCCTCACTGAAACTGGATAAAGATAGGGCAGTGTTTACGCAGTCCTATTTGTCCTGTAAACTTAGGGGCCCTTTTACAAAGCTGCAGTAAGCACTAATGCATGTTTACTACAGCAAAAACAAACAAACAAACAAAAAAAGGCTTTCCACGGAGCTTCCTGAGGCATCCTGTGGTAATTTTTGGAAATGTGCTTTTTAGCACTAGAGGCGGAGAATGGGCATGTACCGTGCTAATCATTTAGCAGGATACATTGCCACACTTTAACCGATTAGTACAAGAGCCCTTACGGCCTATATAATGGGTGACAGTGGCAGTAGGAGCTCATAAGCTCATTAATAAGTAGGAGCTCATAAGCTCATAAGCTCCATTAATACAGAAAATAGAAAAATAGGCCATTTTGCCCCAGTGGTAAAAATGGCTTTAGCATGAAGGAATAACCCGGGTAAGGACGTGTTAAGACCACTTTTTACCACTGTTTGCTAAATGTGCCCCTTAAACAGTTAAAGGCTGTGTATTGGCATTTAATTGCAAAAATACAGGGTCCACCCCTGGGCTGCCCACAAAATCACCAGCTATGGCTTTTGTGGTTAATGCTGATATTCAATGACACTAACCGATTAAGCATCCCTGAATATTAGCGGAGAGCCCTGCACAAGTGATTTAACCAGCCAAAAAGCATCTCCTGCCCAATTAAATTGCTTTGAATATAAACCTCGTAATCTTTATTTAATAACTAGCAGTTGAGCCCGTAAAAACGGGCTGGTATTGGGGTTTTCCTTCCTTCCTTCCCCCTCCCTCCCCGCGAGGTCGCTACCCCCCCCCCCCCCCCCCCCCCGGAGTCGCTGCCATCCCTCCACCCGGCCCGGGCCCTCTCTCTCTCCACTACTAAACTTACACATCCATTCGCCGGACCGCAGCACGCACATCAGCTGAGCTGCCGTCGGCCCTTCCTTCTCTGCCTGTGTCCCGCCCTCCTGTGACGTAACGTCAGCGAGGGCGGGACACAGGCATGGAAGGAAGGCCGATGGCAGCTCAGCTGATGTGCATGCTGCGTTCCGGCGAATGGATGTGTAAGTTTAGTAGCGGAGAGAGGGCCGGGTGTGTGTGTGTGGGGGGTGGGGGGTAACAGTAGCGGTGACCTCGGGTGGGCGGGTGCGGTAACCTTGGCGGCGCAGTTTCCCTTTCTGTCCCGCCCTCGTCATCACGTATTGACGCGGGGGCGGGACAGAGAGGGAAGTCTCTACTGCGCATTTGCGAGTGAGTCGGTCACTCGCTGTTTATATATTTGATGCCCTTTCTTTTTTCTGTTCCATAGCAGTTTCTGTGCTATGTTGATGACTTCTTAAAGGGGTATTATTATAAATGAATGCATTTGTAAACACCATGGAGCCAATTCTATAACTGGGTTCCATGGTCTGACCACCAAGTCTATAAAAGTATCTGTGCTGCCATTATAAATGTGGCATTTAGCGTGTATTCTGTAAGATACGCATGTGCTCTGTCCATACTCCTCAGTGAATGCCCTCTTGCATTTACACACTGCGTACGCCTTGTAGTGCTATAGAAATGCTAAATAGTAGTAGTACTTTAAAGAATACCACTGAACACTTTGCTGACACATGCATAAGTGTAAACTCACCCATGTAAGCTCTGGTATTCTATACATTTATGCACACATATGACACTTAATTTTAGGTGCCATATTATAGAATGAGGGGATAGGAGATCAGTATTCCTTATATGGAAGGATGGAAGGAGGGTGTGTTTTAGTGTTAGTTAGTATTTAGTAGGTTAGAATAGATCAGCTTTAGAAGATGATGATTGGTGACCACTTGATTCCAGGCTACAGTGAGTGCCCCTGTCAGATCTCTTTTCAGTGGAGGATGCCGTTAGATATTTCCATTTCTATTTTATGCCACAAATTGTTTGGATTCAAGTCTGGTGCCTGGGATGCCCAAGTGAGGATAGACATCTTCTTGGATTTCTTCCAGTCAGCAACTGCTTTTTCTCGGTGATATGGGTTTTCTCTGCTGACAAAACCATGCTCAGGGAGTAACATCATTGAAGGTGTTTCAGTCCTCTCTGATTTATCAGGCAGCTTCAATATGGAGCACACTTCTAGTTTCTTTAAGATCAGTTAACGACTATATTCTACTTAGATGGTTGTTGAAAACTTTTTTATTCTAAAACATTATCACAGCTTAATTTGATAATATGATTTTATTATGAGTCACTATAATTCCTGGAGTATGCTCCAGTGGCTTTATGTACCCTAAACTGAACTTTTGGTACATGCTTATTATAAGTCATATTGTAATGTAATGTACTTCTGCAGTATTTCGATGTATTCCTTGGTATTTACCATACAATTGGTGATTTGTAGATGTTCCAACACTACTTGCTATCATGCAACTCCAAACCAAGATCTTCAGTGGATGTTTAATAGACTCATTCAAACACTCTGGCTTGCATTCTTCACCTGGAAATCACCTTACCTTTGTGTGAGTTTGGTTTTCAAAGAGGCAAAAAGTGCTCTGTCACTGAAGACATTTTCCCACATCTCCTAAGTTCTCTACTCTGTACTTCTTCTGTGCCTCTGTCAACCACAGCTTCTTCTTACTTTATATCCCCTCAGTCAACATTCCAGGTATCTTCTACACACTGGAGATGAAGAAATACCATTTCATGATTGTCAAAGCACTGCCTTAGTAGCTAAGGTGAGATGAGCTTGTGGTTAGAATTATGCAACTGTGTTCTGAACCCATGCATCAGTTAAGGATAGACAAGATTCATTCTTCTGAACCAATGTTTCTATTTTTGTAACTTGATTTCAATGAAAAGCAGACTGTCTTGACAGTTTATTCCAAGAAAAACTATCAAAGTCCATAAGTCCTCTAGAGACAATGTAGAAGATCTTACCGGATTAAACATAGACTGCTGTTGCTTGTCCAGGCATTGCACTCCCATCTGAAGGGCCAGGCAAAACCACCCCTCTCGACTGTCCCAAGTTAGAGAGCTGCTCATGAGGTCTTCCCAGCAAATGCGGTGTCGAAGCTCCTGCTGGAGCAATACCAACAGCAGTGTCACCAGATGGAGTAGACAACAAGGAAGTGAGTTCTTCTCCCTGTGCCTGCCCATCCACAGGCATCACTTCCCTTGCAGCTGGGGAGTTGA
The DNA here is from genome assembly GCF_901765095.1 of Microcaecilia unicolor. Lineage (NCBI taxonomy): Eukaryota > Metazoa > Chordata > Amphibia > Gymnophiona > Siphonopidae > Microcaecilia > Microcaecilia unicolor. The sequence continues at coordinate 275,276,177 of NC_044032.1, read as the reverse complement.
CTGGTGAAAACCTGGGGTCAGCGAAATGCTGCATTCAGGAAGAACCATGGCAGACACATTGCCTCCATTGTCCCTCATGTGAACCATCCTCGGATAGAACAATCAGAGTTACAAAGGCATCCATGGTAGCAGAAGATGGAAAAGGTAGAGCATGGGTCTCCGGCAAAGCAGGGCCCAGTTTCCCCTTCCTATTCAGATGCTTAGGCATAAGGTAAGGATCCGATGTGAATGCGTTCTCTCCCTAGGAAAGGGAAAGGGACTTGATATACCGCCTTTCTGAGGTTTTTGCAACTACATTCACAGTGGTTTACATATGTTCAGGTACTTATTTTTGTACCAGGGGTAATGGAGGGTTAAGTGACTTGCCCAGAGTCACCAGGAAGCCATCATGGATATAAGTTAATTTTATTGCTTCGCCCCAGGGTAATAGAACTTGGAGCTGCTTTAGTGCTTAAATTTCCCTGTAAATGTGTGGTAAAGTTCCATGCTAATACCTATATATTGTTCGAGCTATCTCAGCTGGTATTATTTTTGAGTAATAAGACTGTTGAAGCTGGACGCCAGCTGCTGCCCAATCTGGGAACCCCTCATAGACTGCTTCTCTGTAGGCTACCTCCTTTGTTTGATGTAGTTAATAACTGTCCTCTCCATTAGGATATATTCTGTTGTTTCCCTTTGGGTTATTTTTAGACTGTTTTGAGCTCTTATCATCTCTCCTGAATTGTTTCCCTTGATTATGTTTTTTTTCTGTTTAGTTATTTCAGCAATTTTGTGTAAGCATTGCGTTCCAGTATGTTTTGTTACAAATCCAGTAAATCCAAAATTACAATAAAACAACTTTTGCTAAGCAATGGACTAGAATTTGGAGTGATCCCAGAAGACTGGAGAAGGTTGGTTGTGATTCATTTCCACAAAAGAGGAGGCTGGTACTACAGGCCAGATAGTCTGACTTCTGTGGTAAGTAAATGAAGGAAAACATTTCTATAACAGAGAATAGTGAGGTTTCTGGAATCCAGTGGACTGCAGGACCTGAGACAGCATGGTTTCACTAGAGGCAGGTCTTGTCAGACAAATCTAATTAATTTCTTTGACTGGGTGATCAGAAAGTTTGATCAAAGGAGAGCACTAGATGTGATGTACTTAAATTTTAGCAAACCCTTTGACACATTTCCATATACATGAATTATAAATAAACAGACTCTAAAGTGACTGACTGGGTTAGGAATTGGAAGTCAATAGAAGGTAATGGTAAATGGAGCTCACTTTGAGGAAAGTGATTTTACCAGTGGTGTGTGCAAAGTTTCTTTCTTGTTCCAGTTCTTAAAATTTTTGTGAGCAATATTTCCAAAAGGCTATCTGTAAAGGTTTGCTTCTTTGCAAATCATACTAAAATCTGCAATAGGGTTGACACCTCTGATGGTATGGATAACATGAGGAGGGACCTAGCAACGCTTGAAGAATGGTCCAGATTTTGGCAGCCAAGATTTAATGCTAAAAATGCAGGATCATGAATTTGGGCTGCAAAAACCGGAGGTAATGGTAAAGTTTAGGGGATGAAGTACTCTTCTGTTCGAATGAGAAGAGGGACTTGGAAGTGATCGTATGAGATAATCTTAAGGTAAAGGCAATGGCAAAAATCAGAAGGATGTTTAGAGAGAAGTATGACCAAAAGGAAATCTGAAGGTGGTAATGCCTCTGCCTAAGTCTCTGGTAAGACCTCATTTAGAATACTGTGTACAATTCTGGAGACTCTGCCTTTAGAAAGGCAAAAACATGATGGAGTCTGTCCAGAGGGTGGCTACTAAAATGGTCAGTGGTCTTTGTCATATAGCATATGGGGACAGAAATAAAGATGTCAATATATACACTTTGAAAGAGGGATGATATGATGGAGGTATGTAAATATATCAATGAAATAAATGCAGAGGAAGTGAGTCTCTTTCAATTGAAAGGAAGCTCTGGAATGAGGAGGCATAGGATGAAGGTGGAAGGGGACAGACTCAGGAGTAACTTGAGGAAATTCTTCATTGAAAGGGTGGTGAATTCATGGAGCAACCTCCTGGAGGAAGTGGTAGAGACAAAGACTGTATCTGAATTCAAGCAAGCTTGGGACAAGTACATAGGATGGATGGGAAGATTGATAAGCAATATGGAGGGGCATAATTGAAAGAGATATCCTCTTTTCGATTGTCCTGATCCAGGGGCGGGGAAACCCATATTTTCGAAACAAGATGAACGTCCATCTTTTGTTTTGATAATATGGTCAGAGATGTCCAAATACTTAAATTTGGTCGTCCCTAGACTTGGTTGTTTCTGTTTTTTGGTGATAATCTTCCATCTTAAGTAGAGCAGTGTGGTAGCCGTGTTAGTCCACTCTTAAGGTTATCAATAGAAATCAAACAAAATAAAACATGGAAAAGAAAATAAGATGATACCTTTTTTATTGGACATAACTTAATACATTTCTTGATTAGCTTTCGAAGGTTGCCCTTCTTCCTCAGATCGGAAATAAGCAAATGTGCTAGCTGACAGTGTATATAAGTGAAAACATTCAATCATTACTGTGACAGTCTGACAGGGTGGGAGGAGGGGGGTGGGTAGGAAGTATGCATGGGGACATCAAAGCATATCATTGATATTCTAACAGGGTGGGTGTGGATAGGTGAGGGGAGGGTGATCAACAGAGACATACAGCTTTATGGTTTATAATGGGCTAGGAACCCCAGATCCTTGTTAAGTCCTTTCTGTTGGGTGTTAAAATATTCAATCATTCTGACTTCAAAGGTCTTACGTTCTTGTATGGTTTTAAAGTTACCTTTGAGGATTCTCACTGTGAAATCACTGGTACAGTGTCCTGGTCCTGTAAAATGTTGACCAACAGGCGTGGGAACCCTGCTGGCACCAGTATTGTTCATATGATGTCTATGTACAAAGACCAAAATATTTCACAGGACCCCAAAGTCATCCACAAAGGAAAGATATTCAACATAAAGGGATCTTTCACTTGCTCATCTTCCAATGTGGTATATATCATTCAGTGTAAAAAATGTAATGAAGGATGCTATATTGGAGAAACAGGCCAGATGCTTAAGACAAGATTCAATTTACATGGGCCTGGGTCCGCCTGCCTGAAGTGCACTGCACCCACTAAAACTGCTCTAGGGACCTGCATACTGCTGTGATAAACCTGAGTATGACATCTGAGGCTGGCAATCAATATTTTTAAAGATGTTTTTTGAGGGTGGGAGGGAGTTAGTGACCACTGGAGGAGTATGGGGAGGTTATCCCCGATTCTCTCCAGTGGTCATCTGGTCATTTCGGGCACCTTTTTGTGCCTTGGTCATAAGAAAAACACGACCAGGGACATCCTTGGTTTTTTTTATTATGGGTCGAGGATGTCCAAGTGTTAGGCACGCCCAAGTTCCGCCTTTGCTATGCCTCCGACACGCCCCCTTGAACTTTGGCCATCCCTGCGACGGAAAGCAGTTGAGGACGTCCAAAATCGGCTTTCGATTATACCGATTTGGACGACCCTGTGAGAAGGACATCCATCTTCTGATTTGTGTCGAAAGATGGGCGTCCTTCTCTTTCTAAAATAAGCCTGATGGTCTTTATCTGCCTTCAGTTGGTGTGGAGTAGTGGAGAAGTAGCCTAATGGTTAGTACAGATGACTTTGATCCTGGGGAGCTGGGTTTGATTCCCACTGCAGCTCCTTGTGGCCCTCATCAAGTTACTTAACCCTCTATTACTCCAGGTACCTGTATATATTGTTCAAATCGCTTTAAATGTAGTTGCAAAAGCCACAGAAAGGTGATATATCAAGTCCCATTCCATTTCCCCTTTCCCTTTCTATGTTTAATTTGAATGCATACTCGAAGAATAAAATTAGTTGCATTTGAAAGTGGAGTGAACACTGAAACACATAACATATGATGCTGCACTGCAACATCTACAGTTATGTGAAAAATTGCATACTGAAGCTTCAAGTCAGCATTATGAGCTGCTTATTTCAGACTTTTGCACATCACTGTATATTTAGTGCCATCTGCTATCTGGATAGTGGTGCTGAATATACAGAAGATATTTAAATGCTGCAGCCAGTGTTTAAAAAACATGCTAACCACAGCATTTGAATATTCACCTGCACGCATTTTATACTTGATCTTAACCAAAAAGCTGAAAAGAAATATAGCTAGACTAAAAAAAATAAGAGGGCAACATTCTTTTATTGAAAAAATAACTCCTATTTACAGACTTAAGAGTGCAAAGGTCACGAACTAGCTTTCATCATAATAAAAAAAAAAATATCCATTCAATGTTTAGCCAGCACAGTAGGAGGCATATTTTCAAAGCACTTAGCCTTCCAAAGTTCCATAGGTTTCTATGGAACTTTGGAAGGCTAAGTGCTTTGAAAATATGCCTCTTTAAGTGTCTTTACATGCCAGCCAAAAAATATCTGAATAGTCAATGGTGAGGAATATCCAGATAAGGTAGTCACCAGAAGTTAACCAAATAGCAAGTATTTAGTCTACTATCCAGAAACTTATCCTGATAATTTAGGTCAGTAAAAGGGTTGTCCTAAGTTATCAGAAAAAGTTTTGGGATAGTAGACTGAATAGTGCTACTATCCAAATAAGTTTCAGGACTGCCTGGGCTCTACCCATGATCTGCTATAGCATTATCCATGTGGAAGGTAATTTTATACAAGGGCTCCATCCAATACTCTAAGCAATTTAACCAGGCAGGATAGCCTCCTACCCGGTTAAATTGCTTCTGACCATCTATGTGATGTGCAGTAGCCCTTAACTGGACAGTGTCACTGGATGTCACCACAGACTGCCCCTGTGTTGGCCAGTTAGTGCCAGGGTGGTCTGTGGGTGGAGTGTGGAGGGATCCGGGACCTATCTGGGCATATTCAGATCGTTAACCAGTGAAGTAAGCAACTAAAATTAAGACAGTGCAAAGTTAAGTGAGCACCTAAGTTGCAGCACAAGTTTTCTTGTTCCCCCCTCCCATGAACCTGATCCTTCTACCCTGGATGTACATAATAGTTAACCGAATCCCCCTGACCCCCTCCCCCACTTCCGCAGGCCTACATTTTATATGCCTGATGGTCCAGTGGGATCTTATGACCTGAACTGGTTCTCTAATCCTATCATTTGGTTAATTAATTGTATGCTGTATGAAGGCAAGGAATTGTTTTCTTTATTTTGATGAAGTTCCTTTCTTTTTCTATATTTTATTGTACAATGCTTTGATTTACCTTGCAAAAAAAAAGTATTTTTAACAAATACAAATAAACATAAACTTGTATGTTAGAACCAATTGGGGGGGGGGGGGTCCAAAGATGGCGGCATGCTGAGAGCTTGCACTGGAGCTCTCCGTTTTTCTGCTGTAATTAGCAATTTTCCTCTATCCTGATGCCCCACACCAAGTGTAAGGGGACAGTCAAAGTAGCAGCCTCGGCTACTAGGACGTCCTCTCCCGTTCAGCAGTCTATCGAGAGATATGCCACGCAGCCACCTACCTTACTATCCGATAGGGGTCCTGCTGTCTCCGTGGGCGAAGACTCCCTAGCTGACTTGGGGCTTGAAGTTACACTCTCCCCTCCGGAGCTTCAACCACTGCCGAACCCCAAATCTCGCCCTTTCTGGCGTGACCCGCGTGACCCAGAAGAGGTCGATGCGGTGGTCTCGATTCGAGGAACAGGAGTGGCACAGGCTGAGGGAGGCCCGATGTCGAGGGCTGAACATCAAGCCCAGACTCCGGGGGATAAACCGGCAGTAACCCTGGAGTGGCCATCTTGGGAAAAGAAATTAAAGACCTTGTAAGTACTGTAGCGACTTTATCCCAAACATTTACTACAGCACAGCAAGAAACTAAGGAACAACTGGATGGTCTAAAACAAGATATTACTAAATTAAATGAAGTCTCCATATCATTGATAAAAGACAATTTGTCTACACAATGTAGACTAGAACAAGTAGAAAATTTCAATCGGAGACTTAATTTGAGACTCTTGAATTTCCCGAAAGAACTGGGGATTAATCCTATTGATGCCTTTAAATTGTACCTGTTGGAGGTACTAAACTTTTCCCCGGAATCCATTCCACCAGTCAATAAAGTATATTATATTCCTCAAAAAAAAAAACATCTGTTACTTCTCTTCCAGCTATCCCAAAGGAAAATCAAGAGGACTCTTTAAATATTACTGAGATATTAGAGACAACTTTAAGTGTGAACTCTGAAAGATCAACACTAATTGTGTCTTTTGTTTTTCAGCAGGATTTAGATGCTTTCCTACGTTTATATTTTTAAAAAAATGCAGGCACTGTTCAGGGGTAAAAAAGTATGGATATATCCCGATATAACCAAACAAACCCAAGAAAGGAGAAAGTTGTTCTTATTATTGAGAACAGAGGTTATATCTATAGGGGCCTCCTTCTACCTTAATTACCCCTGTAAATCAGTTGTAAAGTATTTGGGTTTAAAGTATATTTTCCATCAACCAGAGCAGTTAAAGGCATTTATAAGTGCAAAGAAATTGGCCAGCCGTTGACCCACTTGAAGATAATAGAAATATAATTTGAGTTAGGTTGCATGCCATGCATATTACCGCTGTTTAATTACTTGGAAATGTTAGTCTTCTTTATTAGGTAGACCTCTCTCCTCTATATTGTGGTCTAAAGAAGAGTAAAATGTTTTTTCTTCTTTTTTGTTAATTTTGCTCCCTTCATGGGAGAAAATTATGTTCTTCTAAATTTTTCTTGTCTGTATTACCTGTTCAGATTTAATAACCTGTTTAATTTGAATAAAAATGATAAATATATAAAAAAAATGTGTATGTTAACCCATTCAGCCTCAGGGCCTTGCCTTGTGTAAGCTCCTTAATGGAGCTGGTAACCTCCTCTCCTTTTTACATTTTAACAACTAAGTAAATAACTTATACAGAAAAGTGTGGCTGTCCTAATAATAAAAGAAAAACAAACTTTTCAGGTAGTCAAGTAAGGAAGTTACACTCAAGTCAACATTACTGGATCCAAGACGACATAAAGTGGAACATTTTTACAGGAAAAATGTGTATATAGGGAAAATTACACTTGACATGCTACCGAATTCCAATATTCAAAATAGAACATAGCCACAAGGATAAAGTTAAACCCCTGCAACCTGTTTCCCTGTAATAAAAACAGAGAGGTAAGAAGGTTCAAAAAATACATACTTAGCAGATTGGTGCCTAACCTCACATTTACAAGGATAACTCAAATAAAACATAGTGCAAATCTGAAGTATACTCGGTTTAAGCAACATTGCTTCTGAGTATCTCTTGATACATCCAGAAAGATCTGAATTCTGAAGCCCAAAAAAGTACTCAGATCTCCCGCAGGTAGAGAAAACCCGCTACTGCAGCTTGGGGATCTGGAACAACTGGTGTTCCTAAGTCTGACATTGGTTGATTCAGAGCTTCCCGGCGAACTGACTCAACTACACTTCCCAAGAATGGAGTCAGAGATGCCAACAGCGGTGAACTACTGCTCTGCGTCTGTGGGGGAGGAGCTCTACAGTCAGGGCTCAGAGTGCCTTTCGACAGACACATGGAATCTGAGGTCTCACTATAAAAGAATCCATAGTGCCGGCAGCCTATAGGGGTGGTCACAGCAAGGCTCCAGCCACTGGCCTACTCCTGCGCTTTGGCATCATGAGAAAATTTTGGCAGGAGAGAGGAGAGACACAGTACATGTCAGGTGCGCAGCACCATTTTGAATCCCCTCTCTTGTCCTCTACCAAGTCAGTCTGGGCCTTAGAGATCTTCAACAGTGATAATGTCTCAAAATACACATCTAAGTCTTATGTCTCCTCCTCAATTTCAGACTTTGATGGTATTTTACAAAAAGATCCCTCATTTTATCCAGATTGTTGATCATTTCATCCTCATTTGGGTAATTAAATCACACCATTTTTGTTTCCTAAATTGGTGTTCTAATAGCTTACTAGCTTGCAAGTATACCTGCAACACTTTGTTTAACTCAAAGTATACTTTATCAGCCCATGGTGCTTGTAGTTGCCCATGCAAGATGGCCACCTCTTTCTTCCATCCTTTAACGGAGCAGGCTTGATTTTTCCATATCTTTATAATTCTTTCCATTAGTTGCTTAGCGTGCTCTTTCTTTTTCTACCTACTTGTCCTTTTATTACTGCTTTGAATCTGTCCCACAATAAGGTGGAATGGACATCTTCATGAGTGTTCAACTCAAAAATATTTCCATATTTTCTGTTCCAGCTCCCCCATGATTTTCTTACCATCAGACAACCCTTGTTGAGCCTCCAGAATCTCAAACTGTGATCCTGTAGACCTAGAATCCATTACACCCATATCAGCATGTCGGCTGACCATGTCCCTTTTACCGGAAAATATATACGTATATGTGTTTCACCCCTCCTCAAGTCTATGTTTTTACCCAATAGGTGATGGTGAAAGAAAACCCACACTAAAATAATTAAGGGGGTATTTTACTAAGGTGCATTAGCATTTTTAGCTTGCGCTTTAAAAATCATCTGCCGCTAAATGCTGAGACACCCATTATATTCATATAGGCGTCTCAGCGTTTAGTGCCAGTTGATATTTAGAATGAGCTAAAAATGCTAGCGCACCATAGTAAAGACCCTCTAAGAGCTTTATTCAGGCTCCAAATTAAATAGAATCACAAAGCAAAATTAATGGTACAGAACTTGAATTGGGAAAAAGAAAAAATACATTTCTTAGCACTATTATACATGTTTAACTCATAGCTAAACCTAACTAAGTTTTTATCCCTAACAGTGCAGAGAGAGACAAAACGTTTCCCAGGTTTATCTACTTTATTAGTTGAAATGTCAACAATATAATCTCACACAAGGACTTTTCTCTCTCATGAGGCACAGCTGAAGCTTTGAATGAACTGTGGACCTTGGACAGGCAGACTCTATTTGTCTACTGTGTGGGATACAGGGGTACTCTGTTCTGCTTCCCTTTTGCTTCAGGTTCAAGATTTTATAACAAATTCATATAATGGACCCTAATGGGAGGTTACACCCATGATTCATGTGTCCTAGGGCACTTTCTGATATGGTAGGGGATTGGAGTTTACTCAGACACCTTGGCATTTTCTCTGTTGGTGTTTTTACAAGTATCCTCATCACAAGGCCCCCTCCTCTGAGCACTTCATTTATCTAGCTCATAACAACTCATTAACTTATCTGGGTCACCATAAGCTGTGTATCCTTCGGTACTTTCCTCAAAAATAAATGTAGTCTTGCCCCAAAAAACTTCCTTCCATGTATAAACAGGCCCCGATTGCTCTTGAACATATGAGCTTATTTGGGGCAAAGTTTAATTGCATAGAATCAGCTTAAGCTTGCATCATTCTAAGCCCTTGCTGTAAGCATTTTAGAGAGAGAAGTTTTTCCCGACTCCCATTTTAAATTCTATTTAGTCTATGGTGCTTATAAAACTTTATTCCTAACACCCCCCCTTCATTCCAAACATCCTTCTCTGTCTGCCTCATGGATGAATGGGCAATGTGAGCTATCCAATAATTTATCATCTATATGAGTGTAGGGGTCATGTGGTATTTAATAAAATGTGTATCCTATGGTTAGTGATAAAGAAACCTCCAAGCATCAACTACCCCCACAGACTTAATAAACCTCTTACACTTTCTACAATACTGTCTAGACTGGGAGCATGTGTGATATTAAAATCCCTGTCAACTACCCACCATCCCTCTCCCAGAAACAGAAGCTTACTTTTTAAATCTCTATAAACCCTGTCTGGAAAGAATTAGGGGCATGCACTGAACCATTAAAAATTCCTCAGAACCCAGTGAAACTCATATTGCCAGAAAACTTTTTAAATCTCTATAAACCCTGTCTGGAAAGAATTAGGGGCATGCACTGAACCATTAAAAATTCCTCAGAATCCAGTGAAACTATATTGCCAGAAAACTTGCCCCAGGATCTCTGATGAAGTTTCGCGGAGAACAAAACTGCCACCCCCGCTCTCTTATTCGTTTGGCTAGAGGCAAAGATACACATTTGATCCTAGCAGTATCTCATGTCTTTTTAGCATATTGAATAAATTGAACCCAAGAGGTACAGTGCGTCTTTTATCAAAGAGTGCTTTTTATAAGATAAGTTTAACCCTTCAAAATTTATAGAAACCACCTTCAGCTTATTGAATGCCATTTTATAACTACTGGATGAGTTAACTGCTGACGCTTCCCATCTCTCTTTCACAACTCCACCTTCATGCTATCTATTCGCTAAGGATAATGATGACAATCCCTCTCTTCTTTAATCTTCCCTCTACTTCCCAACCCACCCATTCTCCTCCTTTTATCTCCCACTTACCTTCCACTCTTTAGTCCTATAATAATCTCCAGTTCTAAAGGCTACCATCCCACCCCACAGGCTCATCCCTGAAGGGAAAAGTGACTCTCTCATATACCCTTTCTCTTCCCTCTGCAAAATGTCTAGCTCAGCCTTTTCTCAAAACTGGTGCTGTTCCAAAAAGCACCATAAAAATACTGCCAGAACAGCGAAAAAGAACAACGCCCTAATGCTCATAGCTAATAAGATACAAATATAGGCACGCTCATAGCTTTGTGCTTTAGGGAGTTCAGTGGGAAGATTGTGCTTTGGCACAGGAGAATTGTGCTTGGCGCATGCGCAGAAGATTTCCACTGTAAGCTCGGCTCTTGTTCGCATACGCCTGGTAAAACCCAAATGTGAAGCACAGATTGGCATCTGTTTTCTGTGCCTAAATATAAGCATTTTTCATTTTATTTTTAGCTTTGGACACCTATATTTAGATGCGGAAACAGACACCAATGTGTGTTTTCACTTTGAGCTTTTAAATTCTTTTTTGGAGCTTGGACACTTTAAATTTAGATACAGGAAATAGATGCTCATGCATGCTTTCACTTGGGCCTGCTGTTTCTCACAACTAGCACTTAAGGGCTTGCACGGGCTTCCTAAATCAATCAAAAGTGACAGATTTTGCAGAAAGAATCATAAATGAAGCATGAGAATAATGAAATAACACCTGCTCAGACCTGGTGGGGTTTTATTTATTTATTTATTTATTTGCAGAGTTTTGTTTCTGGCACTCTTTTCTGAGCATTGGAGAGGAATACAAAATTACCTCATTAACATATGCTTGACTACATTAGCATGCTGTTTGCATTGTTCATCTGCGCACTCATTTGTTCCCATGCTCCAAGCCTCTGAACATTCTGCGCAGGTAAATGTGGGCGCTAGTATGGTTCTAATGGCCTTTAGCACCCGTGTTTACTTTTGGGGGGCATTACTTCCTCGCTCAGTGCTCTCAGGCTTACAGTGAATCTTATCCCCCCATTCCAATCATTTATATGCTTTCAGTCTCAAGTTCAGTGCTCTTGAAAAGTCAGTACCCTATGCATTTTTACTTTGATTGTTCTGTCTTTCAGCTTTCTCTACCATCGTTAGTCCTCTGTATGGACTGTCACTAGAGACTCTGACAACCTAGGTTATCTCTTGGTGGGGATTTTTGTTGTAAGGTTCTGGGTCTAGTCTCAGTCCTGTGCTCTCCAGAGCCATGCTAGCTTCTCCTTTAGATCTCACTCAATAAGTTTTTCCTTTAATTATGAGGACCTGAAAAATCAATCTGATGAGTCCCAGGGTAGTGCTCCCACAGCTTTTATAATCGATGAAACAGGCATTGATATCTTTTCTCAGGTTAGGTCTCAGGAATCTCAACGACCAGTGGGCTATACAATTTTGACTTTCCTGACCACCAGCCAGGAGTATCACCACTATATTCTGAACTACCACCTCACAGTTCATATACTCTGGCCCTTCCTCCCCCCCCCCCCCCCCCTCGGAACCACAAGCTACACCTTTAGCTGCAGCCTTTGATTTTGCATGCCATTTCTTCATTAGCATACTGTACCTCTCTAGGCCTGCAATCTAAGAGCCTGTTTCTCTGAATTCTCCTCTCTGTTCTCTGTCTGGTGCCCTTCTCTATCAGGTCCAATCTTAATTCTCCCCCAGCGCTATGATCTCTGCTCATGTCATTGGCTTATTGCATTTAATTTCCCTAAACCCCTATGAACCTCAGCAAATATTGTCTCAGGGGACCATCAACACACTCCCCATGGGAATGTTTGCATGTTTACGTTTATTGTAATGTCCCTTATAGATCAGAGTTGTCCAACCTTGGTTCTCGAGGGCCACAATCCAGCCTGGTTATGTCTGTCCAGTACTGACTATTGTGTTTACCTGCTTACACTCTGGTTATTCCCCATATTTCTTTTTTGCATTCCATCAAGCTTTGACACCTAAAGAAGGCACACTGCCAAAACACAGCAACTTTTTTTTGGAAAATAAACTTTTATGTTGAAGATATTTGGACTTCTGTCTGTTCTTGGAACTATTTCTTCCACCCTTTGAATTGCTTGTTTTGCTGCTGTGAAAGTACTCTCCCGCCATTTTGGTTTAATTTGCATTTTACAAACATAATACACTTTTATGGGAAAATATTTTCACCCTGAGTCTTAAACCAGTTCAAAGGTGCACACAGTTAAAAAAAACAGCTTGTTTCAACCAGGGCTTTACATGAGGAATTAAAATAAGTCATTCTCCTTAATCCCATGTAGTTTATTTCCACCTCAAAATAAAACCAAGTTTAAACTGAAGCCTCACTATTTAATTGGTGGCACTTACATGTGTCGGTTTGTAAAATAGGGCTGTTACATATGGAAAATGGCGCCACATAACATGTGGAAGTTGTGAAATCTCCACTTCCACTTGTAAGTGCCAATATCCCCATGTGGAAACTGTTGGGTCCAAGCTGTTCATTTTTCCAACTTGCATATTTGTAAAATGGCTTCTCCTACTGCATATTCCAACCGATACAAGCGCTCTCCTGCACGTATTTTAGAAAAGGCTATGTGTCTGAGGACTTCTAGAATACCACAGAAACTGAGCATGTCCTGATCTGGATATCTAAATTCTACTCTAATGGCTGAGATATGCATTCACCATGCACCGGTGGGCACATGTCTGTCCCTGAATATCAGCTCAATGAGTTTCAAAGTTACCTTACATTTGATGATTACTTGTGGTCACAGTCTGACACCATTTCTTGCCCAGTGATCAATAAAGAAAACCCCACTCCAGTTTTTAAGGATATACTCATTATACTGAAGTTCACTTAATGAACTTCATCATAAATTTTTGTACCAAATAAAAGCAAACTAAACATCAGGAAATGTTCACACATGTCCTTGTTCAATAGTTGTTTAAGTGACATTCCAGGGACAATGTGAGTTTCTCTTGGTGAAGTGTACTTTATCAGAGAAATTAATCTGACACGTTTGAAGATTATTTTATTGATGAATCATTGCTTGAGCACACTTAATGGAATGTTGCTCATTTTTGGCAATAGAAATATGTTTATAGCATGGCAGTGTCTTCCTTCCATGATTTATCTCATTATAAAACTGCTATAAAACTTGACATTACAAAAGGACAAGGTTACAAAAATGCAATATGATTCTACTGTTGTTCTGATCCTTATCTTTCTTGTCGTTGAAGGGACATAATCTTGAGTAACTTATGACAAGGCAGGCATAATGTGAACCTTGAAGAAGCTTCTTGTTGGCCTTATCCAGAATCACTTAAGTGCAAGACAATGATAAAGTTTTAATTTCTCAATATTATTTGAAATGTGTACTGTATAGTTCTTTAAAACTCAGCATGTTTATAATGCTTATATAATACTATTTCTGTATGAGATACATAACAGCCTGCCTTTTTTTTTTTTTTTTGTTAGAAGTGACCTAATGAATTTCTCATAACAGGGATTTGTTATAGCAGAATATGAGAGCTAGAAATATATCTTGCCAATAATTCATTGGAAAACAGTATTTTATTCCAATCTATATTTATAATAATGAGCTTTTATTAAACAGGGGCCACTTGTCATGTTGCCTAAACTCTTCTCATATCATTTTTCTTTAGGCAATTGCCTATGGGGGAAAAAAACAAACAAAAAAGCTCTGGATTTTTGTTACATAAGTACATAAGTATTGACATACTGGGAAAGACCAAAGGTCCACCAAGCCCAGCATCCTGTTTCCAACAGCGGCCAATCCAGGTCACAAAATACCTGGCAAAGATCCCAAAAAAGTACAAAATATTCTATACTGCTTAATTAGAAATAGTGGATTTTCCCCAAGTCATTTTAATAATGGTCTATGGACTTTTCCTTTAGAAAGCTGTCCACACCTTTTTTTAAACTCCACTAAGCTAACCGCCTTTACCACATTCTCTGGCAACAAATTCCAGAGCTTAATTACACATTGAGTGAAGAAACATTTTCTCCGATTTGTTTTAAATTTATTACATTGTAGCTTCATTGCATGCCCTCTAGTCCTAGTATTTTTGGAAAACGTAAACAGACGCTTCACATCTACTTGTTCAAATCCACTCATTATTTTATAGACCTCTATCATATCTCCCCTTAGCCGCCTTTTATCCAAGCTGAAGAGCCCTAGCCGCTTTAGCCTTTCCTCATAGGGAAGTCGTCCCATCCCCTTTATCATTTTGTCGCTCTTCTCTGCACAGTTTCTAATTCCACTATATCTTTTTTGAGATATGGGGACCAGAATTGAATACAATATTCGAGGTGCGGTCACACCATGGTGCGATACAAAGGCATTATAACATCCTCATTTTTGTTTTTCATTCCTTTCCTAATAATACCTAACATTCTATTTGCTTTCTTAGCTGTAGCAGCACACTGAGCAGAAGGTTTCAACGTATCATCAATGACGATACCTAGATCCCTTTCTTGGTATGTGACTCCTAACGTGGAACCTTGCATGACGTAACTATAATTCGGGTTCCTCTTTCCCACATGTATCACTTTGCACTTGCTCACATTAAACATCATCTGCCATTTAGATGCCCAGTCTCCCAGTCTTGTAAGGTCCTCTTGTAATTTTTCACAATCCTCCAGCGATTTAACGACTTTGAATAACTTTGTGTCATCAGCAAATTTAATTACCTCACTAGTTACTCCCATCTCTAGATCATTTATAAATATGTTAAAAAGCAGTGGTCCCAGCACAGACCCCTGGGGAACCCCACTAACTACCCTTCTCCATTGAGAATAATGACCATTTAACCCTACTTTCTCTTTTCTATCTTTTAACCAGTTTTTAATCAACAATAGAACACTACCTCCTATCCCATGACTCTCCAATTTCCTCTGGAGTCTTTCATGAGGTACTTTGTCAAACACCTTCTGAAAATCCAGATACACAATATCAATCGGCTCACATTTATCCACATGTTTGTTCATCCCTTCAAAGAAATGTAGTAGATTGGTGAGGCAATATTTCCCTTCACTAAATCCATGTTGACTTTGTCTCATTAATCCATGCTTTTGAATATGCTCTGTAATTTTGTTCTTTATAATAGTCTCTACCATTTTGCCCGGTACCGACATCAGACTCACCGGTCTACAATTTCCCGGATCTCCTCTGGAACCTTTTTTTAAAAATCAACATTACATTGGCCACCCTCCAATCTTCTGGTACCACGCTTGATTTTGAGGAAAAATTACATATTACTAACAATAACTTCACAAGTTCATTTTTCAGTTCTATCCGTACTCTGGGATGAATACCATCCGGTCAAGGAAATTTGCAACTCTTCAGTTTGTAGAACTGCTCCATTACATCCTCCAGGTTTACAGAGAATTCATTTTCTCTGACTCGTCAACTTCGAATACCATTTCTGGCACCAGTATCCCACCCAAATCTTCCTCTGTGAAGACCGAAGCAAAGAATTCATTTAATCTCTCCGCTACGGCTTTGTCTTCCCTGATCGCCCCTTTTTCTCCTCGGTCATCTAGCGGTCCAACCAATTCTTTTGCTGGTGTCCTGCTTTTAATATAACTAAAAAAATTTTTACTATATGTTTTGGTCTCCAACACAATCTTTTTTTCGAAGTCCCTCTTAGCCTTTCTTATCAGCACTTTGCATTTGACTTGACATTCCTTATGCTGTTTCTTATTATTTTCAGTCGGTTCCTTCTTCCATTTTCTAAAGGATTTTCTTTTAGCTCTAATAGCTTCCTTCACTTCACTTTTTAACCACACCCACTGTTGTTTGGTCTTCCGTCCTCCTTTTTTAATACACAGAATACATTTGGCCTGGGCTTCCAGGATGGTGTTTTTGAACAGCATCCACGCCTGATCTAAAGTTTTGACCCTCGCAGCCTCTCCTCTAAGTTTTTTTTTCACCGTTCTTCTCATTTTACCATAGTCTCTTTTTTTTAAGTTAAACACTAATGTATTTGATTTCCTATGTATACTTACTTCAAAGCTATTATCAAATCCGATCATATTATGATCACTGTTGTCAAGCGGCTCCAGCACCATTACCTCCCACACCAGATCATATGCTCCACTAAGGACTAGGTATAGAAAGTTTCCTTCTCTCGTCTGCTCCTGTGCCAGCTGCTCCATAAAGCAGTCCTTGATTTCTTCAAGGAATTTTACCTCCCTAACGTGCCCCGATGTTTTATTACCCAGTCAATATAGGGGTAATTGAAATCACCCATTATTATTGTGTTGCCCAGTTTGTTTGCGTCCCTAATTTCCTTTAACATTTCTGCATCTGTCTGTTCATCCTGGCCAGGCGGACAGTAGTACATGTTCTCATTCTTTGCCATGGATATGACTTTTGTCTCGCTGTCTCCTCTGAATCTTTGCCGTGTTTCAAGTTAAGGTTGAGATGTATTCAAAAATGTACCAGATATGTATTATGATGACTAGGTACTAGGTACTGTGCCAGAATTTCTTCTGGTGTGTATCATTTGAATACAGGCTGTGTAGACAGTTTTGGTTGTGATTCTTTCACCAAACAAGTGACATGAATAATTTTGCTAGAGTTTTACAGAGGACAAGGTCCCGTCAGTGGTGCGTACTAACTATTTCTGATATTTCTCCGAGCTGGTGTTAGGGTGTTTGAAAAAGCAGAGAAGCATTTTTCGGCAGTGATTTCAGGGCAGAGGTCTTCATATCGCTACTGAACTGCACCTTCAAACCTGGTCTATCTTTAACACACGCTTTCAACAGGAAAAGGGCAGCAAAGTACCAACAGAAGGAACCTGCCAGAACAGCATCCACCATTACTGTGTCTTGAAAAGCTGATGATTGATGTAGCTGTCACTGCTCTGATCCAGGCCAGTAGCTACGAGGGAGGTATCTTCTGGAACAAAGGATTGTGAAACCACCACAAATGATGTGCTTGCCCCTAAAGGTGCTTTCCCTTCTTGAGAGAGATGTATACTCTTGGAGATGGAGAATGGTGACCAGATGATGTGCTGGGCTTATAGGATTGTGAGAGATATACCAAGGCTGTCACTATGAATGTCAACATATGTGGTGTTAAGTAGCTCCATAAACTGAGTGACCCAGAGATGGCTGGTCATTACAGAGCCAGAATTTTTCAATTCAAGTCGTCAGACTCAGATGATCTAATGTTCCATGAGAAGGGGGCATGCCATGGTTTTTTATTCTGCTATGCTCTATCTCTGCAAGCCTGTCCACCATTGCTTTGGAGTGTAAAGAATAAAAATAATTTTTCAGTCACCTCAGCAACTATTGAGTTAAAAAAACAAGGAGACCTTGCAAGAATTGGCTATTTCCTGTGCTGCCATGGTAAATGCTGTTTAGCAGGGATCCATACTTTCCTCTTTTGTGTTGGTTGAGCCCAATGTGCTTGACATGTAGAATTCTACCATTCTTTATCCCTACATAACAAAAAAGAAGGGAGATATGGGGAGTTTATGGATTTTTAGATTTTAGGTATCCAGGGAACTGTGAGAGAGTTCCATATTACTCAACAGTGAGAGCGCTGTGTCATAGTGAATTTTCTCACAAATATGCCACTAACCATTCAAATGTTGGAAGAGATTGCATCTGAAGTGAAAAGGTAGTGTACCAATGCAAGGTAGGGACTCCATCAGAAGGTATCAATATGGTATTGGCAGTAAGGTGAGGGAAAGGTCAGAACAACAGGTGCTCGTTATTGTGTAATATCATTTACATTGTCAGATTTGTGCATCTTAAAAATGAATATTTTAACCAGGCATTTATACACATCCTTGGCAACAATTCATTGTTGGCATCTCACTAATGAAGTAGCCATGGTTGGTTTCCATAGAAACACCTACTCACTGACTTGAGCGCTCAAGAGGATAGACCTACTTCAGTACTATCGTATTCCTATCCGCTTCCTAATCGGGAACTCTATATGTATGAAATTGCTAGGTCTTCTATGTGTTGGAGGAAAAGCCTCTTAGGCTCTTAATTATTCAGAGCTCTTGCTGTCATCACTGGCATAAAAACCTCCAATCTTCACAGTCTCTTTTTTAATACAAATTGTTTTTTATAGTTAAATGTTAAACCAACACTTATCTTGCTGTTGTTCAGTTTGCTTTTGCTCAGTCTCTCCTTCCCACGACCGACAACGGCCAAGGTTTTGGTCCTTCCTTCGGTTCCTGCCTCAGGGTCCGTGGAATTGGCAACTGTCTACACAAGAGAACAGCAGTATAATTAGTCTCAAACAGTTCCTGCAAATCACTAAAATATAGAGCTCCATCTGCGTTCCTCACTTCACTGCAGCCCAGTATTCTCTCCGGAAGTGTTCACCTACTTCCCGCTCTGGTTATTATATTTTATTTTTAAGGTTTCCATACAAATACCTCCTAACCCTGAAAAATAATAGATTTGTGTTTTCTGATCCTACTTATCTGGATAAATTCCTTCAGGGTAATAAATTTTATGGATTCTTCAATTTGGGTTTAATAATTTATGATCATGGTATTTGTATGAACCAATGTTCAGTTTGATTGCTTTAGTGAATGATTTTTAAAGGATTTATGCTAACATTTTATAGACACATTGATGCCTATCTGCCTTTATAAAATAGGGTTAAAACGTGCATTCTTGCACTATTATCATCAGCACTCTTATAAAATTACCCTTTTGCAGCTAATTTTATAATTTCATGTTTGCACATAATTGTATGATAGTTGTGTACATGTATGACCATAGATGATAAAATATGCTCATTTGAGCGCTTATTTGATTAATCCAGGTGAAATATTTATACCAGCTTGAGGGCAGATGTAACTCTAGCTCTGTTTGTCAAAACCAGAAAAAAATATCAGTATGGCAATCAATATATATATATAAAAAGAAGATAAAACAACTTAAAACCCATGTCACAATGCAGCCACGTTTCAGCAATTGCCTGCTTCAGGGGTATGGCAATTTCTGTAAAAACATAGAACACTTAAAATACATATTTTTTATATTATTATATCTTTTCAATAAATTATGTTAATTACCATACTGGTATTTGATATTTTTTCAGTTTTCGAAAGACCAGGTTCCTACAGACCTGGTGCACTGGCTCAGTTGCTTGAGGATATTTGTCTCTTTCATTTGAACGGTAACCCTCTAATTCTAAAAAGATTTGCATCCAAATTTGTGTCTAGTACACAAATTTTCCTGTGCAAATGATAGAATAAAGTTAGTTGTGCACATAATTTAATTTAATATTGAGCTGATAATCGGTATTATTGAGCAATGATAGGCTACAATTGGCCTTAATGGTCACCAAGTATTCTGTAAGTTGCACGCTCAAATTTCAGAGTGTGGACCTTCCAGGGGGCATAGACCTGGGAGGGGGCATGAGTGGGTCAAGGGTTTGTCTGGCAGTTATGCATGCAGGATTAGAATACTAGTATTTATGTGTCTAACTGTGGACGTATGCTAGTATTCCATAACTGCAGTTGTGCTATTACAGCGAGGCTGCCACTAGAGTTTGCAGTGGCTATTTTGAAAAGGGAACCACAAAAGGCAGGAGAGATTGGGCATTGCTCCTGCCTATAGAATCCCATAGATCAGTGTTTCCCAAGTCCAGTCCCGGAGTACCCCTTGCCAGTCAGGTTTTCAGGATGTCTACAATGAACTATACTTGATTTGCATGCACTGTCTCCATTATATGCAAATATCTTTCATGCATATTCATTGTGGATATCCTGAAAACCTGACTGGCAATGTACTCCAAGACTGGACTTGGGAAACACTGCCATAGATCACCAGGGATAGAAAAGTTAGGTCTCGAGGTCCTACAGGGATGGGGAGTGAGGCGGGGAGGGCTCTGGTTTGGGGCTTATTGTCTTTAGAGGAGAGAGGGGGAATTGGGATTGGAGGAACTGGAGAATCAGAGAGGATGAAAGAACCTGCTTCTACATATTAGCCAGGGGTTGCATAAGTGTCTTATGCTGTTCCTAGCTGAATATTGGCCAGTACCTCCAGATGCTCTGATGGCCAACACATGCCATATTAGCCCTGGAGATATTCAATGCCAATGCACAGACATGGCCCTCGGCATTGAATATTTGGGGCTAGTTTTGCTCACAGCAGTCAGAGTTTTAAAAAATAACTGCCGTGGGCTGAATAATGACCAGATATAGTTCAACTCTGTATAATTGTATTTTTTCCCTTTTACTCCCAAAGAATAGTGCATAACTTTATTATTAGGTATTATGTAGGAAGCCATCTATTTTTTTCTCTTTTGATAGATGAGTGTCTTTTTACCTATTATTGTTGATTCTTCAAAGAATATAGTCTTTATGAGCAAATATGATACCCATTTTTCCCTTTATACAGTAGGCAGTGGTATCCTTTTAATTTTTTTTCCTATGGAATACTCACAATTCAAAACACTTTGCCCTCTACAGATGTAATCTTCTCTGAGATTGCTGCAGTTCCTTATACAAAAGACCAGGTCATTTCATTGAAATCATGGAGCAAAGTGAAGTTTCTGTTCAGCATTGGGCAGCCTTTTAATAAGGCGTCATCAGTGATGTCCATTAGTTTGATAAGACTATTTTTAATGTCTGAAGAGTCTAGTGAACATTCCACTGATTAATGGTGCCTGCGGCTTTAAAAACGTGGAATTATCATCCTTATGATGACAAGTAGAAGTAGGAAAATAATACTTCTCTCGAGCTTCACATTGTCAAGAGCAGTTCCGTCGACAGCATGCTTCCACAATGGCTCTAACTAAAATGTTCATTATGATTAGGGATGAATACAGTCATTACATAAGAACCAAGAGGATAAATAAGTTTCAGCATACTAATTTAGGCTGATTATGCAAGTTTTTTTCAAGTACATCAGTATGCAAATATATTATTCGTACACAAGAGCAGGTGGTATAGTAGGACAATATTCTTATACTAGATATGATAGATATGCATATTACTGATGAAGAGTAATCATTCCCCCCCACTAATTCTATAAAAGTTGCCAAAAATTGTGTATGCAATTTAATTCAATAACAAGATCGGCACTAATTAGATATAATTGGAATATGCGCGCATAAATTTAGGTGCAAATTGGAAAAGGGGTTGTGGAAACAGGAATTTCATGGGCAGAACTGGGGCATTCTTCACATTTACTCACGTTGTTATAGAATGAGGTGGGATACGCGCCTGAATTAGGTGTGTACATTTGCACCACGTTTTGGTTGGTGAAAATGGCCACCCCTAAAGTTAGATGTGATTCCCAGGTGTAAGCGCTATTCTGTAAACCGCACCTAACTTCAACTGCGGCTTATAGAATAGCACTTTTCTGTGCTGAAAAGCAGAAATAGAGTTTCTGCAAAAGAAAACTAAGCCACTCATAAAATTTCCAACAGCAATAGACAGTTCACAAAAAATGAGGAGATGCAAGGCACAATCCTAGGGCCCCTTTTACTAAGCTACGTAGGCGCTTACACGCGCCCAATGCACATCATTTCAGAGTCACTGCCTGGCTACCACGTTGCCCGGGCAGTAATTTCAATTTTTATGTGCGCAGCAGAAACCGGGCGGTAATCGTCATTCTATGCGCATAGACCATTACCACCTGGTTAATGTATGAGACCTTACTTCTAAGTCAATGGGTGGCAATAAGGTCTCAGGCCCAAAATAGACGTAATGATGTTCTGAAAATGGACTTGAGCGTGTTCAATACACGCATCTACACCAGCGCAGGCCATTTTTCAGTGCACCTTAGTAAAAGGACCCCTTAGGAAAATATCAAAGCAAAAAACAAAGCTAAGGGCACTTTTACTAAACTGTGGTAAGCACTAACACATGCTTCCTACAGCAAAAATGTGCTTACCACAGGGCATACTGGGGCATCCCACATAAATTTGTACATGTACATGCATTTCCCATGAGCTAAAAAAAAAAAACATTTATTTTTTGGCACTGGGGTGGGTCAAGGGGCAGAGAATAGGCATGTTCTCTGCTAATTGGTTAGAATGTGGGTAGCATGTGAGCCCTTACCACCTGCAAAATAGTTGTAGTTAAGTGCTTACATGTTAATGGCCACGTGCTAATGGGAAAATTAGCATGTGGCCATTAATGCTGGAATTAGAAAAATTGGCCATTTTACCAACACAGAAAAAATGGCCTTAGTGTGCAGGAATAACATGGATAAACCTGCACTAAAGTCCAAACAAAAAAATCAGCACCACGGGCCTTTAAAAATGGAACACAGTTCTTTAATGAATGAGCCTTGACAAAAAGACCCGACACGGGCCGTGTTTTGGTGACTAGCACCTGCGTCAGGGGTCACAGTGATGACGTGGAAAACTTGGGGAATAACTCGAATATATTCCTCTACAATATATTATTCCTTACCCCACGTCTCATATAGTAAAAGCTACAAAGCACCAAGGCACTTTCACTTTCTGTATCCAAATGGCCCGTGGTGCTGTTTTTTTTGTTTGTACTTTAGTTTGTACTTCGTTCCCTCTCTTTTGTTATAAACCTCCACTAAAGCCACTTTTTACCGCAGCTTAGTAAAAGGGCCCCACTAAGATGATAGCACAATAGTAGAGTATCAAACATCACTATCAGGGGGCAGAAGTCACAAGGGAAACAACAGAAGGAGTAAAGGACCACCAGGTCTAGAATTCAGAAATGTAAGCAAGTGAGCTGGCTCATAAAAAAGGTGTATCTTTGGGATTCAAATTTTAATACATATTTGCAAGGAAAATGTAACAAAAAAAATATCCCCTAACTGCTGATCCTTAGATCTCAATCCCAAAAACTGCTGTCTCATCTTCTGGGTAACATGAGCAACATCTGAATAAACTCTAATTTTGCAATTTAGAAACTTAGCCTACTGCAGAAAAGACAGTCACTATATAGTCTCTGTCAGGCTGAAGGACAATATGCATGATAAAGTCACAGAAACCACTTTCTGATCATCCTCTTCTGTAATTTGGGTCACACTAAGCTCATCAAAGCTTGTATCAGCTCCTAAAGCAGAGGTTTTCAACCCAGTCCTTGGGGCACACCTAGCCAGTTGGGGTTTTCAGGATATCTCTGGATATCCTTGAACCCCCAATTGGCTAGGTGTGCTCTGAGGAGTGGGTAGAATACCTCTGCCTAGAGCCACAGGTCAATCCGTGGTCTTTTAGCAAAAGAAAGCAAAGAATAGACTCTTGCAATAGATGAACAATCACTCAGAAATCTTAAAAACCTCAAAAATAATGTTAAATGGATTTTAAAAAAGAGCTACAGAAGATACTTTTGTAAAGTTCAAAAAGCACAAGGTCTTTGATCACAATAAATTCTCTGAACTTTCAATCCTGTGATGAATCAATACATTGTTGTCAATAAGAGCTGGCTATTTAGCCAGAAATTTGTTTTAAATTTGATCATATGTTCTCCAGTCTGCTTTCCAAAACATCCACTCTTTTCTCAGTCATTTCAAGAGTTCCAGAAAACTTAATTTGGAAAGATAGGAGATCAAACTTTTTTTATATAGACTGATCCATTTTAGCCATGGCATCCCAAAGAACACACATAGTAATAGATGAAGGTTTTAAAGATAATGAAATTTTGCTCAGCTCACTCCAAACTTGTGCATTCCCCAAATACAGAGACCATGTTCTATACTGATGTCTCATCTCCAAAATCCTACCAGCAGAAGATTGTGAAATAGATGCCATCCTTGGGTGCTGGCTCAGGAGAGACAGGTTCCATTATAGTCTTGCTAGCTATTTTATCAGATAGTGATGTGGCTCCTTGCTCCTCACCCTCAATAATGGATATACTGGTGATTCGCTGAGGTCCAGACTTAGCATGGTATTGGCTTCAGGTAGGGGTGGTGACATTCCTTTTACTGCGCTTTCCTACTGTGATGCTGTTGTCCCAGCAGTACCTCCACTATTGGCAAACCAGTCCATTGGGCAGTTGACAGAAGCTGCAGACTGTACAACAGGGTAAAGAGAATGAATGTTTTTTGCAATGTGGCGGCTGAAGCGTATCAGAAATTGCCTACCTAGAGATCTATTCCGCACTCTTTTTCACTGGCTGGTCCTTTCACACCTGGACTACTGTAGCGGGATATACGCTGGTTGTCATGACTATTTACTAAAAAAACTCCAGACAGCCCAGAACACGGCTGCTAGATTAGTACTAGGCAAATCGCGCTTTGCCCATGCGCAACATTGCGTTTTAGTCTGCACTGCACAGTCAAAGATAGCATCATCTTCAAAGTCTGCTCTTTAACGCACAAGATTGTGTTTGGAGAGGCCCCTGAATACATGCTCAACCTAATCGATCTGCCCCCAAGAAATGCTTTGTCGCCATTGCACAACTTTCTCTGTCTATACTATCCCAGCAGCAGGAAAGTTAGATATAAACATATGTTTGCTTCGTCTTTCCCATATACCAGTGCTAAGTCTTGGAATGAACTGCCGAAGCAATTAAAAGGGATATCAGACCATCAATTATTTAAGAAGTTCTTAAAGACATTCCTATTTACGCAAGCCTACTCCATAACAAACTCCTCCTTTTGACTCTCCCGTTGTAGTTTGAAGTGGGTCTCTAACCCAATTGCACTTGTTGGACAGTTTTTCCTTCCCATGTCTTTTCTGTGAATTCATCCCAGCTCTGTCATCCTATGTTTCTATCTTTCTTTCTTTTATTGTAATTTTTCTTGAACTACTGTACACCACATTGTGCCTGCACTTGTGGAAAAATGTGGGATAGAAATGCACTAAAATAAATAAATAAAATGTATTCGCCCATCATCATAAAGAAAATGATCATTTTTTTCAAGGAAAAGCTGGAAGCATACTTTGCGGAATGTGTGTGTACTAACTAGCAGCCGCCATCTTGGATTTCAGTACCCAGTCCTTTTGGAATTCTAGCACCATTTATGCTTCCTCCACCCTCTTTTGGTAGGTATTGTAGGCAACCACAACCTTTAACTGTGAAAAAAAATCCTTATGCTGCTTTTGACTCTACATCCCTATATTTTCGTATCATGTCCTCTGATTCTAGATCATCTAATTTGGAAAAGGCTTGTTTCTTCAGTAATTCATTTCAAGTATTTAAAGGTCTGTATCATATCCCCTCTATGTCTCCTTCCCTCTAGGGTAACATTTTAAGACCTCTATTATCTTTTCACATGTTGCTTCATGGATACATCTTAATTTGGTTGCTTTCATCTGTACTGATTCCAGCCTTTGTTTGTCCTTTTCAAGATACAACCTCCTAAACTAAATACAGTACTCCAAGTGAAGCCTCACCAACATCCTGAATAGGGGCACTATGACCTCCTCATTTCTGCTAGTTGTGCTTCTCTGCACAGCCCTGCATCCTTCAGATTTGACCACAACCTTGCCATGTTGTTTGGACCCCTTGAGATCCTTAGATGCTATCATGTTGAGGTCTCCCTCCTGATCCATGTCCATCAACTTCTGCCATATTATCACTGTTTATGGAAATAGCTGGGTACATATGTCTTTAACATGCTTAGAGACATTGAAACAGGACATTTTAATTCAATTGTGATATTTCATCCCTGAAACTTTTCTTATGGAATTTTCTTTTTTGTTGCTGCTGTTTACGTTTTTGCCAGAACTAATTTTTCCATTTTTTTGTATTACTACCACTAAAAGTAAACAATATAATTACAGGGTTACTCCCAGGGGAAGGGGGCATTACTCCCAGGGGAAGGGGGAATGTTTCCAAAATGGATTAGTTCTCTACAAACCATGACAGTAATGAACCTCACTCCTAAGCGGGAGTATGTTGGGAAGGATTTCAGTATCTAAAATTTACTGCCAATGATTGCCTTGATACTTGCATTGTGCTAAAGACAGCTTCCTTCTGAAGTTCACAGGATGTAATATATATAAGCAACTTGTCAAGGTGTGCTTGGAAATTGCTTTCTATCAGGCTTGCAGTGCCCAGCATGAAGAGAAATATTTTTATACCTTTTGGCTATGTTTTCTTAGTCTCTGATTGTATTTATTGGTACTTGAGCATCTTTTGCCTTACCTCATGATAATCAGAATAATCACTTGATATTGGCATTTCTCTTATTAATGTTGTACAATATTCCCGTTTTACTCCTTTACCTCTACGTCCGGTTTTGTTGCACCAAACTTGTTATCTGTTCGAGTGTGACTGACTGAGGTAATCATAACGTCTTCATTCTCCACAGTTCATTTAGGGTCATGTTCCCAGTGCTTTTCTGATACAATGATGTTATAGTGTATATACAGTTACCTGGAGATAAGACATGCCATTGTATTGTGCTTTTGCATAAACAGATTTTCTCCTATGAACAAGACACTGCCAGCAATGAGAATAAGGCTTCTAGCTGTTTCTTACAGAATCTGCATTTGTGTTTGCCAGTCTTTCCAATGCATGCGGTGAATCATCTTTTTTAAAACCCACTGTCTTAGGTGCAGCTATCTGTTCCTTATCCTTAAGTTTAAATTCTCCCTTGCTTAACTGTTTATGTCTCCAGTTATAATTGATCTAAGGTTCTTGGCCTTACACTTTGTATTTCCCACTTTATTTGTACATTTGCCACAAATACAGAAGATCTCTAAGGGAGAGGAAGGAATAATAGAGATTAGTAGATAGTAACATAGTAAATGACGGCAGATAAAGACCTGAACGGTCCATCCAGTCTGCCCAAGATAAACTCATTTTGCATGGTATGTGATACTTTATATGTATACCCGAGTTTGATTTGTACCGTAAAAGTCTGCCCAGAACTGTTCTTGTATTAAAAGTTCTGAAGCTAACATCGAAGCCCCTTAAAATTTACACTCCAGCCCATCCCTATCTATTCAGTTACGATAAGGGTGTAGACCGTAGAAGTCTGCCCAGCACCGGCTTTGCTTCCCAATTACCAGCGTCGCCATCCAAT
The DNA here is from genome assembly GCF_901765095.1 of Microcaecilia unicolor. Lineage (NCBI taxonomy): Eukaryota > Metazoa > Chordata > Amphibia > Gymnophiona > Siphonopidae > Microcaecilia > Microcaecilia unicolor. The sequence goes on along the minus strand of NC_044032.1, from coordinate 275,248,834 downwards.
CTCCGCTGATTCCATAGATCCACTCCTTCTAAACAGGATTATTTTGTGTTTATCCCACGCACGTTTGAATTCCATTACAGTTTTCATCTCCACCACCTCCAGCAGGAGGGCAGTCCATGTATTTACCACCCCTACCGTGAAAAAATACTTCCTGACATTACTCCTGAGTCTACCCCCCTTCAACCTCAATTCATGTCCTCTAGTTCTACCGCCTTCCTGTTTCCGGAAAAGGTTTGTTTGCGGATTAATACCTTTTAAATATTTGAACGTTTGTATTATGTCACCCCTATTTCTCCTTTCCTCCAAGCGGCAAGTCTCTCCTTGTATGGTTTGCAATGCAAATCCCATGCCATTTTTGTAGCTTTTCTTTGCACCACTTCCAGTCTTTTTACATCTTTAGCAAGATACAGCCTGCAAAACTGAACACAATACTCCAAGTGGGGCATCAACACCTCCTTTCTTCTGCTGGTTATACCCCTATCTATGCAGCCTAGCATACTTCTGGCCACGGCTGACGCCTTGTCACATTGTTTCTTCACCTTCATATCCTCTGACCCCAACACCCCAAGGTCTCTCTTCTGCCTCCAGCTGTGTCTGAACATCCAAACGGTAATATTTTACAAAGAAATGGAGGAACAAACATGTTGCCGCCCTTCAAATGTCTTGTGCCATAATCAAAGAAAATTCCACCTAGGATGAGGCATGCACCTGGGTAAAATGTGCCTTCAGCTCAGGGGACAATTGCTTGCCCCCAAATAAGCCAAAGTGATGGCCTGTTTAATCCTTCTGGCTATAGTAGCCTTAAAGGAAGCCTCACCTTTCTTCGCACTCTCAAAGAGAAAAAAACCTATCCATCTTGCAAAATTTCTCTGTTCTCCTCAAACAGTGAAGAGATCGCCAACCATCTAGATGATATAAATGAATCCGGAGTCTCATGGCGAGAAAAAAAAACAGTAAGAAAATGGCCTGATTGAGATGAAACAGCAACATAACCTTCAGCAAAAAAGGACCGAACAGACCAGACAGCTACGTTCTCTTTAGTAGAGAAGAAAAGGCTGCAGAGGAAAACCCAAGACCTCTACAAATTAGGCTCAGAGAGGGGCGATATCTCTGTTGTTACAACAGTCTTCAAAAATACACTAAACTCAGACAAGCTACCAAGGTAGAATACTTCCTGAACTGAGCAAGGTGGAAATAACTCTGAAGGAGAGCAAAGGTACTCACCTGTAGCAGGTGTTCTCCACAGGGACGTGAATTCTCACATATGGTGATGTTATCTGCTGGATCCCAGCCCAGATGCTGCCCTACATTCAAGAAGAATCTTGAAACCTTTGGCAGTTCCACACTTCTCATGTGCAGGTGCCTTCCCACCTGACATGAGTGCGCAGGACTAGCAGCACAGTAAAAAAACAAACAAACAAAAAAAAACCTGATGAATACAACTTTTAAGGAAGGTAGGAGGAGATATGAGACTATGTGCCCTGCTGTTCTAGGAGAACACTTGCTACAAGCGAGTAGCTTTGCTTTCTCTAAGGACAAGCAGGAAAATGAATTCTCACATATGGGAATCTCTAGCTACCAGGATCACCAAAAACCACCAAAAGATAATAGGAACTTGCAACGGCAAGGCCATCCAGGAACCAATCAACCTAAAACTTATATATTTTTGAAAGGGTGCAGCCTGTAATGGAACAAAAATGGGCCTAGGAGTGTGGAGTTGGATTCTAGATACCAACAAATTATGCAGAACTGTCTGAACAAACCCACTATTTTGTCAGGAATCTTGCTCTAGGCAATCTCAAGTGGGGTCACCGATGCAGCCATGGCTCTGATATTGTGAGTCGTGACATGACCCTCCAGAATTAGCCCAGCCTGGTCATAAATAAAGAGATGCAATCTGCTAGCCAATTGGATAAAGTGTATTTACCAATGGCTGCCCATTCTGTGTGTCAAAAGAAACAAAAAGCTGAGTGGACTGTCGATGGGCTTTAGTCCACTACAGATAGAAGGCGGAGGCTCACTTGCAGTCCAAGATGTGCTGTGCGCTTTCACCAGGATGGGCATGAGGTTTGGGGAAAATGTTGGTAGAACAATAGACTGATTTAAGTGGAAATCCAACTTGGAAGGAACTTAGATGTGTAGAGAACCACTCTATTATGACAGAACTTTGTGTAAGGTGGATCAGCTACTAGGGCCTGAAACCCACTGACCCTGCGCTAAAGTGACTGCCACCAGAAATAAAACCTTCCAGGTTAAAAACTTCAGGTGGCAAGCATCTTTGGGCAGACCAGAAGGGTTACATAGTCTTTATCTGCTTTCATTTGCTATGCTTATTTCTGAGTTGCTGATCTAATTCTTTATTTACTTCAGCATTATATCCCACATTTTCCAAAACTGCATTATTTCAGTGTGGCTTACAATAGCTGACTAGGTTACTGTTAAAATGACAGAGGTGTGGCTTATGTCATTATATTTTATCTTTGTAGAAGTACTTCTTGAAAAATAACACTTTTAGATGTTTGCAGAAGTTCAGTTCGTTGTTCATGCCTCTTATATCTTTTGGTAGCGTGTTCCAACTTTTTGTGCAAAGATACGTGAATCCTGACGAGTAAACAGATTTATATCTCAGACCTTGACATTTAGGGAAAAGGAGAGTGAAGTAGTTTCTCATCTCCGGGCTTGTGTTACGTAGTGGCAGATTGACAAGGTCTGCCATATATTTGGGGGCAAGGTCAAAGATGATCCTGTAAGTCATAGTGCATATCTTAAAGACTATTCGTGTCTTGATTGAGAGCCAGTGTAAGCCTTGTAATAGCGGACTGGCTTTTTCAGTGTTTTGTGCTGTTTGTAGCTTCTTTAAGATTTGTTCCTTGCAGCCTGTGTACAGTTTGTTGCAGTAATCTGCATGTGCTAAGACCATTGTTTTGACTAACGTGGAATACCTCTCTCGGGAAGTAGCGTCTGATTCATTTGAGTTTCCACATTGTTTGTAACATTTTCATTGTGACATTGGTCACCTGATTTAGAAAGGTTAGGTTATGTTCTAATGTGACTCTGAGGACTTTCATATTATTTGTTATTGAGTTTGTGATCCCTTCAATGTTGATGCTATAAAAATAATTGCAATAGTTTGATGTTTTCACAAGAAATTGTGTTTTCTCTCTGTTGAGTTTTTGTTTGAGCACAGTGCCCTGGATTCAAAGATGTTCACCCCTAGGAGATCAGGATTCTGATTTCCTCCAGCCTTTTCTCAAATGGGATGTGTATTGATACATCATCAACGTATATGACTGGACTGAAACCTTTTTTTCACCAGTGTTTTTGCTAGAGGTAGCATCATTATATTGAAAAAAAGTGTGAGATTGGTGATCCCTGTGGAGCTCCACAGTTTATTTTCCATGGGGAAGATAATGTATTGCTCATCTTTACCTGGTAAGACCTAGATATCAGAAAGCCTTTGATCAAGTTAAGCACTTCTCCACCAATGACAATTTTGTCCAGTAATCTTAGCAGAATCTGGTGGTCGACCATGTTGAAATCACTTGACATGTTGAATTGTAAAAGGAGAATTTTTCTGCCTCTGCTGATTTCTCATCAGAAGTTGGCTAGTAGTGATATGAGCACTGTTTTGTACCTATATTGGGGTTTGAAGCCTGACTGAGACTCACGGAGGATGGATAAGTTGTTGAAGTAGTTCATTAGCTGTTTGGTGACTATTCCCTCCATGATCTTGGTCATGAACAGTATGGAGGCCACTGGCCTGTACTTAGAGATTTGTTACTCATTTTTTGGGATCAGTATCAGCAGTATGTTACTTCTTTCAGTCTGGAACAGCCTTTGGAAAGCATGAATGATGTGTGCGATCTCAGCTGCTCTATTTAATGGTCTGTGGTGTGTTTCATTAGGTAGTTGGGGGCAACTATCCAGTAGACAGAAAGCTGTGGAGAATTTTTTCAATGTTTGGTTCACTAGATCGAATGTTGGTGGGTGAAATTATGTCTACACTCTGTCAGTGATGACTCCCTCACATGGGCTCCCAAGCTCCTCTATAAGTGTTTCCAAGTTCCTGGCATCTTGTGGGAGCCCCTTCCTTAGTTCTGAAACATTTTTCTCTAAGTAGTTGTCTAGAGCGACAGCTGTTGGGGGGGAGGGGGCTTATTTACGACACTGGGTAAATGTCTAATAGGCTGTTTACTAGCCCATATAGATTTTTTGTATTTTTGTAGTCTAATCCTACTTTTTCCTTATAAAATTTCCATTTTGCATTCCGTATACTTATCTTGTAATTTTTGACCGTTAACTTCCAGGCTGCCTTGTTGCCGTCTGTTTTGTTTTTGATCCAGAGCTGTTCTTGTCGACAGCTTTTTAATTTATTTGAAAGCTTCCCATATGTAGATATAAATATCATGAAATAAAAACTGAATATTGCTAAAACAGCTTCAAACAGTAATACATTGCCAAATTTCATTGAGGATGTCCTGTTTACTGAGGGGTTCATCTTAACTATTGTTGTAATCTGCCTTGGGAAGCCTAGTAAAATTAAACTCTCCTTTCATTGAGGCACATGGAATCACTTCACCTCAACTCTTTTGTACAAATGGATTAGTCTGTTTTGAGCATGTTTCAGGGACAAGTGGTTTTTATAAATCAAAATAATAAAAATATATACAGTGGGGGAAATAAGTATTTGATCCCTTGCTGATTTTGTAAGTTTGCCCACTGACAAAGACATGAGCAGCCCATAATTGAAGGGTAGGTTATTGGTAACAGTGAGAGATAGCACATCACAAATTAAATCCGGAAAATCACATTGTGGAAAGTATATGAATTTATTTGCATTCTGCAGAGGGAAATAAGTATTTGATCCCCCACCAACCAGTAAGAGATCTGGCCCCTACAGACCAGGTAGATGCTCCAAATCAACTCGTTACCTGCATGACAGACAGCTGTCGGCAATGGTCACCTGTATGAAAGACACCTGTCCACAGACTCAGTGAATCAGTCAGACTCTAACCTCTACAAAATGGCCAAGAGCAAGGAGCTGTCTAAGGATGTCAGGGACAAGATCATACACCTGCACAAGGCTGGAATGGGCTACAAAACCATCAGTAAGACGCTGGGCGAGAAGGAGACAACTGTTGGTGCCATAGTAAGAAAATGGAAGAAGTACAAAATGACTGTCAATCGACAAAGATCTGGGGCTCCACGCAAAATCTCACCTCGTGGGGTATCCTTGATCATGAGGAAGGTTAGAAATCAGCCTACAACTACAAGGGGGGAACTTGTCAATGATCTCAAGGCAGCTGGGACCACTGTCACCACGAAAACCATTGGTAACACATTACGACATAACGGATTGCAATCCTGCAGTGCCCGCAAGGTCCCCCTGCTCCGGAAGGCACATGTGACGGCCCGTCTGAAGTTTGCCAGTGAACACCTGGATGATGCCGAGAGTGATTGGGAGAAGGTGCTGTGGTCAGATGAGACAAAAATTGAGCTCTTTGGCATGAACTCAACTCGCCGTGTTTGGAGGAAGAGAAATGCTGCCTATGACCCAAAGAACACCGTCCCCACTGTCAAGCATGGAGGTGGAAATGTTATGTTTTGGGGGTGTTTCTCTGCTAAGGGCACAGGACTACTTCACCGCATCAATGGGAGAATGGATGGGGCCATGTACCGTACAATTCTGAGTGACAACCTCCTTCCCTCCGCCAGGGCCTTAAAAATGGGTCGTGGCTGGGTCTTCCAGCACGACAATGACCCAAAACATACAGCCAAGGCAACAAAGGAGTGGCTCAGGAAGAAGCACATTAGGGTCATGGAGTGGCCTAGCCAGTCACCAGACCTTAATCCCATTGAAAACTTATGGAGGGAGCTGAAGCTGCGAGTTGCCAAGCGACAGCCCAGAACTCTTAATGATTTAGAGATGATCTGCAAAGAGGAGTGGACCAAAATTCCTCCTGACATGTGTGCAAACCTCATCATCAACTACAGAAGACGTCTGACCGCTGTGCTTGCCAACAAGGGTTTTGCCACCAAGTATTAGGTCTTGTTTGCCAGAGGGATCAAATACTTATTTCCCTCTGCAGAATGCAAATAAATTCATATACTTTCCACAATGTGATTTTCCGGATTTAATTTGTGATGTGCTATCTCTCACTGTTACCAATAACCTACCCTTCAATTATGGGCTGCTCTTGTCTTTGTCAGTGGGCAAACTTACAAAATCAGCAAGGGATCAAATACTTATTTCCCCCACTGTATGTTCTTTCATGCAGATCTCTCATTTATTTAAACAAACTAAATGAGCTATAAGCCCCTAATACAGTCCACTGGTTTCCTTATATTTTGTCCTTGTGATGATGTATACTGTGCCAAAAACTGGAAATACAGAGATACGGAATAATAGAATTCAGTTACATCCAAAACTGATTAATTAACATTATAATTGTGTTCACGTTTGAGTAGTAACTGAGAAAATGCTGTTAAAAAATTATATTAGAAAGCATGATTTTAAATGTTCCCAGGTTTCAACCTAATTCATGTCCCTATTACCAGCCCCTCCAAATGACACACTGATTACGATTTTTAACAAATTGCTACTCTACCTATGAAAAGTTATTCTGCTATTATACTTCCTCTGTGTACATCCATATGCTGCACAAGCTGACGTTTAAAACAATAAGTGAGATTAAATAAAAATGCTACTAGCAATAAAGAATGACAACATGGATGAAACAGCCCATCTCCTGTTTTTATCCAACCTCCTTGAGTTCCTGCAGCTGGCACTGGCAGGCGGCAGTGATTCACAGTCAGAGGCCGTCTCCATGGCTTTCCTTCTGTTGGGTCCCGCTCTCTCTCTCTATTGCAACTTCCTGTTTTGACTCTAAACAGGGAGGGATGAAGCAGGAGGAAGGCCACAGAGACAGTCTCTTACAGTGAATCGCTGCTGGTAAGTGATGCCTTGGGGAGGAAGACGGGAAGGGGAACAAAACATTTTACCATTCCCACGAGGCGGTAAAAAGAACGGTGGAAAGTTTAGTTCCCACATATCTCTGAAGTGAGTGCACAATGATCTTAAGTGAGTGACACTCTAAATTTATATAAGCGATTGCTCATGAGCTCACCTTAGAAGGAGCACTGGACTCAGTGGAGATGGACCCTAGGTTGCTGACCATGGAGGGGCATAATCGAAAGGGACGCCCAAGTTTTCCTGAGGACGTCCTCGCAAGACGTCCCCAGACAGGGGCGGGGAAACAAGTATTATCAAAACAAGATGGACGCCCATCTTTTGTTTCGATAATACGGTCGGAGACGCCCAAATTGTGAAATTTAGGTCGACCTTAGAGATGGTCATCCTTAGAGATGGTTGTCCCCGATTTTCGGCAATAATGGAAACCAAAGATGCCCATCTCAGAAACAACCAAATGCAAGCCATTTGGTCATGGGAGGAGCCAGCATTCGTAGTGCACTGGTCCCCCTGACATTCCAGGACACCAACCGGGCACCCTAGGGGGTACTGCAGTGGACTTCATAAATTACTTCCAAGTGCATAGCTCCCTTACCTTGCATGCTGAGCCCACAACCCCCCCCCCAAAAAAAAAATACTCAATCCCCACAACTGTACACCACTACCATAGCCCTTAGGACTGAAGAGGGACACCTACATGTGAGTATAGTAGGTTTCTGGTGGATTTTGAAGGGCTCACATTTACCACCACAAGTATAACAGGTAGGGCGGGATGGGCCTGGGTCCGCCTGCCTGAAGTGCACTGCACCCACTAAAACTGCTCCAGGGACCTGCATACTGCTGTCATGGAGCTGGGTATGATATTTGAGGCTGGCATAGAGGCTGGAAAAAATATATTTTTTAATTTTTTTAGGGTGGGAGGGGGTTAGTGACCACTGGGGGAGTAAAGGGAAGTTCATCACCAATTCCCTCCGGTGGTCATCTGGTCATTTAGGGCACATTTTTGTGGCTTGGTCGTAAGAAAAAAAGGACCAGGTAAAGTCGTCCAAGTGTTCGTCAGGGACACCCTTTTTTTCCATTATGGGTCGAGGACGCCCATGTGTTAGGCATGCCCCAGTCCCGCCTTTGCTACACCTCCAACACGCCCCCATGAACTTTGGTCATCCCCACGATGGAAAGCAGTTGAGGATGCCCAAAATCGGCTTTCGATTATGCCTATTTGGGCGACTCTGTGAGAAGGATGCGATTTGTGTCAAAAGATGGGTGTCCTTCTCTTTCGAAAATAAGCCTGATTATGTCCCAGAACTTTGCAAAATCAATCTTGCCATGTGACTCATAGAGGCTCTGTGCTAGTCTATTTTTACTAGCGTTCTCTCTCCATTTTAGTGTTAGGTGTAGTCAGTGGTGGTCCAACCATGGTATTTCTTCCCAGCTGTGGTCTTCTATAGTGAGATCCCAGTCTGCTGAGAATCTATAAGCTAGTAGGTCCAGAACATGCCCTTTTACGTGAGTTTTACATACTGGGGTCTTTGGAATTCTAATGTGAAGAGATTCTATGCACTCTCCAGTGTCTTCTACTGCCATGTAATCTAGATGTAGATTTATATCCCCATAACATTAGAGCAGGTAATACATGCATTTGAGCTGAAGTCCATTTGGGACTCTTTCCACTATCCAGATGGTCTGTAGAATGGGATGCAGCATAATTGATCTGTTAGGAATTGATCACTTAGTTTGAGGGCAACTATTTCTAATTGTGGGATTATGAGTTCTGACATTGTTTCCAACTTGAAGAAGGATCTGTACGGCACTACTATTCCTCTACCTCTTTCATGGTCCAGTCCTATGGCAGCCATATTAGAAATACTATTCACAGTTTACACATGGATATACTGGGATATGCAAGACTTCACAACAGTTTGTCTATGTCTGACGTCTGTCTGCATATACAAGTTCTCTGGATTGAAGTTGGTTGCCTCATATCCAACTCAAGCTGAACTCTGTGTGTTGTGCCTGGCACCATAGGCTGTACATATCTGCAGTATGAATATTGCCATACTTCCGCTGGTATCACATATGAAAGGCTATGTGAGCTATAAACTTGTTGGTAGTGCTGATCTTGATTAGTTAGAGTATTGGTTTGGATTTTTGAAAGCAATGTGCAGCTGAATAGCCCTGACATAAAAGAGAAGGACGCCCATCTTTCGACACAATTCGGAAGATGGGTGTCCTTCTCACAGGGTTGTCCAGATCGGCATAATTGAAAGGCGATTTTGGACGTCCCCAACTGCTTTCCGTCGCAGGGACGGCCAAAGATCAAGGGGGTGTATCGGAGGCGTAGCGAAGGCAGGATTTACGCATGCCTAACACATGGACATCCTCGACCCATAATGGGAAAAAGGGCGTCTCGGACGAGCACTTGGACTACTTTACCTGGTCCTGTTTTTCTTACGACCAAGGCACAAAAAGGTGGCCGAACTGACCAGATGACCACCAGAGAGAATCGGGGATGACCTCCCCTTACTCCCCCAGTGGTCACTAACCCCCTCCCATCCTCAAAAAATATCTTTAAAAATATTTTTTGCCAGCCTCAGATGTCATACTCAGTTCCATCACAGCAGTATGCAGGTCCCTGGAGCAGTTTTAGTGGGTGCAGTGCACTTCAGGCAGGCGGACCCAGGCCCATACCCCCCTACCTGTTACGTTTGTGGAGGAAACAGCGAATCCTCCAAAACCCACCAGAAACCCACTGTACCCACATCTAGGTGCTCCCCTTCACCTGTAAGGGCTATTCTAGTGTTGTACAGTTGTGGGTAGTGGGTTTTAGGGGAGGTTGGGGGACTCAGCAGACAAAGTAAGGGAGCTATGTTCCTGGGAGCATTTTATGAAGTCCACTGCAGTGCCCCCTAGAGTGCCTGGTTGGTGTCCTGCAATGTCAGGGAAACCAGTGCACTACAAATGCTGGCTCCTTCCATGACCAAAGGGCTTGTATTTGCTCATTTCTAAGATGGGCATCCTTGGTTTCCATTATTGCTGAAAATCAGAAACGATCAAGTCTAGGGACGACCATCTCTAAGGACGACCTAAATTTCAAAATTTGGGCGTCCCCGCCCGTATTATTGAAACGAAAGATGGACGTCCATCTTGTTTCGATAATACGGGTTTCCCCGCCCCTCCATCGGGACGTTTTGCGAGGACGTCCTCAACAAAACTTGGGCGTCCCTTTCGACTATACCCCTCTATGTCACCTGCATCCCAGGTCATGATATCCCAAAGCATCTACATTACTATGCACTAATTGGTTAGCCCTTATCACCCACAAAATAAATATCAATAAATGCTCCCGCAGTAATTTTTAAAAATGGATGTGCACTAAGGGCAACATTAGTGCATGCAGCATTCTTCTATTATGGCAATAATTTCACACTCAAGATGTCAAATTCTTCACATCAATCCTAATCATTCATCACCTTGATAATCAAGTTTCATTTATATTATATCTTCAATCAATTCAACACCTCTAATACAGACTTCAGGGTTCAAATTTCTCATAGCCCTAAGATTTATGCTGGGGTATGAAGTGGAGTGTGTCGTTGCTGGGGAGCATGCCTTGAGAAAGCCAGTAGGTGAAACATGTTGGCCATATTTCCCCCTAGCCATGTGGAATTTTAAATAAGATAAATTGAAACTTTATTATTAAGCAAAATTATGAATTAAAAAATATATGTGTATTTTATACCGGTACTAGACCGATGAAGAAGTTGGGACATAAATCTTAGGGCTATGAAAAGTTTGAGCCCTAAGTGGCACTGCTGAGGTTTATTTTAGAAGTGTTGAGTTGATTTAAGATATAATATAAATGAAGCTCGATTGAGTCTGTCACAAAATGCCTAGCAACCCACCTGGGGTTATCCTGCAGCCACTTGGTCTATCCCTAGCACAGCTCAGGTCCACCTCACCTGCCGCTTGTGCTCTACACTAGCACCTCCATCCCACCGATTGGGTCCCAACTGCCTCTGGGTGAGTCTCCTGCTCTCAAGTTATTCCCAGAAAGCACTCATAGACCCAACAGAAAAACCACCAGGATTCATTATCAGTCAAGACAGGCAGAATGAACAAACCAGGCCCACCCACTTTGGGCTCAGGCCCACCCAGTGCAGCACATCTATGATGTGGTTGGCAGGGATTGCCAAGCCCCACTAGCTGAAAACTCCCAACAACTATCCCTCCTGCATACCTTGTAAATAGCAGATCTTTGCCCGCAGCAAGCAGCGACTGATACACCAGCCCCACCGCCTTCCTTCTGATGTATTCCCGCCTATGCAGAAACAGGAATTTGCTTCAGTGGGAAGGCTATGGGGCCAACATGAGCAGTGTGTATTAATTGCTTCTTGCTGCTGGTGAAAATCTGCTATTTAAAACGTATGCAGGAGAGGGGGGATGTTTGAGAGACCATATGGCATGCGGGCGAGAGGAGAGACCAAATCACCTGTGGGACTGGGTGGGGTTCTTCTGCCCACCCATCTTGGGCCCAGGCCCATCCAAAATTGGGTGTCTGGCTATGCCCCTGAATATGTCTATTCTCAGAACTTGGAACAGTGGGCAAAAAACTGTGCATTTAGCAAACAGTAACAAGTAACTGAAAATGGATCAATTAGAAAACTAAACATCTGCATACTTCCTAGAAAGTACCTGTGGAGATCAGGACATATATAGCTGTTCACCAGTTATCAAATATAACTGTTTTTCACAGGGCTTCAGCAAAAAGCTCTTTCTCTCTCTCTCTATTCTCCCAGGCTGAAACTAAAGCAACATCCAGCATTTGCTGGGTAATTTCAAACTCCAGGCCAATCAGAGTCCAGAACAGTCAAGTTTCAAATAAAAACTGGTTATATCACTACAGGCACTTCCTATTACCTGTGTGCCAGCTAAAAGAAAGTCAGTCCTCTATAACAGCTTTAAGCATAAACATGCACCATCTGCTGGCCAAATAGGAGAAATACACTTCAGAACATTATCAATTCAAGAAAATATCTAATACATTTTACAGGCTTAAAACACACTGTTTCTTCACAGAGTCTCGAGGTGATGAATGATTAGGATTGACATGAAACAGCGCATGGCCATTAATGGAAAAAATAGAAAAAAGTCAGTTTTATGACTGCAATAAACATGGCTTTAGAATATGGGAAAGACCACATAAGGGCACGCTAAAGCCAGTGCTTACCACAGCTTAATGAAAAGGTCCTATAGTTTCTTCATTTGTCAATAATGATTAAAAGCCATGAAGTCCTAGGAGCAAACTAGCAATGTCGCAAATCCACATATATTATCCTCAAAGAATGTACATGAAACAGACAGATTCACCAAACTGAGGTGTCTACTTATCAACCCCTGGTGACTGGTAATGCACACTAGCATCCATCATTAGTCTTCATCATAGTAAATAATATATTAATGCATGTCACGGGTTGATAGTGGAAATCAAAAACTAAAATGTTTTTATTAAAAAGAGCAGATAATGGGTGTAAAGTTTGATGGATTTATTGCTCTCAGTTGTAATGTGGAACGAGTGAAGCATAGTTTTAGAGTTCTGTAGTTTTTCCTTCAGCACTTGGAACTCAAGACCTCAAAACCTTATTGTTTAAGGCTCTGATTAGCATCAACTGAACTGAGAATAATGAAATAATTGAGCCAGTTTGTATCAGTTCCCACTAATAAATTCATAAAAATTACAATTATTATATACTTTTTCAACAGTGGGATAGGATAGGTGTTCTACAAAGAAAGAAAAATGTGTATATATATATTTTCCTCCTGACCTAGCAGGAATGATCCAGATAAGAGCATTTTGCTACTGTAAGAAGCTGAGTGCCTGATTTTCTTTCTTGCCAAAAAGTGTGTGATTTATATAGGATAGAATGTTTTCACACTGATGACATGTAATGATTTTTTTGGATGGTGTCATTTTAAAATGAACAGAACATGATGAGTCTCAGACACTAAAGACCATTTCTGAAGTGGAAGAAAGAGACTTTATGAAGTGTGGCCAGAGTTTTGTGTTCCAGAAGACAAAGTTTTGCCAATAAAATTCTTCCTGGATGCAACTGTATATTACAGACACAGCAAAAGGTTTCTTTCAATGTTTTACCTTCTTGTTTTAAAATCCTTTGTGACCCGAGGGTCGTCTGCTCGTCGATCATGGAGCTGATTCCAAGATGGCGCTGTGAATAGACGCACCTGTGTTTGCTCCTGGAGGCTGCTGTGTTTGTGAGTTTCTCTCGGTGCCTCTGTAGCCTCGTTAACCATGGGGAAGCGGAGGGGGAAGGTAAAGGAATTTCCCTCGGTTCCTGTGACCTCCTCAACGATGAAACAAACAACCCTGCAATTTCCCAGGCAGCAACCGGGTCCTCAGGGAACTTCGACCCTCACTGCAGCTCTCGGACCTTCGGAGTCGATTGAGAGTGGAAACGGGGCTTCCTTGAGCCCTGTGGAGTGAATTGCACCTCCCCAGCCTGGAAAAGAGTTGCTGGCTGTTCAGAGACAGATGCCGAAGTGGCTCAGCTGGTCCTGTCTGAGAGTGTGACTGCAGCAATGGAGATAGATTCTCAACTTCGGGAAACATTACTACAACAGGCTTCAAAGGTATTGCCTCAAGCTATTGTTTCCAAGTTAGCTCCGGCTGATAGTCTACCTCAATCTCCTCCTGTGGCTAGTGGAGTGATTAGAACAGCAATTGTGACGCTGGAGTCACTATGGGATATGATTTACAATATCCAAACCTCTATGCAAACTACTTTAAAGCAGAATTCTTCTGATATTGAAGTTCTTTCTGAGGCTGCCCTGCTTCAAGCACAAGTGACTGCACAGCAAACCCAGAAATTGGAACGTATGGATATCAAAATTCAAGAAATGGGATCTATAGAAACAGCTTTGGTTAAAGACAATAATTTCCTACATAAACGACTTGAATACCTTGAAAATCAGACTAAAAGGCTTAACCTTAGGTTTCTTAATTTTCCCAAATCGCCATTAATTTCTCCTTTGGAGATGGTTAAAAAATATTTGGTGGACATCCTGGGAATGGATAAGGACTCACTCCCTCCCATTACATGGGCTTATTACATCGGGAGTACTGGAGTGGTGGTGGGAAATCCCCCCGTAATAGGGGAGGGAATGAATCTTACCTCATTCCTAGAAAGCTCATTAGAAATAGTTACTCAGAGGTTAACTCTGCTTGCCACTTTCGCGTTGGAGCCTGATAGGAATGCCGTACTACGGCTTTCGTTGAGACACTTAGAAAATCTGTTTTTGGGCTCAAAGGTCCGTATCTTTCCAGATCTCTCACGACCTACACAGATGAGACGAAGGGCCTTTTTGGAACTTCGCCCCAGGGTGGTGGCATTGGGAGCAAATTTTGTTTTGCGATTTCCTTGTTTTTGTAATGTGGTGCTTGAGGGTAAACATTTTCAGTTTGTAGATCCAAAACAGTTGAAAGAGTTTATTGATGCAAGAGTTGTTGTGAATATAGTAAACCTTCCCTAATTTAGCAGGCTGGGGACTGAACCAGAGGAAGCATCTAGTGATTATTAATTTTTGTATCTTTTTTTCTTTTTTAATTTCCTTAATCTTGGAATCAAATTTCTTTAACTTGTGGACAAATGGGCTGTAAAGATATATACTTATCATTTTTGTTTCCTAATGTTAAATAATGCCGATTGCATATTCACTTTATGTGGTGATATATTGGAAAATTTAAATAATAAAAAAAAAACCTTTGTGGCCCTTTCACTAAGATGTGGTATGCACTAATGCATGCATACCATAGCAAAAAATGCTTTACTCTGGGGTACGCTGAGGTGCCCCGCAGTAATATTTGTATATGTACATGCTAGCAAAGCACTAAAAAATAAAATTTAGGGGTCCTTTTACTAAGGTACCTTTTTGATGCCTTTTTGATGCTGCTTTTAACTCCTAACCCTTATTCACTTCTTCAGAACACTTACTTTATCATCCTTACTTTAATATTCCCTTATCTCTTGTTTGTCCTGTTTGTCTGACCTAATTAGATTGTAAGCTCTGTCAAGCAGGAACTGTCTCTTCATGTTCAAGTGTACAGCGCTGCGTACATCTAGTAGCGCTTTAGAAATGATAAGTAGTAGTAGTAGTAGTAAGGCACGCTAGAAAGTGGCCGAAGCTGCAATTAGCGTGTGGGTTTGCTATACGCTCCGGCCATTTTCTAGTGCAGCTGAAAAATGGCCGAGGTCAGGGGGGGGGGGGGGTTAATGGCCAGGAGCCCTTACCACCACTTACATAGGAAGCAGAAAGCTCTCCTGTGCTTATTGGGTAGCACACGGTAATGTGCCTTTGCTACCTGATTAGTGCAGGAATGCCTACTCTCCACCCCAGACATGCCTCCTGTGGCAAAAAAAATAATCATTTTTACCATAGAAGTAGCGCATACTGCTGCCCAAACTAACACAGAATACGTCAGCGCATTCCATGGTAGTACCCTATTACCGCGTTGTAGGCCTGCATTAGACCTACCGTGACTTATTAAAATGGCCCCTTATTTTTTTAGCTCTGGGGGTGGAATATATGGGTGTGTTATGCATTAATTATAAGAACATAAGAATAACCATACTGGGTCAGACCAATAGTCCATCTAACCCAGTATCCTGCTTCCAAGCCTCAGGAGTCCATGCTAGGCACTCTGTGACAAGGTGAACTAACCAAACGTAGGAGTCATTTTACTAAGGCACGCTAATGGATTTAGCACGTGCTAACAATTAACACACACTAAATGCTAAGATGCCCATTATATTCTACGCTTTTCTCCTATGCATTCATCCAAGGTATACATCAGGCCCCTCTCACACCACATAAATGTTGGCAGAAAGGGCTGCTGGCAAAGGGCTAATTCCAATGATCGCCCCCAAATAGCAGCAACAGTAGAGGCAGCTAGAGAGGTAGCCCCCAATAACAGCTGAGCCAGAAGTTGCTAGGCCTCCAATTATAGTAGCCTCCAATTAGTTTCCTCCATCCTATGTGCCTGTACCTTCTGCTTAGCCCCAAGAAGAGGAGAATGGAGATCCGGAAGCAGTTCTCATTGTAAGGGTCTTTCTCCTTCATGTAGCAAACATTGCTGCCTGGATGTCCAACCGCCACCTGAAACTGAACATGGCCAAGACTGAACTTATTGTCTTCCCACCCAAACCCACTTCTCCTCTCCCTCCACTCTCTATCTCAGTTGATAACACCCTCATCATCCCCGTCTCATCTGCCCACAACCTCGGTGTCATCTTCGACTCCTCCCTCTCTTTCTCTGCGCATATCCAACAGATAGCCAAGACCTGTCACTTCTTCCTCTATAACATTAGCAACATTCGCCCTTTCCTCTCTGAGCACACCACCCGAACTCTCATCCACTCTCTCATTACCTCTCGCCTTGACTACTGCAACCTACTCCTCACTGGCCTCCCACTTAGCCATCTAACCCCCCTTCAGTCCGTTCAGAACTCTGCTGCACGTCTTATCTTCCACCTCGACCGATATACTCATATCACCCCTCTCCTCAAGTCACTTCACTGGCTTCTGATCAGGTACTGCATACAGTTCAAGCTTCTCCTACTAACCTACAAATGCACTTGATCTGCAGCCCCTCCTTACCTCTCTCCCTCATCTCTCCTTACATTACTACCCATAACCTCCGCTCCCAAGACAAATCCCTCCTTTCAGTACCCTTCTCCACCACTGCCAACTCCAGGCTCCGCCCTTTCTGCCTCGCCTCACCCCATGCTTGGAACAAACTCCCTGAGCCCATACGCCAGGCCCCCTCCCTGCCCATCTTCAAGTCCTTGCTCAAAGCCCACCTCCTCAATGTCGCTTTCGGCACCTAACCACTACACCTCTACTCAGGAAATTTAGACTGCCCCAACTTGACATTTCATCCTTTTAGATTGTAAGCTCCTTTGAGCAGGGACTGTCCTCCTTTTTTGATTTGTACAGCGCTGCGTAACCATAGTAGCGCTCTAGAAATGTTAAGTAGTAGTAGCAAGTCAGCTGACTTCCACTGCTTCAGATGTCATTATTGCATCATCCCCTGCTGTGCCTCAGGAAGCACCTGCAACAACTTCTCTAGCATCCAAAAGGGAAGTTGCTACAATAGTGAGAACAGTTGGTTACCAGCATGGAGGAAGAGCTGGAGATACTGGGGGCAAGCATGAAGTGAATGGCCTATGTTTAGGAATGGATGCTTCAACTGATCTCCCTGACTGTGTCTGCTCCCCAGTCTTTTTAAATCCACCTATCCTCCTCTCTCTCCCATTTTAAATCCCTAAAACCCCTCCCCCTCCTTTTCTTCCTGAGTTTTTTAAATATTCCAAATGTCTGTTCTATTTTTCATGTGTTTTCATGTGTTTTTATTCAATCATGGGTCCCTCACCTGCTTTGACTCAAGGCTGTCACAGCAGGTGATAGGCCACAGATATAGAAAGGCAGAGTTTGAGGTGCCTATATGAGGTGGAATGCCTTAAACCTCTTTTCATGTAGTCCTTTCTTCAGTGGATCCCCCCCCCCCCCCCCTTCCTGCTAGCATTCTTATTGGGTGCATGTCAGATATGTGCTGTGGGATCTGGCAGCAGGGGCAGGATTACTCTGGAGTTTGACAGGTAGGGAAAGTCTCTTAGCCACCTAGTCCTCATCCCTTTCTTTTTGCTTGTAGAGCTCAGAAATGCCACTGAAAATCATTACTACAACAGCACACCAATCAAATCTGCAATTGTTAGGTCCAAGCATCATCAGATGGCTCTTCTTCAGGCTAAATGCTGCAGCTCATTGTCCACTTCTAAACTTTGAAGGCACATACAAGACCTAGTTGTGTATGCCTACATGTGCCTCAGAACTCTGCCTATTTTTGTCCACCATGCTACCATAGTCTGGTATCACCCATATCTTTTACACTCTCATCAATGGAACCAACCCTGTCCCTTCACAAAGTTAGTCCCAAGAAGCAACAAGGCAGCTGATCCGTAAACTCCAATGTGGAAACAAACAGGGTGGATCAGTAGTTGATACAAACAAATTTATTGTAGAGTTTCAACCTAATGCAATGCCTGACACAGGCTGTGTTTCGCCCACAAGGGAGCTGCGTCAGGGGCAAGCAAGTAATAAATAAAATTACAAATATAAAAAATAACAACTAAAAATATAAAATGAAGAATGAAAAATGAAAATCATGACATGTCATATTGGACTTTGCATGTCGTGTTTTTCATTTTTAATTCTTCATTTTGTATTTTTAGTTATTATTTCGTTTATTTGTAATTTTGTTTATTTATTACTTTCTAGCCCCTGATGCAGCCCCCTTTTGGGCGAAACACGGCCTGTGTCAGGCATTGCATTAGGTTGAAATTCTACAATAAAGATTTCTTTGTATCAACTACTGATCTGCTCTGTTTGTTTCCACCTTCACAAAGTTATACAAGTCAGTTCCAGATTTGCAAATGGTATTTTTAATCCAGGATTACAAGCAGATAGTGTAGCATAAGTCAAAGCCACTGTTTCCTGCACCTTCAGTGTTCTCTGAAAATATGACTAGTCATAGTGGTACCTCTCAAACTGATGAGATCCCTCTGAGCCAATCAGCCATGCATTTGGGGAGAGAGAGATTCAAAAAAAGGAGCCACCTCTCCCCAAAAAAGGAAATAAGCCCCTTCGTGTCAGCTTCCTCATTTCAGTATCTTCATTATTCTTCTTGCTTAAAAGTTTATTTTTTTTCCTAAGGCTTCCCTTAGGCAAACCTTATTCTAGCTGACCATTTAGCAATTCACAAAATTCTATCCATGCAGAGAATTTGTGCTTGGAAATGAATTCTGCGTAAAGTGAGGGCTATTCTTTATTTTTCTTTTCTTTTGATATTTTGTGTGCTTTGGCTATTCAGATCTTTACTAAGATCTCAAAGGAATATATTAGTCAACTGTTCCTTTCGTATTGATCTACAGTTTGTTATACTATATATCAGATATATGAACACTGGTACATGCTGGCTGAAGTAGTTACAGAACAGTCATCATATGATGTTTCTTCAACAGAATTTGAAGTGTCATTTCCTTTTGAGCTTTTCTTGTTTGCTCAAATACTTTTCAGACTTATTCCATAAGTGACTGACTGGAGATGATTTTATACAGCATAGAAAGAAATAGAAGTAATAATCTTCCTGTATCTTTTATCAAGCATAATGGATAGCTGACTTAAATGTTCCTCTCTGCTTTAGATCACATCATTTGTCATTCAAAGACATTATATCCAGCACAAATGCCCTTAATGGTAGAATGTTTAAATTGTATTTCTTCATCAATGAGCCATCTTTCTGAACTGGGTGTTGGCAAAATGCAACAGCATTATTTCTGTAAAAGAAGGGGGCAGTTTTCAAAATGCCAACTGCCTTTAAGGCTATCTTTCATTTATAAAGTAGAATTGTTTGCTATATGATATGTGTATAGCTAAAAATGAATCAGAGAAATCTGTCCAAAAGATGCCTATGTACCAAAGGGAAAACAATCTGATTCATTATTTTGGTTTTAACATGCATTTTGCTGCTGGGACTTCTATGCAAATAAGCATAGTAGCAAATTATAATGCATAGTTTTGCTATGAACTTTTTGTTGAAACTCACTTTGCAATATTATTTTATCACACAGATTCCCTAACGCTCATAGTTGATAAGTTGCTCTATTTGCATCACAGTCACTTAGGGCTAGATTCCATTTATGGCGCCTGAAAAATCCACACAGGATAAAATATGCCTAGGCATATTAGCGGGTTACCGCCATGCTAGCCATTTCCGGAGGTTTGCTTTTTTCCCCCGGAAATTGCGCGCGCTTGGGGCGGGACTACTGCCGGTGACCGCATTGGGCCGGCGGTAGTCCCAAAAGAGTGAGCAGTAAGCCTGTGTTGGGCTTGCTGCCGCTCTGTGAAAGGGCCACTAAGTGCACTATGTTACAGAATACACTTAGCAAGTTGTGCACGTAAATATTAGTCTGCCAATTAGTGCTCATAATTGCTTGTTAACTTCCAATTAAGTGATCTACAACATTGGATTTCCATAGCTTCACCTGTTTTTTGCCATTTGCAGAACACAGACCATAGAAGTCTGCCCAGCATCAGCCTCGGTTTTCGTTGATAATCCATCCGAAAACAATCAGCGAAATCCGAAACCGATGAAAGCCAAGGCAATTATTTCCATATGAATAAAAAAAGCACAAAAACACTGGAATGGAAAGCAATGGAATTGTTTGGCTAGACGTGAGAAACAATGCCACACTGAGCAGGAGAATGTGTTTTCGCAAAATTAGCAGCAAGGTCACATGGGCACGCCAACGAAATCCGAGACAAATTTTTCACAGAAAAAATCAATGAAAACTGAAACCGATGATAACCAAAGTCAACGAAAGCTGAGGTATTACTGTATTCTATAAAGGAAAGTAGGCGCTTATTTTCCTTTTTAGGATAGGCTCCACATAGGCACTTCTTTAGAACATTGCACGTTATGGGGGTTATTCTATAACTGCCCCCATTTAGGTGCCCCAGTGTCATGTGAGAGCCTGTTCTATAACAGCATCTGGGTATACTAGTATAAGCTGATATCAGTACAGCTTACATTCGTGCACCATAGGCCTGTATAATTGTGGTCATGTAAATATGGCAGGGATGCATATAACTTACTGTATTCAGTAATTTACATGTGGGAGTCCCGTCCATGTCCCACCTTGCAGTCACATGCTATGCCACTTATGTGTGCCCTTATAGAATAGCACTTACGCTCCCTGCTTGCACTTTCATGACCGGTCAATATTCACAACAATTTAATTGAACAGATAACAGACACTGACCCCCAGATTCTATATAGCACACCTAGACATCAGCGCTGAAATCCAAGCACATTCTGTAACAATGCATGTAACTTAATTGGCTTAACAAGCCAATCAGTGTTGATAACAGCACTTAACAAACAATAATGAGCACTAATTGGCAATAATTAGAATTTACGCACACAACTCACTAAGCGTATTCTGTAATGCACTGTGCCTAACTTTTAACATGTGCAGCCAAAAAGGGGCATGGTTATAGGCGGGGAAATGGGCATTTTTTTATCGGCATTTCTAAATTTTGTTGTAGAATATGACCCAGTGCACCTAAATCTACACGCCGGGATATATGCCAACCGTATTCAACCTAATGATGATACCGTTAGCCAAACTTCTAGCCAACCAAAACCTCAATCCTTACATATATGCAGACGATGTCACAATCTACATCCCGTTTAAACATGATCTAAATGATATCACCAACGAGATCAACCAAAGCCTCCAAACCATGCACACCTGGGCGGACGCATTCCAACTAAAACTTAACGCAGAAAAGACACAATGTCTTGTACTCACCTCCCAACATAACACAAAAAACTTCTCTACCATAATCACACCATACTGCTCTCTTCCAATCTCATAAAATCTGAAAATTCTCGGAGTTACTATTGATCAAAACCTCACTCTTGATACCCACGTGAAGAACACGACGAAAAAGATGTTCCACACCATGTGGAAACTCAAAAGAGTAAAACCATTCTTCCCGAGGTACGTCTTCCGCACCCTGGTACAGTCAATGGTAATAAGCCATCTGGATTACTGCAACGCACTATATGCGGGCTGCAAAGAATAGACTATCAAAAAACTCCAAACAGCCCAGACTACTGCCGCCAGACTCATATTTGAAAAAACTAAATATGAAAGTGCAAAACCTCTAAGAGAGAAACTGCACTGGCTTCCACTTAAAAAATGCATTGCGTTCAAGATATGTACGATTGTACACAAAATCATTCACGCAGACGCTCCGATCTACATGCTGAACCTAGTGGACCCACCTCCCAGAAACGCCACAAGAACATCCCGCAAATTTCTCAATTTGAACTTCCCCAGCTGTAACGGACTAAAATACAAGCTGATGCATGCCACTACCTTCTCCTAAACGAGCACGCAGATATGGAATGCTCTACCCACAGACCTGAAATCAATTGTCGAAACAAATAACTTTCGCAAATCTCTGAAGACATACTTCTTCAACAAGACCTACAATGAGAACCAACAGCTTCACTGATCCACTTTCCCAAACCAACCAGTTATGAAAATCCACTTCTTCTATCACCCGCCTAATCACTTCCTCCTTCTTCCCTACTTAATCTCTGCACACTACTAACTGTATCTGATATTCTGGAATGACAATGTCATAATAAAACTATGTAAGCCACATTGAGCCTGCAAATGAGTGGGATAATGTGGGATACAAATGCAATAAATAATAATAATATTATGCCATGTTTTCATTGGTGTAAATGGACAAGCATAATTTTAGGCGCTGGGATGTCACCTAAATCTAAGCACCGCTTATAGAGTACGCTTAGGCAAAAATATTTTCCATGAGGATTGTTTTAGTCTCTTGAATCACTTGTTCAGGACTATCCATTGAGTTTTAGTGCAGTTAGGGCCTAAGTGAAAACCGGCTCTTTTGGGGGCATTCTGGGGGTGGAGTCAGCAGTTGGCCAGTTAAGTGTTGATATTCAGCACTTAACCGGCCAGGGTAACCGTATAAATGGGACCAAATAAATCACAGCCCTATTTGAACATTGATTTAACTGACCACTATGCGTTATCCTGCTCTTCATAAACTGGATAGTCAATGCCAAAGCCCGGACATGGCTCGGCACTGAATATCTGGGAATAATGCCAGCGGCAGTCAGCAAAACGTTCACCGCTATCAGCTGAATGTTTACCCTTAAATGTACAACTATGCACGTACTAATACGTTTTTCTGTTGGAAAGAGTGAGCATTGTATTCATTATGGAACTCTGGGCATTTCGCTCTCTCTTGGGCATTTCGCTCTCTCTCCCTGCTCCTGAAACCACCTCTGCAATCCCATGTAAAAGCACATGCCTTGTTCAACAACGCATGAGCATATTTGCACAATTTGACCAAAAATTAATAAGCATTCTTCATGGTAAAAAAAAAACAAACCTTTAATTGTGGAAATACCTTCTATTCTAGTAACAATATACAATATACTTTAATGAGTTGTAATCCCACTTATTAGAACAATTCTGAATAGCTTAATTACTGATGAGGTAGGCTGCGAGACCCTTCCCATTTACTGCTAAATTGTTTGTCATTTCAGAAGAGCGATGCTTCTGACTGGCTATTGTCTACTCACTAATACCTGAGATAATATTAGCTTTGTGGAGGATGGTCAAGATAATGAGGATGAATAGCAATTATTGATTTGTGCTTTGAGTTCGTTACACTGTGTATTGTTCCCTGACATTCATTTTCTCTAACATGGAGTGTTTTTATTATTGGCAGTCTGTTCGTTCCTGTATCAATTCTTATTTTTTTAAATACTTATCTGCTCCTTTCTTCCTTATTGAAGGCCATTTGTATACTAGATACACAGTGCTGTGGTGTCATAACCTATAGTGCAGCTTTAATTTCTCATTGTTTTATTGATTTGGTTGTACCTGATAATCTGCTGAATCCTTGTGTGTGCTCAAGGTGAAGTATATAATAAAGAGCATTGCAATATTGCAAATAAAAAATGCAGAAGTCCTTTTGCTAAGCTGCAAGGAAAAGGGCCCTGCGGTACCCAT
The DNA here is from genome assembly GCF_901765095.1 of Microcaecilia unicolor. Classification (NCBI taxonomy): domain Eukaryota; kingdom Metazoa; phylum Chordata; class Amphibia; order Gymnophiona; family Siphonopidae; genus Microcaecilia; species Microcaecilia unicolor. The sequence goes on along the minus strand of NC_044032.1, from coordinate 275,225,167 downwards.
TTTTCCCACACACCAGGGCCCTTTTTATTGCAGCAGGTAAAATACCACCCCCTAAAAATGGTCATGCAGTAAGATAACTTGTACCACCATGCTGTGGGGAGCATTTCCCACCATCCATTGAGGTGGCAGTAAGGGCTCCCATAGTAACCCAGCGGTAATCGGCGATGCCAATTACCGCCGGGTTAACGCCATGCCATTTTTTCTGGCACGCTGAAAATGGCGCTCACTGGAGCCAGAATTACTGCTGGTGGCCACGTTGGGCCGGTGGTAATTCCAGGATAGTGTTCGGTAAGTTCGTCTTGGGCTTACTGTCGCTTTGTAAAAGGGCCCCACAATGCACAAACGTACCTAAACCTGCACTACCCAAGCTGCAAGGGACTCAAATACAAATCAACTTACGCATCCAGTTTTTCCTACATAAGCACCCAATTGTGGAACGCATTACCAAAAGCCTTGAAAACCTCGTACGACCACCTACACTTCCGGAGAACACTAAAAACGTATCTTTTTTAAAAGGCATACCCTACCAACCCAACATAAATGCCTGATCTCTGCAATGCAACAAAACTAAAATTCGGAATGCACAAAACACAACTCTCCCGCTGATCAATGACCTTATGTGGCTGTCCCACATGAACTTTATCTTATCTCAACATCACTCTGTATTTGTAAACACCGGAGTCTGCAAACGCACCTCCGGCACTATGTAAGCCACATTGAGCCTGCAAATAGGTGGGAAAATGTGGGATACAAATGCAACAAATAAATAAAATAAAAAAACAAGTAAATGCATAATTCAACTGTAAATATCATAGATAGTGTACTTGTCAAAAACATTTTTGCAGTAGCAGTGCTTTATGTATAAAAGGAGATTTTCATACAATTGTATATGATATAAAGGTAGTTCTATAAAGGGGCACCTATTTAGAGCATGTTCTATAAAGGAAAGGAGATATTCACTTTGCTTTATAGAATACTAACATAGAAGGGAAAGTACACAAGTATATTTTAGATGCAACTCTTTACAGCAGCCATAGAGCTGGTGGAAATAATGTTGCCAAGATTACTAAAAAATGCAAGTTATTTATAATATTCTTTAATTTACACACATAACTGGGCACCTCATCCATGCTTTGCCTACCTTCATAATATGTATTTATTTATGACATTTGTATCCCACATTAGCCTGGGAGTGACTCAGGTTCAATGTGGCTTACATGACAAACAATTAAATGAACAATGCATGTTAAGAATACATAAATATATTGTAAAAGTACAATATATAATGCTATAACAATGATTTCATAAAAGCAGATATAACATATGTGGTGATTATCGTGGGATGCAACTGTTCATAAGGGTAAGTGGATATAGAAGGAGATTACCTGGAGAGGAGATTATACTTTATAATTTAGTTTATTAAACAAATAATTGAAGGTGAATGAGTATGGGCTCAATTAATCAGGGCTAGATAGGATTAAGGAGGAAACAAGAAGTGGAATTAACTGTAGGAGTGAATTCTGTTCAAATATAATTTTCTATTTTCTGAAAGGCTGAATTGAACAAAATTGAGATTTCAGTAGGTTTCTGAAAAACAGGTCTGTGCACTTAATTGTCTTAGGTAAAGAGTGTCAAATATTCTACTTTTATTGGTAACCAATGTAGGTGATATAGTAGAGGGGTTGCTTTGGCGAAGCAAGGTGATCTACATATGAGGCATGGAATGGTATTTTGAGCAGTTTGATTTTATTTGAACTAGGGTTTGAGCCAAAGTACGACAGACTGATTTAGTAAAAAAAAGGTCTTAATATCTTTAGTTTCCAAAGAGGGGCATAATCGAACGGCGCCAGCGATCTATTTTGGCAGCAGTGCAGCCGCTGGCCATAACCGTATTATCGAAAAAGATGGCCGGCCATCTTTTCTTTCGATAATACGGTTTGGCCAGGCCAAATGCCAGTGTTCGCCAGGTTTGAGATGGATGGTTTTGTTTTTCAGCAATAATGGAAAAAAATGCCGGCGATCTCAAACCCGGCGAAATCCAAGGCATTTGGTCATGGGAGGAGCCAGCATTTGTAGTGCACTGGCCCCCCTGACATGCCAGGACACCAACCAGGCACCCTAGGGGGCACTTCTAAAAATTAAAAAAAATATATACAAATACCTCCCAGGTGCATAGCTCCCTTACCTTGGGTGCTGAGCCCCCCAAATCCCCCCAAAACCCACTCCCCACAACTCTACACCACTACCATAGTCCTTATGGGTGAAGGGGGGCACCTACATGTGAGTACAGTGGTTTTTTTTGGGGGGGTTGGAGGGTTCAACACTTACCACCACAAGTGTAACAGGTAGGGGGAGGATGGGCCTAGGTCTGCCTGCCTGAAGTGCACTGCACCCATTAAAAACTGCTCCAGGGACCTGCATACTGCTGTCAGGGAGCTGGGTATGACATTTGAGGCTGGCATACAGGCTGGCAAAAAAGGTTTTTATTTTTATTTTTTTAGTGTTGGAGAGGGTTGGTGACCACTGGGGGAGTACGGGGAGGTCATCCCCCATTCCCTCCCGTGGTCATCTGGTCAGTTGGGGCACTTTTTGAGGCTTGGTCATGAAAATAAAAGGACCAAGTAAACCCGGCGAAATACTGATTAACACCGCTTTTTTTTCCCATTATCCGCGAAAGCCGGCCATCTGGTAGCCACGCCCATGCCCACCCATGCCCCACCTTCACTACGCCGCTGACACGCCCCCTTGAACTGTCGCCGGCTCGGCGATGGTGTCAAAAAAGCAGCTTTCGATTATACCGATTTCGCCGCTTTTGAGAGATCGCCGGCCATCTCCCAATCTTTGTCGGAAGATGCCCGGCGATCACTTTCGAAAAAAAGCCTGAAAGTAAGTTAAAGACAGTTGAGACCACCTTAGAAACTTGACTTTCAAGGGTAAGGAATTGAACAATTGTGATTCCTAATATTTTCATTGATGAGTCAAGGGGATAAGTGATGTTCTCTATTATAAATTTTGTAAGATTCATAAGATGGTGAGTGTTAGTTACTATTAGGAATTTAGTTTTTTCAGTGTTGAGTTTTAATTTGAAATTAGATGCCCAGGATTCCATTAATTTGATGCCTAGAACTAAAGTTTTTGATGCCATATATAGAATCTGGTCCTATGTGCACTATCCCCTGGATTCTACAGTACATATGGGGCTAGATTCTATATATCACACCTAAAAAATCAGCACTGAAAATAAATACACCTAAATTTAGGCGTACTTTATAGAATATGTCTAAATTTCATTGCGGTTTATATAATCTGTCGAGCGCCCGTCTGTGTGACTAAATTTAGTAGCAGGCAGTTAGGCCAAGTACAACTTGGTGTAAATCCTGATGTCTAAATTTGGTGCACACCGGGTGTGTTCTACAACAATATACACAGATTTTAGAAACTCGCCCATTCCATGTCCATGGCCAGGCCCCCTTTTCAGCTATGCGCTTTACAATTTACGCGCATCACTTTACAGAATATGCTTAGACAGTTGTGTGTGTAAATTCTAATTAATGCTAATTAGTGTCAATAATCGCTTGTTAATTGGCAATTATTGGTGCTGATTGGCTTCTTAGCTAATTAAGTTGTGAGACTATGACCAGATTTGCACGTGCAACTTAAATTGCTCTATGTAGAATCTGGGGGATGGTGCCCAAAGTTGCACACCCAACTTTGAGTGTGCTTCTGAGATGCATGTGCAAATGGATTGAATAATGAGCTCTGAACCGTCAATAATTGGGTGCTAACAACAAATTATTAATGTTATGTTGGTACTCATTAAAATCTGAGTGTTCATCTGGATGTGTGCTATTCAAGTAAGGCACAGCTCTTAGCCCCCAATGCACATATCTGAAAAGGGGCCTAGCCATGGGTGTGTTGGGGGCCTTCTGAATTTTTTTCAGTGCCTGTGTTTTGGTGCCATTTATTGAATCTGTTGGATTATTTGTAGTAAATAATTAGCAGATTTTAGTACACACAGCTTCAGCTTTAGAAATGTTAATTTCTTTCTTCATCTCTCTCTCATTCACCCCAGAATAATTCACTGCTGAGTCACTTTAAAGTTGAAGTAACAAAACATCTGTTTACTCACAGTTTGCAGTTAGATTATAATCAGACAGGCTTATATATACATATTGCTATACATTTGTATTATCAGCTCCTTCCATGTGCTTAGATGGTAATGGATGCTCACACCACCATAGATCCTCTCAGGTTAGGAGAGATCATGAGCTCCATGTGCTCCATGTGCTGCATGTGCTGTGTCTAACCCCCACAGGAAGTTACATAGCTGTGTGACCTCTCTAAGTAATTCACATCAGAGGTCACAGAGTAATCACAGAGAAATAATAGGTGACAGGCAATGCATGTAAAATACAATTACATTCCAACAAACCCCTTCTCATGCATAACTGTCATGCAATTATTTATTCATACAAAGTCCAAGCTTTATACGCAGATTCACAAAATGTTCTCTGGGTAACGGTTTGGTCATGATGTCAGCTGTCATCTCACTGGTGTGACAATAGTGTAGACTGATGACCCCTTCTTTCACCAACTCTCGCACGTTGTGGTATTTCGTTGCGATGTGCTTGGTGCGTGACTGAACCTTGTCATTCTGTGACAGTCGGATGCAGCTCTGATTATCTTCCATTATCTGGATTGGTCTCTTTTCAGCTATTCCGAAATCCAGCATAAGTTTTTCAATCCATATCAGTTCTCTGCACGCTTCCGATACGGCCACATATTCAGCTTCTGTAGAAGACAGACTCACAATACTTTGTTTATGACTGGCCCATGAAATTTGTACATTTCCATACATAAACACATATCCACTTGTGGATTTATAATCAGAATGATCCCCTGCCCAATCTGAATCACAGTAACATATTAGTTTTGGATTACTATTGGCTGAAATCTTTAATTTACAATCAATGGTACCCTTTAAATACCTTACCATCCTTTTAACTGCAGTCCAATCTGATTTGGTAGGTGAGCTGACCCTTCTGCTCAAAATTCCTACTGCATTTGCTATATCAGCCCTGTATGTGGTAGTTAGATATAAAAGCTTACCTATGGCTGATCTATATTGGATGTTATCTGGTAAAGGTTCTCTTACTGTTTCATCCTTCAGAAAATCAGTGATCATGGGAGTGCTTACAACTTGGGCATCTTGCATACCTAAACTTTCAATAAGCTCATTTATTTTCTGCTTCTGGCTTAGAAGATAAGAACCATCATTTTGTTTCTTAATTTCTATACCAAGATAGTATGACACATTACCAAGTTCTTTTATCTCAACATTGAGGTTTAAACATTTTACAATGTCCTTGTACTCTTGCTCACTTTTGCTTGCAATGAGCAGATCATCAACAAAAGCTAAAATGTATGCATATTGTCCATTTCTGCACCTAGTGTACAAACATTTATCTGCTTCACCTTGCTTAAATCCTAAATTTGTCAATATTTCATGCAATTTATCATTCCAACATTTTGCACTTTGCTTTAATCCATAAAGACCTTTGTTTAATTTACACACTAGCTGTCTTTGTTTTGTATTTATGAAACCTGTTGGCTGTTCCATGTACAAGTCTTCAGTTATATCTCCGTGAAGAAACGCTGTTTTCACATCAATGTGGTTGACTTGCATGCCTTTTGAGACTGCAATGCTCAGAAGTGTTCTGATTGTCGTGTGTTTCACTACAGGTGCAAACACTTCATCAAAATCTTCTCCATATTTTTGAAGATATCCCTTTGCCACTAATCTGGCTTTATACCTTTCCACTTTTCCTTGTGCATTCCTTTTTAACTTGAATACCCATTTGCATCCTATAGCTTTCTTGCCAGGAGGTAATTTTGTAAGAATCCAAGTATTATTTTTATCCAATGCATCAATTTCTTCTTGTGCAGCTTTACGCCATTCAGCAGCTTCTTCTGCTGGCATTTTCTCAATCTCATCCCATGTTAAGGGCTCTTGAGCTTCTGCTGACTTTGTTAGGTAAGACAGTCTTGGGGGTGGAACACCTTTGTTTTCCCTGGATGAGCGTCTGACAACAGGTTGGTCCGACCTTTCCGCATCCTCTATATCTGAGAGTCCTTCTCCAATTGATTCCCCTTCTCCAACTGTACTGTCTTCTTCAATGATCCTTTCTGTGTCTGCTTCCTCTGCCTGTTCCTCGTTAGATACAGGTGAGTTACTTTCAGACATCTGCCTTGGTATGGCATTTATATACACTGGCATGTCTATTATGGTTCTAGTTTCATATTCTGGATGATAAGGCTCATCTGGGATAATCCAGCCTTTATCAACCCTTTTGTTTTCATCAAAATATGTAACATGTCTTATGCCAACAATGCCAGTTTTCAGATTCAAAATTCTATATCCTTTGTGTCCTGGAGCATAGCCAACTAAAATGCCCCTTTCTGTTGTGGAATCCAGCTTATGCCTTCTTTGCTTTGGTATATGAGCATATGCTGTACTTCCAAATGTTCTTATGTGTGACAGGTTTGGCTTCCTACCATGCCATGTCTCATGTGGTGTGCGCTCAGCGCCTTTAGTTGGCATTCTGTTTTGTAGGTACACTGCTGTGAGAATGGCTTCCCCCCATAGTCTTTTAGGGAGATTGCTATCTGACAGCATACATCTGGTCATTTCCACAATTGACCTAAATTTTCTCTCTGCAACAGAATTTTGCTCTGGTGTATAAGCTACTGTTGTGATATGTTGAATGCCTTCTTGTTCTAGAAATGTGCGCATGCTTTGTGAAGTGAACTCACCACCATTGTCGGTCTGAAGAACCTTTGGTTTTCTTTCAAATTTATTGCTCACCATGGCTACGTATTTCTTCAGCATGTCTGTGACTTGACTTTTTTCTTTCAGCAAATAGGCCACACAATATCTAGAGAAATCATCCAAGAATATTAGCACAAATCTGTTATTTCCCAATGATGGGATATTAAACGGTCCACATAAGTCACTGTGTATTAAGTCCAGTACTTTATTACTCCTATTTCCTGTGTATGCAGGAAATGAGGGTCTCACACCTTTTTGAGTAACACAGTCTATGCATTTCTCCATTTTACCAGCATCTGCACTTATCTGAATGCCGGTGGCCAGTTGCTTACTGTAAAGATCCTGGATCACCTTAGAATCACGATGTCCCAGGCGGCGGTGCCAGATTTCCAGACTACATTTACCATCATTCTTCCTTACTTGCGCCATATGTGAGGCTTCACCTGAAATGTTCAGCTTATAAACATCATTATGCATAAAAGCTTCAGCATACACTTCATCATTTTTAGAGATTGTGCACTTACTGTTTTCAAAATGAATCGCAAATCCCTTCTTATCTAATGTAGATACACTAAGCATATTGCAAACTGCTTGGGGAATATACAAGACATCACTTACAGGAATTTCTTTAACTTCATTAGACACTTTGCATTTTAAGAATCCAATTCCTTTTGCTTGGATCTTAGCAGTCCCTGCGTTTGCAGTTTTAAGAATTCCTTCTTCTGGACACATTTCCTGAAAGAAATCTTTACAATTGGTTAAATGGCATGTGCTCCCTGAATCCAAAATCCAAGTACTTTCATTTGAATTATTATTTACCATAGTCAAAGATTTTTCTGCCATTAGAAAGCCCTTGTGTTTATCTTTGTCCTTCATACATTTCCTGGTTTGAAAATTCTTTAGTTCCATTGGCTTAGGTGAGCTAGAGGGAGTGTTTTGTGTTTCCTTACACCATTTAGATACATGTCCCTCCTTTCCACATGAGTAGCAAATCAGCTTGCCCTTGGGTGGAGTTTTCCCATAGCTCCGCCTTCCTCTGTTCTTTGCCAAGAAATTTGTTTCATTTCTCTCTGACTTGCTTTGAGAACACATCTCCTCAGAATCATTTATTATGCATTCCTGCCTTAGTTTTGATGTTGCCTGTTCAAAAGATTGCCCTTCAATGGCCTCATTTACAGACCTAAAAACATCAAACTTCTTTGATAGTGAGGTAAAAAGAAATGCTCTTTTCAATGCATCACACATGGGAATTCCTGAAAGTTCTAGCTTTTGAAATGAAGACATAAGATGCATAATGTGATCATTACATTTACTTTTATCCCCTAATTTGGTTTCATTCAACTCTGCCAACCAAATTGGTTGCTGCTTTGCATATGTAGTTGCATACATAGTTCTCAGTTTATATAAAATGTCCTTTGGTGTATCTTTTCCCTCCACTAATATGGCTTGTTTCTCTGAGAGAGCTTCCAAAAGCATGCACTTCACATAATAGTTTGCATTGTCCCATTCAGCCATATTTTCAGCTGTTCTGTCTTGGTCTAAGCATATATCTAATCCTTTTGCTCGAAGGAGACATATGAATCTTAGTTCCCACTGCTGATAATTAAACTCAGTTAATTTAGGCACCTTGAGAGAATAGAACAATGGTGAATTTCTTCCCTCAGCCATTTTCTTAGCCTTCTGTCTGCTGTGTGGGGGGAGAGAGAGACAGACTGAATCTTTCCTTTAAAACTTAAGAGAAAAATGTGGCCTTTTTTTCTGCCTGGTAATATTTCTCTTCTTTTTCAATTCCTGGACCCTGGGCCCATAACCCTTTTGTTGGATTATTTGTAGTAAATAATTAGCAGATTTTAGTACACACAGCTTCAGCTTTAGAAATGTTAATTTCTTTCTTCATCTCTCTCTCATTCACCCCAGAATAATTCACTGCTGAGTCACTTTAAAGTTGAAGTAACAAAACATCTGTTTACTCACAGTTTGCAGTTAGATTATAATCAGACAGGCTTATATATACATATTGCTATACATTTGTATTATCAGCTCCTTCCATGTGCTTAGATGGTAATGGATGCTCACACCACCATAGATCCTCTCAGGTTAGGAGAGATCATGAGCTCCATGTGCTCCATGTGCTGCATGTGCTGTGTCTAACCCCCACAGGAAGTTACATAGCTGTGTGACCTCTCTAAGTAATTCACATCAGAGGTCACAGAGTAATCACAGAGAAATAATAGGTGACAGGCAATGCATGTAAAATACAATTACATTCCAACAGAATCCCCTCCTATATGCACATAGGGGGTGAATTCTATAAAAAGCACTCAGAAATAGGCACTGGAAAAAATTGGCACTGTGCGCTATTTTGCAAAGGGTGCCAGACTTACACCTGCTGAAACGTGCACCCAAACTTCAGTGAAGAGAAGGGCCACCACTCCTCCACAGCAAGAGGAAATGGAGGCAAAGAGAAGAAAGGAAAGAAAGAAGTAGGAGAGTAGAGGAAAGAGTAGGAAAGTATAAAGAGAAAAAAAGAATAGGGAAGGGGAAGGGAAAAGAAAAAATAGGAGAAGGCAAGAGAAGGGGGAAAGAAGATAAAGAAATGAAAGAGTAAGGGATAGTAAGAAAATAAAAAAAGGGGGAAGAAAAAAAGGAAAAGAAAATGAAGGGAAAGGAGAGGGGGAAGGGTAGGGAAGAGGGAGGAGAAAGGAAGAACCCCCCCCCCCCCCCCCCCACACACACACACACACAAACACAGAAACTCTCAACTCAGTCATTAAAGGGGCCAGGACCTGCTCACAAAGGAGGAGGAGACACACAAGAACAGGAATCTCACCTCCTTTAAAGTACAGGGGATATTCCTTTTTTCTTCCTTCTCATCAGAGATCTGAGAGGATGGTTGGTGCAAGGGCACCCCAGTAGATTCCAGCATCTGTATGCATGGTGCAGTAGTACTCTTTTATATATGTTTTGCTGTTTTTTACTGTACCTTTATTTTCCATGCCCAACAACACAGGCAGAGAAAAGGTCTTAAATAGCTGCAAAGAATGATGTTAAAAAGAACCTTCAAAGCTTCCCCCCCCCCCCCCCCCCCGCACACACTCTCTCACATTCCCCACAGTGCTCCCCAACATATAAAGTCCCTCACACTTACTCTCAAACTTATTTATGCACTGAAATAGTTTAAACTTGTCCCTTATATTACTGTACATAGTAATTTGATTTAATAAAATGCTATTCATGCTTTCACATCATCTGAAATGAGAAAATATTTTTGTTTTTGCAGGGCCCTGTATAAAGCCCACATTTCTGCAGTACCCGTATAAGTTATCCAGCCTGCATGATGTTATCTGAGCTACTGAGAATTCAAGCTCCTGTTTCGGCAGAGCTTATGAATTTGACTTTGTGGAATGTGTCATCGTTCACTGTCATCTAGGTTTACTCTCGACACCCCTATCTAAATTAAACTGTCTGTGCTAGACTTCAGCTGGTCTTCACCCAGTTACCATGCTACAATGCACTGCATTAAGTGTAACCACGGGATTATAATGCCTCATGCTGAAAATAATTAATATTGTGTTCTTTACAGTAAAGGTCACCTAAAAGGGCCTTGTATCTTAGTGCTCTGCTTGCCATGGTGGACATGATTGCTCATCAACTGAGAACATCAGTTATTGAGTTGAAATTATGGGACCTCATTAGGTAACTGGCTATACAGCAGGAAATCTGTGATTAAGCTTCCATTTCATGTGTTTTCTTCATCTGTTCTAAAGCGATCTTTTGATTATATCCTGTTCTAATTATAAGAGATGTATCTTTCATTATCAGAGTCCTAATTGTTTTCAGTAGCAGAAGGAATTTATGATTTTTGAATTACTCTGTGTTCTAATTAATATCCTTGGAGACTCTCACGTGAATCAAATTGTGCTCCCCTTTGGATTACAGAGAGAATCAAGACAGTCCGTAATAACCAACCAAGCATCACCCAGTGTACAATGTGTATCAGATGCTCTTATAACACTTTAAAACTGACCTCACTTGTTCCATGTATACTAAAAACTATTATTAAATATTTGTAAAATTTGCCATAGACTCCAACATTAAAGCTTGCCATGCTTTGTTGCAAATATTCCCAGGTTGCCAATGATTTTTGTGAATTTTAAGCTGATAGCACTATGTATTCTGTAAAGCCTAAAAAAAAATCTCATTAAGCAAGTAACAGTAGGGACTTGTGTTATTTTCCCATTTAATGGATGTTAGCAATATTATGCTAATGCGGCACTCCTGTTTTACTCCAGCTATAAACTTTGGTGCATTCTTTTGTTCAGGTTCTAAAAATGTAAGAGTGTTTTAACCATGTGATGATCATTTAATTGCAGCAATCTCACGCAGAGCTGCAGTGAGATTGTTTCTCTAACCACAGCATTTTATGGGAACAAGGTGGTGGTGGTGGGGTGGTTGTTGTTGTTATTATTTTAATTAGGGGTATGTTTACTAAGGTGCGTTAGTTTTTACACGCCTTTAAAGTTAAGGCGTGTTAAATGCTAACATGCCTATACATTTCTATGGGTGCATTAATTTTTAATGCGTGTTTACAATGCTAATGCACCTATAGCGCATCTAAGAAAATATAGGCAGTAATGTCTTCCATAGTATCCCACAGATCAGTCTAGAGACTTGTGGGTTATGTTCCTTCTACCAGCAGGTGGAGATAGAGAGAACAGCAAAGGTTTGCTGTATGTGGTCATGTGCAGCCAACTACACCTCAGTATTCTCTCCATCTAACACTTGGAAGGTTATAGCTAGTGCAACTCTGGATTGATCCGGCTCCTAGTACTCTCTGAGGATCTGGTTGAGGCCTGAAGTGGGCATTTGAGGTGCACATCTGGTGGTGCCAGATCCCTCCCTCTCTCCCCCCAACGTCCCCCTCCCCCGGCTGATCCACTGGTGTCTGTTATTGGAATCCAGCTGGCTGTCTCTCCGGCCTCTTTAAAAAAATAGCCTCGAAGTAAGCTTGGTGTTTTCTTTGCTTTTGGAGGACTCCTCTCTAGAACGGTAGTTCAGCGCGAGGGGGAGGGTCCGTTCTTTTGGCGGTCTGCAGTATGTCCGTGCCTTCAGAGGCTGCAAAGTGCTGCTCCCAGTGTGGGAGCCGCTGAGCAGCATCCAGGGAGTGTGTGGTGAGTATAAGGCGAACCGCGGTGGAAACAGAGTGCGCCTTAACTCCTCCGAGGCAGGCCAATGCATCACAATTTGGACAGGTGGTACATAAGTTTTGGCATGTGCTGTCAGTGCATCCAGAATTCATAGAGCGCCCTAAGGTGGCTTACCGCCGTAAATCAAATTTAGGAGAATTATTGAAAAGATCAAATTCTAGTGTAACGGAGGGCCAGCACTCCCCTTGTGGGAGTTGTGTCTAGTGTAGGCACGCGATAACAACTGAATAGATTAATTTTCCAGGTTCTGACAGACGCTACTTTTTAAAAGCTAATACTTCATGTAACAGCGAGAGGGTGGTATATTGTATTATATGCCCTTGCTCACTTTATTACATTGGCCATACTAAAAGAAAATTTAAAAGTTGGCTGGCAAAGTGTATTAGTAACTTGAGGAAACAAAAAAAAGAAGCGACGTTAGTTAACCATTGGTTAAACAGGAACCATAGTATTGACGATCTCAAATGTGTAGTGCTGGTACAAATAGCACCACTCACCAGGAGAGGTGATGTAAGTGCCCGTCTGTTTAATGTAGAACAACATTATATCTTTGAATGGGGTACAGTGTCCCCTAGAGGCCTTAATTTAGAGGTCAAATGGTTATGATCTAAGCTCTGTCATTTTGTGGGCAGGGCCAGCAGGGATATTTAAACGCTTACGTTGTAGCAAATGGTATAACGTATGAGTGTGTCGCTTTGCGTCCACACCTTGGAGAAAAAGTCCCGATGGTAAGTAGCTATTTATAAATATTGGAGGTGATATAATGCATTGAAATGAGATTCATATGTAGATGAGAAAAAGAGTCTGGTTTTTTATTCTATGTGTTATTGTAGATTAAATTTTAACTGCCAGATCTTTGACCATTCTTCTAGCTTTTGAAGATCCCTTCTCATTGTTTCTACTCCCTCCAGGGTATCCACTCGATTGACTATCTTCGTGTCATCCGCAAAAAGGCAAACCTTTCCTTCCAAACCTTCAGCAATATCTCTCACAAATATATTAAACAAAATGGATCCCAGCACCGACCCCTAACCAGTTTTCTATCCAGTTCACCACTTTCGGTCCTAAGTTCAGTCCTTTCAGCTTATTCACGAGTCTTCTGTGGGGGACTGTATCAAAGGCTTTGCTGAAATCCAAGTAGATTACATCTAGTGCACGGCCTTCATCCATTTCTTTTGTCACCCAGTCAAAGAAGTCAATGAGATTCGTTTGGAAGGATTTTCCTTTGGTAAAGCCATGTTGCCTTGGGTCCTGTAACCCATTGTCTTCTAGAAAGTTAAATATCCTTTCTTTCAGCAGCGACTCCATTATTTTTCCTACCACCGAAGTGAGACTTACCGATCTGTAGTTTCCCACTTCTTTCCTGTCTCCACTTTTGTGAAGAGGGACCACATCCACTCGTCTCCAATCTCGCGGAAACTCTCCCGTCTCTAAAGATCTAGTAAATAAATCTTTGAGGTTCCGCAAGGACTTCCCTGAGCTCCCGTCAGGACCTCCTGAGCTCCCTCAGTATCCTGGGATGTATTCCATCCGGCTTTGTCCACCTTCAGATTCTCAAACTGTTTATAAATTCTTTCTTCCGTAAACGGTGCAGCATCCACTCCATTCCCAGATATTCCTGTGGCAGCCAACCATGGTCCTTCTCCAGGATTTTCCTCCGTGAACACCGAAGAGAAGTAATTGTTTAGCACATTCACTTTATCCTCCTCACTCTCCACATAACCATTCTCAATATCTTTCAGTCTCACAATTCCATTCCTATTTTTTCTTCTTCCTCCAATATATCTGAAAAAGTCTTGTCACCTCTCTTTACATCTTTAGCCATTTTTCTTCCACTCACGCTTTCGCTAGCCATATTTCCCTCTTCGCTTCTTTCAGTTTAATCCGATAATCTTTTCCACGATCCTCTCATTGCGTTCTTTTGTATCTCTGAACAAAGCCTCTTTTGCTCTTATTTTTTCAGCTATTTGTTTGGAGAACCATATAAGCTTCCTGTTTCTCTTGTTTTTGTTTACTTTCCTCGCGTAAAGATCAGTCGCCATATTTACAACAGCCTTCAGCTTTAACCACTGATTTTCCACTTCTCCTATGCCTTCCCACTCCAACAGCTCCTTCTTCAGGTATTTCCCCATTTTATCAAAATCAGTACGTCTGAAATTCAGTACTTTGAGTTTTGTGCGTCCACACTCCGCCTTCGCCCTTACATCAAACCATATGGTGTGATGATCACTATTACAAAGGTGGGCACCCAACCAGATATTGGAAACACTTCCTCCATTCGTGAGCACTGACAGGTGCCCACAATCTCCCTACTTCTTTCCGATTCTGCAGACAGGACGTTCCAATCCATATCAGACAAGTTGAAATCTCCTAACAGTAGCACCTCCCCTTTCATACCAATCTTTTGAATATCCTCTATCAGATCATTGTCTAACTTCTCTGTTTGTGCCAGAGGTCTGTAGATAACCCCTGTGTGGATACAGGTTCCATTTTCTCTTTCCAGGATAATCCATAAAGCTTCCTTTCCCCAGGTCCCCCGCATTTCAGCTGCTCTGATATTGTCTCTCACATACAGTGCCACTCCACCCCCTTCGGCCCTCTCCATCCTTCCTAAAAAGACTTTAGCCCAGTATGGTCACATGCCAGTCATGGGAATGCTTGAACCATGTCTCTGTAATAGCAACAATATCCAAGTTTTCTTCAAACAGGGCTTGCGAGTCTTGGTCCTTTTTACCTAGACTACAAGCATTTGTGCTCATTGCTTTCCTTCTGCATAGTGAGTTTAGGTGTTTTTCTGTATTTAGATGACCTTTCCCTCTGCTATCAAGATTATTCTGGGGATGACTTTCCGAATTCCCTTGTTTCCTTGTCTCACCCCCGCCTTCTAGTTTAAATGTCTAGAAACATACTGTCTGAATTTCTCCCCAAGGATCCTTTTTCCCATCACAGAAAGATGATCATGAATAAAATCCAAACCGCCCAAAACACAGCATCCAGACTAATCTTTGGCAAACCACGATTTGAAAGTGCAACACCACTTCGTGTAAAATTTCACTGGCTTCCTATCAAGGAACGCATAAACTTAAAAGCCCACACAGTGATCCACAAGATCCTCCATGGCGAATCTCCAAGCTACATGAACAACTTGATCGATCTTCCAGCCAGGAACGGGTCCAAATCTTCTCGTACTTATCTCAATCTCCATCTTCCCAATTGCAAAGGCCTCAAATACAAAACCTACTATGCATCCAACTTCTTCGTTACAGGCAGCCAACTCTGGAACGCAATACCTCGACACATCCGAACAACCAATGAACACCTACCCTTCCGAAAGCTGCTTACTTTGTGTTATCTCTATGATACTCTGTACCACATCCTGTAAGCCGCACTGAGCCTATCATCGAGCGGGAAAGAGCGGGGTACAAATGCCATAAATAATAATAATAAATAATGTAGCCCATCATTACAGTACAGCCTGTTATTTTTCCATGTATTACCTCACACTCCTATGTAACTAAAACCTTCTTCTTTACACCATGACTCAAGCCACTTATTGAACTGCACTGTTTTGCGTAGTCTTTCCTCTCCCTTCTCACACGTGGGAATTACTTCAGAAAAAGCCACAGTCTGAACCAAAGATTTCAGTCCCTCCCCAAGCTTCTGGAATGCTCTCTGTGCTGTAAACTTGCTATTGTTGGCTAGGTCATCTCAAATGTATGAATAAGGAGTTTTTTTTAAATAAAGTTTATTGAGTTGAAATATAAAATATATCCTGGAAGCATATTCATACTATATGATTTGTTCTTCACCCAATACAGCATTAACTTGTCAAACTTGTTGCAACAGACCAGTGGATCCCAAACCTGTTCTACGGGACTCCCAGCCATTGAAATGTTCAGAATATCCACAATGAATATGCATGTCAGAAAATTAGCATGTAATGGACTCAATGCATGCATTACATCTCTCATCAACATTCATAGCAGGTATCCTGAAAATGTGACTGGCTGGGGGGGGGGGGGTCTCCCAAGACATATTTGTGAAGCATTCCATATCATATTCTGTAAATACATAGTACAATCTGATTCAAAATGAGATTAATTAAATGTATAGAGGACAGGTTAAATCTAGTTGGGTTGATTAAACACAGCCATTGGAGATGTTAGACCTAGAGAAAAACTTACCTAATTCATGGATACTACATGGGTGCTGAAAAGGGATGACAGATTTCTTACACTATTTCAAGACTGACCAATGGGCTAGATGGGCCTTAGGATGAGCTATTCTCCAGTTCTATAACTGTTTTTGCCACATGCCACTGCAGCAAGTAAAAAGCCCCAAAAAAGGGCATGGCCCACGTGTAAGATTATTCTTACCGTGTGACCATGCGGGGGAAGCACTTACTGCCACCTATTGAGATGGTAGTAAGGGCTCCTGCGTAACCGGGCAGCACACAGCACTGCCTGATTACCGCCGTGTTAGTGCCATGCTAGAAGTTACAGAATTATTTTCTGTAGCACCGGAAATGGGGTGCACTCAAGGCAGAGCTACCACCGGTAGCCGTGTGGAGCTGGTGGTAGTTCCGGGTTGCCATGCAGCAACCCTTTAATAAAAGGGCTCCAGAATGCAGCAAGTTTCACATGTCCTTGCCACATTTAGGTACCTGCAGTTATAAACGTCAATGACTGGTGAAACTGCGGACACCTAGATTGTAGGCACACTGATGTCGGGTCATGCTAGTATTTTATAACAGAATCAGGGTGCCCAGATGCCATTACTGAATAGGCTATCACTGTATGACACTGGGGCATCTAAAAAGGGGCACCCACTTATAGAATTGTTCCCTAAGTCTACTGGAGTGAGAATAGCGTGGCCTAGATGGGTGCTAAGGATCAGAGGGAGCTGGATTTCCTTAGATAACAAGAAGTTATGCTACGATGTGTGACAGATATGGTCCTGCTAATGTTCTGTCAAACTTCATACACCTGCCATCTGTCCTCTCATCTCAGTTGATGTTGGCCTTCCTCTCCCTCAAGAATCCTTTCTTTAAGATAAATGCCTGCAGGTGTAATCAAAGGGGATTAAATAGAAGAAAATTAAATGATAGAAGTGGCCAAAATGAAATAAGACCTGTTCATTTTCCAGAGTCATTAAAGATATACCAGGAAGTGCTTTAGTTGATCATTACAATATTTTTTAGGAGGCTAGAGCATGTCTCACCATGAACTGGAAGCAAGTTGTAATACCCAAGTAAAGCACTCCCTGTTGCATCTTAAAGCTTAATTATGAAGTGCCGTAGGCGTTAGCTCACCATGAGATAATACTTTTTTGTTGTGGTAGTTGTTGTTTTCTGGGAATGTCACTGTGCACAGTACAGAATATTACCAGTTCCCAGTTTTCATTAGTTTAGATTGTGTTTCTCTATTGTAGAACAGAAATAAAGGAAGGAAACAACCAAGAGCTAACTTTGGGGGTGGTGAAGAAGATGGTTATCCTCCCTACTCTCTTCTCTCCTGTAAAGAATCCCTATTCTTTTTCCTAGTAATGAGTCCTATGATTTGATGAATCTCTTAGAAATCACGGCACCATGGAAATATTAAAAGTGCATCTAGCTCTGGACATTGACTTGAAATCTAATACAACTGGGGATAAAATCTGGATAATGACAGCTATGACTGTGACTCCCAAACCTGATCCTGGAGGCACCCCATCCAGTCAGGTTTTCAGAATATCCACAATAAATATTCATGAGATAGATTTGCATGCATCTCATGAAATTTAATTGTGGATATCCTAAAAACCTGACTGGGTGGGGTGCCTCCCGGACCAGGTTTGGGAACCAGCTATGGTTCATTCTCTCTCTCTCTCTTTCTCTCTCTCTCCATTTCTTACATTCTGCTGTCTAAGAGAGACAATTAAACATGAAATAAAGAAGGCATTTGTTTCACTGGTCTTCACAATATATATTGCACGTTCAGTGCAAAAGAGAAAATGACAGGAATATTGAAATAGCCAATAAGAATATGACACAAAAATAATCTTAACTGCAAAAGACTTTATACCTCTTTGTCTCAATGCTTGGTGGAAGCTTCTTTTGCAGCAATAACAGTCGTGACTCATTTAGGATAAATGTCTACCACCTTGTAAAATGGAATAGTGCAGATTTTGCCCTTCTATTTTAGCAGAGTAGCTCAAGCTCCTTTAGGATGACTAAGAACACTCATGGACTGCAATATTCAAATCTTGCTACAGATTTTCTTTTGGATTCAGATCTGGACTTTGATTGGACAGTCAAGAACAGAGGGGCCCTTTTACTAAAGGGTTGCTGTACGGCAACCTGGAACCACCACTGGCCTACTGCAGCTGTCGGCAGTAGATCTGCCTCGAACATTTCCAGCACTACAGAAAATAATTCTGTAATTTCTAGTGCAACGCTAATCCGGTGATAATTGGGCAGTGCCCAGTTACCACCGGATTACTGCAGGAGCCCTTACCACCACCTCAATAGTGGCTTTTTACCCACTGTGGTATAAAGGCCCCTGGTGTGTGGTAAAAACTGCCCCCGCCACTATTACTGGGGCCTTTTTAGCACAGCTTGGTAAAAGGACCCCACAATGCTCTCCTTTGAGCTTTATCTTTTTTTTTTAAGGTCATTGCCCTGCTGAAGGGTGAATTTTCTTCCCAGTCATAGTTCTATAGCAGACTAGAACATAACCTGCTTATACTTTGTACCATCCACCTTTCCTTTGACCTTCACAAGCCTCAATTCAAAACGTCCCTAGAACATAAGGCCACCATCTTTGTGCTTTACTATAGGGATGGTGTAAGTAGGATGATGTGCTACGTTTCTTTTATGCCACACAAATAACTTATCTTTGAAAACAAAATCCATTTTGGTCTCATCAGACCACAAAACCTTCTCCTACATACATGCAATGCAGTGTCCGCTAAACATAGGGAGGATAATTTTATAAAGGGGCACCTATGTTTAATCACAAGACTGTGCCTATTTGAAGTTCATTCTATGAAGAAAAGTAGGTACCTGATTTTCTTTATGGAATACTAGCATAATAGGTCAGAAATGGGTCTGTACTTTGAGCATGAACACATGTACCAGCCAAAGAGCTGGTGTAAACGTTTGTGCTTAGATTGGTAAATAATGTGTAGACATAGTATTTCATAATGTACATGCATAAATGTGTGCCCTGTCCATGCTCTACTGAAATTCTGCTCATGTGAACGCTCACCTGCAAATCATGCACTACCAATAGTGTGCAACTGGATAAACACATTTAAACACATATGTGTCCACATACACGCACACCTTACTGAATTACCAGCATTAATGCATGTCATTTATGTCTAAATCTAGGTGGCCCCCTATAGAATTACTCCCAGTATGAGCATGATTCTTTAATGAGTGGAAGAGTAGCCTAGTGGATAGTGCAGTGGATTTTGATCCTGGGGAACTGAGTTCAATTCCCACTGCAGCTCCTTTTGACTCTGGGCAAGTCACTTAACCCTCCATTGCCCCTGGTACAAAATAAGTACCTGAATATATGTAAACTGCTTTGAATGTAGTTGCAAAACAAAAACCTCAGAAAGGCGATATATCAAGTCCCATTTCCCGTTCCCTATTTGAGATTCTACATGGAATGTTGCTACTATTGGAGATTCTAGATGGAATGTTGCTACTATTGAGATTATGTTGCTACTATTAGAGATTCTACATGGAATGTTGCTATTCCACTAGCAACATTCCATGTAGAAGCCTGCCCTTGCAGACCAGCAATGCGGCTGCGCAGGCTTCCGTTTCTGTGAGTCTGACGTGCAGGACGACAGACTCACAGAAACAGAAGCCTGCGCGGTCGCATTGCTGATCTGCAAGGGCAGGCTTCTACATGGAATGTTGCTAGTGGAGGAGTAGCCTAGTGGTTAGTGCAGTGGACTTTGATCCTGGGGAACTGAGTTCAATTCCCACTGCAGCTCCTTGTGAATCTGGGCAAGCCACGTAACCCTCCATTGCCCCTGGTACAAAAGAAGTACCTGAATATATGTAAACCACTTTGAATGTAGTTGCAAAAACCTCAGAAAGGCGGTGTATCAAGTCCCATTTCCCTTTCCCTTCTATATATAAGTACCTAGAGGGTGCCTGACTAAAGCCTATTCTAAAGGAAAGTAGACACCTATTTTCCTTTATAGAATAATAGTATAACCAGGTATAAACTTGCGGGCATATACATATGCCGGCCACCTTTAAATCTAGACTGAAAGCCCACCTCTTTAACATTGCTTTAGACTCATAACCACTTGTAACCACTTGCCTCCACCTACCCTCCTCTCCTCCTTCCTGTACACATTAATTGATTTGATTACTTTATTTTTTGTGTATTAGATTGTAAGCTCTTTGAGCAGGGACTGTCTTTCTTCTATGTTTGTGCAGCGCTGCGTACGCCTTGTAGCGCTATAGAAATGCTAAATAGTAGTAGTAGTAGTAGATATACATGCATGCGCCTAACTGTTGGAGATAGGTGTATTACTTAGTATTGCATAAGTTGCATACTCAACTGTGAGTCCAAACTGTATGTATATTTGGGATGTAAATATTATCAACTTCTTTATAGAATTATTCCTATATGTATAATCTAAATGGCATTATCAAATAGCTTTTTCTTCAGTAATGGCATCTTTCTTGCCATCCTCCTACATTCTATAGATCATATTCGTGGAGTAAATCATGAGATGGTTGAGCAATCAACACTTTCTCCGTGTTTCTGGCATAGAACTCTATAGTTCTTTCATATTGGTAGTAGACTTCATAGTGATGATCCTCAAAAGTTTCCTTAACCTACTGACATTGACTTTGGAGGCAGTGTCTGATTGAGACAGTGTCTTTGTGGTGCCAAACTGTTTTTACTTTAAAATGATAGAATTCATTATGTTCTAAGGGAAATTCAGACTATAGCTGCATTTCAGTTAAAACGTTTAATCACAACTGCATGGTTAAAAAAAATTTAGGAAAATAATATTACATGAAAATTCTTAGAGTAAATCTACGATCTGGAAGGGGAAACTAATCCACATTAGCCAGCATTACAGCAGGTTAAATAGGCAAATTCAAGGTAGTTGCAATAGTTCCCTCTTGACCAACCACAAAATTCAATAACTGTTTACAGTCTAAAAAGAGGTAAGTAGAAGTATGCAAAATTACCATATTTCTACAGAGACATTTTAAGAGAAATGAAGCCTCCAGGGCAAAACCCCTGGGCTTAAGAGCAAGGAATTCCTAGTACCTCTTCTGTGTTTCTCTTAAAAGTCAGGAAAATTTTGAATTTTCTTGTAATATTATTTTCCTTTCTTGGCCTATGTGATCTGAAAAAAGCTAATATTTTTCTTTAATATTAATGGATTTTTTTTCTTTATTTTGTTTTATGGCTGTATTTCCTGACATGTTGTAGTAAACATGGTTATCGTAAACTTTTGCTTAAATACAAGAATAAAAACAATTTTAATCATGATTAATTGCACAATTAATGGTATTTAATTTATTTATTTCCCACTCTGCAGCTCCTTGTGACTCTTGGCAAGTCACTTAACCCTCCATTGCCCCAGGCACAAAATAAGTACCTGTATAAAATATATAAACCACTTTGATTATAAACACAGAAAGGCGGTATATCAAATCTCATCCCCCTTCCCTAAAGAACTGATAATCTCTCTCCCTCCCACCCCCTGATCCAACATCTCTCCTTTTCTTTTCCTTCCCTCCCTCCTTCCCATTGCCCAGCACCTCTCTTTCCCTCCCTTCTACCACCATAATCAGTGACACAAACTTGGTGGTGAGCAGTACCATACTCTTCTTGTGTGGTTGCTGGAGCTCAGTGCCTTGGCCTTAGTTTCCACCAGTGGTCCTTCCAGTTCTGCTCTCAGGTTTGCAGCTCACTCCTTTTCTCCCACTTGGGGTTCAGCATCTATCCCATCTCAATTCCCCCACCAGTCTACCTTAAAAGTGGTCTTCTGTAGGTCCCTGGCAGTGGCAGTGTTGCACATACACTGCCTGTAGCCTACTCTGCAGGGTTGCCAGGTTGAAAAAAATTTCCCTACACAAAGTTAAACCCCGCCCCTGACGTAGCGCTGATGTCACTAACCCCACCCCCTATGTCACTAACCTAACCCCTGACGTAGCCGCCAATGTCACTAACCCCGCCCCTGATGTAGGCACCGACGTCACTAACCCCGCCCCTGACATCGTTAACCCAGCCTCTGCGGGGCTTCTATTAGACCAAATTGGACCAATAGAAGCCCCAGAAAACCGCCAAATCACCGCAATGCGGCTTTTTAAAAGCCACCCAATTTCCCGCAGCCCACAGCCAGCAAAAATTGCCCGCAACAGGCCGCGGAAAGCCGCCCAATTGGGTGGGAAAACCGCAGACCTAGCAACCTTGCTACTCTGTAGCTTTTCCTCTGGCCTGTTTCACCACCTTTGACATCACTTCCTGTTCCTGCATGGGTAACATGGGTCAGAGAGAAAGCTTCAGACCAGGCCACAGACAGTGTAAGTGCAACACTGCCACTGCTGGGGACCAATAGAATACCACCTTTAAGGTAAACCAGTGATGGGGGGGTGTTGATAGGAGATGCTGCAATGTGATTATTTTTTTAAATCATGATTAATAATTAATGCATTAATTACACAGTTAATTGAAATTCAGACACATTGAAATTTTATTAAAACATTTTGTCAGTAAGTACCTTTTTAATCATGTTATCCCAACATTCTTTCAGAAGCTCTGTTTTCAGCATGAACATAAGAACATAAGCATTGCCATACTAGGACAGACTGAAGGTCCAATAAGCCCAGTATCCTGTTTCCAACAGTGGCCAATTCAGGTCCAAGTACCCGGCAAGGTCCCAAAAGAATAACACAGATTTTATGTTGCTTATCCTAAAAATAAATAGTGGATTTTATCAAGTCCCATCTTAATAATTGGCTATGGAATTTTCTTTTTAGGCAGTGGTCCAAACCTTTTTTTTAAACTCTGCTGAGCTATCTACTTTTACCACATTCTCTGGCAATGAATTCCTGAGTTTAATTACACATTGCCTGCGTAAGTCTAGTAGCGCTATAGAAATGTTTAATAGTAGTAGTAGTAGTAGTAGTAATTACACATTGCGTGAAAAAAATATTTTATTCAACTTGTTTTATATTTACTACTTAATAACTTTATTGCATGCTCCTGAGTCCTTGTATTTTTGGAAAGAGTAAACAAGTGATTCATGTCTACCCATTCCACTCCACTCAGTAATTTTATAGACCTCTATCATATCTGCCCTCAGTCATCTCTTCTCCAGGCTGAAAAGCC
Source organism: Microcaecilia unicolor (assembly GCF_901765095.1). Taxonomy (NCBI): domain Eukaryota; kingdom Metazoa; phylum Chordata; class Amphibia; order Gymnophiona; family Siphonopidae; genus Microcaecilia; species Microcaecilia unicolor. The sequence goes on along the minus strand of NC_044032.1, from coordinate 275,201,768 downwards.
TTAGCCTATTTAGCCTTTCCCTATAAGTTGTCCCATTCCCTTTGCTTAGTGCAGTGGGCTGAGAACTTTGGGAACTGGGATCAATTCCCACTATAGCTTCTTGTGACTCTGGGCAAGTCACTTAACCCTCCATTGCCCCAGGAACAAAAACTTAAGGCCCTGTTTACTAAGCTGCATTGTAGGCGCGCAAACGTTTTAGCATGTGCTAAAAATTAGTGCACGCTATTGCTAGAGACACCCATAGGGATATAATGGATGTCTCATTAGCACGTGCTAATTGTTAGCGCATGCTAAAATGTTAGCATGCCTATAGTACAGCTTAATAAACAGGGCCTTTAGATTGTGAGCCCACTAGGGACAGAGAAATTACCTGCACATAACAAATGTATACCACTTTGATTATACCACGGAAAAGCAGTATATCAAATCCCAGTACCCCATAAGTAACAGCAGTGAGATAGGGGCTATCCAGTCTTTTGCACTGAGTGTCACATGTTTAATTATCTCTCAGTTAGTCAGAGGTCATATATGCATACAGTGCAAAGAGCTCCTGTCTTTCAGGAAACAGGTCCATTCCCTGGAGGCTAGAATAGCAGACTTGAAGGAATTGAGGCAGAGAGAGAGAGAGGTTTAGAGAAGAGATCTATAGTAGAGAAGTCCCAAGTTCCAGTCTGGCAATCACTGTACTGCCACAGGGGAGAAACCTCGCCTGAAAGGGAGAGTATCACCTTGGAGAAGCAGGAAGTTATCCTGTAGCTAGGACCTTCCCTCCAGGGAATGCAATATCCTCTGGCAACAAGGGCTAATTTCAAGAACAATAATGCTGACTGGTATCATTAACCTACTTAGATGGTTAATTTAGTATACCACTGAAAACTTGCTGAACTTAAAAGGTCTTCAAGTGTTTCTTAAAAGTGACAAGGATCCTGATTGAATACAAAGATGCCGATAAAGAGTTGCACAATTTTGTACCAGTTATATAACAAAACTAGATGATCTATGTTCATCCAATTTCATAAGATGGAAAGAAGGAAGGTCAAGTAGGTCTTTGGCTGCAGATCTAAATAGCCTTCTAGGTTGGTACATGCACAATCAAGTAGCAATTACAACAGGAACATTACCGTTGATGACCTTATAAAAATCAATAACAGTATTTTAAAATTAATTCACCATTTAGTGGGATGTCAATTAGGTTTAATTAAAACAAGAGTAATATGTTCAAAGTTAGAAATGCCTTCAAATAATACAAGCAGTATTGTAAGGTTATCAAGATACATTTAGGCAGATCTAACAATATTCCATTTCAATAGTCAAAATGGGGGAGATAATAAGTCTTTGCACCACAATCCTAAAGTTCAAGGAAAAAGAGTCTTTCAAACATTGAATAAATATCAGTTTTTGAAATACCAGATAAATAATTTTATTTACAAAGGATCTTGTGGTCAGGGAAGTATCTAGGATCACACCTGAATAATGATTTTCCTAAAGAATAGAAATAACTGTGAAAGTAACACATGAGGTTTTGCCATATTCAGTTTTAAGCGATTGGTTTTCATCCAAGAGTTAATAGAAAGTATGCACATTAAATAACGTACTTGCTTTCTATTACCTCTTGGACATTATTTAATCAGTGCTATCAGGTATAGACCTATCGATACAAATAGACAACTGAATATCATCTGTATAAATTTTATATTGTAGGCCTAAACAGCCAAGCAGCTTACAAAGAGGGAGCATAAAGATTTCAAATAATATAGGGGTCCTTTCACTAAGCTGTGGTTAAAAAGTGGCCTGCGGTAGTGTGGGTGGGTGTTTGTAGCGCATGCTGGGCCATTTTTAACCGTGGTTGGAAGAAAAGGCTTTTTTCAATGGGGCAGTAAATGGCCATGCACTAGAATTAATGGTAGTGTATGGCTATTTACTGCCTGAGCACTTACCACCACCCATTGACCTAGTGGTAAGGGCTAATGTGCTACATGTACGGTACTCATACATCATGTGTCAATATGTTCACGCTTCTGATTACCACCGGGAATGCCCCCTGCGGTAGAAAATAGAAAACTATTTTCTACTGTGGGAAACAATGAGTGCCAACTTCGACATTACCATTGGGTGGGAGTGCTAACCGGGCAGTAGTGTCAATTTGGTGCATACTACATGTGCAGTAACCCTACTGCCTCATTTTAAAAGGGCCCCATAGTGAATAAAGAAGAACCCTGTGACATAAACCTAGAATGCTGAGAATCATTTATCACATAGAAAGATCTATCTGTTAGAAAAGAGGAAAACCATGACAGCACTGCACCACATACTCTATCGACTCAAACTGTTAAGCAGAATTTCATGACGAATAGAATGAAAGGCAGCTGAAACATTATTAGCATCTTGGTCCAACTGTATAAAATGGGGCCTGGGGTATAATAACATTTCTCAACCATGTTAACACATGCTAAAGCAGTAACATGCTCTGACAAGAAAAACAAACCTTTAGTAAATCATGCACAGTAAAACCTAATGGCCTGATTGAAACCTCGCTTTGGCTACAGTTTGCATATATAAAGAGGGTTTTCAAGGCAAAACATAAATCAGCCAATTGTTTGAACTCAATTAGTTTAATATATTTCCACAGTAGTCATGTAGACTGTGAGCCAATAGTATCTTATCTTTTTCCACAATGTAGACCTTTATAATATAAAAACCAAAACAAACGAGCTGATTAGTTCAGCCTTTCCCTCTCTCTCTCTCTCTCTCTCTCTCTCTCTCTCTCTCTCTCTCTCTCTCTCTCTCTCACACACACACACACACACACACACACACACACACACACACACACATATATATATATATATATATATATATATATATAGCACACACACAGAGAGATAGGGGGGTTTCAAGGCAAAACATAAGTCAGCCAAATTGTTTTAAACTTAATTAATTTAATATACTTCCACAGGATTTTGGTGCAAAACACTAGACACAATATATAGAATCCGGGGGATAGTGCCAATTTTTTTTAGTTGTAAATTCAAGAAACAAATCCAAAATGAGGGAATACATAAAAAATATAACAACAAGAAAATAGAAAAGATAGAGGTGGCAAAAAAATGGAGGGGTAGCAGCTTTATGTGTAAAAATCAATATTAAAACGGCTAAAATGCAGGGACCTGAGGAGAGGAAGAAGTGATTTGGAATGTCTTAGAAAGAGAAGATGGAACATCCATCCACATAGGTGTTGTCTACAGACCTCCAATACAAACAGAGAAGTTCGACAAAGATTTGGTCATAGATATCCAAAGTTGGAAATGAATGGGGAGTTTTGGAGGCTGTATCTCTTCAAGGACATAAAAAAGACTTGAGGTGGTTAAAAGTAAGGTGGCATAGATGGTACAGAGTTTGTGCTGTAAGACCGGAGAGCTTGCATATATATACGCTAGAGAAAAGAAGAGAGAGAGAGATGATATGATACAGACATTTAAGCACTTGAACTGTATCAATATACAAACCTCTTCCAGAGTCATAGAAGTCATGAATGAAAGTTGAATGGATGTGGACTGAGGAGTAACGTCAGGAAATACTTTTTCATAGAAAGGGTAGTAGATGCTTGGAACACCCTTCCATTAGAGGTGGTAGAGTCAAAAATGGTGACTGAATTTTAAAAAATGCATGAGGTATACACAGAGGATGCCTAAATAGAAAGAGGATAGAAATACAACATGGCTGTTGTGTTATGTTGGGAAAGACTAAAGGGAACTAAGGCCAAAGCCAGACAGACTTCTACAATCTGTTTACCACAAATGACAAAAGACTGATTCTCCAAATCCAGCATGGAGGAACTTCGGCTGATGCTGGGTAGATTTCTACAGTCTGTGTCCCACAAATGGCAAAAGACGGGGAAGCATTATGAACTTTTGTGTTGTAGATGACTTTATTGTCACATGTTGCGAGTGAGGGTGCTGTGCAACTCAGGGGGGGAGGGGATGACATCTTGACTGGTAAGTTGAATATTACCAACAATATTTGGGGATGATGTGTGGTTATAATCAAGACTCCACCATGTTTGTCTGTCTATATGTTTGACATGGTGAAGACTTGACAACCAGTGTTTAAGCATGGATGACTGGGGCATGCACAGAGTGGAGGGCACAACTTTGACAAGCTTGTTGGGCAGGCTGGATGGACTATGCGGGTCTTTATCTGCCATCATTTACCATGTTACTGTGTTACTCAATATCAGCTACTGTAAAAGCAATTAAAGATTCAGACTTTAACATGCATTTATATTTTAACATTTTAAAATGTATTCTACGTTGACAGTTTCATGTGAAAAAAAAATATGACTCTCTGGATTTGTCTTTAATTCATGATGTTTGGGAAGAACCATTTTAAACTACCAATGACAATGTAGATTAATCTCTAGATTTGTTTCACAAATCTCCTAGGTCTGCTTGATTTCTGAATACCTGTTCATTGTACTGCAAGGGAGATATCCCCAGCCGCAAAGGCAGGAGGCAGATTTCTCAAGCCAGGGACATGATTCTTTATTTGGTAATAAATTACCCAGCTGTCAATAGGATTACATAGAATCCTTTTGCCCAGCTTTGAGGTTTCTTTAGGGAATTTGCACAGAGATGAAAATTGAATAAATGCCATGAATATGCTGCTTGGATAGTAACACTGAAGTTAGTAAATAGTCATCAGCATCAGCATTGTGCTATTTGAACATGTATTAAATTAGTCTCCATTATGAAGAGATTGCTTCCATTTTTCCAGGAATTTCACATGTAATTGTTGGGATGGATGCAATTTTATTTTTATTGTTTGATATTAGTTTTTAAATGTGGGTGTCTTATAGGCATATTTTCAAAGCACTTAGACTTACAAAGCTGCATAGTAACCTATGGAACTTTGTAAGTCTGCTTTGAAAATATGCCCCTTAGTGTTGTCTTTTTACATCATCTTGATGGTGTTTTTCCAAAGGGTGGTTTATAGTTGAACCCCTGTATTCTATATATGACACTCAAATCTGCATGCCTAAATGTGTGTGCACCCAAGATGTTCATGCAAATTAATTGAATAATGAGCTCTGAACCATCAGTGCTAACATCCAATTATTGATGTGAATTGGCATCCATTAAAATTTGTACCCACATTTTGGCTGAATGCTATTCTATAAGGCAGGGCACCCAGCTCCCATTGCACATATCTCAAAAGAGGCATGGTCATGGGAGAGGCATGGGTGTGTCAGGGGCTTTCCAAAATGTTATGCGCATAGTTAAGGAATACTGGGTCAGCACACCCAACTTGAGTGCCAACATTTACACCAGGTTTCAGCAGGCATAAGTCTGGTACCCAAAGTTAGAGTGTTCATCCTTTATAGAATAGCATATAAAGCCAGATTCTATATATGATGCCTGAAAACTCCCTGTGGAGTATTTATTTATTTACTTAAAAAAAATTATATACCACCTATAACTAGGTGGCTTCCATAAAAACATTCATAATCAACCACAATACTAAAACATTACTCAGCATCAAACAGCAGACTCATGTATAATTACCAAAACGCAGAAACAAACAGTTTTGTTTTCAAAAGTTTTTTTTAAACTGCTTATGGTCAGAGCATTGACGAAGCTGGCCAGATAGCTCATTCCACAAGGAGATTCCAGCTGACACAAAAGCTGAAGCTCTTTTTTCAGCAATTGCATTAATGCATCAACAATAAATTCCCACCTAAGTATTCTGTAAGCACTGCCTAGATTTAGGTGTCGTATATGAAATACGCTTAGTTGATATCCCATTTCCTAGAACTCCTGCCTCCATTTACACCAAGAGAAATGTGGCATAAATACCATAACAGTGCATGTAAATTTTGGAACGTCCACAAAATTCCCATTTCCCTACCCATAACCATGCCCATTTTGGATGTGTACATTAGAATTTAGTCACTCTGTGTTACAGAATACACTTAGCGAGTTATGCACGTAAATTCTAATTATTGCCTATTAGTACTCATTATTGCTTATTCAGTGCTCTTAAAAATGCTGATTGGCTTGTTAAGCCAATTAAGTTACGTGCATTGTTATAGAATACGCTTGGATTTTGGCGCAGAACCATAGGTGTAATATATAGAATCCGGGGGATAGTGCTAATTTTTTGTGCCATTTACAGAATCTGGCCTCTTTAAGTCAATAAGTAATAATAATTATTATTAGCAAAATATGTATTAGTAGCAAAAAAAAGGGGCAGAGGACTTGCTTGATACACGTATAATAGTCAAATTAACATACAAAGCGAGCCTTTAATCGGTGTACGTTAAGCACCTAAAAAATGGAAAACAACGGGGGAAAAGACCTCAGAAAGCTGTGGCTACCAGCTACAAGGCTGGAATAAACAATCTGAATCTTATTAACCACAGTTCTTCTCTTTAATCATCGGTCATAACCCCCCCCCCCCCCCCCCCGATCCAACCTTGGTGTGTAGTTACAATTTTTTGAAAATTTTCTTCTTGCATTTGTGCAAAATACTTTTGTAAAGACAAACGCTCTCCACCACAGTGCTACAATAATCGCTTGTAAATTAGACTTAGCTTGACTTGGCTATATTCGACCGTCCCAGACAGGCATCCAGACCCGACGGACCCGTTTCACCGTAGGGTATCTTTAGGGGATGGAGGATACCAAAATCAGTCAAAGCTTGACAATTCAGCTGAAAAAGTACTGTGGGCCTTGTTTAATGCGTATTATGTATTAGCAGGGCTTTTTTTGAGGGGGTACTTGGGGGGTACTGAGTACTGGCACCTTTTCCATTGTCTGCTAAAATTCACCCATGGAACCCAAGTTTTAATGAAAGAGCTCAGGCTCTACACACCAATTCTGCCTTGTCATAGGTTCTGTGACTGGTTGCAGGGGGCCTGGCTATTGTGGGGAGGGTCCCTCAGTTATTACCCCCACCCCTGAAGGGTGACCTAACATTTGAGTACTGACACTTTTTTCACTAGAAAAAGTGCACTGTGTATTAGCCATATTCTAGATTTTATCTTGTAAATATTTAAAGTAATTGACAGTTTCAACATATAACCCTGTGAATCATCATAAATGTTCAGCTTATCATAGCTCTTAACTGATGAGTGAGTTCATTTCTTCTCTGCTGTTAGTGTACCCTACTGATCATTGTACAGTATTGTGTGAATAAAGGAACTCATTCCTTATTTATGTGTTATGTTTGAAAATAAGCTAGTATAAAAGAATTCATGATTCTCTTCCCTTTTCCAAAGATGAGGCAGGGCACCAATATACACATGTGGAGGTAACGGTATAACAGAGCACTTAGCAGGAGATTATTCTATAAAGGAATGTAGACACCTAACTGGGTATATTTCTAAATAAAAGGTTCATTTAAGCACAAGCACTTACACCATGTAACAAAGTATTCTGTAAGTGTTTGTGCATAAGTAATAGACCCCCCCTGACAATTGCATACGATGGGCCCCTTTTACCAAGCTGCGGCAAAAGGGGGCCTGCGCTGGCATTGGTGTGTGTTTTTCACACGTGCTGAGGCCCCCTTTTACCGCAGCAGGTAAAAGGGAAGTATTTTTTTCTTGCAGGACATGGCCATGCAGCACGTAAAGCACTTGCTGTGTGTCCATTTCGTGAGGAGCCCTTACCGCCATCCATTGAGATAGTGATAAGGGCTCCCTTGCTAACCTGGTGGTAACTGGGCAGCACGCAGCACTGCCCAATTACCATCGGGCACACTCCGGCAATATAAAAATAAATATAGTAGCGTTGGATATGATAGCGCACAAGGGGTGGGAAGTACTGCCAGGCTGCTGCGGTAGCCCAGCGGTACTTCCTTTTTAGTGAGCGGTAAGTAAAAGGGGCCCTATGCAAGTTATGCAGCTATTTTAGGAATAGCAGTTGAAATTTTGAAAGTTATGCACGTGTGCTCACATTTTGCCAGGTACTTGTGATCTGGACTGGCCACTGTTGAAACAGGATATTGGGTTCGATGGACCCTTGGTCTGACCCAGTACAGAAACTTTTATGTTTCTATCTTTTTATGTTGATGTCTTTCCTATGTCATGCCTTCCTGTCTTTTTTGCTATCTTCTACCTTTTTCCTATCCTGTTATCCACACTTCCTATAACTCCTCCTGTTGTAGTAATCATATCTCCTCCATCTATTACTTACATCCCATCCATGCCATATCTGTCACGTTCCTCTCTGAGCATATCACCCAAACTCTCGTCCACTCTCTCATTATCTCTCGTCTTGACTACTGCAACCTACTCCTCACTGGCCTCCCACTTAGCCATCTATCTCCCCTTCAATCCTTTCAGAACTCTGCTGCACGTCTTATTTTCCGCCTGGACCGATATGCTCATATCACCCCTCTCCTCAAGTCACTTCACTGGCTTCCGATCAGGTACCACATACAGTTGAAGCTTCTCCTACTAACCTACAAATGCACTCAATCTGCAGCCCCTCATTACCTCTCTACCCTTATCTCCCCTTACGCTCCTACCCGAAACCTCCGCTCACAGGACAAATCCCTCCTCTCTGTACCCTTCTCCACCACCGCCAATTCCAGGCTCCACCCTTTCTGCTTCGCCTCTCCCTATGCTTGGAATAAACTTCCTGAGCCCATACGCCAAGCCCCCTCCCTGCCCATCTTCAAATCCTTGCTCAAAGCCCACCTCTTCAATGTCGCCTTCAGCACCTAACCATTATACCTCTATACAGGAAATCTAGACTGCCCCAATTTGATTGACTGCACATTTTGTCCATTAGATTGTTAGCCCCTTTGAGCAGGGACTGGCCTTCTTTGTTAAACTGTACAGTGCTGCGTAACCCTAGTAGCGCTTTAGAAATGTTAAGTAGTAGTAGTAGTAGTTCCTCACCTGCCCCGTTATGTTCCATTGCCCCGTTATGTTCCTCCCCGGTCCCGCTCTGTGTTGCACTCCTCGGGGAACATCGGACATCGGTCCTCGTGGCTGGCCCGCCGTTCCTGCAGCCACGCGCCTCGTCTCCGCCCTGGAGCACTGGCCATGCTCTGGAGGGGGTCCGGGTTTCAGCAGCTGAACGCCCGTGCCATCTTGGCAGTGCCGGTGTCCCGGTGACTCCTGTTCCGCCCCGGGGGGCATCCGGGTTCCAGCAGCAGAATGCCGGCGCCATCTTGGCAGTGCCAGCATCCCGGTGGCTCCTGCTATTCTGGGGACGGGGTCTGGGCGTGTGGGGGTCTTGCTCCGCCTCCGGCTGCCGGGATTGGACTCCTGCACCTTAGCTCCGCCCTCCTCCAGCCGCTCGCCAATTCAGAGCCTCCCTCTCCAGCTGATTCTTGTTGCTCCCGATGGTGGGGGCTATTTAGGAGCATCCACTCCATCCCTCAGCGCTTCGGCTTCTACTTTGGTAGGTGATAGCTGTGGTGTGATATCGTTTTCCTAAACTGTTTTCTTTTGTGACCTGACCTTTGCCTGAACACCGGATTATCCTCTGCTTGCTGCCTGACCTGACCTTTGCCTGAACACCGGATTATGCTCTGCCTGCCGTCTGACCCCTAACAACTCCCTGCTCGTCACCTGCCCTGACTTCTGCTTGTATCCAGATTCGTCCTTGCTGCCTGGTCCGACTGTCGCCTGAATCCAGGTTCCTGTCTGCTTGGTATCCATAGCCGCTTGACCCCTGCCTGCATCCAGAAGCCCTGTCGGCTGCAGGCACCTGGGGGCTCAACCCTCGGGGAATGGCGGTCATCACAGGTGAAGCCTCAGGGTTGTTCGGCTGCCCAGCAGAGCGCAGGTTCGAGTCTTTGCTTCCGTGCTCAGCCTGGGCAGAAGGACTCACGAACGCGTCACTATCAATCCCCATGCCTCAGTGGTGTCATGCAAGCACTCTGAAGATACGGAAGGGAGGGACACTTCCCTTGCAGTCCTGACTAAGGCCACTACAGGGAGGGTAAACAGAAGCAGGAGAGTGTACGCTTTCCAAAAATACTAGTATTGTGCACAACTTGCTAAGCGTAAATTCTAAGTTGCATAGTTGAAAAAGATATAACAGACAACATTCCACAGGAGCCACTGTTCTTTTCTTGGCGGGGTATTATAAATTAAACGTGACATCTGCTCCCACAGAGCTCCCCACCCTGACTCTATACTTGGACCCCTGAGGCAGGCGTTGTGTACGCTGAAACATGGCCCGTGTCGGGTCATTTACTAATAAAGGACTCCTGTTATCCCATTCTTGAAGGCCCAGTTGTGCTTTTTTCTGTTAGGTAACTAGGTGGGACATGGATGGAAGGTGTGTTGCTGCTAGAGTGCAGCAAAATGATGAAATATTTTGACACCCTTCCGACAGAACTTAATATAGATCTGGGTTTTCTAGCCTGTTATAAACCATAAAATTATACTGTCACCCTCCTATCAGCCATCCATCTCTCCCTGTCTCTCCCACCCAGCTCTCCCTGTTTCTCACTTAACCCTTCCCACCCTCTTTCTGTGAGACTGCCATTGGAATGCTTTTGTGTTTCACTTATATATTCTGATATTTGTCAATATTTGCTCATTTCTGATCTGGAGAAGAAGGGTTATCTTCAAAAGCTGATCAAAAATGTATTAAGTTAGTCCAATTAAAAAAGGTATCATCTTATTGTTATTTGTTGCATTTGTATCCCACATTTTCCCACCTATTTGGAGGCTCCATTTGGTTTACATAATACCGTAGGCGTACGCCAAGCCGGTAAAGAAAAAATACAAAGTGGTATGGTAGAATAAGATACTTGTGTTACAGACATATTTGGGAATCGTAGCGAGGAGGAGTTGCGTTATTGTCTTTTCTATGTTTTGTTTTATTTCTATTTATTATTACATGTCAATAAAAAATAATTTATGGTGGGTGTAGAATCTACATGGTTAAATCCAGATTTCTGCTGGATCACATAGGTACTCATCATTTAGAAAATAATATGCCTCCTAAAGTTAGGTGCCAGGGTGATGCACGCTAACTTCTGGATTCTATATAGCATGCCTAGAGATCTGCGCTGACATCCAAGTGTATTCTATAATGAGTAAGTTCATTGTTGTAACAAGCTAATCAGCATTGAAAACAGCACTTAACAAGCAATAATGAGCACTAGTTGGCAATAATTAGAATTTACACGCCCAACCCACTATGTGTATTCTGTAACGCAGTGCACCTAACTTCTAACATGCACAGGCAAAAGGAGCATGGTTATAGACAGGGAAATTGGTGTTTCATGGGCGTTCCAAACTTTATGCATCTAGTTATATAATATGGCCCAGTACATGTAAATCTATGCGCCAAGATTTATGCCACATTTTCGCTGGTGTAAATGGAGGAGCCTAGTTTTAGGCACTGGGGTATCAACTATGCCGGTTCCCTGCTCCCTCTGCCCCGAAACAGGAAGTGACCCTAACCACTACTCACTTGCCCTGTCCTTTATCCTCACCTATTTATTCCCTTAACCTTAATCGTTCTGTCTGTTTACCTGTCTTATCTAGATTGTAAGCTCTTTGAGCAGGGACTGTTTTTTTGTGTATGGTGTACAGCGCTGCGTATGCCTTGTAGCGCTATAGAAGTGATAAGTAGTAGTAGTAGTAAATAGGCGCCACTTATATAATACAATTAGTCAACACTGTTTTCCATGCGGCAGTTTTAGGCACCATATATAGAATCTCCCACTAAGTATGACTTCTACATCTGGAATTATCTACATAATTGTCATTATAGAATTCTAGTGTAAGTCCTATGTTACATGCCTAACATTAGGCACAAGCACTTATGCTAACTCAAAGGCTGGTGTAAATGCTCATGCCTAACTGCTTTCAGTTAGGTGTGTAACTGACAGTATTCTATAATCCATGCGCATGAATGCTAGGCAAGTACCTGACCCTCTCATGATCCTCCCAGGTTTACATCCCCTTACAGTTGTGAGCTATGGATTTTGGGCCTTATTCTATAAAGGTTATGCCCCTAAATGTATGCTCCTAAATTTTGAGCGTAATCTATTTTGGAGCATAGATTAGGCTTGTAATGTAAGAACATAAATTTAAGAGCATAAATTTAGGAGCATAAACTTTATAGAATAAGTTCCTTTGTGTGCACAATTTTTAGAAACCTGACTGAGGGCAGTAATGTATATAACTGCTAATTAATGCCAAATAGCACCAATTATAGCCAAAGATCGGTTGTTAACACCTATTACCGGCAAGTATACACTATTCTGTTACTCGTGTGTGTGCAACTTTCCAGCTCATAATCGAAAGTGATTGCCGGCCATTTCCCGACACAAATCGGGAGATGGCTGGCGATCTGGGAAAAGCGGCGAAAACGGTATAATCGAAAGCTACTTTTTTGACAGCATTGCCGCTTTCCTGTCGCCTCGCCGGCCAAAGTTCAAAGGGGTGTGTCAGCGGTGAAGCGAAGGCGGGACATGGGTGGGTATGGGCATGGCTACCAGATAGCCAGCTTTCGCCGATAATGGAAAAAAAACGGCGTTAAGCAGTATTTCGCCGGGTTTACTTGTTCCTTTTATTTTCACCACCTAGCCTCAAAAAGGTGCCCAAACTGACCACATGACCACCGGAAGGAAGCGGAGATGACCTCCCCGTACTCCCCCAGTGGTCATTAACCCCCTACCACCAAAAATCCCCACTTTAAACACTTTTTTTCCAGCCTGTATGCCAGCCTCAAGTGCCGTACCCACCTCCATGACAGCAGAATATGTTCTGTCCTCCGACAGCCTTTTCCTGCTTGTGATGTGGCTCTGGGGTGAGTGTGACACCTTTTCTGTTATTTGCACTGCAGAGTCACATCAGCAATGTATTGTGGTGGGTGTAGGTATTGGTAGTTGGTAGGCTGTACTCCCCTGGTGCTTTCCCCCTGCTTACTGGGTCAGAGTGTGCCCTCTTTTGTTTCCTGTTGTAGTCCATGCGGTAGTGGCCATTTTTGTAAGCCAGTTGTAGTTCCCTTTCCTGTGTTACCCACGTTAGAGAACGTAGTTCTTACCTTGAGTGGTGCTGAAAGAGGGCATCGTACACCATTGTGCCAGCTCTGACCTACTGCTCATCTTAGTACCAGGGGACTCTTTGCCAGTGGGGCACAACCTCTGATCTGCAGTTAACTGTGAGTAAACATGCTTATTCAAATAAAGGACTTTTTCAAAGAAATTAGTCTTCAAGTGTCAATTGGTGTGCCAAAGTTATACAGCAGCAATAAGTCCTAGAGGCTGTATGCAGGTCCCTGGAGCAGTTTTAGTGGGTGCAGTACATTTGTGAGTAGTGGGTTTGGGGGGGGGGGGGGGTTGGGAGGCTCAGCTCCCAAAGTAAGGGAGCTATGCACATGGGAGCTTTTCTGAAGTTCACCGCAGTGACCCCCCGTGAGCCCGGTTGGTGTCCTGGCATGTCAGGGGGGCCAGTGCACTAAAAATGCTGGCTCCTCCCACGGCCAAATGCCTTGAATTTGGCCGGGGTTTGAGATGGCCGACATAACTTTCCATTATCGCTAAAAAACGAAGCCGGCCATCTCAAACCCCGGCCAAATCCAAGGCATTTGGCTGGCTGGAACCGTATTATCGAAACATGTATTTCGCCGGCACCGTTCGATTATTACCCTCCACGTGTGCTAAGAGAAAAATTGAGTTCACAAGTTTATAGAATAGGTGGTGTTTGGATTTTGTGAATCTTGTCAGCTGAAGAAAAATCATTTGGTGAGTAAATCTTTGAAAATCTGAGAATTTTGTACAAAGAAAGATTCTCAGATTTTTTTTGTACAAAGAAAGATTGATGTATTCAAAAAAGTCTGATCTTTGGTACAAAAATAGGAAACCTGCCCCCCCCCCCCCCCCCAATCCTACTCCTACCCATGTTCAAAAGAATGTACCATGTTGGAGGTATGTTGTATTCCTTAATTTTGGTCAGTTGTTCAAGGGAAACAAGTTGCACTGCTCTTCAAATATGACAGTGAAATATGTTCTGGGCAGGCAAAATTCAGACTCATTTGCTCAAGCTAATACAGATGGAAATTAACTGTCTGAAAAATATGCCTCTAAATCAGGCAAAAAACAGTCACAATCTTCCATAGCACACATACGTTTAGCCAAACTCTGAAGAGTAATTTGAAAAGCCATGGTTAGGCCAGATGAGAAGAATAACACATGGAGATTGTGCACCAAGAGATCTGTGCCAAAATCCAAGCGGATTCTATAACAATGCATGTAACTTAACAAACTTAGGGCCCCTTTTACCAAGGTGCAGCAAAAGGGGCCTGTGCTGGCGTTGGCGCGTGTTTTTCACATGTGCCAAGGCCATCTTACCTCAGCGGGTAAAAGAGAAGTAAAGCACTTGCTACACGGCCATTTTTTGGGGGGGGGGAGCCCTTAACCCCACCCATTAAGGCGGTACTTCCTGTTTAGCGAGTGTTGGACTTACTGCTTTTTAGTAAAAGGGGCCCTTAACAAGCTAATGAGAGCTGATAAGAGCACTTAAGCAATAATGAGCACTAATTGGCACTGATTAGAATTTATGCACACAACTCGCTAAGCGTATTCTGTTACAAAGTGCGCCAAAATTCTAATGCATGCAGGCAAAAAGGGGTGCGGTTATAGGAGGGGAAGTGGACATTCCAAAAATTAATGTGCGTAGTTATAGAATGTGGAACAATATGCGTAAATCTACATACCAGGATTTACGCCACATTTTCATTGACATAAATGGATGCATGTACTATTAGGTGCTGAGATATCAATTAAGTGTATTCTATAATTGGTGCCTAAATATAGGCACTGATGATAGCATATGCTAAGCTGGGACTGATTTCAGCACTGATTTTTTTAGGTGCCATATATAGAATCTAGCCCATTATTTTGCACTGAAATTGTACTTGCTCAAAAACATGTCCAAGTACACTTTGTACCAATACACAGTTTTCTAAAGAAATAAACCTCAGACCAGTCCTTGAGCTACATCTAAGCAGTCTAGTTTTCAGGATATATATATATTGTACATGTGGAAGTTATGGCAGCCATTTTAGAAGGTCTGTTCACATTTTGGACATGTATAAACTGGCACTTAGATCTGTGTATTGCATATATGTTTAAATACTTATTTTATAAACGGAGAAGTTCCTGGCCATTTAAATTGCCTGACCAAGCTAACCAGACATTTTCAGTGGCACAACCAGATAGTGTGGATAAAAATATCTAGTTAGCGCTTAAAGTGAAATCAGCTATTTTTGAGCATTCTGGGGGTTGAGTCATTACATGGGGGATAATTTTTGAAAGAGAAAAATGCCCACAATTGGTATTTTTTAATTCTATTTTGCAGACGTGTATCTATGCAATTCATCTGCAATGTTTCCAAATCACAAGGGAGCTTGTAAGGGGAGTTTAAAAGGTGGGATTAGGACATGCCTAACACTTGGATGTTTTATAGCCATAATGGAACAAAACAAAAACGTCTAGGGTGAAAAATTCAATGTTTTGGTCTAGACCTGTTTTTCTTACAAATAAGATACAAAAAGGTGTCCTAAATGTTCATAAACCACTGGAGGGATTCAGGGATGACCCCTTTACTTCCCCAGTGGTCACTGATGATAAGAATAGGGAAAGTTTGGTTGAGAAGGAAGGGTAGGTAAAAGCAATAGTGGGCTGAAAAAAATAATAAATATAGGATTGGAGAAAAATTGAAGGATATAGAACAATGGGCAACCAATCATAGCAAAGTGGGTGGCGCTTTGGTAGTGAGCTAGGGAATTTTCTGAGGAAAGTATTTGGGTTAGGATTTTGGGTGAAGGGACAGTTTTGCCCTCCCACCTTCTTGCCTGCATTTTGGGAAGGTGGGGATAATGGGTTAGTATAAGGGTGGTGGGTGGTTGTTTGTCATAGTTAAAGTGGTGTAGTTCAGAATACATCCCGTTTGATGTTGAATGGAAGTTGGGGAAGGCATTCAATAATTGCATTTGTGTTGGGGATAAATTGAGGCTCATGTACATCACCGTCATGGACGTAAGAGTGAGGATGTATGCTTGGTCTGGCAGTACCACATTCCAGGTGAGGTGAAGTTATTACCATGGGGGCAATAGGCTACAGCATCCTGGTTAGTGCAGCACCATCGAACTGGATGATTTGTGAATGGGGTTGATGGGAGGATTTTGATATGTTCAAAGTTCGTGATGGATCTGAGCTTTGAATTTGGATTAGGCAAATATTTGGAGACGTATTTGTTTGCTAAATGTTAATAATTTGATTAAAGCCTCGGTCGGTTATGCCACACTTGTAGTTTTGCTTGTTCTTTACAATACATATGGAAGTATGATATGCGAGTGCCTATGTAAAGAAATCTCATGTGGAACATAAAGTTCTTAGTCAGCAACCTCCATATTTATCTGCACCTTGGGAGACATTTATTAGCTCACATCTCCTCCCTTATGATGATGCACGTATTGATTAAATAGTAATGCTTTCTGGTTGACCATTTTTCAATTAAAATGAAGAAATCTCTGTTTGTTGCAGATTCGTTTCTAGCAGCTCAACTTTGGAGCCGTGAGAGATGCTTGTGTCTATGACGAGCTGGAAGTATCATGAGCAGACACTCTGTTTTGACTTCACTGTGCGGCCAACAGCTTTGCATGGTTGATAGCAAGGATCAGACTTTTAGAACTAGTGTAACAGGTAAGACAGTTCTTGGGTATAACTGTATATTTGTTTGTTTGTTGTAGCTGTTTAGAAGAGACCGTGGGGTATTTTGAGGGGGTTTTGCCTTTAATATTCATTATTCCAGATGCTCAGAAATCGGCACAGGCCTCCTTTATGTACTCTCATAATAGCAACTGTCATCCTAATTGATGTTTCCTCTTCCAATCTACAGCTTATTGCACAGGAGTAAATCAGAGAGGTTCCCATCAGGCAGGTGCGCTAATAAAAGTGTTGGGTTGATAACTCAGAATTAGTGTGATCAAACAATGTTTGCCAAATGCTAGAGTATTTCCCTTAAACTCTGGCAAAATAAAGTGTCTCTTACTTTCCTGCTAACAACTAAATTAAAATGTCCACTGACTTGGGTATGTACCCAGGATATATTACATCAATTAGATTTCTCTGGTACAATTCTGTCTTTGAAAGAAGTCTTTATAAGGATCAAAGGAAAGATGAATTTGCTCCAAACATCAGACTATAGTATATTGTAAAATATAAAGGACAAAATGATGTCTTAAGCAGTTAAAGAAGATTGGCCTGGGTACTGTAAAAGAAATCCAAGTATAACGAGTTTATTGACCAGAATGTGTTGTTTGCTTGTTTGTTTTTTCAAACTGCCAAATGATTAAGGGTTTGAATTAGGAAGGTTTGTTTTACAATAGATACAAAACCGTGATAATCCATTACACCTTAGGCCCCCTTTTCAGTATGGCTTAGTATATGCATATAGAACCCACGTCCCCCATTCACTTCTCTTTAGTCACAGCCTAATGTAGCCTTGGTGCTTTATGCTTTCCATCATACTAATTGCAGTGGCTTAAATCTGGTGGGCCGATGTTCAGAACTTGGAGCTATCTGAAACAGCGCCCAATCAGTACCATGGGAGTAGTGCTGGAAAATAGATCCCCAGTGCTCAACTGTAAAAAGATGCAAATGATATGCACGCTGTTTGACTGAATGCAAGGGGGAGGAATATGCCTGGTGCATGCACACAAGAGTTTTGTGATAAACACAGCTCTTGTACGCATGTGTGAGGCAAACCTGGAAGCAAAGCACACACTGGCACCGTTCTCCTGCACCTTTAAATGTAAGGTTTTTTTTTTTCAAAAAAGCATTTTTTTTTCACCTGAGAAACTTATATTTAAGTGCAGAAAACAGGCACCAATCTGTGCTTTCACTTTTGGGTTTGCTCTGACTCGCATACATTCATCTCCCACTACCAGCGTTTAGAGACTTACAGGGGCTTCTTTCTGCATTCAAATAAAACCCAGCAGCTGTTAGAGAAAAAAATAGTGGGGAATATCCTCTTCAAACACCCCAATGCATGCTCCAAGCTGGTGTTAGGTTTTCAGCGGTAAGGGTGGCTTTGTTTTGCGTGCTGTTCTGTGGGCATTGGGAAGGAATTGGAAAGATCTTCGTTAACATCTGTTTGAATATATTTGCACGCTATTTGCGCTGATCTTTAGCATGCACATTGTCTCTTGCGCTAGAGCCCTCTTAGCATTCTGAGCTTACTAATGCCGGTGCTAGTCTGGCGCTAATCACCTCTAGCGCCGACCTTAGGTTTTTAGCATCAGCCCATGGGAATGTTAATGGGTGAGGACAAAGCTACTTCTCTTAAGCTGAACTGAGTTAACACGGATAACAGTGATTCCATCGGCTATTTATGATGGGACTCTTTTACTAAGGCCTGCCCAAAAGTGGCCTGCGCTGGTGTAGGCACGTGTTTTGGACGCATGCTGGCCCGTTTCCTGAGCACACCATGGAAAAAAAGGGGTATTTTTTGTTATTGTGCCGGAAAATGGGCATGCGGCAAAATGAAAACCAGCACGCGCCCATTTTGGGCCTGAGACCTTAATACCACCGAGCAGTATGTGTCCAGCATGCGCCAACTGCCAGTTATCACCAGGTAAGTGCCCCGCAGTAGAAAATAGAAAATATTTTCTACAGCGTGTTTTGGGAGTCCATCAAAAATGGAGATGCCGCCCAGGGCATGCAGTAGCCGGGTGGTAGTGCCAATTTGACGTGCAATGAATGCACGTAGGCACAGACGCGCCTTAAAGGGCCTCTATATTTGTAACCACTGAGAATCACTGTCACCTTCTAGAATAAGACTCCCTGCAAGATAAAATTCTAGAAACAATTGCAGACAAGTGTGAAGCTATCACTATGGCAAATGGCAGTCTTAGAAAATATATAAGTACATAAGTAATGCCATACTGGGAAAAGACCAAAGGTCCATCGAGCCCAGCATCCTGTCCACGACAGCGGCCAATCCAGGCCAAGGGCACCTGGCAAGCTTCCCAAACGTACAAACATTCTATACATGTTATTCCTGGAATTTTGGAGTTTTCCAAGTCCGTTTAGTAGCGGTTTATGGACTTGTCCTTTAGGAAACCGTCCAACCCCTTTTTAAACTCTGCTAAGCTAACCGCCTTCACCACTTTCTCCGGCAACGAATTCCAGAGTTTAATTACACGTTGGGTGAAGAAAGATTTTCTCCGATTTGTTTTAAATTTACTACACTGTAGTTTCATCGCATGCCCCCTAGTCCTAGTATTTTTGGAAAGCGTGAACAGACGCTTCACATCCACCTGTTCCACTCCACTCATTATTTTATATACCTCTATCATGTCTACCCTCAGCCGTCTCTTCTCCAAGCTGTTTAGCCCTAGCCTCCTTAGTCTTTCTTCATAGGGAAGTCGTCCCATCCCCGCTATCATTTTAGTCGCCCTTCGCTGCACCTTTTCCAATTCTACTATATCTTTCTTGAGATGCGGCGACCAGAATTGAACACAATACTCAAGGTGCGGTCGCACCATGGAGCGATACAACGGCATTATAACATCCTCACACCTGTTTTCCATACCTTTCCTGATAATACCCAACATTCTATTCGCTTTCTTAGCCGCAGCAGCACACTGAGCAGAAGGTTTCAGTGTGTTATCGACGACGACACCCAGATCCCTTTCTTGGTCCGTAACTCCTAACGTGGAACCTTGCATGACGTAGCTATAATTCGGGTTCTTTTTTCCCACATGCATCACCTTGCACTTGCTCACATTAAACATCATCTGCCATTTAGCCGCCCAGTCTCCCAGTCTCGTAAGGTCCTCTTGTAATTTTTCACAATCCTGTCGCGATTTAACGACTTTGAATAACTTTGTGTCATCAGCAAATTTAATTACCTCGCTAGTTACTCCCATCTCTAAATCATTTATAAATATATTAAATACTCTAATATTTTTGCAGCACTTTATTGAAACTAAGGATTTCAGGCATGCCTGGCAAACTTAGGGGTCCTTTTACTAAGCTGTAGTAAAAAGTGGATTTATGCGGCTCTTTGCATGCAATAAGACCATTTTTACTGCAGCCGTAAAAATAGGTTTTTTTTTCATTTTTTGTATTAATGGCCATGTGCTGATGTTGTCATTAGCATGCAGCCATTTCTTTAAATATTACTGCATGAGTATTTACCATTAGCACAAAATAATGTAGATGTGTTAACTGGTTAGCACAGGAATACCCACTCATTGCTCCTGACATCAGGGGCATAGCCAGACCTCGGCGGGAGGGGGGCAGAGCCCGAGGTGGGGGGGCACTGTTTAGCCACCTTCCCCCGCCGCTGCTACCGCCACCGCAACCCCCACCCCCGCCGCTACCGCCCGCCCTGCCGTCGCATCAGGTACCTTGCTTGCTGGCGGGGGTCCCCAATCCCCACCAGCCGAAGAGTCTTCTTCAGCGCCGGTCGACTCCAGCGCCTTCGTTGTATGATCATCTGTTTCTGATGCCTTACGTCCTGCACGGACTTCATGCACGGTGCAGGACGTAAGGCGTCAGAAACAGATGATCACACAACGAAGGCGCCAGAGTCGACCGGCGCTGAAGAAGATTTTTTGGCTGGCGGGGATTGGGGACCCCTGCCAGCAAACAAGGTACCTGATGGGGCGGGCGGTGGCGCCCGGGGGGGTAAAATGTAGAGGGGGCCAGAGCATAATCTGTGGGGGGCCATGCCCCCCTTGGCCCCACGTAGCTATGCCCCTGCCTGACACTTTCCCTCAAAAAAAGAAGACTACTGTTTTAGCGCATGGTTAGCAAGCACAGTTTCAAGTGTAGTGCATGATGCTGTAGTACCTCTTGTGCTACTCCATTTTGTGCTGCATTAGACACGTTAGAACCTAACACAGCTTAATAAAAGAACCCCTTATTTTATTTTGTGTTGACATTGTAAGTAGTATACTATTTTTGTATTGTTATTTGACTATTTTTACTGCAGTAATTGCCTATCGCTCATGTTTGATCTATTCTTACTGTACACCGCCTTGAGTGAATTCCTTCAAAAAGGCAGTAAATAAATCCTCATAAATAAATAAACAGTAAATATCTCATGAAGTGGAATAGAGCTGTTATGAATGGACAACACATTGATTCACAATTCTTGTTCCTCCTTTGTGTAGCAGAAAAAGCTTTCTAATTCTTTTTTTTATATAAAGATAATCTTCAAAATTGATGCTGGTTTCCTAGACTTACTAACTTGTGTTAACATGTATTAAATTTAATTTAATACTTATTAATGCAAATAATTATGTCACACTGTAAATAATGCATGTTAAATTGCATTAAAGCTCATTCATGTTTTAACACAGGTAAGTAAATCTAGCCCTTAGGGGCTATTTTGCTAAACCACAATCAAATTTGTAGTTACGGTGGTTTAATTTTACACAGCAACCAGTAGAGGTGGAATCATAATTTTCTTATTCTGATCCCATGTTAAAGTGCAAATTAGCACACCGTTCATGTTCACAGTTAACACATAGCACCTTCTGTGTAGGAAGTGATTAGTACTCCTGTATTGACTGTATGTTAGATGGTGGGAGGGGGAGGGTTCATATATAG
Source organism: Microcaecilia unicolor (assembly GCF_901765095.1). Classification (NCBI taxonomy): domain Eukaryota; kingdom Metazoa; phylum Chordata; class Amphibia; order Gymnophiona; family Siphonopidae; genus Microcaecilia; species Microcaecilia unicolor. The sequence continues at coordinate 275,180,165 of NC_044032.1, read as the reverse complement.
CACGAAAAAGATCCATGCTGAACCCCTATTCAATAAAGAGAGCAGAACCTTTATAAAATAGGGGCTCGGTGCACAAGTCATGCTTAACTGTGGGTGCAGGATTCATGCCTCACAAAAGCTGATGTAATTACCACATCCAAGTTAAGCACAGATGGCCGTTATTTTGTAACACCATGCCTAACTGCTTGGAATGCCCCTGACTTGCCTATGCCCCACCCATGGACACACCCCCTTTTCTAATGCACATGAGAACAGTCGGGCGTGGTTATTGGAGAAGTGCGCACAGGGGAGATCCACATGCAACCCTTAAATTAGGATCAATTAAGTGCTTATTAACAGCACTATTTGATTGTTAGTTCCAATTGAGATGATTATTTTGCATGCGGATCTTAGATCTGCATGCAAGTTCCTGTGCCCAACTTCGGTTGACTTATACAGAATGCAGGATTTAGCGCATGGTATGTGTAGCGTGCTGATTAATGCTTCCATGACCATTCTTTGCCTAACCCACACATCCCTTACCGCCATATTCTATATATCATGCCTTGTGTTCTGCACCTAAATCTAAGCGTATTCCTTAAAATGTGTGGAACTTAATTGGCTTAACAAGCCAATCAGCATTGTTAACAGCACTTAAGCAATAATGAGCACTAATTGGCAATAATTAGAACTTACACGCATAACTTGCTAAGCATATGCACCTAAATTCTAAAGCACACAGTTCTAAAGGGGCGTGGCCACGGGCAGGGAAATAGATATTTTGTTGGAGTTCCCAAATTTTCGTGCATTGTTATAGAATATGGCCCAGTCTGTGTAAATCTACATGAAGGGATTTACGCCACGTTTTTGTTGGTGTAAATGCATATGCATAGTTTTAGATGCTGGGATATCAACTAAGCGTATTCTATATACTGCGCCTAAATCTTATAGAATACACTTACGCGAAAATGATTTCTGCGTGGATTTTCCAGGTGCCATAAATAGAATCCCCCCCTTAACGTATAGTTTACTGCATGGTAACTGCTATAATAATGCAAAATTGCTTAGGGCCTTATTCTATAAAGGTTATGCTCATAAATGTACATTCCTAAATTTATACTCCTAAATTTATGAGCATAATTTATGCTCCTAATTTTACGCTTGTAAATTTACGAGTGTAATTTATGCTCCTAAATGTATGCTAAATCTATGAGCATACTAGGCCCGAAATTAGGAGCATAAATTTAGGAGCATAGAATACGCTCATAATTTAGGTGCATAAATTTAGGACCATAACCTTTATAGAATAAGGACTTTAATGTAGATATGTGTTAGCAGTTACCAGTTTAACCCCCAGATTCTATATATAGCACCCAAATTTGGTTGCACTGCTGAGATGGGTGTACAAATTAATTGGTTAATGAGCTCTTAACCATCAATAATTGGATGCTAACAATTATTCAAGTTGATTGGCACTCTTTAAAATTTGCAGCAACATCTGGCCGCACGTTATTCTATAAGGTGTCCTTTTACAAAGCCATGGTAAAAAGTGGCCTGCGGAAGTGTGGGCGCATCTTTTGGGCACACACTGGGCCACGTTTTACCACAGCTGGAGAAAGGCCATTTTTTTAATGGGCCGGGAAATGGGCGTGCGCAAAAATTAAAACTAGCGTGCACCTATTTACGGCCTGAGTCCTTATCACCAGCCATTGATTTAGCGGTAAAGGCTCACACGTTACCCGTGCATTAACCATGCAGCGCATGCCAGCTTGCTGCTGATTACCACCAGGAACACCCTCCGTGGTAGAAAATAGAAAGATATTTTCTACTGCGGGATTTGGCACACTCCAAACTTGGAATTACCACTGGTGCACTTGCCACTCCGGTGGTAGTGACGATTTGTCGCATGCTACCCATGTGCTAGCACTCCTGCAGCTTTGTAAAAGGGCCCCTGAGGCAGGATGCTTAACTCCCATAGCACATATTCCAAAAGAATGCATGGCCATGGGAAGGGCATGAGTGTATCAGGGGCATTCTGAAAAGTTGTATGCATAGTTAAAGGATACTGTCTTTGCACGCCATTTTGTAGGTGGTAAGGGCTCACATGCTAATCACGCTCTAGTCAGGGCATGGCAATGTAGCTGCATTAACTGATAGCGTAGTCATACCCACTCTCCACGCCCCAGACACATCCCTTCAGCCAAAATATAACTTTTAAGATTTTAGTATGTGGATAGTGCACACATCGTAATTTTACCATGGGGCGTCTTGGCATACCCCCCATGGCACGCCCTACCACAGCGTGGTGAAAGGACCTCTAAATGTGCTTCTTGGATTTTAGTGCAGCAGATAAGTATTCCAGGACTAGAAAATGCAGTTTTGCTTTTAAAGTAAAGAACACCTTTTTTTTTCATGCATCCCTTGCCATTCTAATGAGACTCTATGATGCTGTCTTAGTTAAATCGACTGCTCCATGATTGGTTGCCTCATAACATTTTGACAGTGCATTGAAAAACTTCCACGCATGGCCATATGATATTTTCTGCCAAATCACCACCTTTATGTTACACTTTTCTCAACCATGCTCTAATACTGTCAAATACATCTACTGAAATTTTTTAATAGAATATGCCTACCACATGTAACATGGAAATCCAATTTCTTTCCAGTACACTAGGGAATCAGGAATTAAAAAACAATAATTACAATAAGAGGTCTTTTTGAAAACTTGATTGCAACCTTCAAACCTATTTATAATTTCTGCCTTCTGAACACAAGATGTGAACTGCTTAATCACAATATTTGTCACAAGGCATTTCACCAACGCAGTGATGCCTGAATTACTGACTATAGAAGCCTATCACCAACAGGACAGACATAAAATCTAGAATAGAAGACAAATTATTAATCGGGGTTATGTAGAATTGCAGATGATAAGCATTGGATACAGGAGGGAATGGCTAATGTTCATGATTGCTGCAAGATCACTCTTTGGACATGCCACATGACCCTCAGTGATGCATGCAGCTTAGGTAATTTATTTGAGGAAGCCTAGTCTAATACCTAGAACGCTAAAAGCTCCACACAAAAAAGGTCACTAGGGGGCCCTTTTACTAAGGCGTGCCGAAAAATGGCCTGCGCTGATGTAGGCGTGTGTATTGGATGTGCTCAGGTCCATAGGAGCCAACTTTTCAAAATCATTGGGGGTGCTAAGCCCAATGGAAATAACCCTTCCCTGGACACACACATGGAATTTTCTCAATACTGGGGGTGCTCTAGCACCCACAGAGCCGGCTCCTATGCGTAGGTCCATTTTTCAGCACACCTGCAAAAAAGGCCTTTTGGGGGGGGGGGGGGGCCCAAAACAGGCGTGCAGCAAAATAAAATTTGACGCGTGTCCATTTTTGGCCTGAGACCTTACCGCAACCCATTGACTTAGCGGTAAAGTCTCGAGCATTTACTAGGTGGTAATCGTCAGTGCACGTACACTGCCGATTACTGCCTGGTTAGTGCCGCGCAGCCGAAAATAAAAAACATATTTTCCAACGCACGTATCGGACGAGCGTAAAAATTAGAATTACCACCCGGAGCCAGTAGATTTCTTACTCATTAACTTTATGCAAGTGTGAAACAGCACTATTCACTGATAAATGGATAAGACATATATTTAATTTTAGCAGGAAACAGAGAGGGTCTTCGGATCCACGACAAAAGCAGAAACAGCACAAAGTGGATTCAAATAGTAATAATACAAATGTGTTTATTGAAAACAATCACCCGATGTGGTCCATGTTTCGCCCAATCAAGGGCTGCCTCAGGGGTACAAAATAAATCATAAAAACATATAGGGCCCCTTTTACTAAGCCGCGTAGGTTTCTACATGTGCCAAAATGGACTTACTGCATGGCTCTTATGGTAATTTCATTTTTGGCGCATGTCCACTACACACATCTGAAAAATAATTTTTATTTTCGGACGCGCATAGTGGACATGTGCCAAGTAGCATCTGACGTGCGTAGGTCCTTACCATCCAAATTCTTTACCGCTAGGTCTATGGCTGGCAGTAAGGTCAAAGATCCAAAATGAACACGCAGCCTTTTTTACAGGCACGCTGAAAAATGATTCTGCGCGTGCCCAAAACCCAGGCCTACACTACTGCAAGCCACTTTTCAGAGTGCCTTTCTGAAAAGGACCCCATAGATATTAAATACATAAATTTAAACTATAAGTTTAAAATAACAATGATTAAAAATATACATTGTACAGCATGTAGAGTGTAAGGAAACCAGAGAAAATTATGTGTACTAAACATAGTGAGCATAACCATAGGTATTTACCCTGGGCTCTGTATAGCGCACCTAGAGATCTGCACTGAAATCCAAGCATATTCTATAACAATGCATGTAACTTAATTGGCTAATCAGTGCTGATAACAGCTCTTAACAAGCAATAATAAGCACTAACTGGCAATAATTAGAATTTATGCGTATAACTTGCTAAGCTCATTCTGTAATGCAGTGCACCTAACTTCCATCACACACAGGCAAAAAGGGACATGGTTATAGGTGGGGAAATGAGCATTCTAAAATTTACATGCCTAAATCTACGTGCTGGGACTTATGCCACATTTTCATTGGTGTAAATGGAGGCGTATAGAGTTAGGCACTGAGATACCAACTGAGCGTATTCTATTTACAGCGCCTAAATCTAGTCACCGCTTATAGAATATGCTTAGTCGGCATTGATTTCCACACCAATTGTTAAGGTGCCATATATATATATATATAGAATCTTCCCCTTAATGTGGAATATAAGAAAAAATAAAACATGTAAGATATTTTATTTATTTATTTATTGCATTTGTATCCCACATTTCCCCACCTTTTTGCGGGTTCAGTGTGGCTTACAATATGAGTTAGATGTTGGAAATACAATTTGTTACAGATTGGTTATGGATTACATTGTGCAGAGTTATGCGAAAAAATTGAGGTGTCGTTAAGGAATGTAACAATGGAGCACAAACATTGAAACTTTGGAAGGAAACAATGGGAGCTTAGAGGGCGATAAAAGGCATGAAGACATATGGTATATATCTTTCTGTGAGTAAAGGTATGAATGATGTGATAATACGGGAATGAGAGTTCAGAGGTGAATGTATGATGCATTAGTGAACAGTAAGTGTGGACTTTATGTGTTTTGGTTCTTTCCATAAATCTTTTCGAAAAGATATGCATTCAGTGATAATAAAAAAGGCTAAGAACTTAGGATCAGGCTGTGTCATAAAAATCATGTATAAAGTGTCCAAGATGCTCACAAAAAAAATCAGACATAAAAGTAAAAATAAAAACTGAAGTATAAGAAGCCAGACATGTGGTATGTACTTTATTCTCTCATATGTCTGTCTGATTTTTTGTGAGCACCCTGGTCACTTTATACATGATTTTTATGGCACAGTCTGGTCCCAAGTTCTTAGACTTTCTTGTATTACTGAATACATGTCTTATATGTTTTATTTTTTTTTCTCATATTACACATTAAGGGCCTCTTTTATTTATTTATTTATTTATTTATTTGTTTGTTTGTTTGTTTGTTTGTTGCATTTGTACCCCACATTTTCCCATCTATTTGCAGGCTCAATGTGGCTTACATAGTACCGTCAAAGGTGTTTGCCCAGTCGGTGGATAACAAATACAAAGTTGTATAGTGATCGTATGAGGTATAAGTGGAGGGTTGGAATGGATGAAGATTGTGTAATGTCCTGTTCAATCATAGTCATGCTGTGTTGGTAGGTGAAGAGGGTTACGTGGGGTCGTTGGGGTAGGTCTTTTTGAAGAGGTAGGGTTTTACTGATTTCCTGAAGTTCAAGTGGTCGTGGATTGTTATCACAGCTTTTGGGAGCCCATTCCATAGTTGTGCGTTTATGTAGGAGAAACCGGCTGTGTAAGTTGTTTTGTATTTCAGTCCTTTGCAATTTTTTCAAGCCACGCTAGCGGTTTGTCAGCATTGCCCACCAGGAATGCTAGCGTGGCTTGATAAAAGAGTCCCTAACTACCTTTGGTTATGCTCTTCATGTTTAGTACACATAATTTAATCTGGTTCCCTTACAAACTGCATGATGTACAGTATATATTTTTAGTCATTATTATTTTAGACTTATATTTTTAATGTACGTATTTAATATCTATGTGTTTTTATGATTTATTGTATAGTTTTGTACCCGTTGTTAAAAGGCTGCCTGTCAGATATTGAATTGTGTAAGGTTTTGGTTTACATTTATCAATTTCTTTATCAGGGAGGTCCGAAGTATTTGACAGGTGTCCTTCAGTTTTATGACCCACCACATGATTTACATTCTGCAAATGAGAGGAAGCTATGGGCCCCTTTTACCAAGCTGTGGCAAAAGGAGGCCTGCGTTGGCTTTGGTGCGTGTTTTTCACACGCGCTGAGGCCCCTTTTTACCACAGCAGGTAAAAGGGAAGTCTCTCTTTCCTGCAGGAAATGGCCATGTTGCAAGTAAAGCACTTGCCATGCAGCCATTTCGGGCGGGGAGCCCTTACCACCACCCATATATTTTTGTAGCACCGGATATAACGGTGCACTAGGGGTGGGAAGCAGGGGCGTAGCTACATGGGGCCATGGGGGCATGGGCCCCCACAGTTTACTCCCTGGCCCCCTCTACATTTGACCCCCCCCCCCCGCCGCCACATCAGGTACCTTGTTTGCTGGCGGGGATCCCCAATCCCCGCCAGCCGAAGAGTCTTCTTCAGCACCGGTCGACTCCCGTGCCTTCGTTGTGTGATCATCTGTTTCTGATGCTTTACGTCCTGCACCGTGCATGTAGCCCCGTGCAGGACGTAAGGTGTCAGAAACAAATGATCACACAACGAAGGCGCCAGAGTGGACTGGCGCTGAAGAAGACTTTGGCTGACGGGGATTGGGGACCCCCACCAGCAAACAAGGTACCTGATGCGGCGGCAGGGCAGGGGGTGGGCGGGTGGCAGCAGGGGGGTGCTGTGGCGGCGGCGGTGGGGGACGGCGGCGGGGGAGCAGCTAAACAGTGCCCCCCCACTTGGACTCTGGTCCCCCTCTCACCGAGGTCTGGCTATGCCCTTGGTGGGAAGTACTGCCAGGCTTCTGCGGTAGCCCGGCAGTACTTCCTGTTTAGCAAGTGGTAAACCCACATTGGGCTTACTTCCGCTTACTAAAAGGGGCCCTATGTGTGCCTGCTAGAACCACTGTTTATTAGGCAGAAACAGCAGCTTGTGCATTTTCAGTAGTGGTCCCTAAATTGTGAATGGGTTGCCCGGCTATGTGTGTTTCAATTCATCACTACAGCAGTTTAAGAAAGCCCTTAAGACCCATTTGTTTGTTTAAGCGTTTCTCACTCTTGAAGCTTAAATTCTGTCAGTCGATATCTTCTAATGTTTGATGCTTTGTAGGCAGATTCTGTTTAGTTTCTTGGGATTGTATAGTTTTTGTTTTAATGTATGTTTATTATGTAAATTGCCTAGTTTTAGGTGAGGTATACATTTTTAAATTAAATACATAAATAAATAATTGGGAAACGAAAGGGAGAGGGGGAAATGGGACTTGATGTACCACCTTTTTGTGGATTTTGCAACTACTTTCAAAGTAGTTTACATAGTATATACAGGTACTTATTTGTACCTGGGGCATGTCGGGGGGGGGGGGGGGGGGTGTTAAGGGCGGGATGTGGGTGTTTGGAACAAACAAAACTGTCCAGGACCAAAACTAAGACATTTTGTGCTAGACTTGTTTTTTATAATGAATAAGGCACAAAAAGGTGTCCTAAATGACCAGATTACCACTGGAGAGAATCAGGGGTGATCCCCCAATAACCTCCCAGTGGTCACTGACCCCTTCCCACCCCCAAAATATGTGAAGAAAAATATGACTTACCAGCCTCTATGACAACCAGGTTAGGTCTTTTAGAACAGCATGCAGATGTCTGGAGTAGTGTGGTGGTCAGTGCAGTGCACCATGGAGTAGGGGACTCAGGTTCCTATATCCCTCTACCTATCAGACTTGTGGTGGAAACTGTGACCCCTTCCAAAGTCACCAAGACCCTACTGTACTCATATATAGGTGTCCTCTTCAACTTTAAGGTCTATTGTAGTGGTGCACAGTGGGGGGGGGGGGGGGGGTTAGTGGGTTTTAGGTGGGTTTTGGATTTTTCAAGGGACAAGATAAGGGAGCAGAGGTGAGATGTGTGCCTGGGAATATTTTTATGAAGTGCACGGAAATGCCCTCTAGGGTGCCCCATTGCTCTGCTGGGATGTCTGGAGGACCAGCCTACTAAAAATGCTGGCTCCTGCAACATCCCAATGGCATTAATCTCTACATTTTGCACATATGTATTTTTATTTCAAAAATTGACCAAAAAAACCTTGTTCAAAACAGTATTTTCAAAAATGACCTCCTTTCCTATTCAGATTTTGTCTGACTGCAATTAATAACTGGATGGTACCAAAGAAATTTCAACTGAATTCTTCTAAGACTGAATTTTTGTGGGCCCATGAAGAGAGTTGTCTCTCATCCTACCCTGCTGTGGGATGGATCTACTATAGTAGCAAAGGATCAAGTACTTCGTTCAGGGGCTTTACTGGATTTAGGGTCAATATTAGAAAGACATGTTTCTCATATAGTTAGTTCCTCTTTTTATTATATACATCAACTTCACAAGATTTATTCCTATTTTACCTTTTCTGATTTTGTTCAACTCTTTTATACCTGTATGATTTCATGTATTGATTATTATAATATGCTGGTTATAGGATGCCAGTCGAAAGCCTAGAGAGTGTGTTCAAAATGCTGCCACTCTGCTTCTGACAAATTCTGGATCGAGTAGCCATATTACACTGATTCTCACTATGCATTGGCTACCAGTTGAGAGATGTATGGTGAAAAAGATGCCAATTTATGTCCCTAGCCCTTTATGATCTCAGAGTGAGAGACATTTTTGACTTGTGTGTGCCCATTCTCATGCTTGTTCTCATTTCACAACTTTTTTATGGAATAAAATCCTTTCTTGTAGTTGATAGATGACTTGTTAGGGTTTTGAAGAATTATTAAAACTTTATTTATTTAATATTTTTTGTTTGTTTCATTGAGCCCTATTTAATGGAAGGGTCTGTGAGATTCACTGATGTACTTTTAGGATATGTACTGTATTATTTACTGAGCTTCAGTAAAAGGGCTCTAAATTTTCCCGATCTGACTTGATTTGCTAGCTATGAAAGTAAGGCAATCTATTTGTCATCAGCGCTTTAAGAAAGTTTACAATTTCTAATTTCCTGAGTTTATTCATGATTAAGGAATCTAAAGGTTATATCAAGCAGCACTGTTCTTCATTCTTCCAGTTATTCCACTATGACTATGCTCAGAAAGCCATCCTTGTTCCAGAAAGGTGGATGACTAAAGTATTGATTCACTAGTCTCTAGAACAGAATTGCATGTGATGTGTGAGTAGATTCTGTCAGGGCCTTCTGCACTAACCAAAGTTTCTTTTCTATTGATAATTTAGAACTCCATGGTATGAAACACAAAATGGTATAACATGAAGATTTATCTTCTGATAGGACTGTCAGGGTTAAGAATGGTTATTTTATTTATTTATTTATTTATTAGGATTTATTACCGCCTTTTTGAAGGAATTCACTCAAGGCGGTGTACAGTAAGAATAGATCAAACATGAGTAATAGGCAATTAGAGCAGTAAAAATATTCGAACAACAGTACAAAGTATGGCAAGGTATACTACTTGCAATGACAACACAATATTATGTACTAGAACATTATAATTGTTAATGAAGGGTAAGGCAAAGTTGTAACATATAGATGAGTAAAAAAGTAGGAAGAATTAGAAAGTAAGGTGATTGATTTGAAGAAAGTTGCACGTGAGGTTAGAGAGATGGTTAAATATTATCTCAGCTAGGGTAGGAGAGGATAAACATGTCCCGCTGCAGTATGTGCAGCCCGAGTCAATCCTTGTGTGTGTGAGTGAGACTAACAAGTTAGTTACTTCTTCCATTAAAAGCTTGGTTGAAGAGCCAAGCTTTCACCTGCTTCCTGAAGTAGAGGTAGTCTTGTGTTAAGCGGAGCCTTTCAGGCAATGCATTCCAGAGTGTGGGGGCTACTCCAGAGAAGGCTCGTTTGCGGGTATCACATCGTGTAATGTCTTTTGCAGAGGGTGTAGTTAGTGAAAGTCCTTGGGAGGACCTTAATGTTCTTGGCGGTGTGTGGAAGATCATCCTATTCTTCAGATACTCGGGGTCATTTCCTTTCAGGGCCTTGAAGATCAGACTTGACTATAAAAGATGAATTCCCCCTCAGTTAAAGTCAAGAGTCCATGAGAACAACCAAAACAGTGTGAGCATGACCTTTATAGGTGCCAAAGAACTAATGGCAATGATTTTCCTTCCAGAGGTATTACAATCAAAGTAGTTTACATTTTGCATACAGGTACTTATTTTGTACCTGGGGCAATGGAGAGTTAAGTGACATGCCCAGAGTCACAAGAAGCTTCAGTAGAAATCGAACCCAGTTTCCTAGGTTCTCAAGATGCCACACTAAGCATTAGGCTAGTTCTTCTAATAATTGGCAGTGGCTGTCACTATATGAGTTTAAATGTCAGATGCAGTGTTTAAATGCTGCTCTATTTGGTGGCATTGAAAATACATGTAATACAGTGGCTGATATCACTATATAATTTAAACCTGTTAGCTATGTAGAGAGTTTTTCTGCTTACATTTCCATGCATAACCTGCTGAGCTCCACAAACACCCTCTCTTTCTATAACTTTAGTACCTAAACGTATGCACCATTTGGATGCTAAAATTATAGAATTCTAGCACTTACACAGTTAAATCTCGGATGTATGCTTAGCACTATTCTGCAATTAAGGCACACAATTCACTTGGGGCCCTTTTACTAAGGCGCATAGGTGCCTATGTGCGCACAAAGTGCATCAAATTGGAACTACCTCCTAGCTACCGCATGCCGCGGGCGGTAATTCCATTTTTGATGTGCATCCAAAACACACGGTAGAAATTTTCTACCACATGGTGCTTACCCGGCGGTAATCAACAGTGTACATGCTCTGATGATTAACGAACGGTTAATGAGTGAGAGACCTTACCGCTAAGCCAATGAGTGACAGTAAGGTCTCAAGCTGAAAATGGACACACTGGTTTTAACTTTGCCGCACGTCCATTTTTGGCCTCAAAAAAAGGCCTATTTTGCAGGCGTGTTGAAAAGTGGACCTGTGCGCATCCAAAAAAGTGGACCTATGCCAGGGCTTTTTTTGAGGAGGTACTTGGGGGTACTGAGTACTGGCACCTTTTCCATTGTCTGCAAAAATTGACCCATGAACCCCAAGTTTTAATGAAAGAGCTCAGGCTCTACACACCAATTCTGCCTTGTCATAGATTCTGGGACTGCTTGCAGGGGGCCTGGCTACTGTGGGGTGGGTCCCTCAGTGATCGCCCCACCCCTGAAGGGTAGCCTGGCATTTGAGTACCGGCACCTTTCTTGCTAGAAAACACGCGCTGACCTATGCGTACCTAAACAAGCGCGGGCCATTTTTTTGTTGCGCCTTAGCAAAAGGGCCCCTTATTCCCTAAGTCTATAAAATTGGACCCCCAGTTTTTATGCTTAGCACATAAAGTTCTGCACACAATTTATAGAATATGGTTGATTGTGTGCACAACTTGATTTAATAATTAAATTTGAGTTAACTAATTATTGGCTTAAATTGGTGTTGATTGACGGTAACTGGAACCAATTAACAGTTGTGTGCACAACTGCCCTTAATCGTTATTCTAAAAGTTATGTGCTTAATTTCCATCACATGCAATTTCTAGGGGGTATGGACATGGGGGAGCATGGGTGGGTCAGGGACGTGCCTGTGAGCTATGAACTAGATTCTGTATATCACACCTAAAAAAATTGGCGTCAAAACAAAATATGCCTTAATTTAGGTGTACTTTATAGAATAAGCCTAAAGTTCTGTGTGGTTTATAGAATACGCCAAGCGTGCATCCATGCAACTAAATTTAGTCACGGGCAGTTATGCCAAGTAAAACTTAGAGTAAATTCCAGTGCCAAAATTACGTGCAGACCAAGAGCGGCATAATTGAAAGGGGAGCCCAAGTTTTCCTGAGGACGTCCTCGCAGGACGTCCCGGAGAAGGGGCGGGGAAAGTTATATTATCAAAACAAGATGGGCATCCATCTTTCATTTCGATAATACAGTCGAGGACGCCCAAATCTTGAAATTTAGGTTGTCCCTAGAGATGGTCATCCTTAGACTTGGTCATTTCTGATTTTCGGTGATAATGGAAACTAAGGATGGCCATCTCAGAAACGACCAAATGCAAGCCCTTTGGTCATTGGAAGAGTCAGCATTTGTAGTGCACTAGTCCCCCTCACATGCCAGGACACCAACTGGGCACTGCAGTGGACTTCAGAAAAAGCTCCCAGGTACATAGCTCTCTTAACTTGTGTGCTGAGCCCCCCAAAACCCACTCCCCACAACTGTACACCACTACCATAGCCCTTATGGGTGAAGGGGGGTACTCAGATGTGGATACAGTGGTTTCTGGTGGGTTTTGAAGGGCTCACATTTACAACCACAAGTGTAACAGGTAGGGGGGATGGGCCTGGGTCCGCGTTTTAGTTGGTGCAAATTGCCATACCTAAAGTTAAGTACAATTCCTGGGCATAAGCGCTATTCTACAAACCACACTTGGGAAAACAAACACATTTTCAATTTCATTTTAAAACTAGCAAATGTTGGTTCTGTTCTGTCATCATGGGGCAATGAATAGTGGCATATATGTGTGAAAATGATAACAATATGGCTACACATTATTCTATAAATATGTGCATATCTTCCATTGCACATATTTTACAGATGCAGACATACATTTGGATGATGGTTGGGGGGAGGGGGCTCACACGAATTCTTGGAACATATAGATTGCTATAAGTTGACCCCTACATTCTATATACATCATCCAAATTTGGGTGTGGATCCCTACTTAAACCAGGCAATTAAACACAATTATTGGAGTTAACAAGCACTTCATTGGCAGTAATTAGAAATTACTGGTGAATCTGCCTTATGCTCTAAAACATTCATGCCTAAATATCATAGTGTGCAACTCCAAAGAGGACATGGTCATGGGAGGGGCATGGGCAGGGCCGGTCTTAGGCCGAGGCGACCAAGGCGGCCGCATAGGGCCACGCGCTTAGGGGGGCCCCGCGCGGCGTGCCTCAGTCAGCCTCTTCCCAGGGCCAGTCCGACTCCAACACGGACGGTAAGCATGGCTGGAGTGCGCCGTTGTGCCAAGCTTACCGCCACTGTCCGCCCTGGCGCCCTCTTCTTCCCCCCAACCAAGGATTTTTCTTTTAAATTTATCCTCCATTGCCGGAATCCCACAGCAGCGTCCTGTGTGCGTCACTGAAAGCGCTCCTCCCCTGCCGAGTCCCCCCGACGTCTCTAGCAGAACGCAGCTCTTCCTGATTCATTCATTCTCAGTGTCCCGCCCTCGAGGGCGGGACACTGAGAATGAACGAATCAGGAAGAGCTTCTGCGTTCTTCTAGAGACGTCGGGGGGACTCGGCAGGGGAGGAGCGCTTTCAGTGAAGCACGCTGCTGTGGGATGCCGGCGACGGACGGTAAATTTAAAAGAAAAATCCTTGGTTGGGGGGAGAAGAAAAGGGCGCCAGGGTGGACAGGCAGGCAGTTGAACTTGGGAGCGGGAGGGCAAGGGAGAGAGGACCTGGGCATGGATGGCAGGGCTCAGGGAGAGAGGGGAATTGCAGGATAGGGATGATGAATGGAGGGGGCAGGGGCCAGAGAGGAGCATGGATGGGAGGGGAGGGCAGGGCTCATGGAGAGAGGGGAATTGCTGGATAGGGAAGAATGGAGGGGGCAGGGGCCAGAGAGGAGCATGGATGGGAGGGCAGGGCTCAGGGAGAGAGAGGAATTGCTGGATAGGGGTGATGAATGGAGGGGGCAGGGGCCAGAGAGGAGCATGGATGGAAGGGGAGGGCAGGGCTCATGGAGAGAGGGGAATTGCTGGATAGGGATGAATGGAGGGGGCAGGGGCCAGAGAGGAGCATGGATGGGAGGGCAGGGCTCAGGGAGAGAGGGGAATTGCTGGATAGGGATGATGAATGGAGGGGGCGGGGCCAGAGAGGAGCATGGATGGGAGGGGAGGGCAGGGCTCATGGAGAGAGGGGAATTGCTGGATAGGGATGAATGGAGGGGGCAGGGACCAGAGAGGAGCATGGATGGGAGGGCAGGGCTCAGGGAGAGAGGGGAATTGCTGGATAGGGATGATGAATGGAGGGGCCAGGGGCCAGAGAGGAGCATGGATGGGAGGGCAGGGCTCATGGAGAGAGGGGAATTGCTGGATAGGGATGAATGGAGGGGGCAGGGGCCAGAGAGGAGCATGGATGTGAGGGCAGGGCAGGGCTCATGGAGAGAGGGGAATTGCTGGATAGGGATGAATGGAGGGGGCAGGGGACAGAGAGGAGCATGGATGGGAGGGCAGGGCTCAGGGAGAGAGGGGAATTGCTGGATAAGGATGATGAATGGAGGGGGCAGGGGACAGAGAGGAGCATGGATGGGAGGGCAGGGCTCAGGGAGAGAGGGGAATTGCTGGATAAGGATGATGAATGGAGGGGGCAGGGGCCAGAGAGGAGCATGGATGGGAGGGCAGGGCTCAGGGAGAGAGGGGAATTGCTGGATAGGGATCAATGGAGGGGGCAAGGGACAGAGGAGCATGGATGGGAGGGCAGGGCCCAGGGAGAGAGGAGAAATTGCTGGACATGGAGGGCAGGGGAGAGAGGAGAAATGTTGGGCAGGAATGGAGGGAAGGAAAGACAAAGGAAGGAGATGCACATGGATGGAGGGGAAGGGATATAGGAGAAATGCTGGACATGGATGTAGGGGAGGGGAGGAAAGTAGATGTACATGGAAGGGCGGGAGTGAGGAGAAATGCTGGATATGCATGGAGGGGAAATTGCTGAATTTAAGGGCTGGATCGGAACACTTTGAAGGCAGATGCTGAAACTGGAGAAAGGATAGGGACAGGGCTACAGATGGTAGACAGGACACAGGAGGATGGTGGACATGGTGAGAGAAAAAATATCAAATGGAAAGACACTGCATAAAACAGAAGACACTGGGACCAAAGCGAATAGAAAAAACAAATGATCAGACAACAAAGGTAGAAAAAAGTATTTTATTCAGAATTTATTAATTGGAATATGTCAGCTTTTGGAAATGTGCATCTGTGATATTTTGCATGTAAGTTTCAATTTTTCTAGTATTGCTGCATGCTGAGTCTGATTTCTTGAGGTAACTTTTCAGTTCCGTATTTTGCCTTCATATCTGTTGTGTCATGTGTGATCAAGGTGCAGTATCCTGCTAGCGTGTAGCATTTGCAGCCCTTTTTGTTTTGTTTTTCACGAGATAGTGTATTGGTGTTTTAGAGCCTGGTGTAATTACAGTTCTGCCTTTCCACGCATAAGGTTGTTCTCGTCCTGACCATGGAATTAGTGCTGTTATGGTTTGGTAAGGTTATGAGTGTGCTTTTGCACAAGTTTGTGTATAGTGTTTTGCAGTGGAGAGATTGTGTGTCCGCACCTCTGACCCCCCCCCCCCCCTGGGGTTATGAGAATTGGAACTAATTGTAGTGGACTTGAACTGAATAATTTCGGGGGGGGGGGGGGTCATGATAGCATCGTGCTTATTATTTCAATCAGTTTTTCTGTACAAGTTTAGCTTCATTTGACTTTATTTGAAATTTCATAAATAACAAATTTTCTAAAAATTGAATAATATCAATGGGGTGGAGCTGGAGTGGGGGCGGGGCTAGAATGGGGTGGGGCTAGGATGGGGCCCCACCAAATTGGTCAGCATAGGGCCCCGCACTTGCTAAGACCGGCCCTGGGCATGGGTAGCTCAATTCCCTTCCCAGAAATTAGGCACGATGTTACAGAATACCTGCATTTGGTTGTCATTAGTTGGACACCAGCATTTACCCCAGCCTTTGGCAGGTGTACTTGTTTGCACCCAAAATCAAGTGTGAAATGTGCGCTAAGCAGGGAAAGACTGACAGGGATCTGGGCCCCTGGGAAATAAGGATCATGGGCCTCTCCTCTGGTCTCACATCTCTCCTGCCATCCCCCGGGTTCATCATCTCTCCCCCCCTCTTCTCTCCAGATTCAACATCTTTCTTCTCCCCACCCAGATGCAACATCTCTCCCTTTCATTCTTTCTCCCTCCCCCAGATGCAACATCTCTGCCTCTCTCTCCCCCATCTCTGACCCCTCCCTCAACAGCTCCACAATCTCTGCTCCTCCCCCACAACCGGGTCAAATATCTCTGCTTTCCTCTCTCCCTTCCCCATGTCCAACATCTCTTTTCTTTCTCTCCTCTGTCCCCATGTCCATGCCTCCCCCTCCCAACATTTACCTCAAAGTTCCTTCCTCCATACAGGGTCCTGGCATAGGCTGTCTGCCACTGAACTGAACCTTCTCTCTGCTGTGGCCCACCCTTGCAGAAGCAGGAAGTTACATCAGAAAGAGGCGGGCCACAGCATAGAGAAAGTTCCAGTCAGCGGCAGACAGCCTATGCCAGCACCCTGTATAGAGAAAGGAACTTTTGAGGTAAATGTGGGTGGGAGATGCCGGAGCAGGGGAGGGGGTGAGAGTGAGGAGTGCCAGAACTGGGGACAAAGGAGAGAGAGATGTTGGTCATGTGGCGTCAAGGTACTGGGCCCTCCAACTGCGCTATGCCCTCAAGCACTGCCCGCCCCTGCTGCTAACATAGTATTTTGTAAAGTGCCCTCAAAGCAGAATGTCCTTTACAGAAAATTAGCTTCACATGAATCATCCCAGTGCATAACTTTGGGTACCTTTTATTGAATCTAGCCCTATCTGTATGTCTCCAGGTCTAGGTGCAAGCATTTATACTAGCTGTCTGCATACACGTGTAGGACTGTATAAAGGAAAGTACAAATAAGTACCTGTATACAATATGTAAGCCGCATTGAGCCTGCCATGAGTGGGAAAGCGCGGGGTACAAATGTAACAAAAAAAAAGTAGATACCTACTTTTCTTTATAGAATAGGTTCCAATTAGGCACCCTCTAAACATCTAATGTAGATGCCCTTTATAGAGTTACCCTCCACATGTCAGAATGGTTACACAAATTTTCAGCCTCACACTACTGAAAATAGATGGATGGCAGTAAATGTATACCTCCATTTGAAAATGAGCACCGTATAAGTCAGTGGGAAAGTACACAGAATCCCACTGCACTAGTACTTAAGAATAACAGGAATGGTTACAACAAAGCTGTTAGAAAAGTTTTTCAGCATTTTGAAGATAACAGGTGTACAGAATTGAATTAATAAAGAATCAGGAGTGCAATCTTTGATAATCTCGAATGCTTTTGCTGCCTTCAAGTTTCTCAGGCTTTTTAATAATCTGCCACTTTCCTGTGAAGCACCTTACACCAGCATTTGTATAACCTTCACTTCTTTGACAGTCAATTTTGGTGCCCCTTCTGAAGATGCAGAAGAGTTTTACAGCGCTAATATTTTGTTCACATAACTTCATAGCTTCAGTTCAGCTAGAGGTAAAGCAGGAGGATTGACAGACTCCGGCATTGCAATGTATAGAGAATAACGTGTGCCTGTGAAAACAAAACGGGGTAAAAGAAGTGAAAGGAAATGTGTCAAGAGTTTAAATTGTGAAGCTAGCACGTGCTCACATGCTGAAATTAAAAAAAAAAACACAGCACAGGACTCAAAATGGAACGAGAGCTATCAGTGGCCTCAAGTAGTGATGTGACTTAAAGTGTTGATGTATGTATAAATTCATCCATCCAATTTTTCTGGAATTAATACATATTAAAATGCAGTAATACAAGTTAGTTAATCAGGCCCTATGTTTGCTAATAATAAAGCCTGAACCTTTATATGTCATCTCTTCATAGAATCTCCACCTTCAACATTACTCTTTTGCCTGTCATTTCTTAATCAGTTTCTTTAACACTCTTTTGTTTCAGATGGAATCTTGCCCCTCCTTCTATAACGGGATACTTACATTTACATGCCTTCCATGTGCTTACATTTATATAACATAAGCATTCCCACTGCTTTCCGTCGTTCATGCATACATATTCTTGACATTAACAAAATTCACAAAGACATGAATGTGGCAATAATCGGGCACAGCTTTAATGAGTTGTATTTTTTCAATTTTAACTTCAACTATTCCTAATCCCCAGAATGTCCTGCCATTAACATTTCAACTATGCAAACATCATCAGTTAGTTGATATTGAACTGTAAACCACTTAACCCAATTTTTTGAACATATCCCATATGCATGGTCTGCGGTACCGTCAAACCATACCATTTTCGTGGCTCAATATGGTATCGTTATGAACCATTCCCTCCCCTCTTTGATCTGGCTTTTTTTACTTTATCACTCTTGTGGGGAATGACCACTGAAACTCCGCTGCAACTGCCATCCTCCCAAACCCAACAGATCACTAGAGGCTCCATCCACCGCTCTCTAAGGGGCCCTTTTACTAACCCACGTAAGCGTCTATGCACGCCCAACATGTGCAAAAATGGAGTTACCGCCCGGCTACCATGTGGCTCTTGCAGTAATTTCATTTTTGGTGTGCATCTGATACGTGCGGCCGAAAAATTATTTTTATTTTCGGACACGCATATCAGACGCACACCAAGTGGCATTTGACGCACATAGGTCATTACCACCCAGTTACCGTGTGAGACTTTATCACTAGGTCAATGGCTGGCGGTAAGGTCACAGATCCAAAATAGGCGTGTGGCAATTTTGATGTTGCCGCACGTTCAATTTTGGCAAAAATAAAAAAGGCTTTTATTACAGGCATGCTGAAAAATGGATTGGCACTCGCCCAAAACCCGCGCCTACACTACCGCAAGCCATTTTCAGCGCACCTTAGTAAAAGGATCCCTAAATGTAAGCAAATATGTGTTGCACCATAGGTGGGTGGGAGGGCCAGCAAAAACCATCCACATGCCCAGGCTCCCTCAAAAATAATTGCTTTCTAAGCCCATCAAAACAGGTACTTCTCACAAGAACGCTGCTTCCTTCAGAGCATACCTTGCCTCCATTCCCAAGTACATTCTCTTTAGCTTTTCTCTATCCCTGTCTTTCCTCCACAGTCTTGATCCCTTTACAGTTCATTCAAATAGATGAGGGAAGGGAAGGTCAACTCAGCTATGTTATGACACATTCTCTCCAAAACTGAGAGGGTGTTGTTTGAATACTGCCATCTATGTATACAATTACCCACCTAAGTGGCACCGTTGCACCTAATCGCTATTCTAAAAATTGCATGTTCAAATCTATTCACAAGGAGGAGCATAGGCAGGGCATAGAATGGCCAGCAGTTACAGAAGCAACTTACAGAACACTGTAAACTGTGCATTCCTGTCACATTTAAGCATAAACATAAGTATTGCCATACTGGGACACACCAAAGGTCCATCAAGCCCAGCATCCTGTCTCCAACCGTGGCCAATCCAGGTCACAAATACCTCGCAAGATCCCCCAAAAAAGTACAAAACATTTTATGCTGCTTAACCCAGAAATATTTTCCCCAAGTCCAATTTAATAGTGGTCTATGCAATTTTCCTTTAGGAAGCTGTCCAAACCTATTTTTAAACTCTGCTAAGCTAACCGCCTTTACCACATTTTCTGGCAACAAATTCCAGAGTTGAATTACACGTTGAGTGAAGAAACTTTTTCTCCGATTTGTTTTAAATTTACTCCACCTTTGGAGGGTGGAGGCAATTCTGTTAGAAGCCACCTAGTTTTAGGCAGCAAGAAGTACTCTTCTACTCCTCTTTTAGAATACTGACTAGAAGAAACAAAGGTGCCATGATTTCATGGTATGTTCTTTGCTGGCATGGGTGAAGTTTGGGCAAAGCACATATGTAAATTACGGAAAACTATATTTTACAAGAATTCCAGCTCACAGTTAGGTGTGGGCATTTTCACCAGCTATAGGATCGGTATAAGTGATTTTTTGGGGTGGGCCGCTTGCATTAATATTCTATAACAAAAAATAGATACCTACTTTTCTTTCTAGAATAGGCTTAAAATTGGTGTAATTTTTAGGTGACCCATTATAGAATAACTTTTGGATGAGTAATTTATAAATTTCTTCTATGTCTAAAACCCTCTTTTGTGCACATAGAATGGCTTTAAAAATAATTTACCCCACAGGTTATGCATGGAAATGTAAGCATGGTTCCGAAATGGTGCATCATTTTATATGACCTGGATGTAGACATGTTCTGGGACTGAGTTTGGGCAGAACTACAAGTGGAGTCACAGGTATGCAAGTCTTTTAGAAAACAGGCATGGAAGCACACACTACATGCTAAAATTTATGCCTGCTCATATGCAGCTTCAATCTTGCCATGATTTCTGTAGTTTACCCCTACAATTTTATAAAGGCAAAAAACTGTCTAAGGTTTTAGAAAATAGGCTGGAAAAAGGGGTCTACTGGTCCTTTCAACCTGGACAGTCTGTTACACATTTATGCTCCATGCTACTATATTGATGGCTCACAAAATGGACTCTTTTCGGAAGCTGATAGCATGATTAATCTGTTAGCTTATAAAGTGCTTCCATGAGGTTTGTTTCTGTGTGGTCTGTTACATGCTGTATGGGCATTAACTCATTAGTGCCTATATGTTCCCATATGGGAACAAATCAATTTGTTTGGCTTATTATGGGAACATTGGGCACTAATGGGTTAAACCCTTGGGTAATTTTAACTAGAGATGTGCATTTGTTGTGAAAGGAAATAAAAAAATGCAACAAAATGGGCATGTTACATCTTGTTTCATTTCAAAATGAACAAAAAAACAACAACAAATAAATAAATAAATAAAATGCAATGGAATATTGGGCTTTTTAAAAATTGTGTTTAATCTTTAGCATGGATTGGGGAAATTCTAACACAATAACACATCTTATAAAGTTGCAAATGTGCCTATTTCATTAACAAAAATCAAAATACAGTCAGTCTCAAAGAGAAAACTATGTTATTTCAGAATGCGTAAAGAACTGCATAACCCTGTTAACCTGGTTTTTAGAATGGAAGATCCGTTGTCAGTGTAGTACTGGCATCCCTGATGAAGAATTTTGAAACAGAGATTTCTGTTGGATGTCTAGAACAGTTAGAGGGGCATAATTGAACGAAAACATCTATCTCCATGGGCGTTTATCTCCGAGAACGGGTCAGTGAAGGGGCGGACCGAACCGTATTTTCGCAAAAAATAGACGTCCATGTTTTATTCGACAATTTGTGAGCTGGGCGTTTTTGTTTTTCAGCGATAATGAAAAATGAAAGCGCCCAGCTCAAAAACGAATAAATCCAAGGCATTTGTTCGTGGGAGGGGCCAGGAGTCGTAGTGCACTGGTCCCCCTCACATGCCAGGACACCAACCGGGCACCCTAGGGGGCACTTTTAGAAAAACAAAAAAAAAGTTAAAAGAGCTCCCAGGTGCATAGCACCCTTCCCTTGTGTGTTGAGCCCCCCAAATCCCCCTCAAAACCCACTGCCCACAAGTCTACACCATTACTATAGCCCTAAGGGGTGAAGGGGGGCACCTACATGTGGGTACAGTGGGTTTGGGGGGTTGGACGACTAATAAGCATTAAGCAGCACAATTGTAACAGGTGGGGGGGGGATGGGCCTGGGTCCACCTGCCTGAAGTCCACTGCACCCCCTAACAACTGCTCCAGGGACCTGCATACTGCTGCCAGGGAGGTGGGTATGACATTTGAGGGTGAAAACAAAAAGTTGTGAAACATCATGTTTTGTGGTGGGAGGGGTTAGTGACCACTGGGGGAGTCAGGGGAGGTCATCCCCGATTCCCTCTGGTGGTAATCTGGTCATTTAGGGCACTTTTTGGGGCCTTATTCGTGAAAAAACAGGGTCCAGGAAAAGTGCCCTAAATTCTAGCTACAAACGCATACTTTTTTCCATTATCGGCGAAAGGCGCCCATCTCTCCTTGGCCGATAACCACGCCCCAGTTCCACCTTTGCCATGCCTCCGACACGCCCCCATCAACTTTGTACGCTTCCGCGATGAAGTGCAGTTGAAAACGTCCAAAATTGGCTTTCCATTATACCGATTTATTCGTTTTTGTGAGATAAACGTCTATCTCCCGATTTGGGTCGAAATCTAGGCGTTTTTCTCTTTCAATTATAAGGTGGTTAGTGAACTAGCGATGGAATTCAAAACTAAGATAAGTTCGCTCCTTTCTGTTCTTGAATATACCGGTGCAGTTTTTTGGTCAGTGTATGGACAGTATTTTACACCTTTGGACAGCTGTTTTCATTTAACGGATTTTGTTTATACAGATTTCTATTGAATTTTTCATAATCCTGGTTTGATATGCAAAAAAATATAAAATATGTGTTTGATATAAAAAAAGAAATAAAACCAAGGGATACAAAATTAGGAATACTAATGATGTATAGAGCACCTTAAACTGCGGCAGAAAGTGGCCTGCGGTAGCATAGGCTCATGTATTGGGCGCGCCAGGCCAGTTTTTACCGCATCTACAAAAAGTGGATTTTTTTTAATGTGACGGGAAAAGGGCCTGTGGTGAAATTGAAACCAGCACGCGCCCAAAACCAACCTCAGCCCTTAATGTCACCCATTCACCTAGTGGTAAAGGCTCATTCACTACACATGTGGTGACCGGTCGGCGCGTGCCAAGTGCCGATTACTGCCGGAACCAATGCACGTAGGAGGAAATCAATAATTCATCCACGCTTTATGGGTTCGCGTCAAATCTGAAATTACTGCCAGGATGGCATGCTGGCCTGGTGGTAGTCTCATTTTGGCTGCACGCGCATAGAGCCTACCGCGGCTTAGTAAAAGGGCCGGCCCCTAAGTGAGCCATTCTCGGCTATACTCACTGAGATAAAGCTCGGCTGTGGATACAGCCTATACTGAATTCTCCTTTGTTCCCTTTTAAAACCCAGGTTAACAGGGTTATGCAGTTTTCTAGGCATCTGATATAACTTATATTTTTCTCTTTGGGATTGACTGTATTTTGTAAAATATTTTGTCTCTCCCTTTTGGGATTTTTGCAGTTGGTACCTATTTTATTAAGGCAACAGATTTGTGGTGGCTCCTACAATAATCCCTTTTAGGCTCCTACAGTAATCCCTCATAGCACATTAATGATCTCAGGCTTACATCTTTTCCAAGGTAAGTGGGATAATTTTATTGAGGCTTTTTCATGTGTGTATGTTAATTTATATGCATCAAATGCTGTGTTCATAATTACCCCCATATACAAGTATATGTGGGTAAAAGAACACTTATACCTGTATACATCTCAGCTATAGGCAATTATGGATATGGATTTTGAGTGAAGTGCAGATGGAATCATAGGTTGAATGCTTTCATTATATGAAATCAACAACTGTAGGCAAAATCTGCAGTTAAGAAGATCTTCAAAAGATTATCTCATGCCAAAAAGACTCCACACTAAACTGTTATTAATGGTATAGGACCATCAGCAGTGATAATCAGAAAGTAGTAGATTTCACAGAGTTATAGAGGGGAATTTTCAATATAACATTCAAGTGAAAACTGCACAAAGTCAAGCCATTGGGATGTAGGAGGAGCCAGCATTTTTTATAGTCTGGCCACATAGACATCCCACAGAACAGTGGGGCACCCTACGGAACACTGCAGTGATCATCACATAAAGGCTCCCAGGTATACATCTCACTGTTACCCCCTTATATTGTGTGTGGTGAACCATCCAAAACTCACCAAAAACCTACTGTATCAGCCCTTATGCTTGCAAGTCTCAACTTGTAGGTAGAGTAGGGTTTTAGTTGGGTTTTGGAGGGCTTACACTTTCCACCACAAGTGTACCAGTTAGACTGGGATATGGACCTGAGTCCCATTCTGTACAGTACACTGCATCAACCACTAGGGTATTCCAGAGACCTGCTTGCTTCTTTAATAGTACTGGCTATAGTATATGAAGCTGTCATAGAGCCTGGTATGCACTGTTTCTTTTATGTCTTTGGGGGGTGGGAGGGGGTCAGTGCTCACTAGGGGAGTAAGGGGGAGTCATGTCTTAATTTCCCCAATGGCAATTTGGTCATTTCGGACACCTTTTTGTGACTTTGTCGTTATTAAAACAGGTCTAGTCCAAAACGTCGAGGTTTGTTCCATTATGGCAGAAAAACATCCAAATGTTAGGAATGCCCAAAGCCTGCCTCCAACATGCCTCTGGCATGCCCTTTTGTGATTTAAAAAATAGTGATTTGGATGTTTTGGCAACTAAACATCCCAATGATGCATTATGCCATTTTTAGAATGTTTTCTGTTTCAATAATGAGTCCCTTAGTCACCCTCTTCATCACGTGTCCAGATACTATTTACTTATTTTATTCCAATTTAAATTAAATTATGTTATATTATTTTTTCATTATTACATTTTTATAAATATATTCATCCTAGTGAGCAAGCTGTTGGCATGGGAACTCATCTCCGGCATGAATTCATGTTCCGCAAGTAGCTGTATCAAGGAATGCCCTTTAGATTAGGCCGACAGTTTATTCACTAAGATGAGTAGTTTATTTTTACAAAAAATTGAAATTGAAAAAAATACCATAAAAATATTTGAATTTAGAATAAAGCAAGCAAATAGTATCTGGTCCCATGACATAGAGGGTGACTAAATCTTGGTGAAAACTATTACTTTCCAAGTATCACTGCTGATGGTCCAATACCACTAATACCAGTTTAGTACAGAGTCTTTTGGTATGAGGTATTTGTTATAAAACATGCACCTACTCACATACTTCAGCTGTATACATTTACACCTGCTCCTGAACAGGGTTAAGTGTACATGCTGAATTTTAGTTGAAATTTCAGCTGTTTTTCTGGAGCAATTTGATAAACATAAGCACTGATATGCCTTTATGAGAGAGGCCCAAAATTGGCACTCATTTCCCCTCCCCAGCTAGACAAGGTTTTATAAAATTACATACACATTTTATAAAGTATGCACATATATCACAACTCCACCCTGCTTCCACTCAAATACCATCCCTGGAAATACCTGTGGATTAAATAAAAGTACATGTGCTTTATCTGCAAGTGTAATTGTATACAATCAAACAATGTTATGCTAGACCTTTACATGGGGAAAGTGCTTTATAAAATTATCTAAATTATTTGCAAATAACATACACTGAAAAAGCCACATCACAAAAAGGAAAAAGGAATAAAAAAAATACAGGACCAGTTGCAATCACAGGGATTTGAAAAAACCCAAATGCAAGAAAAATGAATAAGCTTGGGAAGTTTACAAACCCAGCTATGCCATGAAAACACTGAAGTGTGGCTGGGAGGCCCAAGATGCTGGCGGCATGCTGAGCTGGAGTAATAGGTCTTTTATCTTGCTAGAGTTTTTTTGCCTCAAAATGCACATCATTATAGGGAAATAGAAGGGCAGAGATCTGCACAAGCCCTCCAAATCTCCTGCCATGCCCTCTGATGACCGGATTTGTGATCTGAATGGAGGAGTGGTAGTTGAGTCCTTAAGTATCATTAAGCCCAGGCCTGAGAGCCCTACCTGTAAAGCTGAGGGCAACAGATCCTGATTCATGTTATTAATTCATTTATATTGCAAGTTAAGTCTGCAGAGTATGAGACTGAATTTGTTGGTATGAATTCAGTGTGTCTAAACTTGAACAACTGGTACAACTACAAACAATATAATACTCATTGGCAGCTGATATTACTGCTATTTATTTCAAAATGGAAAACATGGAAAGTATTATTAGGAGTACCAATTTAAAGATTTTAAATTTTCCTCAAATTGTTAGATTCTCAGGGACAGATTCAGAAAATACCACCCAAAGTTAGGCACAGTTATGATCTGTGCTAAAATATGAATTCTGTAAAGGGCAGTCTGCGTACAGTGCCCTTTACGGAATACTAACTTAGCCGCTTCTCATGCCTAACTTTGGATTCAAGCACTTCTGCCTAACAAAAGCTGGAACAAGTACTCACACCCAAATGGTGGTAGTTAGTTGTGCAAATCCGGCTATAACAGTGCACCTAATTTCTGGGAACACTCCTGACCTGTCCATGCCCCTCCCGTGGCCACACCCCTTTGGAGTTGGGTGCTATGTAAATTAGGCATGCATGTTATAGTTAGGGTACAGGGCAGGTGCATGCAAAACTCTAATTAGTGCCAAATAACTCCAATAATTAATCGTTAGCACCTAATTGACTAATTAGTTTATTCTGTGTCCAAATTTGGATGACCTATACAGAATTTGGGGGTCAGTTAAGAAGATGTTTAACAAATATTTCATGGACATTTTTCAAGTGTCCAAGAATGATTTATTTTTTTGTTACATTTGTACCCCGCACTATCCCACTCATGGCAGGCTCAATGCGGCTTACATGGGGCAATAGAGGGTTAAGTGACTTGCCCAGAGTCACAAGGAGCTGCCTGTGCTGAGAATTGAACTCAGTTCCTCAGGACCAAAGTCCACCACCCTAACCACTAGGCCACTCCTCCACTGTACCATTCATATCATATATCCATATCATAGGCCTATTTTCCTGGGGAGAAGGTGACTTTGGGGGGTGTTAACTGAATTCTTCAGAACTTGTGGACTTGGATGAAGTCTCTCATGCAACATTGCTAGTGACTTTCTGTAGCCCAAGGAGGTCATCCAGGCAGGCAAGTTCCCCATTCCTGCCCTTTTATCTGTGCCCATGAGCCTAACAATATCTTGTCCTGGTAGTTCTACCACTCTGATCTTGAGCACTGATCCTACTCAGGCAAGTTTTCAGAACTATCTAAAACTCTTTTCCAAAACTCCATAGTCTTTCTCTTTGAACTAGCAAGCAATGCTAGGGATCTGGCAACTGCAACCTTGAATTCCAACCCTCATCTGGACAGGGAAGAAAGAAAATTGTTCCTCATTATTATTGTCCCTAGAACTCATTAGTGTTTGGGGATCCAGCTCCTCGAGGTTCAGGTACTCTTTTTATGACCCTTCTAGATGCTTGGCAGAAAACAGAAGCATAGCCAGGGTTTGATGTATGGGGGAGTAGACCTTTTGTAAAGTGTGAGGCTGAAGGGCTGATTCACATAGGTACCATTTTATTCAAAATCTGTTTGGGGGAGTGGCCAGTCCTCTTACACCCCACCTAACTCTGCAGAAAAGAAGTAAAAAGATAAAAATGCTGCTATAGTAAGTCTTTTTATAGCAGTACTAAAAATCATCAATATCTCTGTATCTCCTCCCTTACCCTTATCTGTAGGAAAAGCCATTAACTGATACACCTCCACCTGATACATCACAAAGTTATTAGAGATAAGTGGTAACTCTGTCGGAATGACATTACTATCAGGCCATCAGACAATGAATTAATCCCTGAGGGCCTGATGCGCAAAACTTACCGGGCCAGTAACATGTGTTGGCTCCATCTGGTTAGCCATCACGGTATTCAGTGGGCAATGCACAGAGGGGTTCTTCGGGCTCTTTTCTGTTCACGGTGGCAGCCAACAAGAATCACAGACAAATTAATGCAAACGAGCTGATTAGTATTTAAATGTGCTTTCCAAGGGATGCACAGCCGTCTAAGTGCAATGCAAAGATAGGACCGCCTACCTTTTGCAAGAGAAATTTTACAGGAGGTCTGGAGCAGTTGTTGGTGGCTTGAAAAAAAAAAGTCTGGGAAGATAGCTTGGATCTATAGCTTGGATCTAAAAAGGTTTGGGGAAAAAAAGCTGACTTCCCATGTGCTATTTTTTCACTGCAACTACAGAAACCAAAGCAGCAAAATGAGAGTCTCACAGACCACACTGAGGGCAGGATCTGGGAAAGAGAGCGCGGGAGGTAGCCAATGGAAAGAACAGAAGAGCGAGAGGCAGCCAATGAGAAGAAACTGCCTGCTGTTCTGACCAAAGCCGGAGAATTCCTTTCCTTCTGCATATTTCTCCTCTAATCATCAGGGCACCCGTGATTACATTTGGAATGGAGGGGGGAGGGGGAGTCACTAGTACAGCTTCAATCATGTTTGATAAGTTGTTCTACTGATCTTTCTTTGCCATGCTAGAGACCTCTCCCCACGGCTAAACTTGTTGCGTGTATGAAAGCCGTTCAGGGCATATGTATAGCAGCTACGCTTACCAGTTGACTGCTATGCGCATGCTCTGGCCTGAGCTGCACGATAAAAGTGCAGCTCATTTGCATGCAATTTTTTTTAACATTGCTCACTATTTCCACCTCAGTAATTTTTACCGAGTGGAAATTAGGAACGGTGCTTTATGGGAACTTTTGTACATTGGCCTCTGAGTCACATACACTAAGGAGATGAATAAGTAAAAGAATCTTCTTGTTCAGCCTCTTATAAAAAAATTACTTCAGCCTTGAGAAGACCCAGTATGGTGGTCCACACCAGGGCTGGGAAATCCAAAGAGTTGCTTTCTTTCTTTCTTTCTTTCTTTCTTTCTTTCTCTCTCTCTCTCTCTCTTTCTCTTTTTGGTTTTTCTCACCTCTTTGTCCTCCTCTATTTTTCTAACCCTCTCATATTTCCTATTTGTCTTCTATTTCATTCTCTTCTTTTTCCAAAACTTTCCTCTTATAACACACAAAATGACTCCATTTCCCCACAACAAACTGCCTCTGACCGTCAAGTGGCTTTTGGAATATCTACAGTCAGTACCTAATGCGGTGTGGTGGGGCATTAACTTTTATATCATAATGTGCATTCACTAATTGAGCATGTGGCCTACTAAAAAGGATGTTAATTTTCATGAACTCACTTTATATAGCTATCTGAAAATGTAACTAAAGATAGCCAAAGAAAATTACTAGGGTGTATTAACCTGCGTTGCAAATTTTTGAAAAGTGATCCCTTATGCTGGTAGTGGTTCTTCTGCTATAAAGTCATTTGTGTCCATTTCCCTTCTATTCAGGCACTTTAGCAGGCCCTATTCTGAGACCCTAGTATAAAACTTTGTATTGCTTAATCAACCTGAATAGCTTTTTCCCTCTGGATGGCTCCCAGAGGTGAAACATAGTATGTATTAATTCAAAATGAGCATTCAAGAAATAGGAGAACATAGTGAGAAATGAAATGTTGAAAACTGCATGATCTAAGCATTGCATAAAGGTATACTTCACTGCATGGATGAATGGGGTGTCCATGGGTTAGTGTGAAACTGTGTGATTAGCAACTGGGTGAGCAGCAGTGAGTGTGAGTGACAGGGTACAAGTACTGGGAATATGGGACAATGAGTATGAGGGGGTTTGTATGAATGTTGACTCCCCACTTCAGACAGCCTAAAAATACTTGGAGTCACAGTTGACCGCAACCTTACTCTCGAGAGCCAAGTAAATACCGTAATAAAGAAAATGTTCTATTCAATGTGGAAACTCAAACGAATAAAACCTTTCTTCCCGAGGGAAACCTTTCGAAACCTAATACAATCAATGGTCCTAAGCCATGCAGAGTACTGCAACAGAATCTATGCAGGATGTAAAGAACAACTCAGAAAAAAACTGCAGTCCGGCCAAAACACAGCAGCCAGTCTAATATATGGTAAAACACGATTCGAAAGTGCTAAACCCCTACAAGAAAAGCTGCACTGGCTCCCAGTCAAAGAACGGATCATCTTCAAAATCTGCACTTTGGTCCACAAAATTATCTTTGGCAGGGTCCCAGGATACATTTTATTTTAGTTACATTTGTAACCTGTGCTTTCCCACTCATGGCAGGCTCAATGCAGCTTACATGGGGCAAAGGAGCTGCCTGTGCCTGAAGTGGGAATTGAACTCAGTTCCTCAGGACCAAAGTCCACCACCCTAACCACTAGACCACTCCTCATAGATCTACCAACCTGAAACAGGACCAAATCATCACTATCATGCATCTAGCTTCTCCTACATAAGCGCACAACTATGGAATGGACTGCCATATGCTGTGAAAACAATCCATGGCCACCTAAACTTAAGGAAATCACTGAAAACTCACCTCCTCAAAAAGGCCTATCCCACTGATCCAACATAAATCCCCACACCCAGCAACACAGCATAACCAATGATCGTACTGGACATTTCACTATCCACACTCCCTTTGACCCCATGACGCCTGATTCACATCTACCTCATCTGACTATAATACAACCTTGTATTTGTTATCAAATGAACTGGTAAACGCCTTTTCGGTACTATGCAAGCCACATTGAGCCTGCAGATAGGTGGGAAAATGTGGGGTAGAAATGTAAAAAATAAATAATAAAAGGCACCCAAACTTAGTCGCCAGGAAGATCTGCTATTAATAATCATTACTATAGCACTACTAGACGTATGCAGCACTGCACACATTATGGGCTACATTCAATATATGACATCAAAAAGCTTGGCACTGAAAAAAATCCACTTAAGTGGTATTCTATAAGCCAAAAGGTTCAGTGCAGTTTACAGAATAAATGCTTAAGCGGACAGGTTGAGCATAAATTTAGGCACCACCACCATTTGCACCAATGAAAATGTGATGCAAATGAATGTGCCTAAATTTACTTGTAGAGCACCGTTATTCTATCATTACGCAAGTAACTCAAAACCATGCTTCCAAAACACCCACGACCCTCCCATTTATGTGTCCCTTTTTCAGGCTGCACATAAACTTTAGGCGTAGATCCCTCACCTAAATTTTAACGCATAAACCCCAATTAAATATAATTAGTGCCAATAAGTGCTTGTTCAAAAGCCAATTATCGGCACAAATTGGCTCGTTATTCTACTAAGTTGCATGCACAAATCGGGGCTGCACCTAAATTTGTACATGCAATTTTTGGCAACCTTTATAGAATCAGAGGATCTGTGTAGATATGTTCTCTGTCTTAAGGTCACAAAGACCTGCAGTAGGAATTGAACCCAGTTCCTCTGGATCTCAGTCTGCTGCACTAACCATTATTTTGCATTATACTCTGTACGCCGTGTCCTTCATAGAGTACTAGTTTAGCATGGATCTCACGCCTAGCTTTGAGTGAAGCCCTTATACCTGCTGAAACTTGGTGTAAATACTGGTGCAGAATGAATGGCAGTTAGGCATATACAGTGCATTTTTTCTAGCTAAAAAGGTGCCGGTACTCAAATGCAAGGCCATCCTTCAGGGGCGGGGTGATCACTGAGGGACCCACCCCATAATAGCCAGGCCCCCTGCAACCAATTACAGAATCTATGAAAAGGCAGAATTGGTGGGTAGAGCCTGGGCTCTTTCATTAAAACTTGGGGTCCATGGGTCAATTTTAGCAGACAATAGAAAAGGTGCCGGTACTGAGTACTCCCAAGTACACCCTCTAAAAAAGCCCTGGGCATATAAATGACCCTATTCTATATTCTATATGGCGGAATATAAGACACGCAGCAGAGTTTTAGACAGTAGTCTGCGTAAATTCTAATTAATGCCAATTAGTACTGATAATTGTTTATTAACATCCAATTATCAGCACTAATTGGCATGTTAACTAATTAAGTTATGCGCATTGTCATGGAATATGCTCTGATTTCAGCGTGGAAATCTTGGTGCGGTATATAGAATCCAGGGGTAAGTGACTTGCCTAAGATCACAAGAAGCTGCAGTGGGATATGAACTGGTACTAACTTTAAATGTATCACACCTTCAGTGGTCTGACATACAATTATCTTGGCTAAATATATAATCTGAAAGATTTACAGATAATTTACCTGTTTATCTTTATGTGGTCACTGTCCTGCTGAATATTGCTTTTGCTATTCACCTGCCAATTTCAAAATTGTCCTCTATATATTCAATGTATTCCGTGTACACTGTGAATGTCTGGTTGATAATAGATTACCATAGATTGAATACAAAACTAGGCGTTTTGCTTTTATCATAAAACTCGGGTATGAAATCTGAGTAGTAAATGAATGACAGTTAAAAAGTTGCATTAAATTATAGTTACACTGAACTGGAGTAGGAAGGGTTGTCTCCTGGGTATTTATTGCTTCTCATACACATTCTGATGTGTGCAAACGAATTAAAATATTTTTAAAGTAATTCATACGTGCAGAGATTTATTTTGCACAAGTAACAAGCAGACTGTACAGAAATAAGAATATAAAATATCACTTGTCTTTGCTCTCTGAGGAAATCGCAGCAAATCAAAAAATCTTAGTTGTAGCTGGATGGGTCTGCAGCAAATGTATGCGATGCTTTCATCAAAGATACTTTTTCTAGAGAACCACATGATGTTGCAAATTGAGTGTGACATAGCAGTAGTGAATGTAGATGACTTGAAGCATCTAATATCGCTAGCTACTGCAATATGGCAATCTCGTTTAGAGAATGGATGCTTTTTTTTGCAGGGGAGGACAGGATAGTTATTGATAGTATTTCAGTTTATGTAAAGAGATACCTGAGCTATAGCTTTGGAGCAATCTTAGAGTCAATCATTCTACTGACTTTTCCTGCTTGATGCGGTTCATCTTTGTTCATTTTTATTATTGCTTCTGACGGCCATAGATCCGGCAGAATTTTTTATCTTCTTGAGCCACAAGGTAAAACTGACCGCTAAGGGGTCCTTTTATTAAGCCGTGCTAAAAAATGGCCAGCAGTAGTTTTAGTGTGTGGGTTTCCCCTGTGCTCCAGCCACTTTTTACTGCAACCGTAAAAACCCTTGTTTTCAATGGAGGCAATAAATGGCCTGAGCCCTTACCACCTCTTATTTAGAAGGCATTAATGGCTCATGTTCTACTCACGCGGTAATCAAGTGGTGCACAGAAATGGTCATGCGCTGCCCGTAACTGCTGGGCACGCTCTCCTTCGCTAGAAAATAACATTTATTTTCTGGGTGCGGGAAACGATGTGAGCTGAACACCGGGCACCTAGTGCTGTTTTTCCCATGCGGTAGCCCTACCACCCTTTAATAAAAGGGTCCCTGAATGATGGTAGATAAAGACAGTCTGGACAGATAATCTATCATTTGCATTGACATATTCCACGTCATTGCATGTCATTAACAAATGAAGGGCACGTTAGCGTTTTTAACGTGCCTACAATTAGCACGTGCGCTAACTGTGTAGGCGCCTATAGGGATATTGTAGGCATGTACACGGTTAACGCATGTACATGGTTAACGCGTGTTAAAGATGCTAACGCACCTATAATGCGGCTTAGTAAACTGGGACCGAAAAGAAGCAGAAAAACATGACATTTTGTGCTTGTTCATTTTCCGATAATAATGCACACTCTTTGCAAATAGTGCAGTCTACCCCAGATTCTATATAAGGCACGGGGCGTTGTACATGTTTAATTGGGTGCATGCCCAATATACATACACACTTTAATTAACAAGCCAATCAGTGATAACTGGCCAATAACAACTGATTATCATCACTAATGGGTAATAATTGGAATTTACGTGTGCTTCTTTTTAGGGATATTCTAAGAAAAAAGGTGTATGTAAATTTTTTGTTTTTGTTACATTTGTACCCCATGCTTTCCCACTCATGGCAGGCAATGGAGGGTTAAGTGACTTGCCCAGAGTCACAAGGAGCTGCCTGTGCCGGGAATTGAACTCAGTTCCCCAGGACCAAAGTCCACCACCCTAACCACTAGGCCACTCCTCCATTCTTAACATGCGTAGCTGAAAAGGGAGTGCAGCCATGAGAAGAGTGTGGGCAAGTCAGGGGCATTACTCAAATTTACCTGCATGGTTATAGAATTCGGGGGGGGGGGGGGGGGGGATGCACCTACATTTAGGTACAAGTACTTACACCGGGTTTTCAGTGACATAAATGGCTGCGTCTATATATTGGCGCGTTCCCCGGCCCTATGCATTATTCTATAAACTGTGCCTTATTTTAGGCATAGCTTATAGAATAGCACTAAGTTCTTTTTTTGGCCGTGTCTATGTTTTAGACACCATTTACAGAATCTGGCCCTCTGTGTGCAAAGAGGGTACACTCTTAATGACACATAACATAGTAACATAGTAGATGATGGCAGAAAAAGACCTGCACGGTCCATCCAGTCTGCCCAACAAGACAAACTCATGTGCTACTTTTTGTGTATACCCTATTTTGATTTGTACCTGTCCTCTTCAGGGCACAGACCGTATAAGTCTGCCCAGCACTATCCCCGCCTCCCAACCACCAGCCCCGCCTCCCACCACCGGCTCTGGCACAGACCGTATAAGTCTGCCCAGCACTATCCCCGCCTCCCAACCACCAGCCCCGCCTCCCACCACCGGCTCTGGCACAGACCGTATAAGTCTGCCTAGCACTATCCCGTCTCCCAACCACCAGCCCCACCTCCCAACCACCAGCCCCGCCTTCCACCACCAGCTCTGGCACAGACCGTATAAGTCTGCCCAGCACTATCCCCGCCTCCTAACCACCAGCCCCGCCTCCCACCACCGGCTCTGGCCCAGACTGTATAAGTCTGCCCAGCACTATCCCCGCCTCTCAACCACCAGCCCGCCTCCCACCACCTGCTGTGGCACAGACCGTATAAGTCTGCCTAGCACTATCCCGTCTCCCAACCACCAGCCCCACCTCCCAACCACCAGCCCCGCCTTCCACCACCAGCTCTGGCACAGACCGTATACGTCTGCCCAGCACTATCCCCACCTCCCAACCACCAGTCCCGCCTCCCACCACCGGCTCTGGCACAGACCGTATAAGTCTGCCCAGCACTATCCCCGCCTCCCAACCACCAGCCCCGCCTCCCATCACCGGCTCTGGCACAGACCGTATAAGTCTGCCTAGCACTATCCCCGCCTCCCAACTACCATCCCCGCCTCCCACCACCGGCTCTGCCACCTATAATGGGCAAAAAAAAAAAAAGAAACCTTAAACAAAACTAAAATTTCCATAAACAACACATGAAACAACCATTTTCCAACTGCCCTTCTCTTGTTGAGATTGTTCTCTGGCTCTCTACCTGATTGGATAAATGAACACATAAGTTCCCATACTTATACCAATGCCACTACCTTCACTGAGCAGGGAGACCTGAGCAGGGAGTTATCTCAGGTTCTTCCACGTGGCAGTTTGTAGCACTATCACCAAGTCTCTGGATTGCTCCAGCACACTTTATGGAGGTTTTTACATGGGTAAAAATCTATTTATACAAATAGAACACCAGTTTTGAGAACTGTCCAACAAAAATGTGGTTGAAAGCATTCACGCTATTTCCAGCAGTCATATTTTAAGCAACATTTAGAGGAGATAATCCTGCAAACATATTTTGGATAGGATAAAAAAATATGCATGCTATTTTCTCGAGAAATGTAACCCCCATAAAAGCAGGTGCAAACATCTGCAAGTACTGTACGCCCAGAGCAATTTTCAAAGGGAGAGTGCACACCTTTGAAATTATGTACAAGATCAACTGTGCAATATATACTTTACAAGGAGGATATGAGGGAGTAAACAGAACACTGCCCCTCACCCTTAAGAAGGAGTCCTCAGGTACTGCGAGCTACCTTAAAACCCTTAGCCTCTCCCAGGGAGGAAGTGAGATGGAAGGAGTGGAGCCAAAAGGACAGGAACCAGGAACTATAAAAGGCAGGACCAGAATAAGGTTAAGGCAAGGAGGTTTAATGACAGGAGCCAGCATAAGCCTATTTCGCCCATTATCTGCTCCAAAGTCATTAGGTGGAGCTTTCCGCCATATTGGCCAGAACAAAGCAATTGCTATCGCTATTGAAAACAATAGCAAACTTGTAAGGTTTTGCATTCTCTCTGTTAGGGGGGGGGGGGGTTGGGGGTTGGAGGTGGGGGATGTAAGGGTAATGTGGGGGGGTTGGAGAGTTTTTGAGGGGTCTGTGAAGGGTAGTGAGTTATATTCAAAATGTATTGTCAGTGCTCCAGGACTCCCCAACTTCCCATACATCTCCCATCTCCAATCCCCTCCTAACAGACAGAATGCACAACCTAGGAGGCTTAATTAAAGGAATGGCTTAGTGGTTAGGGTGGTGGACTCTGGTCCTGGGGAACTGAGTTTGATTCCCACTTCAGGCACAGGCAGCTCCTTGTGACTCTGGGCAAGTCACTTAACTCTCCATTGCCCCAGGTACAAATAAGTACCTGTATATATAAGCCGCATTGAGCCTGCCATGAGTGGGAAAGCATGGGGTACAAATGTAACAAAAAAAAACTCACAAGTTTGCTATTGTTTTCAATAGTGATAAGATTTTTTTTGTTCTAGCCAATTTGGCGGCGACGGGGGTGGGGTGGGGGAACAGTTTCAACTTTTTGACATCATGTGAACTCCTGTCATTAAGCCTCCTTGAGTTAAGGGGGCCCAGGGAAGGAAGAACTGAAGCCCCAGCACACTCTTTTACGACATACATTTAGCTGCTGTGATCTGTATGAGGTAAGTCAACCTTTTTTTGATTTGAAGACTTGGAAGCCTTGTTCTGAGGTCTGTCTGGAGCCAGGCCTGGAAACCTAGAGAGAGAGCTTACAGACTGTGTTCTGGATGTGGCAGTCACATGCCACAAACTGTGGTTTGGGCCCTGTCAGCCACAGGACCATGTTGAGACTTTTCATAGAATTAAAGAGATTTTACTTGACCCTTTGAAGTAACAGGCTTCACGATTAAGGGGCCCTTTTGCTAAGCTGCAGTAAAAGGGGGCCTGCGATAGCATTAGCATATGTTTTTGACACACCCTGAGGCCTCCTTTTAGCGCAGCGGGTAAAAGACTGTCCATTTTTGACAAAAAGAAATGACTTGTGATGCTACCTCATTTATATAACACCAAACCAGTCTAGTTTTCAAGCTATCTACAATGAATATGCATGAGATATATTTGTATACAATCGAGGCACTGCATGTAAATATATTTCATACATATTGTCATGTAGATGAAGCTGCCTATAGTCCTGGAGAGCCAAAAAGAAATGCTTTTCTCTTCACAGTTCTATCCCTGGTAATAATCCAGTCTGGGATTTTCTTCTTTCGAGATATGAACACTCCATGTTAATTACAACTTCAAAAACAAAACTCCTGTAATTCAGGATATGAAATTTTAAAAGTTATAAATATCCAATACAGTGTCTCACAAGGAACAATTTGATCCATTAAGCAAACACTTGCAGGCTCATTTTTGAAAGAGATGGACGTCCATCTTCCGACATAAATCGGCACTTGGACGTCCATCTCTCAAAGACGTCCAAATCGGTATAATCGAAACCCGATTTTGGACGTCTCTAGCGAAAGTCCGTCATAAGGATGTCCAAATCTGAGGGGGGCATTTCGGGGCATGGTGAAGGCAGAATTAGGGTGTTCCTAAGACTTGGAAGTTTTTGAGCCATAATGGAAAAAAGCAGAGACGTCCAAGACTAAAACTTGGACGCTTTCACCCAGACCTGTTTTTATTGCGAATAAGACACAAAAAGGTGCCTGAAATGACCAGATGACCACCGGAGGGAATCGGGGATGACCTCCCCTTACTCCCCCAGTGGTCACTAATCTCCTCCCATCCTCAAAAAACATCATTAAAAATATTGATTGCCAGCCTCTATGCCAACCTCAGATGTCATCCTCAGGTCCATGACAGCGCATGCAGGTCCCTGGAGCAGTTTTAGTGGGTTCAGTGCACTTCAGACAGGTAGACTCAGGCCCATACCCCCCCATCTGTTACATTTGTGGAGGAAACAGCAAGCTCTCCAAAACCCACCAGAAACCCTCTGTACCCACATATAGGTGCCTCCCTTCACCCATAAGGTTCTATGGTAGTGGTATACAGTTGGGGTTAGTGGGTTTTGGCGGGGGTTTGGGGGGCTCAGCACACAAGGAAAGGGAGCTATATACCTGGGAGCATTTTATGAAGTCCACTGCAGTGCCCCCTAGGGTGCCCCATTGCTGTCCTGGCATGTCAGGGGGACCAGTGTACTACAAATGCTTGCTCATCCCACGTCCAAATGGCTTGCATTTGGACGTATTAGAATTGGACGTCTTTGATTTTGAAAATTGCCGGAAGTCAAAGACGTCCAAAACTAAGGATGTCCAAATCCAAGGACGTCCTTGGTATTTTTGAAACGAAAGATGACATCCATCTTTTCTCAAAAATGACCTTCTCCCCGCCTCCGAATTTGGGCATCCTTGTAAAACGTCCAAATTCGACTTAGATGTTTCTTTTGAAAATGCCCCTCTTGGTCACCTTTCCTCCCTTAAGAACATAAGAATAGTCATACTGGGTCAGATCAATGGTCCATCTAGCCCAAGATGTATTTGGGTGCCCTTCCCCTTTCCAGCCTTTTTTTTGTAGCTGATTCTCAAAACTTGAGCACAAAGGGCAACAGTGCTCACCCCATACTGCCAGAACAGCGCAGAAACCTAGCCCTCCAATGCTCAAAGGAAATCGTATTCAAATGATATGTGTGTTATGAAACTGAAAGCAAGGGGAAGGAATGTGCCTTGCGCATACACACAAGAGTTTTGTGGCAAGTGCAGCTCTTATGTAAAATGCTAAGGCAAGGCCTGAAGTGCAAGCACACATCGGTGCTGTTCTTCTGTGCCTTAAATATAAGCTTTTCAAAAATTGTTTTCAACTTGAAAGGCTCATATTTTAGCGCCGAAAAAAAGGCGCTGATGTGTGCTTTCACTTTTGAGTTTGCTCGGACTCGCATACATTTGTTTCTCATTATCAGTGTTTATAGGCTGCACGGGCTTCCTTCCACTTCTAAAAGATGACAAACTGGCAGTTTAAAGTACAAAATCCTCTCTTCAAAGCCTTCAACACTACCCCCGAGCTGATGGTAAGTTTCCAGCATTAAGGGAAGCATTTGTTTGTGCGCTATTCTGTGAGCATTGGGAGGGAATACCAAATGACCTCATTGACATCTGTTGTGATTACATTTAAATACAATTTGCGGCCAACTTTGGTACACATGCTGTTTCCCGTGCTACCGCCCTCTTAACATTCTGCGCACATTAACATGTATATTAGTCTGGTGCTAATTACCTCTAACTCCAGCATTAGGGTTTGAGCATCAGGACCTTTGACTGTAACACCTACTGCTTGGTCACCTAGGGAAACTAAGCCTCATCTGAACTCCTCCTTCCCCTGCCAGAAGACTGACAGCTACCCTCTCTGGAAGCCCTGGAATGCTGCACATGAATCCTTTCCTTGGGACAGGCCAGATATCCCAATCTACCCTGGGTACTAGTCTGTGTTTGGGGCAAACTATTGCACTCCCTGCTGGGAACAGGATCTGAGAGTTACCCTTCTGGTCATTACAATATTCATTGTGGATATCTTGAAAATCAAGCTGGCTTGGAGTTCCTTGGGTTGAGAACCCCTGACCTAGAATTTTCCTCTGACAGTACACTAAATAGTGTCTTTAACAGTCTTTATAGAGGCATTGCACTCTAATTTACCATTCTTATTTATTTAAGGTCATTTATGGCCTGCCTTTTGCCGCAGTTGTGCAGCCCCAAAGCGGCTTACAATGAACTCATAAAATAAATAGGTTACAAGGAGAAAGGGAACAGAGAGGGGAAGGGAGGAGGGGAATATAAATACAATCTGAAAATTAAAAGTAAGTAGGGAAAGGAAAAAGGAAAGAAAGTCCGAAATCAGGTCTTGACTCACCGAATCTTGGTAAGGCAGGCGAAGAGGATAGTGAGCCAAGAGGATGACAACAGAAGCCCCACCGCATCAATGATCCCAGTACATGCCATGGCCTGCAGGGCTGCTCTCCTTAATCCCCAGACGCCGAAACCGCAGCAGTGATCAG
This sequence comes from Microcaecilia unicolor, assembly GCF_901765095.1. NCBI lineage: Eukaryota > Metazoa > Chordata > Amphibia > Gymnophiona > Siphonopidae > Microcaecilia > Microcaecilia unicolor. The sequence goes on along the minus strand of NC_044032.1, from coordinate 275,140,288 downwards.
TTGGTGAGAAGGGGATTGCTGGCAGGAAACAGCTGGCCGACGTCAAGACGGGACTCCTCCTCCGAAGCAGGAAGACAGCCGAGGAGGGGAAGCAGCACCGGAAAACACTCCCAGGCGGCGAGGCTCTGGTAGAGATCAGCTGCGATGTGGAGACTATCGGCCAGCCACAAAGGAAAACGGCGACGAAGATGGACATCGCAAGGAAGGCCCGCCGCGCAGGGACACTAAAGGCCACGGAGACTCGATCACTGCACTTCATCCTAGGCTGCAAAGGCGAACACCGAGGACCATCTGTGTAGCTGTGAATTAGCCTTTAAGCTTCAATTTCACAAGAAAGGAACAGGCCAAGACATTCATTATGGGCCTGCACAATAGGGGGGATCGGCACTTAGCAGGAAATGTTGGGTAGGAGAGAAAAGGGGGAGGGGAGGTAAGGATAAGAAAAAGGTAGGTAAGGAAGGTTAGGACCAATCAAGTTAGGAAAGGGGAAGGGCTAAGAGGAAGGGGACATTCAAATGAGGGAGATGCATCAGCGCCATTATAGCCAGTAAGCAGCACTCATTTGATCTGGTCTCACATCATACTGCGTTACATTTGGAAAGGGGAGAAATCCCACCGAACAGTAGACAGAACAAAACAGAAACTGAATGAGTGGATGCACAAGTTCATGCTAGCTTTACATTGCATGGATATCAAACATGATCTTATAGGAGAGGACTATCCAGGTTTATATCGTCCAGATGGCTAGCACCTATCAGACATAGGCTTAGACATCTTTAATAATGACCTACAGGATGTGATTGAAAGTTTATTGCTCAGAGATGGCCACAGCAACTAAGCCCCAGATTGGAGGGAGTCCTGCAACAAGTCAAGTGTCACTGTCACGGGGCTTGGCAAGGGATACCCAGGGAGCCAGCTGTAAAATGGGGACCATTCAATGCTGGGCCATTCAATACTGTTTAATCTATGTTGTAACATGCCGTCTAGAGGGAGGAACACATACACAGAGGGAAATGGTGGCCCTTACTCTTACACAGAGGTGGGGGAATTCCAAAGTATTACAAACAAGCCACAGAAGTCCTCTCAGCTTTGAACAACTGGGGAGGAACATGCGATAACTTCGGGTTTTGGTATGCTTGGTACTGGTGTCTGATACATGAAACGGAACACGGATGAACCTCAGCTTGCACGGCAGGGCTCAGACACCATAGTGACTAGTGGCAAAAGTACTGAGCTGCTGATTGCACAGGAGAATAGTTCCCCAGTAACATACATAAGTGAAGTGGTTCTTGGGTTCACAGGTGACAAGGAGGAGAATTACTTTAGGTACTTGGGTTTCTGGTGCCCCCCTGCAGCCTACTTGTCAGTGCACCCTACCCATCCAGCATCTCCTCCCGTCTCCCTTCTAGCACCTGCTCTCCCTTTCTCTCAGTGAGAGCAACACAAACTGCTCCACTACCAGATACCTGCCCCCCTTTTCAGCCCCAGTTCCAGCCCCAGCCCCATTCTCTCACCAGCCCCCATTTTCAGCCCAGCCCTTTTCTCCCACCTGCTCCTTTTTCAGCCCCAGTTCCAGCCCTACCCCTTCTCTCACCTGCCCCCATTTTCAGCCCCAGCCTCTTTCTCCCACCTGCCCCCCCCCCCCCCGTTCTCAGCTGCTGCTGCTAATTCCAGTTCCAGCCCCAGCCCCCAGCTGCTTGCCTTCACTCTCATAACATCCCTTTTTTGTTCCTGCCGCCCTGCATTTAAATCTCTGTTACCTCAAAGTTGCAATATCAGTGAAAGAAAGAGGCTGCCTTGGGCCTTCCCTCACTGTGTCTCATAGCTCCCACCCTTGCAGAAACAGCAAATTACATCAAAGGAGGGTGAGACACAGGGAAGGCTCCAGGCTACCTGCTTCTTTCACTGTCACTGCCACTGCCACTTTGAGGTAATAGAGATTTAAGTGCAGGGCGGCAGGAACAAAAAGGGGGCTGAAGGTGGGCAGGTGGGGACTCGGGGACTCTAGTCTCTTCAGTCTAAAAGAAGTAAAGGAAGAAAGGGCAGGGAAGAGAAGGGTGAGGCAGGAAATTAAAGGGACTCAGAACTGCTGACTCCCCCTATTGTGACATTTTCCCTGAAATAAATGTTGGAAGAATGTTTTAAGTGCTAAAGAGTGGATTTTGTATGACTTCGAGTTTTCTATGGTTTTGTTGAACAGTAACTTTCTGGAACTCTTAAAGAGCTGGCAGCATACAAAAGTACAGAGTATAGTAACATTCATTCATCTCTCCCTCTACGAACTAATCATCTAATTCACAAGCCCTCTTGGTGCATGGCACAGAACCTATTCTATCTGAACCTGCACAATCCAGGTACATAGGCCCCTTTCAGCATATTAAGTAACATTCCATTCAGACAGCAAGCACAGTTTTGCCTCTGGTCTAGCAGGTGTCTTTTCAGCTGGCCAAATGAAAAAAAAAGTGATTTTTGCTTCATCCCTCAGAGGACACCTCATGCATGCAGAGCAGCGGTTTGATGTTTGGCTACTGCAACAAGAACAGACATAATGAATGCATGTACTGTACATTACCCCAGTCTGTTCCACAGCATAAACCTGCATTTACTATCATTTTCTAGAATTTACTTTTTCCAATCAAATCGCTGAAATGAGCTGAACAAGTCACATCTGCTCAAATATGATTTTCACTTGCATATGATCACTCTATAGCCATGGTTCACCCCTCATTCAGAAAGATGTCTGTATTCTTGCAGCTCACTGAAGTTACTGAAAGAATCCCTATATCTTTAATAAAATGATCTCTATTTGCAAATTAAACAGGAAAACATTGAGTTAATTATCTGGAAAAAGTTGACAACACACAATAGAGCTCTGGGTATCGACAGAACAGGAATAAAACAGGCGCCGCACATGATATATATTTCCACAAAATATTAAAAACATGAATCATCAGAAAACAAATTCGGAGCAAAACGGAAGCGTATTCCCTATTCATTTTGAGTTAGCTGTCTAATGGTAACGTATTAACATATGACCTTACGTGTGTGAGTGCCAGCAACTCAGACTAGATTAAACTTTAGCAGAAAAAAAAAAGAAAAAAGTTTTGTAATTCAATAAAAAATGAAAATCCCCCCCTTCCCCCCCCCCCCCGCAGTGCCTGGGTTTAAGAACTCAAAGAGCAACGAATTACGGTTTTATCTCACTTGTGCCAGTCAGCACATAACTCACTCGCGCCTTCTGACTATTGAGTTATGGAGCTCTCTCACTCACCAGATAAGCCCCATAACTCATCCTAATCAATGTGATGTACTTAGTAATAGATTGCTATCTAGTGAGTAACTTTGTTTGAAAAGATGTTCTCTCATTTATCAGATTGCAGTTGTATTAACCGTACTCATACGGAAGAGCTAGGCCTTCTACAGGGATAAATCAAGAAAGAAAAAAAAAAACAGGGGAGAGGTAATTTCTTTGAAGTGTTGTTGACTTATCACCATGCTTTATGGGATGTAAGCAAAAGTCTGGTTTCTTCTGATGACCTAGTGCTCCTTATTTCCCTGTAGAACTAAAAATAAGGAGGGTACTTACATTTCATGATGACACAGGAGGGTTGGAGACTCTGGGTGCTATTTTCATTGCTGCAGGACAAGGAGCAGGGCTGGATTAAGGCCAATTGATGCCCTAACCACAGCCCCAAACTGATGCCCCTAGGCCCTTCCATTGCTTAACTGAAAAGACATTAAGACTCAATAAGTGCTGAGAATTGTCATTATTGTATGAAACAAAACATCATATATATATATATATATATATATATATATATATATATATATATATATATATATATATATAGTGATTAGAAAAACACTGGATCATTGGTATGGCAGACAGCAGTGAAAGAGTTAAGGGCATGATAGATAGGGGGAAAACTCTTTGATGCCCCCCCCCCCCCTTCCCTTGGTGCCTTAAGCACATGCTTCTTTTGCTTAATGGTCAATCCAGGACTGACAAGGAGCTGTCCTTAAGCTGCAAAAGTGTAGTTATTCTGTGATGCTGCTTGAAGATAATCTTGTGTACTTTTAGGAAGGAAGGAATAATGTGATCTTTTCATTATAGAGTTGTCGCCACTGTTTACTGATTGATGGGGCAATATCCAAGCTGTAGTGATGTGAACAGAGCAAATAATTTTGGTTCATTTTAAGTTTGTTTTGCCTTCTTTTTTATCATTTTCAAACTTTTTCTTTTGTTTTGCTTCACACAGTCTTTTTAATAAAATACATTTACAGGGCAATTCTATACATGGTGCCAGATATTAGATGCTAATTCCACGCTGAATTTTTGGCATAGAAAAGCAAGGCACCGGAATGGGGCAGAAATGGCAGATCTGTGTAAAAATACACTTACACTCCCATTTATAGATTGCGCCTAAGTGTTTCCAACAGGGGCGTAGCTAGGTGGGGCCACGGGGGCATGGGCCTCCACAGATTTAGCCCTGGCCCCCTCTACTTTTGACCCCCTCCCCCCGATGACGACCCTCCCCTGCCACTTTTGATCCCCCTCCCGCTGCCACCTGGTACCTTTGCTGGCGAGGGTTGGGACCCCCGCCAGCAAAGGTACCAGGCAGCGGGGGAGGGGCGGCGGCGGCGGCGGGAGGGGGAATCGAAAGTGATGGGGGAGGGTCAGCGGTGGGAAGGGGGGTTGAAAGCGGCTGGGGGAGGCAGGCTAAACTGTGCCCCCCCCCCACCTCAGGCTCTGGATCCTCTGCCGCCGAAGTCTGGCTACGCCCCTGGTTTCCATATGGATCTGCAAAGGGTTGCATGGCCATGGGAGGGGCATGGGCAGGTCAGGGATGTTCCCTTAAAATGCACACAGTCTTGAAGATTAGTGCGTATCTGCATCTAACTTGCATGCTAGGATTTGCATCTGGTTTCAGTTGGCATAACTCCTCATGCCAAAGTTGAACGCAGATCCAGGAACAGCCGTTATAGAATACCGTTCCGTGCCAATTTTTTTGGGGTGCCAAATTCTGAGCACCCTTTACTGAATCCAGTCCTTAATGCACAATAAAGCTTTTCAATGTGCACTAATTGATTTAGAGGCCCTTTTAGTAAAACACGCTAAAATGTGGGCTTAGTGAGTTTTTAACTTGGTTCTTTCCCACGCAAAAGGGGCCAGTATTTTAAGGATTTTTTTTTTCTTATCACTTCCTAAATAGCTGAATAACCCTTCCACGTCCATGCTGAGTCCATGACATGCTCCCTCTTAAACCAATTACAAAAATAAATAATGTGTGATTATACGCGTACTGACAGGCAAATTACCACAAAAAACTCAAATGCATTTTTAGGCAAACTTTTTTCCTGCATTAAGCGTGCACTAGCACTTACCCCGGATTCTATATATGGTGCTTTGAGTTGTGTGCAAACGTGGACGCATGCTCAGTTTATTTGTGTGATGTAATCAAATAACAATCCACTTAGCACTGATAACTGGCATCATAATAAGGAATTATTAGTGCTAATTGGATTTAATTAGCCATTACGCATGTAAATTTAGATGCTAGATCCACACTTAAGTTTAGATCTGCCAAAAGGAGGGCGTGAAAATGGGAGGGTCATGGGTGGATAAGGGACATTCCTAGAATTTATGCACATATTTATAGAATAAGGGGATATGCGTCTAATGTAGGCACAATGGTTTGCACAAAGTTCAGTTGGTACAAATGGCTGTGCCTAAAGTTAGGCACGATTCCCAGGTGTAAGCACTATTCTATAAACCATGCCTAACTCTAAGTGTGGTTTATAGAATAGCGCTGAATGTTTTTTTTTTTTTGGAAGGGGGGGGCGCCAATTTTTAATGGCCAATCCAGGACTGACAAGGAGCTGTCCTTATGTTGCAAATAGAATTTAGTCCTTAATTTGGTTTAGTAAAAGGCCCTCTCGATGTGCTTTAACATGTAGGTTATCACTTGGTAAACTGATTTTGCGCACACTAAATATTTTGAAGCACACTAAGAAATGAGATGTGCACTGATGGATGCACATCCTTAGCAAACTGAGCACAGGATGAAGATCAGTTGTAACTTTTAGCCAATGGACTTTGTGTCAGGTCTCAAAGTGAAAATGTGCACATGCTGTGAATGCAAAGTACTTGAAATTACATTTTCTCTGGCTAACAGTTTGCTTGAAAATGTGATCTACACATGTGCCTTTCCTTCCCCTACCTAAACATGTTCCAGAGGTCACCTCACATTTAGCATGTGGGGCTTGCAAAATATTAATGTGGGAACACTTAGCACTTCCTAAAGGACACATTAAGAGGTCCTTTTACAAAAGCACTAGCGTTTTTAGCATACGCTAAAAATATGCACACGCTAAATGCTAGGGACACCCATAGGAATACATGGGCGTCTAGAGTTTAGCGCGTACTAAAAACGCTAACGCACCTCTGTAAAAGACCCCCTAAGTGTGCCCGGGTTAACCCTGTGTTATCCAGTTAGCACGCACTAATGTGAACACTTTAACTGAATAAAACTTCCATGCCCTTTCTGGTCCCTTCATGACCCACTCTCTCTGCCCGGTTAAACCCCTTTGAATCTCGGACAGTGGCGTAGCCAGACCTGACTTTTTGGGTGGGCCCAGAGCTAATATGGGTGGGCACTATGTATATAGGTATGAGTAGTGCTTCTTGGGATACTACAAAATAATGCCTTAGAATGCTGCCCAACAGCTGCCCTGCATCAATATAGACCATATACATACTTTAAAAAACGATATTTGTAAATATAGTTACATTATGCCATATCAAACTTGACCAGACATAAGTCTACTATAATGGCAAACATCTCAACGCACATGACAGGATCCTGCATTAAAATTACAGCAATGACATATAACCATGTATTCAAATTCTGGTAGCACCCAATAATAGCAACAAAATCCCGTCACTGTCAGGTACTTTGTGAAGTAACACTAAATCCTGCAAGAGGCTTCTTAGAGCCTATATTGCAAACCATAACACCAGCTCCAATAACAGTACCTTTAAAAAGGCAGCAGTGAATGTACACAACAGCAATACACATCCCATAGGAAAAGTCAGACAAGTCAGATTCATTGATCTCCATACAAACCACTTGCCAGCAGAAACTCTTACCTGCTGGGTCACATGCAGACCACAGACCAACCCTCATCAATTACAGAATAAAGGACCAAAAATTAGAAATGTATTGATTTAATTTCTAAATTTCTATGCCACATTATCGCTGCAATTCTAAGCAAATTACAATTAAACACACATAATTTTAAAACATGTTACAAAAACATAAAGACCTTCCCTTCCCTACCCCCACCCATCCATCCCAGCAGCCTGGCATCAGCTTTTCCCTTCCCTACTCCCTATCCATCATCCCCACAGCTCAGCACCAGCGCTTCCCTTCTCTACCTTACCCCCACCCCCATCCATCCCTGTAGCCCAGTATCAATCTTTCCCTTCCCCACAATCCATCCCATAGCTAAGCATCAGCCCTATCCTACCACCGCACCCCTCCCTCCCTGTAGCCTAGCGTCAGCCCTGTCCTACTCCCTACCCACCCCCCATAGCATTAAATGTAAAAGACTTATTTTTTAATGTCCTGGGCAATGCAGAGCCCACTTCCGCACCGGTCCACCCAGAGAAAACCACCTACACTTTTTTTTTTTTTTTGTAATTTTAACCTAGGCACCGCAGAGACCATCCCCACCAAAATGAGAGAAATAGACAACTTTTTTTAAATGAACCTGTCTGGGCACTAATAAAATTTGTTGTTGGTGAATTTCTAGGTGGGGATGGACTCCTCATTGCCTAGGGCAAAAGAGATATATTTAATGATTAAATATACTTTTTTTTGTCCTAGGCAGTGAAGAGTCCCCCCCCCCCCCCCCCCCACACACACACACCAGAGCCATCATTTTGATTACAAGCAGTGCTTTTTTTGTAGAAAAAAAGGTGCCGGTACTCATTATGGGCGGGGTCACCACATAGGGCTCCACCCCTATGATAGCCACACCCACATTAACCACACCCCCTATACCAGCCATGGCGCATATAAACAGACATCATTGAAAATATTACAGTACTATAGGAGACAAAAATAACGTGATTTGCTAAGTAGTAGTAGTAGTATACCCAGTGCAAAATAAGACAGCCAATGTAAATTCTCAAATTGGACATATTACAAACACTAAAATGAAAATAAAATGATTTTTTTCTACCTTTGTTGTCTGGTGACTGTTTTTCTTTCCATATTGGTCCCAGTCTGTGATTCTCCTTTCCTTTGTTTTCGCTTAACTCTTCTGTGCCATTTGTCATTTTTGTCTCCTTTTTCTTTGCTTTCTTCAATATTTTTCAGGCTCTCTCTCTGTCCAGATTTAATTCATTCTTACTATCCATTCTTTAATTTCCTTCATCTACCTGTGGCTTTTCATCTTTTCCTCACCCTTGTTCTCCCCATGCCCCTTCCTTTTATTCTCCAGTCTTTCTCTATTCCCCTTTTCCATCCAGCAGCTCTGCTTTCTCTCCCCATCCTTCCAGTGTCTCCCCTATTTCTTTCTGCATTCTTCCATCCAGCGTCTTCCCTCTCTCTCTCCCCATCCTTCCATCTGTTTTCCCTCTCTCTCTCTCCCCAATCCTTCCCTCTATTGTTTTCCCTCTTTCTCTCTCTCCCCAATCTTTCCCTCTGTTGTTTTCCCTCTTTCTCTCTCTCCCCATCCTTCCATCTGTTTTCCCCTCTCTCCCCAATCCTTCCATCTGTTTTTCTCCTCTCTCCCCAATCCTTCCATCTGTTGGTTTCCCTCTTTCTCTCTCTCCCCAATCCTTCCCTCTGTTGGTTTCCCTCTTTCTCTCTCTCCCCAATCTTTCCCTCTGTTGTTTTCCCTCTTTCTCTCTCTCCCCAATCCTTCCCTCTTTTTCTCTTTCCCCAATCCTTCCCTCTGTTGGTTTCCCTCTTTCTCTCTCTCCCCATCCTTCCATCTGTTTTCCCCTCTCTCCCCAATCCTTCCCTCTGTTGGTTTCCCTCTTTCTCTCTCTCCCCAATCCTTCCCTCTGTTGGTTTCCCTCTTTCTCTCTCTCCCCAATCCTTCCCTCTGTTGGTTTCCCTCTTTCTCTCACTCCCCAATCCTTCCCTCTGTTGGTTTCCCTCTTTTTCTCTTTCCCCAATCCTTCCCTCTGTTGGATTCCCTCTCCCTGCCAAGTTTGGCGCGAAGTCGCGACGCACGCGGCACCAGCCCCTATTTCCGGCCACTGCTGCTTCTCCTGTTGAGCAGCAGTGGCCGCTACACAAAGAAAAAGAAGATTAACAAAAAAAATGTGAAACCTGGCTGAAACGCGGCACCCCGGCACTGTAGACATCCATTAGGCATTGGCTGTTGCCCCGCAGCCGCTCCTCCTCTTGCTTCTACGTCACTGCGCTCCTCCGGGGTCTTCCTCCAGGGGCAGTGACGTAGAGGCAAGAGGAGGAGCGCCTGCGGGGCAACAGCCAATGCCTAATGGCTGTCTACAGTGCCGGGGTGCCGCGTTTCAGCCAGGTTTGAAGTTTTTAAAAAAATCTTTTTCTTTGTGTAGGGGCCGCTGCTGCTCAACAGGAGAAGCAGCAGCGGCCGGAAATGGGGGCTGGCACTGCGTGTGGGACATGGACTCACGGGGCGGGGGGAGGAAAAAAAAAAGGTGCCGGTACGCCGTACCGTTGCGTACCGGCACAAAAAAAGCACTGATTACAAGACTTCTGGGTGGGGGTGGGCTCTTCCCTGCCTAGGACAAAAAAAGGTATATTTTAATCATTAAATATACCTTTTTGCGCTGAGCCCGGGGAGGAGGGAGACGGCAGTGCAGCATGGTGGCGCGCGTAATGCAGCAGCCAGGAATCTGCGACTCTGCACACTTGCACAGAGCAGCACAAGATAACATGAGGTCGCGCTGGCCAACGAGGAGGCGGAGCTCTCGTGCTGATTGCCGATTAAACCAGGTGGGAGGTGGCTGAGAGGGCCGCGCTGCACCGACAGAATAAAGTAAGTCTGTGGGAACAATGTGGTTGGCTGTTTAGCTGCTGTAAACTGGGCGGGCCTGATTCAAGATTGGGTGGGCCTGGGCCCACCCAGGCCCACCCATAGATACGCCCCTGAATCGGGTCCTAAAATTTTTTTATATTATTTGTGTAAGGTGTAAGCAAAAAGTGATGGGGACAGAAAGAGGGTTAGTGACTGTTTTATGTTCAAGAAGGAATCAGCTCATAATTATGACTGTATCAAAGAACTGAGAATCTGACATGAGCCTTTCAAATAGATATGAACAAAGACATTGCTGCCTGGATGTCCAACCGCCACCTGAAACTGAACATGTCCAAGACTGAGCTCATCGTCTTTCCACCAAAACCCACTTCTCCTCTTCCTCCACTTTCTATCTCGGTTGATAACACCCTCATCCTCCCTGTCTCATCTGCCCGCAACCTCGGAGTCATCTTTGACTCCTCCCTCTCCTCTGTGCATATCCAGCAGATAGCCAAGACCTGTCGCTTCTTCCTCTTTAACATCAGCAAAATTCGCCCTTTCCTCTCTGAACACACCACCCAAACTCTCGTCCACGCTCTCATTACCTCTCGACTGGACTACTGCAACTTACTCCTCACCGGCCTCCCACTTAGCCATCTATCCCCCCTTCAATCTGTTCAGAACGCTGCTGCACGTCTCATATTTCGCCAGAACCGATATACTCATATCACCCCTCTCCTCAGGTCACTTCACTGGCTTCCAATCAGATACCGCATTCAATTCAAGCTTCTCCTTCTTACCTACAAATGCACTCAGTCTGCTGCCCCTCACTACCTTTCTACCCTCATCTCCCCTTACGTTCCCGCCCGTAACCTCCGTTCACAGGACAAATCCCTCCTCTCAGTACCCTTCTCCACCACCGCCAACTCCAGGCTCCGCTCATTCTGCCTCGCCTCACCCTATGCTTAGAACAACCTTCCTGAGCCCTTACGCCAAGCCCCCTCCCTGCCCATCTTCAAATCTTTGCTTAAAACCCACCTCTTCAATGCTGCATTCGGCACCTAACCCTTACCATTCAGTAAATCCAGACTGCCCCTATTTTGACTGCCCCTATCGGTCCGACCGTTCACGTGTCTATTAGATTGTAAGCTCTTTGAGCAGGGACTGTCTCTCTTTGTGAAATTGTACAGCGCTGCATAACCCTGGTAGCGCTTTAGAAATGTTAAGTAGTAGTAGTAGCAGCAAAGAGGCCAGACTTCTCAGTACCATCTCATGCATGGGAGGTTTCCCTGGCATCATTCAAGTTTCTTTTTTCCTAAGGCATGTGAAGACCTAGAGCTTTCTCATCCTCAGTGTCTGCTGCTTTCAATCTGTATGGTGTTGAAGGGAAGAAACATCTGGGATCTTCATAAGACCAGATGAGACACATCAATTTCAGTGCTTAAAAAGGAGGAGTTGCTGATGCAGAAATTCACTAAATGCGACCAGCTGCTCAGTGTCTCCTCAGATTAAAAAAAAAAAAAAAAAAGAAACCCTAAAATAAAGGCAAAGGTACAAACTGTAATCTTGTATTCCACTGATAACATTTTTGAATTTGGGGCATTTTTGCATTGCATGTTGTGAGGATCCTAGGGAAATAGGTGGGGAAGTTGCTAGGGAAAGGAGCAGGAAGGGACATTTTTAACCCGAAAAGTTAAAGAACTACAAATCCCAGTTTCTCCATGGTAGATGGCCCACCCCTCCCCAGGGAAACAAGCAACTTATTTCATCTGAGATTGAGGAAGACTATCCAGCTTATAATCGAAAGTAATCACCGGCTATTTCCCGACACAAATCGGGATATGGCCGGTGATTTCGCAAAAGCGGCGAAAAGCGTATAATCGAAAGCTACATTTGTGATAGCTTCGCCGCTTTCCCTTCGCCTCACCGGCGAAAGTTCAAAGGGGCATGTTGGCGGCGAAGTGAAGGCGGGACATGGGCAGGCTTGGGCGTGGCTACCAGATGGCCGGCTTTCATGGATAATGGAAAAATAAAACTCGGCGATAAGCAGTATTTCGCCGGGTTTACTTGGTCCTTTTATTTTCACGACCAAGCCTCAAAAAGGTGCCCCAACTGACCAGATGACCACCGGAGGGAATGGGGGATGACCTCCCCTTACTCCCCCAGTGGTCGCCAACCCCCTCCCACACTAAAATTATTAAAATACAAACCTTTTTTGCCAGCCTGTATGCCAGCCTCAAATGTCATACCCAGCACCCTGACAGCAGTATGCAGGTCCCTGGAACAGTTGTTGTTGGTTGCAGTGGACTGCAGAAAGGCAGAGCCAGGCCCATCCCCCCCTACCTGTTCCACTTGTGGTGGGTAATGTTGAGCCCTCCCAAACCCCACAAAACCCACTGTACCCACATGTAGGTGCCCCCCTTCAGCCCTTACGGCTAGGGTAATGGTGCACACTTGTGGGCAGTGTGTTTTGGGGAGGATTTGGGGGACTCAGCACACAAGGGAAGGGTGCTATGCACCTGGAAGCTAATTTGGTTGTTTATAAAAGATGTTTGAAGTGCCCCCTAGGGTGCCCGGTTGGTGTCCTGGCATGTGAGGGGGACCATTGCACTACAAATGCTGGCTCCTCCCACGGCCAAATGCCTTAGATTTCGCCGGGTTTGAGATCGCCGGCAGTTTTTCACATTATCGCGGAAAAACAAAACTGGCGATCTCAAACCCGGCGAAATCCAAGGCATTTCGCCAGCCCACACTGTATTATCGAAAAAAAAAGATGGCCGGCCATCTTTTTTGAAAATACGGTTCCAGCCAGCTGTTGCGCCGCCACAAAAATAGATCACTGGCGACCTATTTCGCCGGCGACGTTCGATTATTCCCCTCTATAGTTTCCAAGAGCCAGTGGTTACTTCCTGTTCCGGGGCAGAGAGAGCAGGGAACCAGTGGAGCCGACGCAGCTCCCAGCGACGTGCACTCGGGGTGGTTCGGCCCTCCCGCCCATTCCTCGCCACTTTCCCTCGTCGCCTGACGCCTCCCCTCATAAGTACGTGCTCGGGGGGGGGGGTGCACTCCGGAGAGGGGAGGGTGCGCCGTGCTGCACCCGGGGGGGGGGGTGCGCAGCGACGACCCACCCCGGATGTCAGCTGCCCTCGCTACGGCACTGCCAAGAGCCTCTGGATAAAACCTCAGATCCTATTAGGAAGGAGAGCAAGAACTACAGTTCCCAGGCTCCTGGTGGGGAGGGAGGGGACTGGTTCAGGGAGGCTAATCAGGAGGATTTGGGACAGCTGGGAGGGATACAAGGAGAGGAGCTGATGGACTGGCAGCAAGTAGCAGAACTTCAGGTGTTTTCCCGAGGGGGAGAAGCAACTGAGCCTGAACCTATGGATATCTCTGCACTGGTCAAGGTACAAGGGAAAAGGCTAAAAGGGTTTATAACAGCCCTATTTTCTAGCTTGGGTGAGAAGTGGAAGAGTGATTGATAACAGAAACTCTGGGAGTGTGAAAAGGGGAGTTAGGGTGAAGCTCACTACAGAAGCGGTGCCTGAAGCTTACACTTGTGCTGAACTGCTCAAACCTGGCCCAAGTGGGTGGAATCTAGGTGTTTGAGGCTGGTAGTAAGGGAGGGGGGGGGGGGGTCCCTTCAACCTCTGTATGTATACGAGGTGAAGGAAAAGAGGTTTGAACTGGAAACAGTGAACTGTGGTATTAAAAAAACTTAATCTCCAGAAGAACTGTATTCTGTGGGAATCAATGAACTTTGGGTCCATGTGGGCTTACTTCAATTACTAAAGACTGAAAGGCAACTACAGAGGTCCCCTCTGCCCCTGCAGGCTGAGGACCTTATACTGACTGTATAGCAGATACTAGAAAAGCAAATTAGACACAGGAGAATGAAGTGAGGTGGGGGGGGGGGGGGGTTGCTTGCTAGGGCTGCCCTAGGCAGCGCTTACAGGGAGTCAGTGACTCCTGGCTCCAAATCCTGAAAGACTATACTGAGCCATAAGTAAGAAGCTGTATTTTGGGGACCTCCTTTAAGGGAACTAGCGGAATTGCAACAACTGTAAACTATTTGTATTTTGGAATGGGCATATCTTTTGAGTTGTTAAAAGAACCTCACCAAGCCAAGCATGTTGGAGTTGAGGCTCAGAGTCATCCAGGACAGGCTGAGGTGATATCGGTCCCTGGGAGGGAGGTGTGACAACAATGTGGATAAATCCATTTTTACTTGCATACAATACAGTTTACATACTGTATTGTCTCTTTTGTATTAAATTTATAGTCAGTGGGAATTAAAGTATATGGAGAGCTTCCAGTTTTATATACCCATGTGTTTTTATAGGTGCACTTTTCATCTGTTTCCATATGGGTGCAAAATCCATGGGCCCGTGCTAGAGAGTGTCACAATAATGATTACTGCAGTAATATCATGGTAATGGGGAAATTTTAAAAAATTTATGTGGTACTACTGTTTTAATCGTATTATGTGGCAGTGTAGTGGGAAAACGGGGACCTTGATTACTTTATCCCCATGGTAATGGGCATAAAGATCTGGTTGCCCCTCCCCCGGGTCTATGTTAAAGTGCCCTGGAGGTCTAATGGTCTCTTCAAGGAACGAAAGAAGCCCACTCTTTCCTGCCCACTGCCGCTGCTCTGTCGGATACCGTTGTTTCTTCAAAATGGCTGCTGAGACTTCAAGCAGAAGTCTCATGAGGCCACCACTTGAAGACTCAGCAGCCATTTTGAAGAAGCAATTGTATTGGGCAGAGCAGTGGCAGCAGGCAGGAAAGAGTTGGCTTCTCTCCTGCCCTGAAGAGGCAGCAATATTACCTCCATTACAGGATCATCTATGACACTGCGGATGGTTCCAGAAACCTTGGATGGCGGAAGCTTACCCTTGGCGTTAGGCTTTGAACTGCAGAGGATTAGGCACTGCAATTATATTTTCTGTGAGGGTAAGTCCTGCTGAACTTTCATGAGCAGTTCAAGATCTTGCTAAAGTAAGTGGCTGACATCTCCAAGCTTGGCCTGGAAAGCTTGCACCAAAATTTATGTTATGACAGAATAACTCACAAGATTACTGTTGGCAGCAACTGAGCAGAGTCGCTACATTACGGGTCTCCTTAGGTCTAGCACCAACATGAAGCATAAAGAAACACAATCTGGTTCTAGGCTACTGTCAACAGAAATCCCTCAATAAAAAAAGCCAATAAGAAAGAACAGTGCAGGAGCTCTGAGGTAGCTTGTTTCTGCTCAGAAGCCCTGTAATGGCCACATCATCTCACTGGTCACACTGGACTTTCTATTACCAAGGAAGCTTTGCAAGCCAGGCCAGCCCTACCATTGAGTGACTGTGTTTTTTTGTGCATGGCATATTTTAATGATTGATGCAAATGAGGCCACCACATCCCCCATCCGCTGCCCATGTCTGCAAGGGGCAGAGCCACTGCAAAGCATATGAGCCTATGCTGGTTTACAAATGCTGTGTTAAACTTGCTTCCTATTACTTCCACCTGATCTTCCCTGTTGGTCTCTGAACTGGTGAAGTAAGATGAGTGGAGGCCTCTAGGTGCAATGTGCAGTTTATTTTTATTTTCTTATTTATTGCTGTAAATCTTGGTTTCTTGTGATTCTATTGCTTTGTTTATCTGACATTTGAATAAGTTTTAAGAAACACTTCCCATGTGAAGTGTTTCTTTATCAGTATTAAATGTTGTTATTTGTCTTTTATTTATTTGCAGCATTTGTATCCCCCATTTTCCCACACATTAGCAGGCTCAATGTGGCTTACAAGTCACCGTATATGGGAGCTCCAATATGGCCGATGTTAAATAAATACAAATAGAATCAGGGTAAGGGAAGATGGGGGTAAATGGGAACAATAAATGGCAAAGATATAAGAAATAACAGTGTCTTTTAAATCAGTGCAGAGTTGAGGTTACTAATCAGAAACAACAGGGTAGGCCTTACAAAACAGATAGGTCTTCAAAGTTCGCCTGAATTGTAGATGGTCATGTATCGTTTTCACTGCTTTTGGTAATGCATTCCACATTTGCGTACTTAAATAGGTGAAATTGGACGCATAGGTCGCCTTATATTGAAGGCCAATGCAATTAGGATAGTGAAGATTCATATAGGTACGAGATGAGCTGATACTATTCCTGGCTGGTAGATCAATGAGGCCAATCATATAACCAGGGGCATCACCGTAGAGTATCGTGTGAACTAGAGTACAAAGTTTGAAGGTAATGCGGGACATCATAGGGAGCCAATGCAGTTTCAGGCAAAGAGATGTAGCACTTACATATTTTGTTTTGTTGTATATCAATCTGGCTGCTGTATTCTGGGCAGTCTGCAGTTTTTTCAGAAGCTGGACCTTACAACCCGCATATAATCCATTACAATAGTCCAAATGGCTTAGTGCCAGTGACTGCGTCAAATGGCAGAATATTTCTCTCAGGAAGTAGGGTCTTATACGCTTAAGTTTCCACAGGGAATATCAATAGAAATCAAACAAAATAAAACATGGAAAAGAAAATAAGATGATACCTTTTTTATTGGACATAACTTAATACATTTCTTGATTAGCTTTCGAAGGTTGCCCTTCTTCCTCAGATCAGAAATAAGCAAAATGTGCTAGCTGACAGTGTATATAAGTGAAAACATTCAAGCATTACTATGACAGGGAATAAAACATCTTCTTTACAATGGCTGTTACTTGACTTTCTAGGGTAAGATAGCTATCGATATTGACCCCTAAGATTGTAAGGCTAGTTGAGATAGGGAGATTTAAACTGTAGGCCTAGGTTGTTTATTTACAATGTCTGTTAGGCCCATAAAATTGCATAAAATGTTCTTTCAGCTTTGAATGGGGAGATATGGGGAAGAAAATTAAGACTGTAGGGATGGTGAGGAGACGGGGGTGGAGAATATGGAGACAGAGAGGGCATGGAGTTACAAAGTCTGCTTGACTGTGGGGATGGAGAAAAAGGTTGGGCTGCTGGGAGGAAAGGGGGTTGAATTTTTGTCCTCACATCACTTTCTAGTCCATGCATGCCTGTATTGTGCTCACTGGCTTCATTTTCAAAAGAAAGCGCCGTGAGATGTTTCTTTTTGAAAATGAGCTCATATTCCCTAGGGTCCTTTCAGACTTCTGCCTTTAAGAAGGAGTGAGAGATCTGAATGAGCGATGTGAGCAAGTCTTGCCAGAGATGAGCACGTGTTTAAATAATATGAGCAAGTGAACAGGGCTGGTAGAGCAGGCTAACACAAACAACACTGCATTAATTAGCATTAAGTAATATTTACACAGAATAGATTCTAAACACGAAAGGCTACCGGCTGTTAAAAATGTTGTTAATCAGGCGGATGCCAGTTCTGTTTTCACGATCAGTACATTTTCTGTCCAGAAAAATCCATACTGTGGACATGACTAGGAAGTGAAATGAATTTTGTAAGTAACAGTAGTTCATATACTCCAGCAGTGCAATAAAAGGCAGATAAGTCAAAATGCTCTTCCACTCCAATAGCAAGTACTTTCAGTGGATCATAAAACTAAGCTGGCAGTGGCTGCTAAAAAAACCAATAGTGATGCCTTCTAATATCCTCCTGTTTGCAAGAATTTCTAGATATCGTGCTACCATTTACAAGGCTAATTACAAGGTCAAACGGAATGCTGCAAATGCACAGTTATAAAGGAGTTCAGAATTACCGATATTGCAGTAGCCCTCCAGCACCACAACGATCTTGGATTTAGAACATCTTAAGAAAAGGATTTTTTTTTAAAATGTGGATCTTGCTGGATTTGCAGTTTGACTTTCTGCCTTTGTTCTAAGGAGATCGATAACTACATTTGGGAAGCAGGAACACCGTAATATTCAGAGGGGGGGGGGGGGGTTATATTTAGGCCACCAAAGTTAGGCGCTCATTTTTGCACATGGATCTAAGATCTGCACACAAAGCTTAATTGGTAACAATCAATGATTAGTATTAACACTTAATTGGCAGTCATTAGGAGTTACATGCAGATCTGCCCTGCACCCCTATTCTATTGTTTTTGTTTTTTGTTACATTTGTACCCCACACTTTCCCACACATGGCAGGTTCAATGCGGCTTACATGGGGCAATGGAGGGTTAAGTGACTTGCCCAGAGTCACAAGGAGCTGCCTGTGCCTGACGTGGGAATCAAACTCAGTTCCTTAGTTCCCCAGGACCAAAGTCCACCACCCTAACCACTAGGCCACTCCTCCAAAGGTGGCATAGCTATGGGAGGGGCATGGACGGGTTAGGAGTGTTCCCGGATTTTAGGCATGGAAATATGGAATACTTGCATTTCCGCACCTAACTTATATTAGTTGGGTGCGCGCATTTACTTCAGCCTTTGGCAAGTGTAAATGCTAGCCTCCAAAGTTTTATAAGTCAAAATACGCTCAACTTCTTTATATCAATCTATTTTCTCTAGAGATCAATAAGATCAATAGGATCAGGAAGTCATAGTAGGGGATCTATCAGATAAGCGTACCCACCCCTATTTGGCTGAATTACTCAATAAGCCAAGCATACTTTTCAGGGGTGGTATCACAATCCTCATTAATCCTTATTATTTTTTTAATTAATTTTTTCATTAGTATTTACTTTCAGGTTTTTTTCTTTTAATCAAAAGCGATTTATGCAGTATATCATCAAGCCGAAGCCATTAAACATATATATCTTTATCTCAGATTTCTTCACATTTCTTTCTGCTATATCTATGTAGCAATTTAAAGATAGTACTTAGCTTTTAAAGCGCTCTCAAATGCCGACATAGATTCATGTTTCGCGTTTCCATTCTGTTTCAAGGTAGTCTCCAAGAGTATCTCTGATGGATGGCGTCTATTCTGCAAAGTTTATGCTCCTAAATTTACGCTTCTAAAATCTACACTCATAAATTTATACTCATAAATGTATGTAGGAACATAAATTACGCTCGTAATTTTAGGAGCGTAAATTTGGGAGCATAAACTTTGTAGAATAAGGCCTAAAATGTGCATTAAGCTTATATTCTATTGTGGCCATTCTGTGTGTTTCCTGGCATCTAACCTAAGCAGAATTTTCCCCATTATGTCTCAAAGTTTCAGAATGCCATAGAAGAGGGAATCGTGTTAAAATGATAGCCTCTACATACCCTGCCTACCCTTCTTCTCCCCTCCCCCTTCCCAAAAATGTATGTATTCAAAATTTGCTCAAAATTGCCAAAGCTCTACAGATAGGGAATCCATTTTTGAAATCTTTAGTGTGTAGGTGTATGGAGAGACTGCAGAGAGGTTTGTGGCCTTGCATTCTGGAGATATTGGGCAGCCCTTCTTCACATCTTAGCTGAACATGAATAAAAGAAAAATTGTACTTACACACATTGTGAACAATTAAAATTGCAAATCTCAGAGAATTTTTTTTCTACTCCTTTTCCATATTTCAGTGGACATGTGTGGTGTAAGCAAAAAGTGATGGGGTTAGACACGGAAAGCATGCTAATTTGAGAGGAAAAAAAAAAAAAGCAAAACAAACTCAAGAAAAACTCTGGCAACTAGAAGGGATATGCCAGTGTCCCATTAAAGAACCAAACAGGGGCTGGTGAAGGGAACTCAGGATGCTCAAAAATGGGTGACCAATTGGGCTTGCGCTTATAGAATAGGGTCATTTATGCATGTAAACTATAACTATCAATAATTGATCTTAACAAGTGAAAATTGGCACTAATTAGTAGCTATGGACTAGTTTCTATATATGGCACCAGAAAACAACATTGAGGAAAAAAAACCACGCTAACTGCTATTCTATAAACTGCGCCTAACATTAGGCGCAGTTTATACAATATATATATACCCATGGATTCCATATATCATGCTGAGAATTCCGTGCAGAAATAGAAGCGTATTCCATAACAATGAACAAAAGCTAATTGGTTAACAAGCTAATCAGCACTGATAATTAGATGTTAAGCAATTCTCAGCACTAATTGGCATTAAATAGAATTTACATGCACTACTGTCTAAGCATAATCTGTAATGCGGTGAGAGTAAATTCTGAGTCACATAGTTGAAAAATGGGTGTGGTTATGGACGTGGAATGGGTGGGTCATGGGTGTTTCTAAAATCTATGCATTTTGTTATAGAATACACCCGCTCCACACCTAATTTAGATATCATGATTTACACTAGGTTTTACTTGGTGTAATTGATCGTGACTAAATTTAGCTGTGTGGACCAGCACTCAGAGTACTCTATAAAGTATTCCTAAATTAAAGCATACTTTATAGAATATGCTTCGATTTCTGCTTGGAAATCTCGACACATTATATAGAATCTAGCCCATAGCATCCAGACCTGTGACTAAATTTAGGCATGACCATTTACGCCAAATAAAACTTGGTGTAAATCCCCACACCTATGTGCACTGTTAAAGAATATGCTTGATCCGTGCCTGGCACAGGCATTTACACCAGGTTTTAGTTGGTGAAAATGGTTGCGTCTAAATTTAGTCATAGGCCCAGGTACCATATATAGAATGTAGTCCTATGTGTGTGTAACTGTTCGATACCCTTATTATATAAACAGTGCGCCTAATTTCTTTAGCATGTAACTCCAAAGAGGGCGTGGCCAAGCAATTAGGCACAGTTTTAGAATACACACATAAATGTTTGCACCTAAAGTTAGGCATGAAAATGCAGACTTAATCTGGTATTCTATAAAAGCAATTCCGCATGAAACCACCATTATCGAATTTGCACTTAACACCCTGTAGCCCAGCACCTAACTTGAGGCGCCATTTACTGAATCTACCCTATAGTGACCAATTAAGAGAAGAGACTCACTAGCCAGCTGGATTTTCAGGATTCAAACAATGAATATGCATGAAGTAAATCTACATATATAAGAAACCCATTGGAGGTGATGTTTTTTTATAACGGCACCAATATTTAAGCACTATCCCCATAATTCCATAAAAGTCTGTAAAAACTGTGCATGCAAATTTGGGCATGTGCCCAATTTGCATGTGAAATTTAATTGAATAATGAGCTAATTAGTGCCAATAATTTTTTTAACGAGCAATTGTTGACACTAATTAGATTTAATTGGCATTTATGCACGTAAATGTAGTTGTGGGGTTCGCGCCTTAATATTACGCATGAGTTGAAAAAGGGGGCGCAGAAATGGGAAGGTCATGGGCAAAAGGGGGGTGTTCCCAACATTTACGTGCATTGTTATAGAATGAGGGGGGCTATGTGCCTAATGTAGGCTCATACATTTGCACCACATTTCAGTTGGTGCAAACGGTTGCATCTAAATTTAGGTGCGATTCCCCGATATAAGCACTTATTTAAACTGTGGCTAACTTTAAGCATGCCTTATAGAATAGCATTTTTTTTCTGCAGCAAATATTTTGGTGCCAGGTGTAGAATTTACCCCCATATCTGTGCAGGTAGTGAGTTTATTTATAAGAATACTTATGCATCTGTGTTCTAATAGAATACTAGCATAAATCAGCATTGGTGTGCTTAAATGTAGGTGTTCACATTTATGCTAAGTCTGTAAGCAGCCTGTGTAAATGTTGCACATGCCTATGCCCCTCCCCATATCAATTCCTTCACATAATTACGGAATAGTGTTTAATACACCTGCGTGAATAGTGGTATTCTATAAATGGAAGCATGCAAATGGTGCTTACATTTAGGCAACCTGTTGGAAAATAACAGGGATTGTATGCAAATCTACTTCATGTATATTCATAGTGGGAATCACGAAAACCTGACTGGTTAGGTATGCTTCCGGGAGAGTATTGCGAAGGACTCACATATGGGCGTGATGTAGGAAGTACAAAACAACTCTTATTTGATTTCAGTTTTCTAAAGGCTCCATAGGCCGTTTTGTGCCTTCATGTAATAGCTTTCCAGATTCGCCCCCAATGCTCACTAAGAAAACAATTCTGTAGCTGGGAAGTGGGATAAGTGGCAGCAAAGCAACTAAGCGCTATTCTGCAAGGGTGCATGGAAGTGGCATAGTGAGTAAATACAAGGGGGTGATCACATGGGTAGAGCATGGAAGGGGCATGGTCGGAGCTGTCATGTGTTTGTTACAAGTGCTCTTGCTGCACCAGATAGAGCTGCATCTGCATAAATGTTAGGCTTGCTGATGCCACGATATACTAGAATAACGGAATCTGGGTGGCCAAGCACCATCATAGAATCAGCTTTCAACAAGCAGCATGGGGGCATCTAAAAGAGGGCGCCGGCTTATGGAATTTCCCCCCTACATAAATACACACATAAATAAAAGTGTGGCGCAAAATCTTTCCACACTTATGTAGAACCATTGATGTATTAGTACAGTTTCTATTCTCTAATTTTCTTTAAATATTATACAAATATATCATATAACATCTAATTGCCTTTTGGTCACAGTATACAGGGAATAATAAGAAGAATTGATGCATTTGATATCTGGTGTCTGCTTCAAAGTAATAAGTTTAAGTGACCCCGAGGCCTGTAAAAGGACCCAAAGGGACGATGTCTTTTATAATTCAGTCTTCTAGCCCTATCTGGCTCTTTACATTGCCTTGCCCTTCATTACTTTACACTCCTCCTTACCTCTCCCTTTCCCTCTCTTACCATCTCCTACCCTACACTCATCTCTTCAAAACACGCACATACTTAAATACATAAACAGAGAGAGAGAGAGAGAGAGACTCTGGCTTTAGAAGTCAACATTTATGCTTGTATTTCTGCCCTACGTATAGATTACAAGGGCCTGGGTTGGGTAGGGTTTCAGCAGAATTAAAATCTACATGTGTATTCCCATTACTTCTAGATTTACAGCTGCTCCCTTGCACTTGTAGGCTTGTTTGGGCCAGCCTTTAACAGAAGGGATTAAAGTAGTTCTTCCCCCTTATTGCCTGGTATTTATTTCCTCTTCTAGTTTGAAAATAAGGTTTGAGGCCTCTGTCATTAATTTGGAGCATGCAAATATGTGGGTTTGCAAAATGGCATGCAAACACTTGTACTGTAAGTGGAAGAGTAGCCTAATGGTTAGAGCACTGGGCTGAGAAGCAACTGATCCCAGTTCAAATCCCATTGTGGCTCCTTATAAACATGGAAAAATCACCTAACCCTCCATTACTTCAGCTACCAAATGTGAAGGGAAATTCTGTAGCTTAATGGGTGTAGTAATGTGCACCATCTCTGGATTCTATATTTGAAAAAAGGGGCATTCTGAAAAGTTGCACATGGAATTACGGAATTTGGCCTAAGCACACTAACTTGGGTGTTGGCATTTACACCTCGTTTCAGGAGGCATATGCTAGGCACAGGATCCATTATTACGTGCTATTTCATATAAGGCACACACCCTTTATAGAATAGCGCTTAACACCACATATCTTTTGGTGACCAAGTTTGGGTGTCATTTATAGAATTTTGCCCCTTGGTTCCAGGTTATGCTAGTTTTCTATAATGGAACCTGGATGCCCATCGTGCAGCATAAGGGCCTCCAATTCATCTAGTCAGCGGGACTGAATATACACATAGAATGTTAACCACTGGCAACTAAATGGATAGTAGTGATATAGAGCTGCTATTAATGCGGTTGAGTGGCTTAATTTAGGCAGTCTTTTTGCTGGCCTAAACCAAACTTCTTAGCTATACAGAAAACGACTGTATATCACCATTATCATGCAATTCTTTAAAAGGGCACCTATCTATCAATCCAGGCTTAAAGACAGGCGCAGATTTTTGTTCCACTGGATTTTCTTAAACACTTGACAGTTTGGAATTTTATACTATAATTGATTGCACCATATTCTCCCATGTTCCATTTCCTTTATGCATTGTTGACATACCCTTGAAGAAGGTTTGTTGCTGAAACATGGCCTATGTTGGATCAAGATTGTCCACACATTTGGTGTATGGTTGGAGTATAAAGTGTATTTATTTTTTTGGAAGCATTGGACTTCTGCACTTTTTTGTTACTGGTAGGTATCTTGGAACACCGTTGGTTGATTCTTCCACCCCTTTTCTGTTTACCGTTGATTGTTGTGGAAGTACTGCTTTCCTCCCATTTGGTATAGCAGCTGCATATCAACAGTATCATCCAGCTCTGTAAAAGGACACCTATCTGGAGCCTATTCTGTAAAGGAAAATAAGCACTCATCTTCCTTTATTTATTTATTTATTTATTTATTTATTTATTTATTTATATTGACAGTTATATCCTGCATTATCCTGAACAATGTTCAAGGTTCAATGTGGCTTACAATCCAAACTTTAGAGAATAGATATTATAACACTTGACACAAGTAGATATCAATTGGATTGACTACATGATATCTTACAAGTGAAAACAAAAGAACATACATTAACCTTACAAGGTTAAGTGAGGTAACAGTTTCCATTGTAGAATGATACATTTGAAACAGCATTAGCAATAGATAGTTAAATTAAACTATTTTCTTGTTGCAAGAACATTTTCAAAAGAGAGGTTTTTTCATATTTTCCTAAAGCTTGATAAACGTTGGGAGTGAATTCCACCATTTAATACATTGATAAGAAAAACCAGCTGAAAGTATTGATTATTTATAAACAGTCTTCTTGCAACTAGGGTAGTGAAGAAATAAGAAGTCACTGGACCCATGGATAGAAGTACGAATAGAGAGTACAAGCAAATATACATAGTTTAAAAACAACTCTAGCTCTGATCGGAGCTATAGAGCAGGTGGAAATGCTCACACATAGATAGTTAAGAAAAGTGCATAAATTATAGTGGACAAAGGGCCAGATTCTATATAAGCCCCCCCCCCCCCCCAAATTCCACACATATTCTATAAGTGGTGCATAGATATATGGGCGCGATATATAGAATATGTTTAACTGATATCCCAGCGCCGAAAAATATATGTCTCCATTTACACCAATGAAAATGTGGTGTAAATCCCTGCATGTAGATTTACATGCACTGGGCCATATTCTATAACTATGTGTGCAAATTTTGGAACACCCATGAAATGCCCATTTCCCCGTCAACAGCCATACCCTTTTCAAACTGTGTGCATTAGAATTTAGGCACAGTTCATTACTGAATACGCCTAGGGAGTTGTGCGTGTAAATTCTAATTATTACCAATTAGTGCTTATTATTGCTTGTTAAGTGCTGTTATCAACACTGATTAGCTTGTTATGCATGTTGTTATAGTATATTCCTGGATTTTGGCACAGATCTCCAGGGGGCCATTTTACCAAGCTGTGGGGGAAAAGGGCCCTGCGTTGACGGTGGGGGCCTTTTTCCCACGCGCCAAGGCCTTTTTTATTGCAGTGGGTAAAAAGACCTCAGGCACACATGGCCATGCGACAGGGAGCCCTTACCGCCACCCATTGATAAGGGTTCCCTCGCTAACCCGGCGGTAATCGGGCAGCACACGTTGATGCCCGATTACCACCGGGTTACTGCCGCACAAGCCATTTCCAGGGTCCCCCCCCCCCCCCCCCCCAGGAAATGGTGCATGCTCGGAGTGGAACCACCGCCGGCGGCCACTTAAGACCAGCTGTAGTCCCAAAAGAGCAAGCGATAAGCCCCCGTTGGGCATACTGCCACTCTTTAAAAGGGCCTCTTGGTGCGCTATATAGAACCCGGGGGAATATGCCATAGGTTGTTTATATCCAGATATTCCGTTCTGGGCAGTAGCCAGATATTGGCGCTAAATATCCAGGTATAATGTGGGTCACTGGCATTTATCTGGGTAACAGCAAACTTCAGCCTGGTATCTGGGTTCTGTCTTTTTGCTGTCCTAACTTTGGGACCCTTTTACTAAGCTGTGCTAAACAGTGGTCAGCATTATCACTAGCAAGCTGAGGCTATTTTTAGTGCAGATGTAAAGTGGCCACATTTTCTCTATTAATGGCCACACACTAATTTCCCTATTAGCGCATGAGCCCTTACCAACACCTATTTTCTAGGTGGTAAGGGCTCCCACGCTAACTACAAGCTAATCAGTGGGACACAGCTGTTTGATGTTCTCCCCTCACTTAGCTTTTAGTTTTATTGATGTGAGTTTGATGTGGCTATCAGGGAAGAATTTTCTGGATTTTACTTGTCAGTAAGGAATGTATGTATTAACCTCTTTTCTAAGTTGTTTATCGGATGATATAAAGAAAAATAACGTACAACATATAGATAATTTCATACAAATTAAATACAAATAATAAACATCATGTGATAAAATTAAAAATAAATTAATATAAAATCACTCTTTGCCACTCCCTTCTCATCTCTATTTTGTCTTCTCCTCCTTCCCACCAATATCAGCCACTATCCTTTCTCTCACCTTTTTATCCAGCCAGCAGCACTGCAGTCAGGGCCTCAGTCTGAACAAGCAGGGTGCTGCTGGGCCCACACCTTCCTCTTCCTCTTCCTCATCCCCCACCTCCACCTACATGTTTTCACTTTGAAACAGTAAGCATGAAAGCAGAGGTTCAGGGGACCATAGCAATTGGCAGGTCTCTGCACACTCTGAATCCCCACAGCTGTCATAGCCAAACTGATTGAGATACCTAAATCTTAAGAATCTATAGGAAACACGCTTGTTCCTAAATCCCTGCCACTCCATACTGAAGTCAGTTATACTCCTGCCACTGAGTTCACTCCTCTCCTGCTAGCTGTATTCCAGGGCTGTCTCCTTCCACCTCCCCCAGTCTGCTTCCAAGTGTCTTCCCCAAATCCTCTCCCAAGATACACCACCATTCCAACAGTATATTAAATATGAGATGACTATGTCAAAAACAGCCAAAATATATATGACAAAAATGTCTGCTGATGCGGAAAGCACTGGTGTTTAACTACAAGGTTCTCCCTACAGTTTGCATCCTCATACTCAGCAATCACAATTCTCAGCAGCCATCCTCCGGGATCATTCTTGGCTGAAGAGTGACCAAAATATCCAGATCAAAGGAAATATGGGCTTTTTTTTTGTTTATATTCTTTTCTTTTAAATCAATGTGCTCCTAAGCTAGCTTTCAGCATTTATCTAAGCTTAAATCGAACCATGAGTCATACAGAGCTCTTTTTGATGTAGAGTGACAACACATTACATTTCATTATAGACTATTAGGCCTTTGATGACACTGTAGTTTCAGCTTCTGTTGTATCACCTTAGCCCTTTCAGATTCATTCAGAAGTGAAGGGGCCTTTCAAAGGTCAGTTATCTAATAATGTCTGGTACCAAGCATACTGCCATTTCTAGGTAATTATATTAGGAAAAAAAGACTGAAAGCAAACCATAGCTCTATGATTATATATGGTTGAGGTTTATACTCTGTTAGCGTACACTTATCGATTGATAGAAATGCTTCATTTTCCAATCAGCTTTGTCATAGTTATAAATGAATGTGCAAAACACAGAAACCTGTATTCCTTTAAATCAACTATAATGTAACACAACATATTTGGAGAAAACTAGAGAAACATGAGAAATGCAAAATGGGCAAAGCGGTAATATTCTCCACAGCCTGAGATATTTTGCTTGAAAGATAAGCAGACTTTCCATGGTGAGGGGTAGGTTGTATTTTACACCAATTAATGATTACTAGGCCTGAGAAGGTATCGAGTGATGTCAACCTGTCATAAAGCCAAAAAGGTAATATTTGATGAGACACTGCTGAATATCTTTAGAATCTGGTAATTCGTTCTAATTAGTGTCTCTTCTTTACTTTGTAGAGATGTGGACAGGGCAAACAAATTGTGCTAAAATCTGAGCTCAGCATGTTACAATGCAGGTTTTACAATGTGCTAGGTGGCATATTTGGAGGCGTCCCCTCTATTTTTCATTGCACGTTTTGCGTAAATTTAACCATCTGTAATTGGTACCTAGAGAACGTTTATATGGGAGCGCTTATTTAGGAAGCACTAAGGACTGGATTCAGTAAAGAGCACTTAAAATTTAGCACCCAAAAAGATTGGCACTAAGCACGATTCTATGAAAGGCATACATACTTTATAGAACCGCGCTTAGCACTGATTCCACAGTGAACGTTTAGGCACCAGGCGTAAATGCTGGCACAGAACTTAGGCACACTTGGGCCATTTTCTGTAAATCCACATGTAACTTTTGGGAATGCCCCCGTCATGCCCCTTTTTCACGTGCATTCTGGTTAGGCAGTGAGCCTCATAGAATAGCGTGCAGCTAGATGCACTCGCAAATCTTAATTGAAGCCAATCAGCTGCAATAATTGATTATTAGCACACAGTGGGCTCTGTTTACTAAGCCACATAGTGTCTTTAATGCGCATTAACCATGTACTCACGTTAACCATGTACGCGCCTACAATATCCCTGTAGGCACCTACATGGTTAGCATGCGCGCTAATTGTAGGCATGTTAAAAATGCTAACGCGCCTTAGTAAACAGGGCCCAATCATAGCTAGTCATGGGCTCATTGCTCCCCAAATTCTATATAAGGCACCTTAAGTTATGTGCACTAATTTGGCTGCATGGCCAAATTGCATGCACAACTTGATTAACGAGCAAATGAGCATTGATAATTGGATGCTAACAAGCAATTAGCAGCATTAATTGGCTTTAATTAGAATTTACATGCACAACTTTCTAAGCATACTCTATAATGCGGTGCATATAAATTCTAATGCACACAATCGAAAAGGGGGCATAGCCATGGGCGGGTTGTGGACGTTTCAAAAAACTATGCACACTATTATAGAATACTAGTGGAAACATGACCATTTGCTCAACAATGAAACGGGCCCTAGGAAGGCTGTCATGTAAGCTTTTTTTCTCTCTCCCCTGCCCTCCCCTCCATGTCCAGCAATTCTTCCCTCCCCTCCCCTCCATATCCAGCGATTCTCCGCTTCCCTGCCCTCCCATCCGTGTCCCATGATTTTCTCCTCTACAGTCCTCCCATCCCATCCATGTCCATCAATTCTCCTCTGCCCTGCCCTTCCTCCCTCCCTCCCCTCGATGTCCCGCAGTGCTCTCCTCCCCTCGATTTGTACCTGAACGTTCTCTGGCTGGCTGGCGCTGGCTTCTGTTCCATTCGTAACATCCCTCCTGACGTCAGCTTGCCTCCAGCGTTCCCTTCCCTCTCACTCTTCCGCCCTCTGACATCATTACGTCTTGACGCGAGGGCGGGACAGTGAGGGGGAATGGAACGCTGGAGGCCGGATGACGTCAGGAGATGTTACGAACCCAGTCAGCCAGACATGGAATGTTGGAGGTGCAAATTATTATATAGGATACTCAAACTATCCCTAATTTGGGCACAGGTATTTAGGCCTGCTTTTAGGTGGCCTAAATGGGTGCGCCTAATTTTAGGTGCAAGAATGGCACGAGAGCATATTCTATAAAATATGCCTAACTTTAGGCATACTTTATAGAATCACACTAACTACGTGGTTTTACGGTGCTTTTTGTTGGATTATTTGTAGTAAATAATTAGCAGATTTTAGTACACACAGCTTCAGCTTTAGAAATGTTAATTTCTTTCTTCATCTCTCTCTCATTCACCCCTGAATAATTCACTGCTGAGTCACTTTAAAGTTGAAGTAACAAAACATCTGTTTACTCACAGTTTGTAGTTAGATTATAATCAGACAGGCTTATATATACATATTACTATACATTTGTCTTATCAGCTCCTTCCATGTGCTTAGATGGTAATGGATGCTCACACCACCATAGATCCTCTCAGGTTAGGAGAGATCATGAGCTCCATGTGCTCCATGTGCTGCATGTGCTGTGTCTAACCCCCACAGGAAGTTGCATAGCTGTGTGACCTCTCTAAGTAATTCACATCAGAGGTCACAGAGTAATCACAGAGAAATAATAGGTGACAGGCAATGCATGTAAAATACAATTACATTCCAACACTTTTAAGGCACCATATATAGATTTTCACCCTCTGTGCGCATCTTAGATATGTGACCAATTTTGAGTGTGCAACTTTGGGCACCATATATAGAATCTAAGAGAAAGTGCTCCTGCATTAACTGTGTGTTATCCAGTTAGTATGTACACTTCCATGCCCACTTTCTGCCCATGCCATGCCATGTCAGAGAAAAAATGAGAAAAATGCAATAACACACAGTTTAACATGCAGTAACAGGCATACTATCCCACAACCTCTGCTTGTTTGTCTGGTAGCCTGTTACTGTGCACTAACCTTGCATTAAAGACTAAATTCTATAAATTGCGACTAAAAAAATTTTTCACGCACAGGGTGGTGGATATGTAGAATGTCCTCCCGCGGAGGTGGTGGAGATGAAAACGGTAATGGAATTCAAACATGCGTGGCATAAACACAAAGGAATCCTGTTTAGAAGGAATGGTTCTGTGGAATCTTAGCGGAGATTGGGTAGCGACACCGGTAATTGGAAACAAAACGGGAGCTGGGCAGACTTCTAAGGTCTACATCCTGATCGTGACTGAATAGATAGGGATGGGCTGGAGTGTAAATTTTAAGGGGCTTCCATGTTAGCTTCAGAACTTTTAGTACAAGAACAGTACTGGGCAGACTTTTACGGTCTGTGCCCTGAGAAAGGCAAGGACAAATCAAACTCGGGTATACATATAAAGTATCACATACCATGTAAAATGAGTTTATCTTGTTGGACAGACTGCATGGACTGTACAGGTCTTTATCTGCCGTTATTTACTATGTTACTATGTATGCTTCTCCCCAGCCTCTATGGGGGACCTGACACCTGAGTTTTGTTTCTCCTGCTCCTGTTGGGATGTGATTATCCAGGTCCTGTGAAGAGCAGGAGAGAGACAGACCCTGAGGCCGGGCCTAGGGGAATCTTGCCTCCCCATCTCAGCAGCCCTGGTGGTACACCATTTTAAGATGCGTTAGGTGCATATTATCGCCTAACATAGCTTAATAGAAGGGCTGCTCAGTCAGTTAGGGAAGGGAAAAGAAAAGGAAATGGGACTTGATATACCGCCTTTCTGTGTTTTTTGCAACTACATTCAAAGCGGTTTGCATAGTATATACAGGTACTTATTTGTACCTGAGGCGATGGAGGGTTAAGTGACTTGCTCAGAGTCATAAGGAGCAATTTTCCAGGATCAAGGTCCCCTGCACTAACCACTAGACTATTCCTCTACTGGCCTGTGTTTATTAGTTTACTAAAAGAACAAAGAAATAAAAATAAATAAATAACTGTCCTGCTTGGATTATGTAAGGCTTTCAGCTACTTCCCTTGTGACCTGAGTCAGTGAAAAAGAGATGAATAAGAAGTGCTTGGTAAAAGATGATCTGGCCTGTAGTTAAGGTTTTTCTTCTTACAGCAGGAGTCTCATTCATTTCAATATTTTGCTAACAAGGCACCCTAGTGAGATGGATGTTACTTCTCAAATGACTGTTTCTTCTGCAGGGGAAAAAAAAAGACAAAAACAAAAAGACTCCTATATGTGTGGGTTTTTTTTTTTTTTTTGGGTGATGAATGATATCAAAAGCAAGGGAGATACATGTGAAAAAACAGTTCATTTTGGGGTCATTTTCCTATGTTTCGGATATGTGAGAACTTTTTGTCATCTAAAGATCAACTTTAGGATGACATGCTTTAAATCAGTTCCCCACAAAGGGGTCCCTTTATAAAGCCATAGTAAAAGGTGGCCTGCGGTAGTGTGGGCATGTCTTTTAGGCGCATGCTGGGCCATTTTTTTAACCGCAGCTAAGAAAAAAGGCTGTTTTTTTAGTGGGCCGGGAATGGGCCAGTGCTAATATTAAAACTAGCATGTGCCTATTTACGGCCCGAGCCCATACCGCCACCCATTGACCTAGCTCAGGGGTAGACAACTCCGGTCCTCGAGAGCCACAGGCAGGTCAGGTTTTCAGGATATCCACAATGAATATGCAGGAGATAGATTTGCAAGCACTACCTCCATGGTATGCAAATCTATCTCCTGCATATTCATTGTGGATATCCTGAAAACCTGACCTGCCTGCGGCTCTCGAGGACCGGAGTTGCCTACCCCTGAGCTAGCTGTAAGGGTTCACGCGCTACCCATGCGGTAACCATGCAGCACATGCCAATGTGGGTGAACTGCCGGTTACTGCCGGTTACCGCCCGGAACAACCCCTGCGCAGTAGAAAGTAGAAAATTATTTTCTACCATGGGATTTGGCGCACTCCAAACTCAGAATTACCACTGGGCACACACTACCCGGAAGTAGTTCCAATTGGGAAGGGGAAGGGAAATGGGAATTGATATACCGCCTTTCTGTGTTTTTTTTGCAACTACATTCAAAGGGGTTTACATATTATATTCAGGTGCTATTTGTACCAGGGGCAATGGAAGGTTAGGTGACTTGCCCAGAGTCACAAGGAGCTGCAGTGGGAATCGAACTCAGTTCCCCAGGATCAAAGTCCACTGCACTAACCACTAGGCTACTCCTCCACTCCAAGGGGAGGGGGGCCTCAGCATATGACAAAAACATGTGCCGACACCAGCACAGGCCCCCTTTTGCTGCAGTTTGGTAAAAGGGGCCCATTGTGTCATGTTTTCTGTGGCACAAGTTCCCCAGAATCAGAGTCCACTGCACTAACCACTAGGCTACTCCTCCACTCGCACTACCTGTGCATTAGCCCTCCTGCACCTCTGTAAAAGGGCCCCATAATAAACCAAATGTGTGATAATGAATGCACGTCCTTATCCAAAGCAATATTTCATATTAAAAAAAACACATGTAATTGTCTTGCATAGTTCAAAAAAAGTTAATGAAACAATAAAATAGATGTTTTGAGGATTTCTTTTTATTCTGCTGATATTTCAAGGAAGTGGGGATGGACTGTTGCACTGTTCTTCATCGATGTTTTTTTATTTTCCCTTTGTACCTCAAAGTGAATGAAACAGTATTTACTGACATACTGACAGGGATTGGGAACTATGAACTTCTTTGCAAATTAAAAAAAAATCAATCTTTCATAGTCAAAACTGAGTTAAACTTGCAAAGTAACAAAAGTTGTAACTATTGCTATCCTGCTAGAGCACAAGTTGTCAATTGAACTTCAGTGGAGTTATCTTGAAAACCCTGACTGGCTGGGTGTGCCTCGAGGACTTGGTTGAAAACCTCTGTGCAGGGGGCGGAGCAAGATGGCCGACTGTGAAGACGTATGAGGAAGAGCTTGCTGATACTTCTTCCTATTGTTTGGATTATACCATCGAAATGCAAGGGGAAAGTGAGGGTCTCCTCCCCCCCCCCCCGAGGCCACCTTTACCCCAGTACAGCAGCAGAAGCTGAACTCGTATGTACTTTCTAAACATGATGTTTTGGAGGAGGGGAGGAAAGTCCCGGCAATGTGTGAGATGCAGGGCAAGGCTCTACTACTGGAAGAGCTATGTCTCTCCTCTCCAGACCTGATCCCCCTGACACTCCAACAGATGCAGACTACGACAGGGATGGAGGAAATGGCAGGAAGTGAAGCGACACTTTCAACCATAGTAGTGGGGGACACTGGGGATCCTGATTTGGCCTGCGGACGTTGTCTGAGAGACTCAGGGAGTGATACCCTGGAACCGAAAGAACTGGAACAATCCAGCAGTCAGAAGCTGCTCCGATAACAGTTCCAGGTAACAGGCCTTCTGTTTTGACTTCCAAAGTTTTTTACCTTAAAGATGCTGAGTGAAGTTCTAGCCTGATTGGAAACTTCTATTCAGAAATGCTCTTTGGAATTTTCCAGTTTGGTGCAATCTGTTAACCAGGTCATTGTGAAAGTGTTCCAAGAGCAAGTTGTTACCACAATGAAGGCAGAGACTGGAAAAATAAAAGAGGTTCAAGTTGCCATAATTAAAGATAAAGAATCGCTGCATAGGAGAACGGAAAACTTGGAGAACCAAGCAAGACATTTGAATATATGCTTATTGAATTTCCCTAAGCTAAGTGCAGGTTCCCCACTGGAAACCTTTAAGAGATTCTTGGTGGAGATATTGGAATATCCTAAGAAAGCTTTACTGCCAGTTGGAAAAATGTAAGTGAAAAAGCAGTCAGTATCTGCAGGAGAAACTGGGAACGATTTGAATGTTTCAGCGACCTCATTTGATAGCTTGGATACATCTGGAATTCTGCAAGCTGCAACTGCAGTAGTGGAAAGAGCTACTGTACCCTTCATTCCTGTATTTGAACAGGATCTGAATTCATTGATGCTTGTGTATTTTCAGAAGGCTCCATGTCTGTTTGAGGAACAGGAAGTATGGATTTTTCCTGACCTCTCCAGGACTACCCAGGAGAGGTGAAAATTGTTCTTGGCAGTGCACCAGGGAACGTTGGCTCTTGGTGCTGTGTTCAATTAAGATTTCCTTTTAAATGTATGGTGACATATGAAAATGTACAATATGTTTTCTTTATTCCTCAACAGCGTAAGTCCTTTCTAAATATTAAGAAATTTGCCTCTGAGGGAATAGCTCCCATACCCTCTGCCTCTGTAGTACAAGTTTGGAAGCTTTTGGTCTATTATGTATGTTTGAGATGCCTGCTTACAGTTGGGATTTTTTTTATTTTTATTTTTTCCTATTTAGCTCCCAGGTTGTTACATTCTCTGTACCCCCTAGTACTTATGGGCTAAATTATGTTAAAAAGCATGATTCCCTCTTTTTGTTAATTTATTTCCCATTTTTTCTGCTTTTCATGTTTTCTATCAGTGCAGGGCCCTTTTACCAAGCTGTGGGAAAAAGCTGGGGACGTTTTTCCCATGCACCAGGGCCCTTTTAACTGCAGAAGGTAAAACAAGCCCCCAGCACAAATGGCCATGTGGTAAGAGAACTCAGCGCATGGCCATGTGATGGGGAGCCCTTACCGCCACCCACTGAGGTGGTGATAAGAGCTCTCACTCTAACCTGGTGGTAACCGGGCATTACGTGGCGATGCCCAATTACCGCGTGGTTACCGCCGCGCAAGCCATTTCCAGGGGTATTCTTTTTCAGCTGGAAATGGCGCTTGCTTGGGAAGGGACTAGTGCCGACAGCCACATTGGGACAGAGGCAGTCCTGAAAGAGCAAGCAGTAAAACCCGCGTTGGGATTACCGTCGCTCTGTACAAGGACCCCTATATTACTTATACAAGAGTTGTCTTGTAATTATATTGAAAATGTAATAAATAAATACATTTTTTAAACCCTGTGCTAGAGTAATATGCTGCAAACCTCAAAACTGCTATGTTGTTTCCTAACTAACCGGCCTGTTTACTAAGCCACAAGATAATGCCAACACAGCCCATTCATTGATGGCAGATGATCAGAAGCAAATGGGGGTGCTAGAGGCTATTAGCGCCATACTAGCACCTGTGTTTGCTACCGCCCCATGATCAGAGCCCCTGAGAGCATGAAACAACACGCTTATCGGCTTGTAACACAACTAGCATGCAAATGCATGCTAAACAGGGCTCTTAGTGCAAGTAGCAAGCAAATGCATGCTAAACATATTCCTCCCCAATGATCAGCGAGCAGCACGCCAAACATTGGCACGCTGTCTGCAGCAAACCCTACGCCAGATCGGAGCCGGCGTTAGGGTTTGCAGACTATTGGGGGAGGAATGGTGAGCCCTGTCCAGCATGCATTTGCATGCTAGCAGGCCCCTCATTCCCTCCAATACAAATCCCACTGCAGAAGCAGAACCCCAACCCCCAAAACAAGTTCAGGGGGGCTGAAGATCCAGTGGGTCTCCAGCCCCCCTAACTCCCCTTGCATCCTCCCCAAAAAGCCCTGGTGGCCCAGTTGGCCACAAAGCTACTCCCCAACCCTGATGGCCCTCTTTCCCACTCCCCACCTTTGTTGGAGGAGGGAGGTACACTGCCTCCTCTTTCAGCAGCATCGCCTTGGAGGTGGCACCCAGCCCTGCCCAGTGCATCCTGGGCTGTGCTGGGCGGGGCTTCACACCACATATGGGAGAAACTTTCAATCATCTGGGCATTAGTAAATAGGGGGGTAACATTGGGGTCCTTTTACTAAACCATGTTAAGCATTAAAATGTGCTCAATGTGGGACAAAAGACTTACCACAAAATGTGTTAAAGATTTCTGCGGTAATTTGCCTATCAACGTGCACAAACATGCACAATTTAATGTTTTAACATTTTTTCAGAAGGTTCATGTCATGGGCTGGGAATGAGTGTGGAAGCATTATCAGTTAACACATTCACATTAGCGCTGCTAACTGGATAACGCAGACTTAACAGAGGAACACTTATGCCCTGATGCTCAGAAGCAAACACGGGCACTAGAGGCCATTAGCGCCAGACAAGTGCCTGCATTAACCAGCATACAATGCTCAGAGGCCCTTACTATGGGAAACAAGGAGCTTGCCAAAAAAAAAAAAAACAGCGCAAATAGCATGCTAATGTCAGAAGGATGTAAATGATATCATCTCCTATTCCCTCCTATGCTCAGAGAACATTGAACTGAACAAAGGCACTGTTTACTGCTGCAAACTTTAGGCCAGCATGAAACATTTTTCACTGCTGCCACTTGCTACAAAAGGAAATGGGTATCAATATTAAGAGAAGATTCTAGTGTATCTGGCCAACTAACACTAGCGCTACTGTGGGAGATACAGCACATCCGGTGACCCACATTGTTTTGGATTTTGAAGGATTTAACTTAAAGATTGAGGACTAGATTCTATACATGGTGCCGAAAAATCGGCAATGAAAAATATTAGCACTTGAGTGCTATTCTATAAATGGTCCACGTCCTTTATAGAATAGCACTAACCCCAGGATTCTGTAACTTGTGCCTAGTATTCTGCTCCAAAATCTAAGCATATTCTGTAAAGTAAGTATATAAGTATTGCCATACTGGGACAGACCAAAGGTCCATCAAGTCCAGCATCCTGTTTCTAACAGGTTACAAATACCTGGCAAGATCCCAATAAAGTACAAAACATTTTATACTGCTTTTCCCAGAAATAGTGGTTTATCTCCAAGTCCAATTTAATAATGGTCTATGGACTTTTCCTTTAGGAAGCCGTCCAAACCTTTTCAAAATTCTGCTATGCTAACTGCCTTTACAACATTCTCTTGCAACAAATTCTAGAATTTAATTACACGTTGAGTGAAGAAAATTTTTTTCTGAATCGTTTTAAATTTACTACTTTGTAGCTTCACCGCATGCCCCCTAGTCCTAGCATTTTTGGAAAATGTAAACAGATGCTTCACATCTACCCGTTCCACTCCACTCATTATTTTATAGACCTCTATCATATCTCCCTTCAGTCACCTTTTATCCAAGCTGAAGAGCCCTAGCCGCTTTAGCCTTTCCTCATAGGGAAGTCGTCCTATCCTTATCATTTTCGTCGCCCTTCTCTGCACCTTTTCTAATTCCACTTAAATTTTTTGAGTTGCGGCGACCAGAATTGAAAATATTCGAGGTGCGGTCACACGATGGAGTGATACAAGGGCATTATAATGTCCTAATTTTTTGTGTTCCATTCCTTTCCTAATAATACCTAACATTCTATTTGCTTTCTTAGCCGCAGCAGCACACTGAGTGGAAGGTTTCAACGTATCATCAACGACGACACCTAGATGCCTTTCTTGGTCAGTGACTTCTATCGTGGAACCTTGCATGACGTAGCTATAATTCAGGTTCCTTTTTCCCACATGCATCACTTTACACTTGTTCACATTAAATGTCATTTAGACTCCCAGTCTCGTAAGGTCCTCTTGTAGTTTTTCACAATCCTCCCATGATTTAACGACTTTGAATAACTTTGTGTCATCAGGAAATTTAATTACCTCATTAGATACTCCCATCTCTAGGTCATTTATAAATATGTTAAAAAGCAGCAGTCCCAGCACAGACCCCCTGGGGAACCCCACTAACTACCCTTCTCCATTGAGAATACTGACCATTTAACCCTACTCTCTCTTTTCTATCTTTTAACCAGTTTTTAATCCACAATAGGACAGTACCTCCTATCCCATGACTCTCCAATTTTCTCTGGAGTCTTTCATGAGGTACTTTGTCAAATGCCTTCTGAAAATCAAGATACACAATATCAACTGGCTCACCTTTATCCACATGTTTGTTCACCCCTTCAAAGAAATGTATTAGATTGATGAGGCAAGATTTCCCTTCACTGAATCCATGTTGGCATGGTCTCATTAATTCATGCTGTTAAATATGCTCTGTAATTTTGTTCTTTATAATAGTCTCTACCATTTTGCCCGGTACCGATGTCAGACTCACCGGTCTATAATTTCCCGGATCTCCTCTGGAACCTTTTTTAAAAATCAGCGTTACATTGGCCACCCTCCAATCTTCTGGTACCATGCTCGATTTTAAGAGTAAATTACATATTACTAACAATAGCTCCGCAAGTTCATTTTTCAGTTCTATCAGTACTCTGGGATAAATACCATCCAGTCCAAGAGATTTGATACTCTTCAATTTGTAGAACTGCCCCATTACAACCTCCAGGTTTATAGAGAATTCAATCATTTTCTCTGACTCGTCAGCTTTGAATACCATTTCTGGCACCGGTATCTCTCCCAAATCTTCCTCAGTGAAGACCAAAGCAAAGAATTAATTTAATCTCTCCGCTACGGCTTTGTCTTCCCTGATTGCCCCTTTTACTCCTCGGTCATCTAACAGTCCAAACAATTCTTTTGCCAGCTTCCTGCTTTTAATATACTAAAAAAAATTTGCTATGTGTTTTTGCCTCCAAATCAATCTTTTTCTCGAAGTCCCTCTTAGCCTTCCTTATCAGCGCTTTGCGTTTGACTTGACATTCCTTATGCTGTTTCTCGATCTCAGTATTTTTATTGTTTTAATAACAGCATAACAAAGTATAAATCATTGAAGCAGCATACAATTATCAAAAAAAAGGGAAAAAGAAAAGAGAGAGAGAAAAGGACTTCTCAACATGCATCACCTAAGTAGGTCAACAGCAAAGACCACTTCTCCTTGTAAGAGATATATTGATATGACATTTTGGCTAGGAATGTTTCATATTTATAAATTTGAAATACTAAATTCCACCATTTCTGATATTTAGTTTGACTCAGATTTTTCTAGTGCTTAAATATGACTGTCAAAGCTAAAGTGAGCAAAGTATTAACAAGCAAGCACTCATTATGACTTAATATAGATTGAAAACACTGGTCTCAAAGCAACACATATTTGTACAACATAGGACCAGTGAAATGAAAGATATCTATTAAAGTGAGCCATACATCATTCCAAAATGATTTAAGACATACACAGTCAGAAATAAGGTGTTTGATAGTACCTTGCTGAGCCTGACAAGACCAACATAAACTGGGAATGGAAGAGTTGATGGAATGCATTTGACTTGACATTCCTTATGCTGTTTCTTATTATTTTCAGTCGGTTCCTTCTTTCATTTTCTGAAGGATTTTCTTTTAGCTCTAATAGCTTCCTTCACCTCACTTTTTAACCATGCCGGCTATCGTTTGGTCTTCCGTCCTCCTTTTTTAATACGTGGAATATGTTTGGCCTGGGCTTCCAGGATGGTGTTTTTGAACAGCATCCATGCCTGATGTAAATGTTTGACCCTCGCAGCCGCTCCTCTAAGTTTTATTTTTTTCACCATTCTCATTTATTATAGTCTCCTTTTTTAAAGTTAAAAATCTAACGTATTTGACTTCCTATGTATACTTCAAAGCAAATATCAAATCCGATCATATTATGATCACTGTTATCAAGCGTCCCCAGCACCATTACCTCCCGCACCAGATCATGCACTCCACTAAGGACTAGGTCTAGAATTTTTCTTTCTCTTGTCGGCTCCTGTACCAGCTGCTCCATAAAGCAGTTCTTGATTTTGTCAAGGAATTTTACCTCCCTAGCATACCCTGATGTTACATTTACCCAGTCAATATAGGTGTAATTGAAATCACCCATTATTATTGTGTTCCCCAGTTTGTTTGCGTCCCTAATTTCCTTTGACATTTCTGCATCCATCTGTTCATCTTGGCCAGGTGGACGGTAATACACTCCTATCACTATCCTTTTCCCCTTTACACATGGAATTTCAATCCATAGTGATTCCAAGATGTGTTTTGTTTCCTGCAGAATTTTCAATCTATTTGATTCAAGGCTCTCCTTAATATATAATGCTACCTCTTCACCAATTCGTTGCACCCTATCACTACAATATAATTTGTACCCCGTGCATAACTTAATTGGCTTAAGAAGTAAATCAGCATTTTTAACAGCACTTAACAAACAGTAATGAACACTAATTGGCAATCATTTGAATTTATGAGCACAACTCGCTAAGCATATTCTGTAACACAGAGCGCCTAAATTCCAATGCACACAGCCAAGATGGTTATGGGCGGGGAAATGGGCATTTTGTGGGTGTTCCAACATCTTTGCACAGTGTTATAGAATATGCCCCTTTGCGCCTAAATCTACACACCAGTATTTTCTCCATGTTTTCCTTGATGTAAATGG
This sequence comes from Microcaecilia unicolor, assembly GCF_901765095.1. Taxonomy (NCBI): domain Eukaryota; kingdom Metazoa; phylum Chordata; class Amphibia; order Gymnophiona; family Siphonopidae; genus Microcaecilia; species Microcaecilia unicolor. The sequence continues at coordinate 275,099,828 of NC_044032.1, read as the reverse complement.
ATGCACATAGTTCTAGGTGCTGGGATATCAACTAGGCTGTACCTAAATCTTGGTGCTATTTATAGAATATGCTTAAGTGGAAATTTTTTCCACTTAGATTTTTCAGGCACCATATATAAAATCTTGCCCTAAATGCATAAATGATGCCTGCTTAGGCACTGTTCCAGTCTATTCTGTAACAATGTATGTAAATTCTAGGAATACCCCTGGATCACCCCCAAAATGCCCCATCCTTGCCCTCTTGAAACTACACGCTATGGAGGAGATTCTATACATGGCACCTAAAAAATCTGTGCTGAAATCAGTTCCGACTAAGCGTATTCTATAATTGGTGCCTAGATTTAGGTGCCAATTATAGAATATGCTTAGTTCATATTTCAGCACCTAAATCTGCTCACATCCATTTTCACCAATGAAAACTTGGTGTAAATCCCTGCGCGTAGATTTAGGTGCACTAGGCCATATTCTATAACTAGGCACCTAAATTTTAGAATGCCAAAGAAATGCCCATTTCCCCGCCCATAACCATGCCCATTTTTGTCTGCGGCATTGGAAGTTCAGTGCACATTGTTACAGAATAAGCTTAGTAAGTTGTGCGCCTAATTCTAATCAGTGCCAATTAATGCTTTTTATTGCTTGTTAAGTGCTGTTATCAGTGCTCATTAGCTTAAATTATGCGCATTGTTATAGAATCTGCGCTGATGTTGGCGCGGATCTCTAGGCACACTATATAGAATCCGGGGTAAAGGAGTTCCACTCACAGCATTATAGAATATGATGTGCGTGTAACTCCCAATTAATGCCAATGTTAGATATGTGTACGTGTAAAACTTGAAGTCTTAGGTTCAAAAATCTACCATCTTTGCACAAATGAGCATTTTTTTAGAAAGTTATTTTGGTTTGTTACCTGTCCTAGGGGGTCTTTTACCACACACTAAATCTGAACCTACCGCTGGCCCAAGGTGGCCGCTGGCAGTAGTTCTGGGTCGAGCACGCGCCATTTCTAGCACTCTGAAATTTTTTTCTAGCACAGCAGTAAACCAGCGGTAATTGGGCATCGTAATGTGCTGCCTGGTTACCACCGGGTTACCGAGGGAGCCCTTACCGCCACCTCAGTGGGTGATGGTAATTGCGCCCCACCACATGGCCACCCGGTAAGAGTTATCTTACTGCATGGCCATTTTGGGGAGGGGGGCTTTTTACCTGCTGCAGTGAAAAGGGCCCAGGCATGCAGGAAAAACAGCCCCCACTGCTACCACAAGGCCCTTTCCCCCTACAGCTTAGTAAAAGGACCCCTGAATGACACCTAGTTTTGTAATTGTATTTTCTCAACCAAAGAAAAAAATTGTTCCTCTCCTATGAAGTTTGCAGGCTAAAGGAAGGGAGTGGAAGAAAGAATGAAATTATTTCACTTCCAGCATATCTTTGTGAGATCTGTGGTTGAAATTACAATAAAATATGGGATTTTTATTTATAATTTTGCTGATGATATACAATTACATGTTCTTGAGGGCTTTTCTTGTGATAGAGAAATTGATAAATTATCAGAAATCAAGAGCTGGATTACCTTGAATAGTCTTCATCTAAATCCTTTAAAGACTAAAATTTTGTGGATTCATAGAGAGAGATTTGTTTCTCAGCATCCTAATTTGTTGTAAAATGGATGCTGGACTAACTTTTGAAAACCATACATCACATACAGTTACGTCCTGCTTCTACTACTGTTGTCAGCTTAGCAGGATATGTTTCTACTTGTCTCAGTCTGATTTGGCTAAATTGCTTTATGTGCCTACATTTTATCACAGATGGACTATCGTAATGCTCTGTTCTAAGGATTACCACTTAAAGGGCCCTTTTACAAAGGTGCAGTAGACTCTACACACATGCAGCGTGTGCCAAAATGAGACTACCACAAAGCTAGTTTGCCATCCTGGTGGTAATTTCAGATTTGGTGCATGCCCATACCACCGGGACAAATTATTTTTTTTATTTCCTACTGTGCATGGCATTTCTGGTATTAATCGGTACTTGGTGTATGCCAACTGGTCACTGCACGTGTAACATGTGAGGCTTTAAGGGTCCAGGCCGTAAATAGACGCACGATGGTTTCTATTTTACCACAGGCCCTTTTCCCACCCAACTGAAAAAGCCCTTTTCCCCTAGACACGGTAAAAACTGGCCCAGCATGTGCCAAAAACAAGTGCCCACACTACCGCAGGCCACTTTTTGCCACGGCTTAGTAAAAGGACCTCTAAGTGTTTAAAGCAATTTCATTGGGTTTTGATTGCCACTACACATCTTCTGACAAATTTGGGCCTCGTGATCATATTACACCAATTCTTGCCACATTGCATTGGTTACCTGTTGAAAAACATTGTATTTTCAAACTGTTGGTTCTTGCATTTAAGAATTTTCATGAGCTAGCTCCAGGATATTTTTTGAAGAAGATTGCTCATCATGTTCCCAATCGACCTTTGCATTCTCAAGGGGAGAAACTTTTTGTCCTGCTTCTGGCCAAATTTTTGCACCTTGCATGGACACATTCATGTGTGTATTCCCATTCTGTTGTGTTTTCCTGGAATAAGTTCCTTTTTTCTTGTAGATCTATTGATGAATTATGGGGGTTTAGGGAAGTGATAAAAACTGTATTATTTTGTTAAGGTTTTGCTATTTTTAATATTGGTGGGGTTTTTTTGTTGGTTTTATGACCTTTGCCTGATTTATTTATTGTTTATGGGCCACTTTTACCAAACTGCACTAGCAATTCCTGGTGCGGAAATGCTGACAAAGCCCGTGGGGTTTGGTAAAAGAAGCCCTATGTTTGTCTTGTAATTTTGTTTAGATTTCTTTGTCAACCTTATTAAATATGATTTGATGTAACCTGTTCTGGGCTTTATTGAGAGGACAAACTAACTAAATAAATAATCATTAGGGTAATGATAAAAATAACAAGAGATATGATCTATTCTCGGCAAAGGGGAGAAGATGACCAAAACAAATCTTTACAAAATATAAACCACCCATCTAAATCAGGGTTGTCTAATGTTTTGCAGACTGATGTAAGCCACATTGAGCCTGCCCATGGGTGGGATAATGTGGAATATAAATGCTATAAATAAATAAATAAATAAATAATCTTGATCTTCAAGGGCCACAACCAGTTGGATTTTCAGGATTTCCCCAATTAATTTATATGAGATCTATTTGCATGCACTGCGTCCACTGTACTCAAATAGATCTTATGCATATTCATTGGGGAAATCCTGAAAACCTGACTGGGCTTGGGCCAAAGTTGGACACCCCTGATCTAAATATTGGTGGAAGGCTATGAACATAAATGGAAGCCCTAATGGTGGACATGGACTTGGACATCATGGCCATTACTGAGATATGGTCCAATGAGTCTCATGGATAGGATATCACCGTACTTGGCTAAAATCTATGCAGGAAGGACAGAGAAAGCAAAAAAGGAAGAAGAGAAGCTCTCTGTGTAAAAGATAATGCAGGGGTGTGTAGAAAAGAAGAAGCTTACCAGGATTTTCTCTGTTTCTAGTGGGGGGTGCGGGGCAAGAACGGTGCCCAGAATATCCTTGCCTGGGTTCATAATAGTGCCAGTGGACCCTTAGTGGTAGTCTGCTAGAGATCAAGCTGCCAATAAAGGGGCAAGTAAGGGTGCATGCCCCTTATTTGCCAGCTTGGATAAATTATTTGGGTATGAAAATGTTACTGCATTAAAATAAAAAACGTATTTAATCATGCATGAAATAAATGCCTTGGCAGTTTCAAGGTTAACAACAGGTGATTATGGTGACTTGAGTTTTTATTAAACACATCAAGTTCTCTGTTGTAGGCTCTTATAATTACACAGGCCAAAAGCAACAATATATATGTGTATAATTTTATATTATAGGCAGCATATCCTTCTTGTCATTAGAAGCCATGTTTAAATATGAATCTTGATATGGAAAATGAAACACTAATTTAATGTTAATGACAAGGGAAGAATTTCTTTTCTGACTGAAAGAAATGATTCATCTTTTCTTTAATAGGAACAGTAAGTAAAATAATTATTCATGTATGCTTGCCATCTCATTATGCATTTGATGAAAAACTCTTTCTAATAAAAACGCTAAGTGGATTTTTTGTTATTCTTTCTATCTTTTTTTTTTTCAAGGTTGGGCTGTAGAAGGTTTATTATTTCCATTAGACCTTGGAATTTGATTATTCAATCAAGCCACTTCAGGCTAGAAAATCTCTTATGGCCCATTAACCCCCCCCCCCCCCCCCTTTACAAAGCCACACTAGTGGCTGCTGGTGGGGTAATTTATTTATTTATTTATTTATTTATTTTATTTATTGCACTTGTATTCCACATTTTCCCACCTATTTGCAGGCTCAGTGTGGCTTACAAAGACCTGTTATAACATCGCCATATCAGGTTAAAGAATACAATTGGTGTTACATTAACCCATCCCCATTCCTCCTAAGTATAACCCGTCTTCGTCGCCTTCGTCGCCCGACCTCCCCCACCCTCCTCTGCACTCTCTTGCTCCTCCTCCTGCTATCCGCAGGAGACATTAACCCTAATCCAGGTCCCCCTCACCTGTCCCCGTCCTATCCTTGCGAATGATTCCGGGATGTCTCCAATCTCGTCTCTATTCCCCTCCTTCCCCCCTCCTCCCTCCACTTCTCATGCGCCTTGTGGAATGCCCACTCAGTCTGCAACAAACTGTCTCTCACCCACGATCTCTTTATATCTCGCTCCCTTCAACTGCTCGCCCTAACCGAAACCTGGATCTCCCCGGAAGACTCTGCCTCAGTTGCAGCCCTCTGCCATGGAGGCTACCTCTTCTCCCACACACCCCGCCCAGTTGGCCGTGGCGGAGGCGTTGGGCTACTACTCTCACCCTCCTGTAGTTTCCAACCCCTCCACCTACCGCAGTCTCACTGCTTCTCATCCTTTGAAGCCCATTCCATCCTGCTATTCTACCCGCTACCACTCAGAGTGGCAGTCATTTACCGCCCCCCTGATAAATCCTTTCCTTCCTTCCTCACCGACTTTGATGCTTGGCTCTCTGTCTTTCTTGACCCTTCATCTCCGTCCCTCATTCTCGGAGACTTTAACGTACACGCTGATGACCTATCTGACCCCCACGCTTCTAAGTTCCTCACCCTAACATCCTCCTTCAACCTCCAGCTGTGCTCCACCACCCCTACTCACCGTGACAGCCATTGTCTTGACCTCGTCCTCTCCTCCTCCGGCTCACCCTCCAATTTCCAAGCCTCAGCTCTTCCTCTCTCCGATCATCACCTGATCACATTCACACTTCTTCACCCCCCCCCCCTCCACCCCGTCCAACTTTAACCACCACCTCCAGGAACCTCCAGGCTATTGATCCCTCCACCTTATCATCTACTATCTCTAATCTCCTCCCCTCCATCACGTCCTCCGAAACTGTCGACAAAGCAATCTCCGCTTACAATACCACTCTCTCCTTTGCTTTGGACACCCTCGCACCATCCATCTCCCGTCCCACAAAGCGCACCAATCCCCAGCCCTGGCTGACTCCTTGCATCCGTTACCTTCGCTCCTGCACCCGATCCGCTGAGCGCCTCTGGAGGAAATCTCGTACCCTTTCAGACTTCCTCCACTACAAATTCATGCTTTCCTCCTTCCACTCCTCCCTATTCCGTGCAAAACAGGACTATTACACCCAATTGACCAATTCTCTCAGCTCCAACCCTCGTCATCTCTTCACCGCCCTTAACTCCCTCCTAAAAGTGCCACCCGCTCCCACTCCCCCTTCTCTCTCTCCTCAATCACTGGCCGACTACTTCCGCAACAAAGTGCAAAAGATCAACCTTGAATTCACGACCAAGCCACCACCTCCTCTTCACCCTTTAACCCTCTCCCTCCTCCAACCTACCCAGGCCTCTTTCTCCTCCTTTCCTGAGATCACCTAGGATGAAACTTCCCGCCTTCTTTCCTTCTCGAAATGTACCACCTGTTCCTCTGATCCTATCCCCACCAACCTACTCAACACCATCTCCCATACTGTCACTCCCTCCATCTGTCGCATCCTTAACCTCTCTCTCTCCACTGCAACTGTCCCTGACACCTTCAAGCACGCCGTTGTCACACCTCTCCTCAAAAAACCTTCACTTGACCCTACCTGCCCCTCCAGCTACCGCCCCATCTCTCTTTTACCCTTCCTCTCCAAAATACTTGAGCGCGCCGTTCACAGCCGCTGCCTTGATTTTCTCTCCTCTCATGCCATCCTCGATCCACTTCAATCCAGTTTTCACCCTCTGCACTCGACAGAAACGGCACTCTCTAAAGTTTGCAATGACCTGCTCCTGGCCAAATCCAGAGGTCACTACTCCATCCTCATCCTCCTCGATCTTTCCGCCGCGTTTGACACTGTCAATCATGATTTACTTCTTGCCACGCTGTCCTCTTTTGGGTTCCAAGGCTCTGTCCTCTCCTGGTTCTCCTCTTATCTTTCCCACCGCACCTTCAGGGTACACTCCCATGGATCTTCCTCCACTCCCATCCCACTATCTGTTGGAGTTCCCCAGGGATCTGTCCTTGGACCCCTTCTTTTTTCAATCTACACCTCCTCCCTGGACTCGCTGATCTCGTCTCATGGTTTTCAGTATCATCTTTATGCTGATGATACCCAGCTATACCTCTCCACACCTGACATCACCGCGGAGACACAGGCCAAGGTATTGGCCTGTTTATCCGACATTGCGGCATGGATGTCCAACCGTCACCTTTAACTGAACATGTCCAAGACCGAGCTCCTCGTCTTTCCTCCTAAACCCACTTCTCCTCTTCCTCCACTCTCTATCTCAGTTGATAACACCCTCATCCTCCCCGTCCCATCTGCCCGCAACCTCGGAGTCATCTTCGACTCCTCCCTCTCCTTCTCTGCACATATCCTACAGACTGCCAAGACCTGTCGCTTCTTCCTCTTCAACATCAGCAAAATTCGCCCTTTCCTCTCTGAGCACACCACCAGAACTCTCATCCACGCTCTCATTACCTCTCGCCTCGATTACTGCAACTTACTCCTCACCGGCCTTCCACTCAGCCATCTATCCCCCCTTCAATCCGTTCAGAACGCTGCCACACGTCTTATATTCCGCCAGAACCGATATACTCATATCATCCCTCTCCTCAAATCACTTCATTGGCTTCCAATCAGATATCACATACAATTCAAGCTCCTCCTCCTTACCTACAAATGCACTCAGTCTGCGTCTCCTCACTACCTCTCCACCCTCATCTCCCCCTATGTTTCCGCCCGTAACCTCCGCTCACAGGACAATGCCCTTCTCTCTGTACCGTTCTCCACCACTGCCAACTCCAGGCTCCGCTCATTCTGCCTTGCCTCACCCTATGCCTGGAACAATCTTCCTTTACCCATACGCCATGCCCCCTCCCTACCCATCTTCAAATCTCTGCTTAAAACTCACCTCTTCAATGCTGCCTTCGGCGCCTAACCGCTTGAGAAATATAGAATGCCCCAATCTATCCACCCTATTAGATTAACTGTTCACTTATCCTCTAGATTGTACACTTGTCTTTAGATTGTTCTCTTGTCTTTTAGATTGTAAGTTCTTTGAGCAGGGACTGTCCTTCTATGTTTAAATTGTACAGCGCTGCGTAACCCTAGTAGCGCTTTAGAAATGTTAGTAGTTAGTTAGTTAGATAAGAGGGTTTGGTCAAGCAGTGAAAAGATCTATTCTGAATAAGTTGGGTAGGTGTTGTGTTATAGTTAGTTAAGGGATCTCTTGGTAGGCTTTGTTAAAGAGGTAAGTCTTCAGGGATTTGCGGAAGCTCATTAATTCGTTGATTGATCTCAGTTGAGTTGGAAGTGAATTCCACAGTTGTGTGCTCATGTAAGAAAATCTGGCTGCGTGTGTAGATTTGTATTTTAGTCCTTTACAGCTGGGGAAATGTAGGTTAAGAAAGGTGCGGGAAGATCTCTTAGCATTTCTGGGTGGTAGGTCCATGAGATTCAGCATGTAGGTCGGGGCATCTCCGTAAATGATTTTGTGAACGGCCGTACAGATCTTGAACGTGATGCGTTCTTTGAGTGGGAGCCAGTGTAGTTTCTTTCTTAAGGGTTTTGCACTTTCATATTTTGTTTTACCAAATATAAGTCTGGCTGCGGTATTTTGGGCTGTTTGAAGTTTCCTGATGGTCTGTTCCTTACATCCAGCGTAGAGTGCATTGCAATAGTCCAAGTGGCTTAGTACCATTGATTGTACCAGGTTCCGGAAGATGGCTCTCGGGAAGAAAAGTTTTATTCTTTTGAGTTTCCACATGGAGTGGAACATTTTCTTAGTTGTATTCTTTGCATGAGTTTCGAGTGTGAGATTTTGATCAATGGTAACTCCCAGAATTTTCAGACTGTTTGAGACGGGGAGGGAAAAGTTAGGGGTGGTTATGGAGTGAATTGATTTGTGTTGTGTTGTGAGGTGAGAATGAGACACTGTGTTTTTTCTGCGTTGAGATTTAGTTGAAATGCGTCTGCCCAGGAGTTCCCTTTCAACTTGCCCCTCCCACTGCCACCCCTCCCCGTCCCTTTCGACTCCCCCTCCCGCCAACCCTCCCCCGCCTCCACCAGGTACCTTTCCTGGCGGGGGTTCCCAAGCCCCGCCAGCCAGTCCCCTTCAGCGTCGGTCTCCGAGTCCGGCACGTTCACTGATCTGGATTCTGTGTCTGTGATTCCTGACATCCTGAGACCGGCGCTGAAGAGAACTTCGGCTGCCGGAGTTGGAGACCTCTGCCAGCAAAGGTACCTGACAGCAGGGGAGGGTAGGCAGCAGGGGTGAACGCAGGGGGGCCAGGGCTAAATCTGCAGCCCCACCTAGCTATGCCCCTGGTCCTGGGCACCCTGCAATCAATCACAGGAGCGCTTTCACTAGAGGGCGGAAGGACTACTGCAAGCTTGACGTGCCACAAATTGGCCTTTTCACCGGGCTTGCCCAGGAGCATGGTGGTAGTTCTGGGTCTTCCACATGCCATTTCCAGTGCTAGAAAATATCTTTTTATTTTCTAGCATTTAGGGGGCGTGCCAGGCGATAATTGGGCAGCGCCATGCACTGCCTGATTACTGCTGGGTTACTGCTGGAGCCCTTACTGCCTCCTAAATAGGAGACGGTAAAGGATCCATAATGAAACTGGGATGAGGTTGTCTAAAATCTCCCTCCTGGAACTGGGTAACTTGGCAGCTCTGCAAATGGGTTTTCAGGATATCCACAATTGAATATGCATGTGATCAGTTTGCATCTACAGAGTCTCCAGGTTCCCAGAACAGGTTTGGCAAGCCTTTTAAAAGGAGAGGCAGTATACCAGATATTTGTTTGGGTCTCCTGTGTCCTGGCTGTGTTAGACCTGGTGCCCTGATACTCCTTTTTCTTAAACATTTTAGAAATTCTAAGGAACAATACTGTAGAGCCCTTTTACTAAGTCGCGTAGGCACATACGCACGTCCTATGCGTGTCAGTTTTGAACTACTGCCCAGTTACTGCGAGGCCTGGGTGTAATTTCATTTTTTATGCATGTCCACTAGGCACGTTGAAAAATTTCCGGTGTGCAGTGCTAACCGGGCAGTAATCGGCATTGTACGCCCATAGACCACCCAGTTATCACGTGAGACTCTACCACTAGGTCAATGGGTGGCAGTAAGGTCTCAGGCCCAAAATGGATGTGCACCAATTTTTATTTTTCCGCATGTCCGTTTTCAGCCAAAATAAAAAAAGTCCTTTTTTTGCAGGCACGCTGAAAAATGGACCTGTGCACGTCCAATGCATACGTCTACACCAGCGCAGGCCATTTTTTTTTGGCACAACTTAGTAAAAGGATCCCTGGGTTTGCTTTTAGGAATAATTGTTAGTTAAGAGGAGTGAGATGTTGGCTGGTAGAAGTTCTTTTTTTAAGGGCCTTTTAATCTAGAGTTTCCGTTGGAAGTGCATGCGTATGTTATACAATTATCCAGCACAAATTTGCGAGTTTTAGAAAGTGGCAATCTCTTTCAATATCAGTATTCTTAATTCAAGATTTTCACTAGCTAACAAATCATGCCAAAATGTTTTTTCTTTAACAGCATCTTGTTTCAGATAGTCCCTTCCAATCTTTGACCTCTTCTTTCTCCTCTTTTCGTGATCTTTTACTCAGCAGGCTTGCTGGGCAAATACATCAGCGGTTCACTCCATTTTTTTGCTTTCAGGCCGATGTCATCTTCTCTACCTATCAGCTGCCCTGTGGGTTCCTACAAGGTTTTGTTCTTGCACCTCTTTTCTTTAACATTATCTTTGGTTTCCTTGCTACCATAATTCAGAGCCTAGGCAACAGCCCTTTTTATTATACAGAAGATGACATCCTACTTTAACCCTCTCAGTGTGGATCTTTCCCATTACAATTTTGTCTTGATGCTATGACTCACTGATTACATACATACTGTCTTATTCTTAACCCAGCCAAAATTGCTGCTTTCTGGATCTCAGTAGACTGTTCTGTTGCTCGTCATCTACAGGGCTCCCCAATTATCTTAGCTGAGTCTTTTAAATACCTCAGGGATATAAAAAGCCTACAACTTTCTTTTGTCTCCCAGGTCTCACAAACTGTGACAGTTCCACGTGGTCTGCTCTTATCTTGATTAACCCAGTGGCGTACCAAGGTGCACCCCGGGTGCACGCCGCTGGGGGGGGTGCTGTGCGCCGGTCAGCGTTGTTCGTTTCCATGCTCCCTCTGCCCCGGAATAGGAAGTAACCTGTTCCGGGGCAGAGGGAGCATGGAAACAAACGACGCTGACCGGCGCACGGCAGCCCCCCCAGTGGCGTGCACCCGGGAGGTTCTTTCGCCGGGGTGGGGGGTGTCCCTTCATGGGGGGGGGGGGGGTCGCTGCACCTGGGGGCTGGGGCGCATCGGCGATCCGCCCCGGGTGTCAGCGCCCCTCAGAAAGCCACTGGATTAACCAGCCCAATTATTCCTTCTCTATGCACATGTAATATCTCGTCTTCATTATTATAATGCTGTGTTTTCTGGATTTACCCAAGCACTACTTATACATCTTCAATCTGTTGGAACATTGCATTGCTGTTCATATTCTTTGCCATCCCTGAAAATATGATTTTGTGTCTCTATGGGTTGTTTACCACTCCCTGTGCTCCTCCTTGTATACTTTGCTCCTTTTCCAACCTCTGGTTGGTGATTCCATCAGTATCATGTGCCCATGGATTTGTCCATACATTGGGCCCCGTTTACAAAGCTGTGGTAAGCCCAACACGGGCTCACCGCTCGCTAAAAAGGAACTACCACCGGGTTACCACAGCAGCCCGGTAGTAATTCCCATCCCCAACGTGCCACCATATAAGGCACTACAAAAATATATTTTTGTAGCACCAGTGTGTACCCGGCGGTAATCCGGTTAGCGCTGGGTTAGCGTGGGAGCCCTTACTGCCACCTCAATGGGTGGTGGTAAGGGATCCCCCCGAAATGGCAGCACAGCAAGTGCTTTACTTGCTGCACTGCCATTTCCTGCAGAAAAGAAAGACCTACCTTTTACCCTGCTGTGGTAAAAGGGAAATGGAACTTGATATACCGCCTTTCTGAGGTTTTTGCAACTACATTCAAAGGGGTTTACATAATATATTCAGGTACTTATTTTGTACCAGGGGCAATGGAGGGTAAAGTGACTTGCCCAGAGTCACAAGGAGTTGCAGTGGGAATCGAACTCAGTTCCCCAGGATCAAAGTCCACTGCACTAACCACTAGGCTACTCCTCCACTCCAAGGGGAGGGGGGGGGGGCTCAGCATATGTCAAAAACATGTGCCGACACCAGCACAGGCCCCCTTTTGCCGCAGTTTGGAAAAAGGGGCCCATTGTGTATTGTTTTCTGTGGCACAAGTGCTCTGGAACTTGTTACCTTCCTCTCTTCAGATGGAGACATCTTGCTATGGATTTATGTTATTTAGCACCCAGCTATTTTTAGCATTTAAAAATTACAGTTTTGTAGGTTGGTATCTGTGTTAATATTCAGTCGCTATTCAGGGTTTTTTTTTTTAACCTGTGTATGTACAATAGTTTACCACATTGCTCGTTAATCCCCTAATTCTATAAAAATTGCCAAAAATTGTGTATGTAAATTGAAATTGAATACTGAGCCAATTAGTGCCAATAATTGGCTTTTTAACAAGCAATTATTGGTGCTTATTGAAATCAACTAGTATATACGTGCGTTAATTTAGGTGTGTGATCTGTGCCTTAATTTTATGCGCATTCCAGAAAAAGGGGCATGCAAAAGGGAGGCTCATGGGCATTTCAGGGTGGGGCGTGGATTTGAGTTACATGTGCAATTATAGAAAAAGGGAGTTCCATGCATAAATTTAGTTGGGGGCATTTGCACCACGTTTTCATTGGTGAAAATGGATGTGCCTAAGTTTACACGTGACCCCTGCACTTAAGCACTATTCTATAAAGCATTCCTAACAGCAGTAAAAATATGCAAACAATAATACAAAGTATGGTATGGTATACTACTTACAATGTCAACACAATATGTAATTATTAGAGCATTATAATTGATAGTGAAGGGTAAAGCAAAGATGTACCATATAGATAGGTAAGACAGAAGGAAGAGTTAGAAGGTAAGGTAACTGATTTAAAGAAAGTTACACATGAGGACGGAGAGATGGTTAAATATTATCTCAGCTAGGGTAGGAGTAGATAAACATGTCCTGCTGCAGTATGTGCAGCCCGAGTCATTCCTTGTGTGTGTGAGTGAGACTAACAAGTTAGTTACTTCTTCCATTAAAGGCCTGGTTGAAAAGCCAAGCTTTCACCTGCTTCCTGAAGTAGAGATAGTCTTGTGTTAAGCGAAGCCTTTCAGGCAGTGCACATACCGCCTCGAGTGAATTCCTTCAAAAAGGCAGTACATAAATCCTAATAAATAAATAAATAAATAACTTTAGGTATGGCTTATAGAATAGTGCTTAAGTGTTTTTGTTCTGCACCAATTTTTTAGGTGTGATTTGTAGAATTCACCCATAATGGGGTTATTTTATAGGTCCTTTTTGAATTAAAACAGTGTTTTACAAGCAGAAATAGGTGCTTGTAAATAGTTTATTTATGATTTTATCACATTTGATATACTGCCATAGGCCTGCACACAGGTGTCAGAGCGGTAAACACAGTAAAAAAAAATTACCGCAGGATAAGAAAGAAAAAGGGATTAAGACTGAGCAGAGGGGAAGGATTCTAGAAACAAGTGACTTTTGAGTTCTTTTTTCAAATAAGCTATTTTATAAAAGCACTGAAGTTTCCCAGTCTAGGCATCCTCTTACATTCTTGGGGGTAATTGTATAGCTGGTGCTTCCAATTATGCACCCGGAAGGCATGCAGTAGGAGCCTTTTCTATACAGCGGGGGTTCTCAACCCAGTCCTCGGGACACACCTAGCCAGTCAGGTTTTCAGGATACCCACAATGAATATACATGAGATAAATTTGCATACAATGGAGGTAGGGCATGCAAATCTATCTTTTTCCTATTCATTATGGGCAGTGCTTTTTTTTGTAGGAAAAAAGGTACCGGTACTCATTATGGGCAGGGCCACATCTATGGCTCTGCCCCTATAGCCACACTCCTTATACCAGCCATGGCACATATAAACAGGTATCATTGAAAATACTATACTGGTATAGGAGAAAAAAATAACTTGTGATTTTTTTTCATTATAAATAATTTCTGTAAGCTGTTACAGCTCCAGTATACCCAGTGCAAAATAAAACAGCAGATGTAAATTCTCAAATTGGACATATTACAAACACTAAAATGAAAATAAAATGATTTTTTTCTACCTTTGTTGTCTGGTGACTGTTTTTCTGATCATGTTGGTCCCAGTCTATGATTCTGCTGCTCTCTCTTAATTCTCTTCTCTGTTTCCAAGGCTTCCTGATTTCTTTATTTTCCTCGTTTCTTCTTAATTTCTTGCCCTATATCCATAAGTAAAAGCTGGGTCCTCCGCGGACTTGACTGGAGGAGGTATAGAGTGGATCCAGCTTTTGCCTATTTTCTCCATCCATGTGCAGTTTTTCTCCTCTTTTCCCTTTCCTTCATCTCCATCAGTATACATGTCCTTCCTCTTTCTTCCCTTCCCTCCATCCATATGCATCTCCTTCCTCTCTCTTCCCTCTCATCCATCCATCCATGTCCAGATTTTTTCCTCTCCCTCCCTCCATCCATGTCCAGCATTTCTCCTCTCTCCTCCCCTGCATCCATGTTCATCTCACTTCCCTCCCCTCCATTCATGTCCAACATTTTAACTCTCTCCCCTCCATCCATGTGCTTCTCCTTCCTTTCTTCCCTCTCCTCCATTCATGTCCAGCATTTCTCCTGCCCTTCCCTCCATCCATGTCCAGCAATTCTCCTCTTCCTTCCCCTCCCATCCATGTCCAGCGAGTCTCCTTTGCCCCCTATCCTCCCTTCCCATCCACGTCCAGTGACTCGCTCCAGCCTCCACCTGCTCCCCTTTTCAGCCCCCGAGTTCCAGTCCCAACCCCACCTGCCCGCCCTCCGCTCCCCAATAACCCTCCTTTCTGTTCCTGCTGCCCTGCATTTAAATCTTGTATTTACTTTGTCACTGTGGCAGCGGCAACCTCACCTCCAGCCTTCGTTTCCCTCTGTGTCCCGCCTTCTTCTGATGTATTTCCTGTTTCTGCAAGGGCGGGACACAGAGAGAAGGGAAGGCTTGAGGCAAGCTTGCTGATTTCACTGCCGCTGTGACTTGAGGTAAAAGATTTAAATGCAGGGTGGCAGCAGGAAGGAAAGGAGGGCTATCAGGAGGCTGAGGCAGGCAGGTGAGCCAGCCTTTTTGAAAAAAGGTGTACCGGCATGTACCAGCACAAAAAAAGCACTGATTGTGGGTATTCTGAAAACTCAGTTGGCTAGGTGTATCCTGAGAACTGGGTTGAGAACTCCTGCTATAGAGGAACCCAGGTGCCTAGGTTTGATTAGAAAATACTAGTGTTACCAGCTACCAACACATTTAAAAATTAAGCACTTGTTCTTACCCCAACTGTAGAGGCTAAGAATTCTGTATGTTACAAACTTAAGTGGGATCCCCACCTATGTCCCACCCACGTTCTGCCCCTGTCTGCCCCCTTACAAATATGCATAATGTAAGTTAAGCAGGAATTTGCAGAATAGAATTTGATACCATAACAGCATTTATGCATGTAAATACCTAGCATATCATGTAAATGAGAGAACGGAGCTTATAAAATTGCCCCTTACATGATTTCAGAGCATGCTGTTCACATTTTTAATGAAGGAAGCACTACAAAAATGTTTCATAAGTTTTAGCATATACACTCGTATAGAGAGCTGTGATGTCTTCATTGCCTGCTTCTTTAGGGCAGTATTTCAGTGAGCTAAATAAACAGGTTTGGGGCCTGATTAAATCTAGACGTAATCACTGAAACGTGTTACAAATTACCGATATTCCGGGTGAGGGTTGTGGGATGGACCTGTGAATAACACAGCTAGACAGGTATGTACATATGAAATAAATAGTTTATTTAGCTGAGCCCTGAGACTTTTTACTTCACAGGGCATGATCATCGGGTGCAAAAATCTCTACGGTTCAATAAACAGTCTTGAGCAGGCCTCTGGCTTGCAGGCCAAACAGTCTGTGGCTGATGTAGCTGTCATGCCCCAAACACAGCCCATAAGTTCTCAGTTCCTCTGAGATGCAGGTCTGGTTTCAGCCAGACCTCAATGCAAGACCTGCAAGTTTTAAACAAGCAGTAAAATTGGCTTACCGTCAGCCAGGTCACAATTAGTACACAGGAACTGCAGCAGCATCTGCTGGGCTTCTAGTCTTCCTTCCCTGGGCCTCCTCAACCTCTGCCAGGCCCCACCTTATATACTTCCTGGTTCTGGCTCCATCCCTCCTCCCGGCTTACTTCCTCTTGGGGGAACTAGGGCTCTTAAAGTAGCTCAGGCTGTATACAGGATTATTCTTAAGGGTGAGGGACAGAGTTCTGTAAACCCCCTTACATAGCCTCCCCCTCAGCTCAACCATAACCAGTTGAGCATCTGCCATATCAGGGTCCACCTCCCGGGACAAAAATTCCACATTAGCATGCTCTCGGCCCACCCAACGTTTCACCTGATAGCTAAAGGGCTGGAGACTAAGGAATCTGCACATTATCTGAGTATACAAATCCTGATGTTGAGCCATCCACTGAAGGGGTTGATGGTCGGTGACAAGCAGGAAGTTTTGGCCCAATAGATAATATTGCAATGTCTCCAGGGCACACTTGACAGTTAGAGCTTCCTTCTCAATTACTGCATAATTGGTAAAACATGATTCGAAAGTGCCAAACCCCTCCGAGAAAAACTGCATTGGCTCCCAATCAAAGAACGTATTACCTTCAAAATCTACACCCTGGTCCACAAAATTATCTTCGGCGAAGTTCCAGGCTACATGACAGACCTCATAGATCTACCAACCAGAAACACAACCAGATCATCACGAACATACCTAAACCTCCACTACCCAAACTGCAAAGAACTCAAATACAAAGCAACCTACGCATCCAGCTTCTCCTATATGAGCACACAACTATGAAACTCACTGCCAAAAGCTGTGAAAACAATCTACGACCATCTAAACTTCAGGAAATCACTAAAAATCAACCTGTTCAAAAAGGCATACCCTACCGACCCAACATAAATGCCTACACTCTGCAACACAGCAAAACCAAAGCTCATAATGGACACTATATAACCTCTCCTCTCTTCGATCCCCATTGTGCCTAAACCTTAATTGACCACAACATCACCATGTATTTGTTTCTCTACCGGACTTGGCGAACGCCTTTACGGTACTATGTAAGCCACATTGAGCCTGCAAATAGGTGGGAAAATGCGGGATACAAATAAATAAATAATTTTGCTCTCTAGGGAACAGCTTGGTTCAATAAACAGTTTTGAGCAGGCCTCTGGCTGGCAGGCCAAACAGTCTGTGGCTGTCATGACCCAAACACAGCCCCTAAGTTCTCAGTTCCTGTGAGGCCCAGGTCTGGCTTCAGCCAGACTTCAAAGCAAGGCTTGCAAGTTTTAAACAAGCAGTAAAATTGGCTTATGTCAGCCAGGTCACAATTAGTACACAGGAACTGCAGCAGCATCTGCTGGGCTTCTAGTCTTCCTTTCCTAGGCCTCCTTAACCTCAGTCAGGCCCCATCTTATATACTTCCTGGTTCTGGCTCCACCTCTCCTCTCAGCACACTTCCTCTGGGGCAGAGCTAGGGCTCTTAAGGTGGCTTAGGCTGTATATGGGATTATTCTTAGTGGTGAGGGGCAGAGTTCTATAAACCCTCTTACAACCAGTAAAAACTGTGTTCACATAGGTTACCATTTCTCAAAATCTAAGTGGTCTGTTTTTAGGCACTTTTATAAAAACATGTTTTTTTTAATTGTGGATCAAGGTAGCCTTGTCAGTATGAACTGCTTTCCATAGCATTCAATGACTGATAGAATAATGAGCTTTCACTGTACACAATGCGATATCTCTTTTAAAACTATGACACTGCCTTTTCTGCATGTTCAAGGATATCACATTATGTGGGAGAAGTTATTGAGTCATATCACTTTTACTGCTTTGAATGTTGTCATTCTCTTATCCAATAATCACGTTGCCTCGCTCATATGTTTTATAGCTTGTTTATAGAATATTTATCAAATCTTCTCCTTTAGTGTTCTGAATGTTTTATGTATTAGCTACAGTGGAGCATTTGAAAATGTAATGCTCCCTTCTGTGCCTCTGTCCACCGAAAGAATTCATTGTCGATTGATGTGGGGCCAATGTTTCCAGTCTTTCATCTTCTTTCTGCAATCTCTTTATAGTTACACAGTGAAACAACTGTTAATGTCAGAAAGTAGAAGTCAGAATATAGATTTTACTGGATTGCTTGGAGGAAGTTCTGAATCTCTAGCACATTTATTTCAGCTACCACGAGTGCAGCTACAAATGTCAAAATTTCACTTTCTTCTTCATGCAAAACTGGTCCCTTGAAGAGAAAGTGAATTGTAAAACATCAATCGCAATCCTGTTGTCTGCAGTGGATTTCTTTGCTCTTGAATATCCACTGGTGATTGCATGTGCTCTCTGCAGTTCATCTTACCCATTTTTATTTTGTTCTGGGATATGAACTTTGTCTGTTCTCCGAACACTGTTTGGATAAAAGTATGATGTAATTTTGTAGTTGTATAACTTTTAAAATCTTTTAATGGAAAGGATAATCATCTTCGCAAACTAGTTCTCTGAGCTAGAAGAGAAATGATTTGCATTCAGAACATTGCTGTGTTCCTGTAGTTCAAAAAGCAAAATCGGTTGTAAGGTAAAAATGTGTTTTCTTTCACTATAATAGGCTAGGTACTTCTGAGGTTGGTTTTGTAGCAGGGCACCTGGTAAAGGAGGGTAAGAGCCTATGTAGACACTTACCCTCCTTTACTAGGAGTGGAGGAGTAGCCTAGTGGTTAGTGCAGCAGACTTTGATACTGGGGAACTAGGTTTGATTCCCACTGCAGCTCCTTTTGACTCTGGGCAAGTCTTTTAACCCTCCATTGCCCCAGGTACAAAATAAGTACCTGTATATATGTAAACCGCTTTGAATGTAGTTGCAAAATACCACAGAAAGGCGGTATATAAAGTCTCATTTCCCTTCCCTTTCCCCTTCCCTTATGTGTCTTTGTAAATAAGTAGCAGAAATCAAACCTCCATTGCACGCATGAACTGTTAAACCTGTTCCTGACCAGATACAACCGTCGGGTACATTTATGAACATGCATAGATTAGTGTATTTTATAACATTAGTGCTTGCATCACCACTCCATGGTGACCCCAAATGCTAAATATTCAAACTCACATAAATACAAAGAATACTGAAGGTTTTGACAAAACGTTGTCCACAGCTTTATTACACGTCCATATTAAACAAGTAATCATAAAATGTAAATAATTTTACCACCATTTTAATAATTTATCCCCTACCCCACGATGCAGCTAGTCAGTGCTGAACTAGCCACTTATGAATACCAACAATATCATATTTCATAACAAGAAACACATGACTTGAGGTGTCACAGCGTAGTGCCCACACTCATTGCAGTGCTGCACACGAGTTCCCTAACCAATAACAATTCTTGAATACTACTTGCCCAAAAACTCTAACTTAGCCCCATTTTCAACCAGATCCTCTTCTGCCCCAGCTGTGACTGAAAAACTCCCAACCTACCCTAGTCCCTAAAAGCAAAACTTGAGCAGGGAGGACGGGACAAACGCTCCCATAACCACCACTAACCACCCTCCACCCTTTACCACAAAAAAATGTTTCCCGCCCAAACAGTCCCCTCACAGCCTCCTGCTGAATCCCTGCCCTCCACCAACCCCCACCAATCTTGCTGCACCTAATAGCAAATCCACAATCTTAACCCTTATAGCTCCCAAACCTGCCCCTTTCCCGTGTCAATTATTAAACCTTTTACTTAAAATAAAGGATATTAAATTATAAAAAAAACTCCTTACTAACACCCACTCCACCATCCCCCCTTCATCCTTCCAAACCCTCCCTTCTAATATCCCTGCTGTACCTGCTGCTCCAAACAGCAGGCTCTATTATGTTATATGATTTTCGGCTAAACCTGAGATCACCCTAATCTGCATGCTTACTTGGAAACTTCATCCACGCTGTGTCCAAATTCTGCCCTTGTACATACCTACAAGCAAATATGTGCCAGTCAGTATTTTATAACATGCCAGTTATGTGCAAAAATGATTTTATAAAATTACTCCCTTTATGTTTCTGCAAGAATGGGAACATTCAGAAATAACTGGTTCCACAGTTCTCACAAATTATTGCAGTTTTGTATCACGAGAAGCCTTGCATTATTCCATTTTACTCAATTATCTTGGCAGTAGTTAAGATTATAAACACCTAGGACTTGACAGGTAAAATACATACTGGTTGATATTCAGCCAGCGGTGCTAAGCATTTCTTTTTTTTAAACGCTGACCACTGTTGGCTAAATTAGAACCAGCTACTCAATGCTGGAAAATGTCTGGGAACTGACATTGAATATCAGGGTCAATGGTGATGCCCAGAAATTATGCAGATATAGCTTATATGCCGTACCTGCATAGCTAAAAAAGGCAAAGTTAGGATCTACTGTAAATGGACCTACTTGCCAGGTTTGCTATGTAGACATTGAGGCATATTTTCAAAGCACTTTGGGAGGCTAAGTTCCATAGGTTTCTATGGAACTTTGGGAGGCTAAGTGCTTTGAAAATGAGCCTGATTGGCACTGAATGTTGCTGGTGCCTGCATAGCTTTCTGCCCAGTGTGTGATAGTGGCAAAAAAAAGCATACAGAATGCTAGGAATTATTAGGAAAGGGATGATAAATAAGACCGAGAATACTATAAAGCCTCTGTATCGCTCCATAGTGCGACTTCACCTTGAGTATTGCATTAAATCCTGGTCACCGTATCTCAAAAAAGATACAACGGAATTAGAAAAAGTTAAAAGAAGAATGACCAAAATGATAAAGGGGATGGAACGCCTCTCATATGAGGAAAGGCTAAAAAGGTTAGGGCCCTTCAGCTTGGAAAAGAGATGGCTGAGGAGGAATATGATTTGAGGTCTACAAAATCCTGAGTGGTGTAGAATGAGTAGAAGTGAATCGTTTTTTTACTGTATCAAAAAGTATAAAGACCAGGCGACAATCAATGAAATTACATGGAAATACTTTTAAAACAAACTGGAGGAAATATTTTTTAACTCAAAGAATAGTTAAGTTCTGGAACTCATTGCAGGGGGATGTGATAACAGCGGTTTGTGTATCTGGATTTTAAAAAGTTCCTGGAAGACAAGTCCATAGTCTGCTATTGAGATAGATATGTAGAAGCAACTGCTTGCCCTGGGATTGGTAGCATGGAATGTTGCTACAATTTGGATTTCTGCCAATTACTTGTGACCTGGATTGGCCATTGTTAGACGCAAGATATTAGGCTAGATCAACCATTGGTCTGACCCAGTATGGCTATCCTTACGTCTTTATGTTCTTATGCCTGCCACAACTCTGCACCTGGAGCACACCAGCACCACTCAGACAGTGTCACAGATGTCAGAGGAGATATTCAGTTGCACTGAATATTCCCTCCCAGCTAGCTCAGATTGGTTTTTGGTTTAACTGGGTAGGACCCCATCTTGCTCAGTTAAACCTTTTTGAATATTGACCATGACAATACTCTCACAAGAAGCCAGCAGTTTGGTGACCATCATTCTCATTTGGTGTTCTATACTTTGTGTTATGAGACAGAGCTGTATCTTTGGCGTGCAATTATCCTGGGCAGTTATGAGGTATATGGCAACACGAGTGTCAAGGGTATGCATTTGTTAGGACACATGTGGATCATTGGGTGTTTTAAATGTTTTTTTATTTATATTTTTAAGCATGAATGCAACCTATGCATTTGAATCAAATGTGCGAAAGGGAATAAACAAACAAGCAAAATTGGAAAAAAATTGGAAAATATGAAAATGAGCATTTGTGTGTGTGTGTGTGTGTGTGTGTGTGAACACGCACATTCCTGTGCACACTCTAGTAAGTCTTTTCCACCCCTACACGTTACTATATGACATATGAGCAAACTAAAATCTCTTATACCATGAAATAAATCAATAGAGAGAAAATCCTTTTAAAGCACCTGCAACCACAAATATTTTTTAATAAGATATTACCAGATGAAAACATAAATCATTTCTATGTTTTTTTCCAGTACTGTCCTCTAAATGTACAGAGGAAAGTTCTTACCAAAGAAACTTGACTGAGGTCTTTGCTGTATTGACCAGAGGAATAGAACAGAGCTTATCTATGCATGCAGCGGACATTTCTTATCAGAATTTCAGAAAGGGTTTTAACCTTACTCCACATTAAAAAAAAATAAAAAAATTGTGCATAGAAGTCAATATGGGAATATGAAAGAGGGGTGTTAACTGAGCTTGAAACAGATTAGGAAACAGAACTCCAAGAATTTTATCTTACAGTTTTCAGAAGCATTTCGCTATTTAGCACAGGGTTTTTATGTGCTTATATCCAACACATGAATAATTCTACCTATGTATCAGAGAGATGCTCCTGGTGGCAGGGGTGGGATGGAGAATATACTTATATACAGACTTTTGTGCTTTCAAAAGTACGCCTAGGCGTAAACAGTACAAAGATAATTTACCTAAAATAATAGTTCTGTAGGTGTAGATTTGTGTGTATACATTTTCAAACTCAGTTTTCAAAGAAAAATATACACTTATATACATTTTTACAAAAGAGCCCCATCTGAAGATATAGAGGGTAATTTTATAAGGAACTTGGGTGTGTAAAACAATATTTTACATGTTCAGGTAGGTGTTTCTACATTACCCCAGCATGTGCATGCATTAAAGTAGATGCTAGGAAAACATGCTGGACAATTCTATAAATGTTGCCCCAGTTTGGGTGCTAAAATGCAGGGCACTGAGCTTGAATTTGATAACAGCATCTGGGAGCCCAGATTCTGTTATATAATAGAATGTAAGTCAGTATATGCATGTCAACATTCAGGCAGTAACACTTACACCATATAAAAGCCAGGCAGAAATGTCAGCATGGAAATGTTGCAGTGTAGCAAACAATACTCTTTAAGTTATGCACCTAGTGTGATCCTTACCCATGCTTTGCCCATATGTACACCCCCTTGCAATTGTGTGCTATGCGGGTTGCATGCTAGATTTGTAGATTAGCACTTAGCCCTCAACTGGCACTTAATCATATTAATGTTACATTCATAGTAACTTAGTTACATGGAGAGACATTTTCGATACGACGTCTTAAGTCCAACTTTGGACGTTTTGCTAGAAACATCCAAAATTCAAGTGGGGAATATAGCCATTTTCAAAAAGGAAAAACATTTTTTTCTGAAAATGGCTATTTGCTAGATGTGTTTGTGCTCTGTGCATCTAAACTTTTTGGACCATTAAAAAAAAAAAGTTCAAATGAAAAATGCACAAAATCGAGCCATTGGGATATAGGATGAGCCAGCATTTTAGCACACTGGCCACACAGGCATCCAAGTAGAGCAATGGGCAGGGCTTTTTTTGAGGGGGTACTTAGGGGTACTGAGTACCGGCACCTTTTCCATTGCCTGCTAAAATTGACCCATGGACCCCAAGTTTTAATGAAAGAGCTCAGCCTCTACACACCAATTCTGCCTTGTCATATATTCTGTGACTGGTTGCAGGGGGCCTGGCTATTGTGGGGAGGGTCCCTCAGTGATCATCCCACCCCTGAAGGGTGGCCTGGCATTTGAGTATGGCACCTTTTTTGCTAGATAAAATCCACTGGCAATGGGGCACCCTAGGGGCACTGCATTGGATTTCACATAAATGCTCCCAGGTACACATCTTCTTGTCTGCTGAGCCCCCCCCCAAAAAAAACCCACAATCCCCAACTGTACACCAATACAATAGCCCTTATGTGGGGTACAATGGGTTTCTGGTGAGTTTTGAAGAGCTCATAGTTTCCACTACAAGTGTAACATGTAGGGGGAGGTATGGGCTTGGGTCCACCTGTCTTCAGTACACTGCACCCACCACTAGACTACAACAGGGACCTGCATGCTGCTCTAATGGACCTGAGTATAACATCTGAGGCTGGCAAGTAAAGTTTTAATCACATTTTTAGAGGGTGGGAGAAGGCTAGTGACCACTGGGGGAGTAAGGGGAGGTCATCCCTGATTCCCTCGTTTAGGCCACTTTTTTGTGGTTTATTCATTAATAAAACAGGTCTAGACGAAAACATCTAACATAGCCCTGGATGTTTTTTTTTCCATTACGGCAGAAAAACATCCTAGTGTTAGGAACGCCCAGATCCCACCTTAACACGCCCCCTTGTAATTTGAATGCACTTCTGCCGGACTTCATAGAAAAACATCAAAACGTTAGTGTCGAAAATACCAATTTGGATGTTTTTGTGAGAAAAACGTCCAAATGCAGATTTATGACACTTTTTGGACATTTTTTCTCTTCTGAAAATGAGTTTCATACTATATGATGGCAGATGAAGACCAGCATGGTCCATCTAGTCTGCCCAAAAAGGCAGCCAGAGCCACACCTGCCACTCCGTGCAGGTTACACTCCATCAAGATTTTATTTATTTATTTATTGCATTTGTATCCCACATTTTCCCACCTCTTTGCAGGCTCAATGTGACTTACAATGTGTCGTTATTAGTAGATAGTAGAATGAGAGATAACAGTTAGTGTTACATAATAGAATAACATAATTGAAATTTAAACAAGTAGATATAAGTAAAAAAAAAAACAGTGCTGATAATAAGTAAGGTCAAATACCTGCATAACAATTGTGGCAGATGCACAATCATGAAAGAGTGGATTTATAATTTTGGATAGTGACGTTTTTTGACAACACTTTAATAAACCAGCAATCCAACAATGTTGCATACTGACATTTTACTCATTATCAACCCTTAGGTGAATGTGACACAAAAACCACACAGCTGTGCTTGATCTGCCCTTGCTATCCTTGGCTCACAGACCGTAGAAGTCTTCCCAGCACTGGTCCTACTTCCCAATTGCTGCAGTTGCTGTCAAAGCTCACTCCTGCCCATCCATAATTGGGACACAGACTGTAAAAGTCTGCCCTCTTTTGCCATATTTGGGAAATAGACATTAGATGTCCGCCCAGTACTGGCCTTGCTACCCTACTACTGGAATTGTCATCTAAGTACCATGCATAAGTGCTTCAATTGTACAATCTTAACACACAAATGGTACTTACATTTAGGGGTGGGGTCTGAGTCTGGCTAGAAGAAGAAGGGATCCACATGTATATATATATATGCCAATTCTTAACTACACATGTAACTACACTGACACATTGGCACAAATATCCCCTTTATAAAAACAGCATAACAGATGTGCCTTTGAGTCTTGATAGACTTGGTGCCCTATTCTAATATTACCCTCAGAAAGACCAGTAGTATGACTTAGGGGCCCTTTTATTAAAGCTTAGTGTGTGCTAACGGGATTAGAGAACGCTAAATGCCAAGAAGCCCATTTTATACCTATGGGCTTCTTAGCATACATTTCATTCATTTAATCATTGGTGAGGTCCCACTTGGAGTATTGTGTTCAGTTTTGGAGGCTGTATCTTGCTAAAGATGTAAAAAGACTGGAAGCAGTGCAAAGAAAAGCTACAAAAATGGCATGGGATTTGCATTGCAAACCGTGCGAGGAGAGACTTGCCGACCTGAACATGTATACCTTGGAGGAAAGGAGAAACGGGGGTGACATGATGCAGATGTTGAAATATTTGAAAGGTATTAATCTGCAAAAAAACGTTTTCTGGAGAAGGGAAGGCGGTATAACTAGAGGACATGAATAGAGGTTGAAGGGGGCAGACTCAGGAGTAATGTCAGGCCTCTGTTTCTGTCCAATAACCAATTCCTAATTCACACCAGAACCTTACCTCCTTTCCCATGACTCTAATTTTTTCAGGAGTCTCTCATGAGGAACGTTATCAAAAGCTTTCTGAAAATCTAGATACCTTATATCAACCGGCTCACCTTTATCCACATGTTTATTAATGCCTTCAAATAAGTGAAGCAAATTGGTGAGGCAAGTCTTCTCTTTGCTGAACCCCTGCTGACTCTTTCCCATTAAACCATGTTTTTCTATGTGTTCTGTAATTTTAATCTTTATAATAGTTTCAAATATTTTTCCCAGCATTTCTCTGATCACTTCTGGAACCCCTTCCAAAATTCGGTGTCACATTGGCCACCCTCCAGTTTCAGGTACTACGGACACTTTTACCGACAGGCTTGAGTTCTTGAGTACCCTTGGATGCATGCCATCCAGTCCAGGTGGTTTACTACTCTAATTTGTCAATTTGGCTCAGTACATCTTCTAGGTTCAACAAGATTTCTTTCAATTCCTCCACATCATCACCCTTGAAAACCATACAGGCAGATCTCACATCTTCTTTCGTAAAGACCGAAGTTGTTACTGTGAGTTTTAGCCTCTGCAGCAAGTTTCTCTTCATATTCTTTTTAGCCTTCTTTATTAATGCTTTGCATCTGACTTGCCAGTGCTTATGCTGCTTCTTACTTTCTTCATTTTGGTCCTTTTTCCATTCATTGAGGGACAATCTTTTGGCTATAGTATCCTCTTTCACTTTACCTTTTAACCATGTTTCTGGCTGTCAGTTTTTCTTCTTTCCACGTTTGCAAATACATGGAATGCATCTGGTCTGGGCTTCCAAGATGGTATTTTTGAATAACGCCCACGCCTGATTTAGTGTCCTAACTTTAGCAGCCAATCCTTTTAGCTTCTTTTTAACTATTTTCCTCATTTTATTATAGTTACCCTTTTGAAAATTAAATGCAGCTACAGAACATTTCCTTTGAGGGTTCATCGCAGACAGTAGCTCAAACTTGATCTTCTTATGATCATTATTTCCCAAGGGACCAAGCACTGCCACCTCTCGCAATATGCCCTGCACGCCACCAAGGACCAGATCAAAAATGGCTCCCCCTCTTGTCTGTTCCTGGACCATTTGCTCCAAGAAGCAGTTGTTTATTATATCTAAAACTTTTATCTCCCTGGCATTTCCTGATGTAACATTTATTCAGTCAATCTTGGGGTAATTGAAATCACCCATTATTGTAGCGTTGCCCAATTTGCCAGTTTTCCTAATCTCTGTAAACATTTCTTCATCTGTCTGTTCATTCTGTCCCGGCGGACGGTAGTACAGTCTTGAATAGTCCTTCCCTTCACACATGGAATTTCTACCCTTAATGATTCCATGCTGCTTTCTGTTTCATGTGGAATGTTTATTTTATTTAATTCAATTCCCTCTTTAATGGTGGAAAACGTGGGCAGAGATACTGTGCAAGTAAGGTAACTGTGTTCTTAAATTATATTTATGTATTTTGCAGTTTTATAATAGAGAACTGAGTATCAGGTTTCATTAATTAAATTTCCAATTGATAAGGTTTTCAGGGTATTCAGTATTCAGGATGTTAGGCTGGATGGACGTGATGGATGTTTGGTCGTCCCTGCCAGTGTGGCAATATCTAGGTACTTACGCACTTATTACATTTATGTACTTTATAACAAAAATTTTAGCCATACTCTGGCATAAAATAAAAACTAATTTTGAGGAAGACATACACACAGAGAAACACACTATTCTAGGGGTACATAACCCCACTTTGCTTAAGCGATGCATAGAATCCTCGGGCCCCAATCCATGGACCCCTAGCGTAGTGAAGGACATTAGTAGCATCTCTGATATGGAGAGCAAATTTGAAAAATATTGTGGTTTATATTCAATTAAGTCAGGGAGCAAGAAAATTTCTGCATGTGCTTGGTTAATGTGGACCATGTGTAAGAAAGCCTTAAAAGAACATGCAGAATTGAATGAGAAATTAGTTGTGAAAGAGAAAGAATGCATGCAGATAGGCACAGAAAAGGATTTCATGATCACAATGACTAGGTGCTTAAATTATCAATTAGATTATTCTAAGCAGCAGATAGAGCACCAGACAGCCCAGGAAAATAAAATGAGGACCCAAATTTCAGCTTTAGAAGTGCAGGCAAATCAGGTCCCAGGCTTAAAACAACTAATCAGAGAGCTAACACTGCAGACGCCCCCTATAGGTGAGAATAACACTGACCATGTAAGACAAAAAATACAGGATTCTCATGTGCAGGTATCAGCTATCTCAGGCTTTCCATTTGCCCCCCCAAATAGAGCTACAGCCATGCCTGTTTCAGCCGTGGTAAAAGTATCTGAGTCTAGATCGCTAGCGGGAGGACTCACCCAAACGATCAGTTCCCAGCCCCTCTCACAGACAGATATAGAAGTGATAGCCAGACAGATAGGCAAGATAGACCCTGGTAAGTTGCCCGCATTCTCCACAATTTAAAATGTAACCAGAAGTAATTTACACTTGGGGATATTGCTCCAGAATACTAGCTAATATTTGTTTTAAGATATATATTGAATAATTCTCCACCAGTTGCCCTTTAAGGCTACATGATCCACAATTGCAATGAATTAAATATTATCTCTGTTGAAATGCAGTATCCTGCGCTTCCAGATTTAAAGGCATGTACCCAGGACACAAAAGACCATCTATTTAGCGTCAGAAAAGGTTTATTTCATGTAAATAATATTGCAAGAGGTAGTTCTTTTCTTACAGAGAATCTGTGCTTAAAGTATGGTAGCAAGCTTAAATATGAATTATTATAAGTTACTTACAAGTCCTTGTTACAAAGCATGAGATAAGCACGTGATTGCAGGAGGAAGGATATTTTTTGTATTTATTTTTTGTTATATTTGTACCCCGCGCTTTCCCACTCATGGCAGGCTCAATGCGGCTTACACGGGGCAATGGAGGGTTAAGTGACTTGCCCAGAGTCACAAGGAGCTGCCTGTGCCTGAAGTGGGAATTGAACTCAGTTCCTCAGGACCAAAGTCCACCACCCTAACCACTAGGCCACTCCTCTGTAGCAGTGGCAGCAGGATAGAAGAGATCAGCAGGTCCCAAGAGCAGCAGGATAGAAGAGAGCAGCAGGTCCCAAGAGCAGCAGATTCCCAAGAGCCAGAGCTGGGCTTTTCCTGGCTTTTTATATAGTCTGTTTGCAGGGAAATATGAGTGCATGTCCTGTGTGCATTTGCTTCCTGGTTTGCACTCGACCCTGAGTAGTTGCAAAGAATGGTGGTATCTGATCTCATGTCTTATGACATCATAAGACTTCCTGTCTGGATTTTGCTGACAAATAGTCTATTGAAGCGAAAAGGCTTCCTGTCTGAATCTCTGTGGCAGATATACATTATACTTTCCTTTTGTCAATAGGTATGTGGATTCCCACCTCCACAGGTTTTCTGTCTCCTTGTGTCTACTGGTTGCCTTTTGATCCTTTGTTCACCCTCAGGAAGGCCTTTTGATCAGAGGGAGTACATTTAAAAATACTCTTTGAAGTAGCCTCTTACTTGTTTGTGTTTGAATAGTGCTTTTGTTAAGAGTCCTAGAGGTGTTAACTACCTAGCCAAGCTTTGGCTGTCAAAAGTTTCCCAGGAAAAAGGGAGGGGGAGATGAAATCCAGGCTAGCTGATCTCAAAGCTGTATTTTTATATTGGTATCTGATTCAGCACAATTAATAACTCTGACACTTATATCATGTTACAGTGCAACCCCCCCCCCCCCCTCCAATTTGCTCCTCTCTATCATTGTGATACAATTTGTACCCTATTAACACAGTGTCCCATTGAATGTCCTCTTCCCACCAAGTCTCTGAGATGCCTATTATAGCTGCCTCATCATTTAGTGCTATATACTCTAACTCTCCCATCTTATTTTTTAGGCTTCTATCATTTGTATACAGGCACTTCAAATTGTGTTTTTCCCTTAAATCTACAAGCTACTTAGAAGTTGAAGGGGATAATGTGCATCCTTTATCCTGTTCTCTCATTAAGCACCTGGCTTACTTTCAACATTGTTGAAATCTCTCTACTGGGATTCCCTAAATGTCCTGGCAAATGGGGGATCTGTATTCCATAGTCCCTGGTTGATGATCTATTGCTGCCAAGCAAAAGGGGGCGGGGGGACATAAAAAGGAAATACACAGCTCTGTCTACCCTGAGTAGTACATACCATAGGGAGAGTAAAATGCAAGCTTCTCAGGAAAAGGAGGTAAAATCACCAGGCCCCTCCTGGCACTACAGTTACAGAGATGCTGGTGCAACTCATGAGGTTGGCAGCAAGCAGGGAACTGATGTTATTAGGTGTCACTCTCCATGCTGAATACTGCTATTGACCACTAGAGAACAGGATGGAGAATTAGAGGATAGGACGAAGAAGATGCCTCTCAACCACTCTATATCGTATCATGTAAGGGGCAGCATCACATGTATTTATTCAGATATTGGGATTTATGAATCATATGCAGCCTTAAGAGTAGAACAAGGTAAATGAGGTTGGGAGAAGGAATAGAGGTGTAGCATGTCTTCCTCATATGCCCTTGCATGGGATATCGGGTAGGATGGACCGTTGTCCTGCCCCAGCATGGCTATTCCCATTTCCTTGTTCGTATGGAATCACCATATTATAAAGCCTCTGAATCGCCCCATAGAAGGACCTATTGTGAAGCCTCTGAATTGCACCATATCAGAAACATATCCCGATCACCATGTGCCACTCTGGAGGCTACATTTATTTTGCAGCATTTATATCCCGTATTTTCCCCACCTGTTTGCAGGCTCAATGTGGCTTACATTATGCCTTAATGGCGATCGCCATTCCGGAGTGAGAAATACAGAGTATTATTGAATTAAGTACAGAAAATAGGATAAGTTATAAGAAGTATATCTACAGTTCACTTCAGGCATTAAAGGTCAGAGTAGATGTAAAAAACATTCAACAGTTTCAAAAAGGGGTACAGGACTTACATGTGTCATGAAGGGTTAGCCTAAATAAAGGGAATTAATGGGATCCCTGCTATTAAAAGACAAAGATGCTAGGTCTCTACAGTAGGGATGAGATGAGGCAAGGGCTCTGCATTGGAAGAGGGAGTATAGAAAACTGGTGGACATGACACATCGATACTAATCAGTTTTCCTCAGACACTTCAAGGAACAACCTCGCTCTTGGCTGATCTCTATGGGACTCACTTGAACTGATAGTGTAGGCTGTTATCACAGCTTCGGATAGTAAAGAGCAGCACTAACCACAATTTTTGTAAGGCAGATATGTTCTGCATCATCAAAACAATACAGAACATAAAACTGCTAGGGTAAAAGATCAGTACTAATCGGAATACTTCAACTCCACACAGGCCGCCGCCCCAGCCTACTGCTTTTGTGAACTGATTGATCAGGGACATGTCTGGCAAAACAATACAGAAGATAAAGCCAGGAAGGTAATAAAGAGCAGCACTAACCATTATTCCGTGATTTCACATGGGCTGTCTTCCCTACATGCTGCTTCTGTTAACTTCCTCATCGGAGGCGTGTCTGAAAACAATACTGGACAGAAAAGGCCAATTAACTGCAAATGACCTTTACACAAGGATACCAGCTTCCTCTTTGTCATATAATACTGCTGATGTGTTCATTTTGCTGTTTACTAAATGGCTGCCAGCAGCTGTTGAGAGGCATATACTTTTGCATTATTCTATGATTTCATGTGGGCTGTCTTCCCTGCATGCTGCTTCTGTAAACTTCCTTGTCGGAGGCCTGTCTGAAAACAATACTGGTCAGAAAGGCCAATTAACTGCTAGTGACCTTTACACAGGAATATCAGCTCCCTCCTTGTAATATAACACTGCTAATGTGTGCACCTTACTGTATACTAAACAGCTGCCAAAAGATGGTTGCTGCAAACCCAAGCCCTTTAATTTGTAGGTAAAGGAGGAAACAAAGTAATCTCAAGCTGGTGGTCGGAATTCAAAATTATTAATTCATCCTTGCTGTTCTGCCACAGAAACTCATCATGCGGGCGTTCTCTGGCTGTGCATGAACTGAAGTTCTTTTGGCAGTTGTCCTACCTGCTGTACAACCCTTGGGTGCTCGATGGCTGCATACTGTCAAAGATCACTGAGAAAATAATGAAACATGCTAGTTCAAATTAAGCATAGGTAATGGTAACAGCAGAATTTAAGCATCTAAAAACCATGGGCGCCATGCTACTGTCATGACTGTGGTCGTGACCCCTCTTTGACTCACCTTATTTCCCGATGATCAGCTTCTGAGCTGGCTCCTGTCTGTTCTTTCACCTTGCATTGTTGTTTCTTTCCTCTAGTGTTTCCACTTCCTGTGTGTTTCAAGCCTCACTTTGCTGTTCAGTGTCTTTCCAGCCTCTGTACTGTAGTTGTGACATCATTAGTGAGGGCCTTTATAAGGAAGTGGTGGACTTTCATTCAGGGCCTTTGTAATGCCAAAGGTCTCCAGGTTAGTCCGTGTGTAGTGAAGCACTTCTGCCTTGTTCATAGTCTGTGTGCCCGTGAGCACTTCTGTCTTGATTTCTTGTTTAGGGTGCCTGTGTGCACTTCTGCTTCTGTTCTTCTGTGTTTGTTTGTGTGCTAAGGTCAGCCTTCAGCCTTAGTTCTGTTGTTTGTCTGTGTGGGTCAGCTTTGTGTTCTGCTTAGTCTGCCTTAGTTGCTCTAGTCCCCTCTACCTTCAGCTTCAGTTCCAGTCCTGTTGTTCCAGTCTTGTCTGTTCCAGCATTGCCTGTCTACAGCTTCAGCTCCAGTCCTGTCTGTTCCAGCATTGCCTGTCTACAGCTTCGGCTCCAGCCCTGTCTGTTCCAGCACTGCCTGCCTACAGCTTTAGCTCCAGTCCTGTTGTTCCAGTCCTGTCTGTTCCAGCAGTGCCTGCCTACAGCTTCAGCTCCATTCTTGCTTGTTAGTCCAGTCCTGGTTGGGGGGTTTTGCCTCCTGCTGCCGCTCAACAACAGTAGGCTAAGAGCTGACATTGTTCCAGAGTCCGTGACTGTTTGTTTAGAGCCTGAGACTGTGACAGCTACCCAAAAGGTCCAAACCACTAAGAATGTATCTGTGTCATGCCCCCGATGGCTGTAACATGCCCCCACACAATTGGCTCCCAACAAATGGCCAAACAAAACGTCCATCTTAACAAAGATCGTGCATGTGCTGCACACAAAATGGCCACAGCAGCCACACTCAAAATGGCCACCACAGCGACACAGTGACATCATTAGGGAGGTTGCTGATATGTCTCTGGCCAAGGCCGACCCATACAAGAATATGGCCACCACAAGCCACACACTAGATGGCTGACCTCTTTGGCTGGCCACAACCAAGATGGAGGATGCCACCCCACACATTGCCGGGCAATGCTGCGGTAAAAAACTGAAACCAAAAGAAACTGCTCAGGCCAGCACTGTACACAGCGACCAGCAGAAAAATGAACAGCATTCTCCGTGCCGCTGAACAGACTGCCTTACAGAATCCAACAGGAAGGAAAGAGGATGCTGTCTTTACATTTCTATGGGCAATGCTGCAGGGAAAGAGTAGAACAAATGGAACCGACTAGGCCAGAACCACATACCTCAATCTGTAGCAAAACTAAAATTGCATTCCCTATGCTGAGAGACAGCCTGCCTGACCGCGGCCAATAGAACCGCCCCAGGTAAATGATTGAAAACTGCCAGTGGCATATAAGGCAATGACAGAGAATCAAAACATGACAGCACTTGCAACTCACCCAACGCAGATACGGCACAGCTTGTGCAGCAGGATACACGCTTGCTAATGGGATCCAGCTCCCAAAATAAACCGGCCTGACATAATCTCTCCTAAGTCATGGAGACAGTATAGCTTCAGCTTGAACCATAGATCCTGGCCCACATGCCTATAAGCGAGTGCAAATACGCCCGCACCACAAGGCAAACAAAGGATTCAAAACACATCTCCATAAAATATATGCACATGCAGAGTGGCCAGGAATTGCAAGCAAAATGGCATCTGGCCACAAGCAAACACCTCTTCTCTTGCTCCTGGCCTCGGCCCCCATGCCCCGCCCCCCTAATCCGTGCTTTGTCTCTACCTCTATCTACTCCTCCCCCTTCCCTTACTACCACCTCCTGCCTAGTCTTATTCTAACATGTACAGCCCTACCCTTTAACCCTTCTATTCCTGCTTCCTTGCCTTTCTTCCCCCACCCCATTACCTACTGCTCCTTCCCCTGGCAGCTGAGTGCCAGGCTGCTGCCCATTTGTGGCTGACCTCCCTATGGGCAGGGTCAGCTCCCTTACATATGACACACTGCAGTAGAAACACTTCAAAGGAGGCAACTTTGAAGATCAGAGTATTCTATCAATTACTTCCTAATCACAAGGTCATTTGAAACAATGCTGGAAATCTCAATGGTATTTTCTGTGTTATTTTGAACAAATCAAAAGAAGAAAGCAATCAGAGTGATTTTAGAAGGGTTAGGCATGTATAAAAAGTTCATTTACAAATCTAAAGTGCCATGTAGGTATAACTCATGTGCATATTTATTTATTTAGTAGGATTTATTTACCGCCT
The DNA here is from genome assembly GCF_901765095.1 of Microcaecilia unicolor. Taxonomy (NCBI): domain Eukaryota; kingdom Metazoa; phylum Chordata; class Amphibia; order Gymnophiona; family Siphonopidae; genus Microcaecilia; species Microcaecilia unicolor. The sequence continues at coordinate 275,065,639 of NC_044032.1, read as the reverse complement.
TTTTGAAAGAATTCAATCAAGGTGATGTTCAATAAGAATAAATCAAACATAAGCAATAGACAGCGGTAAACATATTCAAATAACAATACAAAATATGGCATAGCATACTACTTACAATGTCAACACAATACGTAATAGAACATTTTAATATACAGCATAAGGTATAAGCAAAAATGGAACATATAGATAGGTAATCGAGTAAGAGGAGTTCAAAAATAAAGTGACTAATTTAAAGAAAGGTGCACATGAGGTCAGAGAGATGATTAAATGTTATCTCAGCTACGACAGAAGTGGATAAACATGTCCTGCTGTTGTATTTGCAGTCTGTGTCACTCCTTGTGTATGTGAATGAGAATAACAAGTTAGTTACTTCTTCCATTAAAGGCCTGGTTGAAGAGTGAAGCTTTGACCTGCTTCATGAAGTAGAGATAGTCTTGTGTTAAGTGGAACCTTTCAGGGAGTGCATTCCAGAGTGTGGGGGCTACTCCAGAGAATGCTCGCTTGTGGGCATCACATCGTATAATGTCTTTTGGAGAGGGTGTGGTTAGGGATACCCATTGGGAGGACCTTAGTGTCCTTGGAGGTGTGTAGAGGGTCATCCTGGTCTTCAGTTACTCGAGACCATTTCCTTTAAGAGCCTTGAAGATCAGATAGAGAGTTTTAAATTTAGCCTTGTAATGTACTGGTAGCCAGTGAAGTTTTTACAAAAATGGTGTGATGCGGTCATGTCGCTTGCAACTTTCTATTAGTCTTGCTGCAACATTTTGAATCAATTGGAGCTGTTGCAGGCCTTTTATAGTCAGACCATTGTATAGTGCATTACAGTAATCCAGTCTTGATGTTGTCATGGCATGCATAACTGGGATAAAGTTTGCCTTCTCGATGTAAGGAGAGGGGCAGCGTATGCTGGTAGAATGCACAGATTTGAAGGAGGCATGTTCTGGGTGTGATTTGGTGGAGGTTCAAGGTGTAAATGCATTTGTATTTCAAAATGACAATACACCTATATTCTAGAAAATTCTCCATCAACATTTATACCTGCTTTGAGTCACAGCTAACTGTGGGCCAACTTTCTTGGCAAAAATTAGAGTTTGCAGGATGGCTTCCTAATCTGCTCTTCCTGGATATGTGTAGTTTTGAAAAATATACCATGTATAAAGCCAGTGTCACCACCTGCATATCTTAGTAGCAACATCACCATGTATGCATGTAAGTAGTGATGCACTCTTTGTATGTTCTCGTTTGAAAAATGACTAAGAGGGGCATAATCGAAGTTTTCCTGGGGACGTCCTCGCAGGATGACTCCAACAAGGGGCGGGGAAACCCGTATTATTGCAACAAGATGGGCGTCCATCTTTCGTTTTGATAATACGGTCGGGGACGCCAAAATCAGCGATAATGGAAAGCGAGGACGCCCATCTCAGAAATGACCAAATCCAAGCCATTTGGTCGTGGAAGGAGCCAGCATTCGTAGTGCACTGGTCCCCCTCACATGCCAGGACACCAACCGGGCACCCTAGGGGGCACTGCAGTGGACTTCACAAATTGCTCCTAGGTACATAGCTCCCTTACCTTCAGCCAGATGCACTAACTGAACGGAAAAAGCCCTTCCCTTACTGATCCCTTAGTGATTCGGAAAGGAACGGGCATGCATGAAGGAAATCGCATGCAAATGAGCTGCTCACTGTTAGCTGATTTGCACACGATTTCCTTCCTAAGGAGGGGAAGCCAGTGCAGAGCAGCTAAGCATTATGTGTGGCTGCTCTGCGCATGCCAAAGACGGCTTCATACATGCAGATAGGCTGCATGTATAATAGCCCTCTACAACCTTAGAAAAACACAAGTCCAGGTGAAAACGTCCAAGTGCTTGTCAGGGACGTCTTTTTTTTTTTTACAGTATGAGTGAAGGACGTCCTTCGCTATGCCTCCGTCCCTGCGACAGCAGTTGAGGATGTCCAAAATATGGATGTTTCTGTGAGAAGGATGTCCATGCCTTTGCTATGTCTCTGACATCCTCTTTATTTGGATTTTGGATCACAAGTAGCAGCAGTGGGATTTGAACTGGCCACCTCTGGATTGCAAGACCAGTGCTTTAACCATTAGGCCACTTCTCCACTCCACTCCCTTGAAATTTGGCCGTCCCTGTGGGGGGTGCAGTTCAGGACGTCCAAAATGTTTGAAAGAAGAAAGCCTTCGCTATGCCTCCGCTGACACACACTTACCTCTCCCCCCCCCCCCCCCCCCCCCCCGCCAGGGACATGCATACTGCTGCGATGGACCTGAGTATGACATTTCAGGTTGGTAATAAAGGTTTTAAAGTTGTTTTTTTCAGGGTGGGAGGTGGTTAGTGACCACTGGAGGAGTCAGGGGAGGTCATCCCCGATTCCCTCCAGTGGTCATCTGGTCAGTTCGGGCACCTTTTTGAGGCTTGGTCATAAGAAAAAATAGACCAAGTAAAGTCGCCCAAGTGCTCCTCAGAGACGCCCTTCTTTTTTCCATTATCGCTTGAGGATGCCCATCTGTTAGGCACACCCCAGTCCCGCCTTCACTACGCCTCCGACACCCCCCCGTGAACTTTGGTCATCCCCGCAATGGGAAGCAGTTGGGGACGCCCAAAATCGGCTTTCGACTATGCCGATTTGGGTGACCCTGAGAGAAGGACGCCCATCTCAGATAAGTGCCCTTCTCTTTCAAAAATAGGCCTGTAAGTCAGATGTATATACAATATAACCTCTCGGGGAAACAAACTATAAATCTAGCTATTACTCAAAAATCATGTTTGTTAAATAAATACCAAGCACTTAGTCCACTTAAGGCTCCTGAAAACTTACTCATTAATGAATTGAAACCTCAAATTTCTCAATAGGGGAAAATAGAAAGCTATTAATAACCCACTATCATATGGGGAGTCCTGTTACTATCATCGGTTTCTAAGACAAGGAATAAAAGAGTCAGTGTAAAAAAAAAAAACACCCAAAATGAGGAAAATGTCTGAGTCCAAAAACTCCTGTGTCACAATTAAAAACAAGAATCCCCCAAAAGTGAATGAGTCAAGGTACTCAATGAAAGGGTTATTCGAAAGAATGTTCAAAAATTACAAAAAGTGATCACAGAAAATAAACAGGCATGCAAGCCAGTAATGAAAACATCTTAGCAAAAAATCAGCACACTTCTTCTATGCCATGCAAATCCCCAGCCACAACCGCTACTGTGTACACTCCATGATGCCACAGGAACCCGGTCAACCACCGATTCTGTAATAAATCTTCGCCATATCTCTACCAGCAGTGTACTGCTCTCTGTCCACTCATCCACAATGAGGTCGCCTTGTTTCACAATAAATTTGCTGCTTCAGAAAGAAAATTACTTTGCAGAACTTTTCAACTTTCAACCTTTTGTTCTCTGATTCCAAGTGAAAATGGCTTAGCCCAATTCTGACCCATACACCAGTCACATTTTAGTGAAGGAATAGGCTAATGGCTAATGCAGAGGGCTGAAAACGGGTTCAAATCCGACTTCTTCCTCTGATGATCCATGTGACCTTGTCCAAATCTCTCCACCTTCTGTCATCTCAGACAGAACTTAGCTTGTATGCTCCCTTCAGTTTATGGTACCTGAAATGTAGTTCACATTGAGCCTGGTATCTGAAAAAGGTAAGTAATTACATCAAAATTCCAAATCTAATCAATAGTTAACTATGCATTCACTAAATCTGATGCCATGGTGATGCTTGATTTTTCTAAGCTATATTAAAAAGAAATAACCATTATAGTTCTCCAAGTTAAAAAAAAGAAAGAAAGAAAGAAAGAAAGAAAAAGAACAATATTAAATAGATACATGTATTTAATGTTCCTTTGCTTATTCATATTAGAAATGCACTCTCTCTATGCTCATATTCTTATGACACATTACAGCAGTGGTTTCCAAACCTGTCCTCTGGGACCCTGAGTCAATTGGTGTATCATGCTACTCCCAAAGATTATATATGAGCAGCATTTGCATACACAGTGCATGCAAATGTATCTTATGCATATTCATTGTGAATATCCTTAGAACACAGCCTGATGTGATTGCCTGAGAATGGTTTTGTGAACCGCTGTACTACAGCGACTCCTGCTTAGAAAAGCCACAAATATATCTAGTTTTCAAAATAATCCAAATGCATTAATTAGATTACAGTTTGTGCTAAATATTCAAATGTGGATGACGGGGGACATGGGGGACTCCCCCCCCCCCCCCCCCCCACACACAAACACACTTTTTGGGTTCAATGTCCCTCCAACCCTGCAGCACCCCCTTAATGGCTGGCAGGGATGCAGAAGCCCCACCAGCCCAAGAAATGCAGTACTTCAGTAATGCAGAAGTCTGTGGGCTGCCTCCTGCTGCCGATGCTCGGACTCCTTAAGGATGCTTTGATCGCACAAGCCTGCCTGTATTTTTGGAAACAGTAAACAAACGATTCAGGTCTACCCGTTCCACTCCACTCATTGTTTTATAAACCTCTATTATATCTCTCCTCAGCCATCTCTTCTCCAAGAGCCTTTCCTCATAAGTAAGTCATCCCATCCCCTATATCATCATCTTTTCTAATTCCACTATATCTTTTTTTGAGATTCAGTGGCCAGAATTGCACACAATATTCGAGGTGCAGTTATATCATGGAGCGATACAAAGGCATTATAACATCCATATTTTTGTTTTCTATTCCTTTTCTAATAATAACTAACATTCTATTTGTTTTTGTAGCTGCTGCCTCACACAGAGAGGAACCTTGCATCAGGTGGCTGTAGTTCAGGTTCCTGTTTTCCACATGCATCACTTTGCAATTGCTTATATTAAACATCATCTGCCATTTGGATGCCCAGTCTCCCAGTCTTGTAAGGTTCTCTTGTAATGTTTCACGTTCCTCTTGCGATTTAGCAACTTTGAATAACCTTTGTGTCGTCAACAAATTTAATTACCTGAATAGTTACTCCCACCTTTAGATCATTTATAAATATGTTAAAAAAGCAGCATTCCCAGCACAGGCCCCCGGGGAACCCCACTATCTACACTTCTTCTTTGAGAACACTGACCATTTAATCCTACTCTCTGTTTTCTATCTTTTAACCAGTTTTTAAATCAAAGGGAACAATACCTCCTATCCCATGACTTTCAATTTCCTCTGGAGACTTCCATGAGGTGCTTTGTCAAATGCCGTTTGAAAATCCCGATACGCAATATCGACTAGCTCACCTTTATCCACATGTTTGTTCACCCCTTCAAAGAAATATAGTAGACTGGTGAGGCAAGATTTCCCTTCATTAAATCCATGTTGGCTTTGTCTCATGAATCCATGCTTTTGAATATGCTCTGTAATTTTGTTCTTTATATTAGTCTCTACCATTTTGCCTAGCACTGACATCAGGCTCGCTGGGCGATAATTTCCCAGATTACCTCTGGAACCTTTTTTTTTTTGTTTAAAATCGGTGTTAATTGGCCACCCTCCAATCTTCTGGTACCATGCTTGATTTTGATTTTAAAGATAAATTACATATTACTAACATTAGCTCTGCAAGCTCTGGTCCAGGCAATTTGCTACTCTTCAATTTGTGAAATTGTGCCATTATATCTTCCAGATTTATAGAGATTTCATTCAGTTTCTATGACTGATCAGCTTTGAATACTATTTCTGGCACTGGTATCTGTCCCAGATCTTCCTCGGTTATGTTTTATTAGAGCCACACCAAAAGACTTAACACAGCAGCAGTGTTTTGACGCATAGGTGCCTGCATCAGGAGTCTGAGTATAGTACATGCTCAATGAATACTGTTCATCTGATCCTACAAAACGAGAAACAAACCCTGTTGGCAAGCTATGCAAAGCAGAAGAAATAGTTTAAATTTGCAAGGAAAAATGCAAAAAAATAATCACTGGACTGAGCCAAAAGGTTAACCTTGCAAATTAAAGCTGTTTCTTCTGGTTTGCGTTGCTTGCCAACAGCGTCTATTTCACCGTTTTTAGGATCAGATGAACGGAATTCATTCAGCATACACCGTACTCTTAGATTCCTAAGGCAAGCGTTGATGCACCAAAACACAGTTGCTATGTTGAGTCTTTTGGTGCATCTCTAATAAAACATCACATACAGAATCTTTGTGTCTCCCTTGTGTCTTTTGGAAGAGACTACTTACCCTACTCTGTGATCTGAAGGGATAGAGTGTTCCTCTACATCCTGTGGTAGATCCTTCCCTACCACGCATCCTTTTACATGGAGAATGTACAATTTTATATGCAGCATCTGATGCAAATATACTGACATATATGTAAGAAAATACATTTATAATATCACCCCCCCACACACACACACACACATACACACACACTCATACCCCTGTCCAAAAAAGGATAGTTTATCAGTTTGCCTTAGACCGAATATCACAAAGCTAGAAAGAAGGCAGCACATACAGCTATACCTACAATATAGAGGGGTCCTTTTACTAAGGTATGGCAGGCCTAACATGGGCCTACTACACTAAAAGAGCATTACTGCAGGATACAGTGAGGCGTCCCGCAGTAGTTTACCACTTAGAATGCACTAATCCCACATCCCTCCAGTGTGGGAGGCGTGCCCATGGGCGGAGAGTAGGCTTGCCTGTTCTAATTGGGTCGCATGAGCACATTACCGCATGCTGCCTGATTAGCATGGAAGTAGCATGTGAGCCCTTACCACCTCCTAAAGAGGTGGCAGTGAGGGCTCACATGATAATGGCCATGCGCTAAAGGGGAAATTAGCACATAGTCATTAAAAAAATATGGCAAGGCAGCCATTTTACCACCACGTTGAAAGTGGTTGCAGTACACAGAAAACCCACTCACTGACATCAGCGCCGGTCACGTTTCTTTATTATTATTATTATTATTATTTAATTTTAGGTATACGAAGCTTGGTATAAGGACCCCCCAGAGTATAGTAATTGTGTGTAATTTTGCTTTTTAATCATGCTCTTATGTTTTTTGCATTGGAATTTCCTTTGATAAGGATTGTACCTGTTCTGAAAAGCAATCTTTTACTGATTTTAGGTTTGTGGATAAATTAATACTGGTAGGGGAAAGTGTGTTTAAAATCCCCTGGAGGTATATGTCCTTTTTGTCAACTTTTTACCCTCTAATGCAAAGAGAGACCTCACAGATATGCATGTGTGTTCTTGTGCATGGTTCACTACACTTTATAATAAGAATGAAAAATAGCTCAGTTTGTCAAATGTCTAAATAGACCACACCACACAATAGCTGCACTTGTATACAGTTTTTTGCTTTATGTTTATTTATTTATTTATATAATTGATTACTGTGTGATAATATTTTTTTTACATACACTGTTTTCTTTTATGTATTAGTTTAGCTTTATATATCTGAATTGACAGTCTTATCCCTGACGCAGCCTTTTAAGACAAAATGTGGTCATGTCTGGTTCTTAGGCTTAATAAAGTTCATACTCTTACACCTGCTGGTCTGCTCTTTTTGTATGCTGACTGACTGTTTGCAGATCACTGCCTCTTTGTGCTTCTGTTAGACACTAGGGAATGCTTGCAAAGGAGGCATGCCTAGACTGGAAAATAGCTACTGTGGAGTTCTACACATTATTAGCCCTTAAATTGGAGTTCCACTGTTTATTCTCATTGACCTTACTACAAAACCAGGAAAAAGAGAACAGTGGAAAAAACTCTAATTTCAGAGAAAAATAAACTGTTCCCAAAAAAGCTGTTCTTAAAACAGGCAAACCATCCAATTTACAATTCCAATTCCCAATACAACTTAAAAAAATCAAAAATCACAAAACAACAATTCCAAAACATGTAAACGCTAGTGGCATTTCATAATAGAAAATCAGATCTTGGTTCCAATCTTCTCTTCACTTCTACCCTAGCACCTAAAACCATAAGGTACTCTCCATGAAAAAAAACCCAAAACAAACTATAAATAACTCAATCCTTCTTCAATAATCCATCACCAACTTGAAAAAACAACAACAAGGGCCTCTTGTTTCACTTGGTACTGCTCAAGGAGGTGGAATTGCACAAAAACCTATTTAAGTCACCATGGGTTACATAGTAACAAGATGAAAAACAAGCAAATGCATGTAAAGGAGCTTATTACTATGTAAATACTGTACCATTATTTGCATTGTGCACCTGAAGCACACTTCAAGCTGTGGCCTGATGCTCCTGGGCCATCTTTTTAGGGGCTTGCACCTTTAACTGGAAATGATGGCTAGAGAGCCCCCAACAGGCAGGCCAAAGTATCAGCCTGCCTGTCTGACATTGCTGCTTAGATGTCTCAGCGCCATCTGAAACTAAACATGACCAAGACTGAGCTTCTTATCTTTCCCCCTAAACCAACCTCTCCTCCTCCCCCATTCTCTATTTCTGAGGATAACACTCTCATCCTTCCTGTCTCATCAGCTCGTAACCTTGGGGTCATCTTCGACTTCTCCCTCTCCTTCTCTGCACTTATTCAGCAGACTGCTAAAACCTGTCGTTTCTTTCTCTATAATATCACCAAAATTCGCCCTTTCCTTTCTGAGCACACTACCAGAACCTTCATCCACACTCTTATCACCTCTTGCTTAGACTATTGCAACTTGCTTCTCACAGGTCTCCCACTTAGCCATCTCTCTCCTCTTCAATCTGTTCCAAATTCTGCTACATGACTAATATTCTGCCAATGTCGTTATGCTCATATTAGCCCTCTCCTCAAGTCACTTCACTGGCTTCCTATCCATTTCTGCATACAGTTCAAACTCCTCTTATTGACTCAGTACCTCTCCACTGTCATCACATTCCTCCCCGGGAACTTCATTCACTGGGTAAATCTGTCTTATCTGCACCCTTCTCCTCTGCCGCTAACTCCAAACTCTGTTCCTTTTATCTTGCTGCACCATATGCCTGGAATAGACTTCCTGAGCCGGTACGTCAAGCTCCATCTCTGGCCGTCGTCAAATCTAATATCTCTTGTTTGTCCTGTTTGTCTGTCCTAATTAGATTGTAAGCTCTGTCGAGCAGGGATTGTCTCTTCACGTTCAGGTGTACAGCGCTGCGTACATCTAGTAGCGCTACAGAAATGATCAGTAGTAGTAGTAACTAGCAGCTGCCAGTGCCATTTTGAATGTTGATGCCAGCAAGGGCAGGAGAGACTGGGGATTGCTCCTGCCCAAACTTCTAGACATCAGGGATTCTACAATGGGTAGGCCCTGGGGAGGGGGTGGGGCTTTGGGAGGATGGGGAGCCTGAGGGATGGGGTTGATGCCTTGGGGGGTGGGGCTTCTGGTAGGGATGGATAAACTTCCATGGGGGCTTTACCAATAGAAAGGTCTTCAGGTTGGAGGGCCAGTTGGGGGTTTCACTTTCAAGTGGCTTAATTTGGGGGGGGGGGAATCAAAGGGCTAACAGTTTTGGGGGGGGGCATTCTAGCTAACTCTTCCACTTAATGATGCTGGTCTCTTTAAGAGACATCTCAGCAGCATCAGGCCATGGCTTGGAAGTTCGATACACCTGGGTCTGTTGAATAATACTGCTTGTGATGTAGCTCACAAGCAGCAGCATTCATTTGCCATGGAAGTCAGCAACCTGTGATACTAAGATATTGCAGGTTGGTGACTCCCATGGTGAATCAAGATATGGTAATGGGTAACAATTACAGATGGAATAATGAACAAAGAATGGAAAGTCATGATGTAGAGAAGAGAACAAGTATTCAATGTAATCAAGGTAGTAGTATATGAAGGAATCTTTAGACATCTCTCTCCCATGTGATTTTTAGAAAATTTAGCCCACTGTGTTTAGATATGGGGTTAACTAAGACCTTTGTCTTTAATTAAATCTCAATCAAAATATGTTCCATTCAAGTGTCTATTTGAAATTCAAATGGAATCACTGCAAATAAATTTTGCAGACTGTTGATAAGTACAGCATGGCAACTCAATTTTTTTTTATATCTGAGTCTTTTCTGGGTTACATCTATTCATAATGCTTGGCTGTAAAATACACACACATACATATGCCAACAAGTAGCAGGGACAGGAATCAAGTTTACATGTTTATAATCTAATCTTTTTATGAAAAAAGAAGCAAGAAAATGCATGCATTGTAGACATTATTAGTTTCTGAGTAAAGTGGCGGAAATTAAAGTGCTTCATATTGAAAGGCAATAATTTACAATGCTTTATACTCTGCAAATGTAATAAAGTTTTCTCAGATTCCAGTGATCTTCTTCTGAAGCCAGCAGGACAGTTAACTAGTTTATTCAATGTTGCTGTTTGAATTAGGGCCTGCAGTTGAGTTGGCAGGAATTGCTTTCACATTCTCAGCTCAGCAGGCAGGGGTAGTATTGCAGGATGTAGCAGTGACTAAGTTACGAAAGACCTTTTAAATTAAGTATTTGTTTTATTTCTCCATATACATCCTTCCCCTTTTTTTTCTGTCATGTCTCAACATGGTGCTTTCTTTGTCGTAAATTAGGAGACGATCATGGATGCCGCCTGCATCTCAATAACCACCTCATTTTAAATTGAAGGATTGTAATCATGATAAGCCCAGAACCATTGCACTCCTTTACTGTATAAGTAACTGACTTTGCACTTGATGAACAGAACATTGCACGCTTTGGACCTTATTCTATAAAAGTTATGCTCCTAAATTACGAGCATACTCTATGCTCCACAATAGATTATGCTTGTAATTTAGGAGTATAAGTTTAGGAGTATAACCTTTATAGAATAAGGCTGTTAATGTATCTAGACATCTGAGAAACAGTGGTTAACTGTGCTGAATAGTGAAATTTTCCAATACTTGTAACCCATACAGCCTTGTGGCACTGAGCAATTCAGCATAGAGACGGACAACCAAAAAAACGTTCATTTCATGTTGTTCCCTGTGTCGTCTCTGGGGAAAGCTTTTTATTCTTTTTTGTTTGACCATTTTGTCATCACAGAAGCAAAGTCATCAAGTGCACAATCTTTTTTGCACATACTATTTGTGTATACACAGGGGGAAATCTGTTTATGGCGCCTTAAAAATCAGCACCATAAAACTATGCGGCTAGCGTGATTCTAGAAACGACACCTAAATTTAGGCGTACTTTATAGAATACGCTTAGCAGCCATTCTTGCATCTCAAATTTAGGTGCACCCATTTAGGCCACCTAAAACCAGGCCTAAATACCTGTGCCTAAGTTAGGCGCACATCGGGTATATTCTATAATAATGTGCCCACAACCCGCCCATTCCATGCCTGTGGCCACTCTCCATTTTCGATTGTGCACGTTAGAAATTTTTTCCAAGAATGTTTTTGAATTTTCAAAAAATACAAAGTGTAACACGTTAGAATTTATGTGCGCTGCGTTATAGCTTACACCTAGAAAGCTGTGTGTGTAAATTCTAATTATCGGTGCTGATTGGCTTTGTTAATCAATTAAGTTGTGCGCACAATTTAGCCAAATTACTGCACACAACTTAAGGCGCCATTTATAGAATTTGGAGGACTGTGGTTAATGCATGCAAATGGTTCACATATGTGCAAATGGTTCATGAGTGTTCATTGGTTTGAATGGATAAACTATCAGAAAACACTACTAGCAGCGCTGTAGTGTGCATTCTTTCTGAAAGAGTGTGCCCTCTATACAAATACCATGCATTCTTTCAAAAGATTGTGCACAATTATTAGCAAAAGAAAAAAAAAACATTTTCATTTGTTAATGACATGGGATATGTTGACATTTCCTACATCACTGAGTAGAGAGGTGTGGTAGCCGTGTTAGTCCACTTTTAAAGGTAATCAAAACATGGAAAAGAAAATAAGATGATACCTTTTTTATTGGACATAATACATTTCTTGATTACCTTTCGAAGGTTGCCCTTCTTCGCCAGATTGGAAATAAGCAAATGTTGGTAGATGACAGTATATATAAGTGAAACATCAAAGCATTTCAGTGGCAGTCTAACAGGATGGGGGTGGATAGGTGAGAGACAGGGAGATATGCATGGAGACAGGAGGGTGACAAACAAAGCAGTACATTTTTATGGTTTATAATGGGCTAGAAAACCCAGATCTTTGTTAAGTCCTGTCTGGTGGGTGTCAAAATATTTAATCATTCTGATTTCAAAGGTCTTACGTTCCTGTATTGTTTTAAAGTTACCTTTCAGGATTCATACTATGAAATCACTGGTACAGTGTTCTGGTTTTGTAAAGTGCCGCCCCTACATCACTGCAAATGACAGCCTATCCCTACTTCAAAATAGATCTTGGATTAAATCAGAGTAACTTCCTGTTGCAATTCCCCTATCATTAGCTCAATGAGCCATAATTACTACTACTACTTATATAAGACTCCTATGCATATACAATGCACTGTAGACACATGAAATAGAGACAGTTCCTGCTTCTTAGAGCTTACGCTCAAGACAAGATACACAAGCAAATACAAAGCTTCAGGAAATGCATTTATCTTAGAAAGCATGGTTAAAATCAATGAAGACAGCACTCGGTGGGGCCAACAAGTTCTAAAAGATGCACTGATAACTTATCTAGATATCTTTATATGTATTTTCAGTCACACTGTCCTTTTTAATGCAGACTGCTGAATATATGGTCCTAAATTAAATGGATTAAATTGTCCAGCTAGAGCTGAATATCAGTGCAATCTGAACACTTCTCAGCCTTCTTCTCCCTAAACAAAGACTACTTGACTGGATATCCAGCTAAATGATTTGTGGCTGGTGGTTCCTAATTTTCCGCCCAAATGATTTAGGTGCTAAAGACATTTTCGACATGACAGGTCTAAGTTAGATTTTGGACATTTTGCGATAAATGTCCTAAATCCAAAAAGGATGGACTGGATGGACCGTGCAGGTCTTTTTCTGCCGTCATCTACTATGTTACTATGTTATGAAATATGGCAATTATTGAAACAGCAAAACATCTGCCCTTTTTTCGAAAATGGCCACATGCAAGATGTTTTCATGCTCTGTGTGTGTGTGTGTGTGTTTTTAGGGGGGGGGGGGTAAAAATGTAGAAAATCGAGCTACTGGGATGAGGGAGGAGCCTGCATTCTTAGACTGGTCATACAGACATCCCAGGAGAGCAATAGGGCACCCTAGGGGGCACTGCAGTGGACTTCAAGTAAATACTCCCAGGTACACATCTCACCGTTGCTCTATTATCCTGTCTGCTGAGCCTCCCAAAACCCAAACCCATTGCCCCCAACTGGACACCACTACAATAGCCCTTATGGGTGAAGGGGCACTTATATGTGGTGTAAACAACTTCCCACGCCGCTTGCCTGTGCTTCGACTTTCCCAGACCTGGGCCCAACTCCACACCAGGTTTACCAGGTAACTCTGGATACTTGGCAGTTCAAACAATATCAAACCAGTCAGAAAATTCCTGTATTTAATTGGAAACAGTCTCTTCCCTGGGGCTATATGCCTCCCCGGGCTTAGTACATAGCTCCAGCACTCTTATAGCTTCAACTCAGCAACAAAAAGGAAAAAAAAAAAAAAAAACAAACAAGCTCTTTTCCAACAGGTATTAACCCAGTCCTGAGTACCACAGTCCAAATCCTCCCCTCCCCGAGTTCATCGAGTCCACTAATCCTTGGGCAAATGTTCCAGCACTTTCCCCAGAAAAAGGTTCCCTAAGTCCATTCAGCAAAAAGCCCCAAAGTTCTTTCACCCAAACGTTCCCCAAAGTTAATTCAGCCAAAATGGTTCTGCTGCGCGCTTCACACTCACCCTAGCAAACCCTCACCTCAGAGCAACCTGAGGGAAGGGGACCCCCTCCCATTCATACCAGCCATTAACTCCAGGTATCCTCCCCAAGGGTCATGCTTGAGCCCAGGGCCAGGTGGAAGCTACTTCCCCAGGGAACCCGCTCAGATACTTCTCTGGGCTTTTCTCTCAATTAATTGAATTAACCGATTCATCAAGGTTGCTAATAGGCGCTGAGATTGCCCCTTTTTCACCTGGGCTAAGGCAGAAATATCCATGGGCTCTACCTGCATTCCTTCACCAACCTCTTTGGCCTCGGTAATCACCTCCTCAGGCATCCATTCCATAGGCTCTATCCGTCTCCCCCCTCTCCCCAGCTGCTCCCAATCTATATCATGAGCCTGCTCAAAAGCCTCCTCCTCCCCCCCCCCCCCCCCCCCCGGGAACCTGGGAGTTGTAGTCTGGTTCACCTTCTCTAAGGGAGTCTAGTGGCCTCCTCTGGGAGTCAGGGGCATTGCAGTGCTGGTTAGCCTTTCTAGAGGGTTCAGGTGATCCTTCCCGAGGATGCTGGGATTGGTAGTCTCTCCATTGTTCCCACCCATGCCGGCCTTTCCAGCGCCCTGGTCCTGAGTTCCGGCTCCTGGATCTACCTAACCCTTCACAAGTGTCACATTGGGTATAAGTGGATTTTGGAGGGCCCACAGTTTCCACCACAACTGTACAGATAGGGGGAGGTATGGGCCTGGGGCCACCTGTCTGCAGTGCACTGCACCACTTCAGGGACCTACATGCTGCTGTAATGGACTTGAGTATAACATCAGAGGCTGGCATAGAGACTGGTAAGTAATGTTTTTAATCACATTTTGGGGGTGGGAGGGGGTCAGTGACCCACTGGGTGAGTAAAGAGAGGTTATCCCTGTTTTTCTTCAGTGGTCATCTGGTCATTTAGGGCACTTTTTTGTGGCTTATTCGCTAATAAAACAGGGGGTTATGATGTGATGTGTACTTGGGATCGTTTATGTGAAGTTCACTGCAGTGCCCCCTAGGCTGCCCCACTGCTCTACTGGGATGTCTGTGTGACCAGTCTAGTAAGACTACTGGCCCCCAGACATCCCAATGACTTGTTTTTGTGTGTGGTTTCCCTTTGACATTTTTCATTTGAAAATGGCCCCAAATGAAAGATGCACTGAGCACAAAAACATCCAAAACAGGGCAATTTTCGAACCAAAAAAGTAGACGTTATTCTGGTTCAAAAGTGACCATGTTCAGCACTGGATTTCTGGACATTATTTTCAAAACATCCAAAATTTAGTATTGGACGTCTTATTGAAAAAGCCCCTCTAAATGTAAGCGCTGTTTGTGTGCAAAGATGATAGAATACTAATACTTTTTGCATGGAAATGTAACATTCGCCCACATTTGTGCCGGTTGGATGCTAAGCAGCGTTCTACAAGCTTAATGTGCAACTGCAAGGGGTGTGCACATATGGGTAGAGCTTGGGTCGGACATGGCAGGTCCCACTTGTGCATGTAATATATAGAATATTATAAATTGTACGCTAAAGTGCAACATTTATGCACTGACATTTACGCCTGCCTTTTATATGGCCAAAGTAGTAGCACCTAAACGTTTGTTTATTTATTAGGATTTATTTACCACCTTTTTGAAGGAATTCACTCAAGGTGATGTACAGCAAGAATAAAGTCAAACATATACAATAGACAATTACAGCACTAAAAATATTCAAATAACAATATAAACTATGGTGGAGTGGAGGAGTGGCCTAGTGGCTAGCGTGGTGGACTTTGGTCCTGGGGAACTGGGTTCAATTCCCACTGCAGGCACAGGCAGCTCCTTGTGACTCTGGGCAAGTCACTTAACCCTCCATTGGCCCAGGTACAAATAAGTACCTGTATATAATATGTAAGCCGCATTGAACCTGCTATGAGTGGGAAAGCACAGGGTACAAATGTAACAAAAAAATAAAAAAATATACTACTTGCAATGCCAACACAATATGCAATAAAACATTTTAATAGGCAGCATAGGGTATAAACAAGGATGGAACACATCTAACTATATAAATGACAGGTGACCGACTCACCCGCAAATGCGCAGTAGAGACTTCCCTCTCTCTCTGTCCCGCCCTCACGTCAAGACATAATGACATCAGAGGGCGGAACAGAGAAGGAAACGGACGCTGCCGCTGGAGCCCGGAGACGAAGCAACATCGCCGGTGCACCAACCTCCCTGACGTCGCCGCCGCCGCTCCCGCCCCCTCCGCATCAGGCCCCCTGCACTGACATGACAGCGCCTCTCTCCTCAGTGTGGAAGTGCTGCAAGCAGCAACAGAGCTTTCACATGGAGGTGAGAGGCGCTCTCATGTCAGTGCAAGGGGCCCGGCACGGAGGGGGGAGGGAGCGGCGGTGAGGAGGGTAGCTGGACATAGGGGGAGGGCAGGGGAGAGAGAGGAGGGTTGCTGGACATGGGGAGACAGCAGGGCAGAGAGGAGGGTTGCTGGACATGGGGGGAGGGCAGGGGAGAGAGCAGGGTTGGTGGAAGGGGGGAGAGAGGATGGTTGGTGGACGGGGAGAGGCCAGGGGATACAGGAGGGCTGCTGGACATGAGGGGGAGGGCAGGGGAGAGAAGAGAGCAGGGTTGCTGGACATGGATTGAGGGAGGGGATGGCAGGGGAGAGAGGAGGTTTGCTGGACATGGATGGATGGAGGTGAGAATTATTACATTTTGCAAAACACAAATCTTGCCCGTTTTAACAGGCTTAACGGCTAGTACATAGATAAAACAGAGTAACAGGAGTAAGAAAATAAAGGGTCCTTTTACTAAGCTGTGGAGAAAAGTGCCCCTATGGTAGCTGTGGGGGCTTTCCTGCACACCAGGGCCCTTTTTACCGCAGCGGGTAAAATGCCCTCCCAAATATGGCCATGTGGTAAGATAACTCTTACCACATGGTCATGCGACAGGAGCTCTTACCACCACCCACTGAGGTGGCGGTAAGGGCTCCCGTGCTAACCCAGCGGTGACTGGGCAGTGCATGGCAATGCCTGATTACCGCCAGGTTAGCGCTGCGCTATAATTTTCTTTTGTTTTTACAGTGTGCTGGACTTGGTGCAGGGCAGCTGCATTGGGATGGCGATAGTGCTGGGATAGCGTGCGGTAAGCCCGCGTTGGGCTTATCGCCGCATTGTAACAAGGCCCCTAATGGACTAATTTAAAGAAAGTTGCAAATGAGGTCAGAACGCTGCTTGAATATTATCTTAGCTAAGGTAGGAATGGATAAACATGCCCTGCTATAGTATGTGCAGCCGGTGTCATTTCTTGTGTGTAAGCAAAACCTTAAATGTCGGTACGCAAATGACAATTTATGGTATATTCTCTAAGGGAATCTGGGCACCCAGATGCCGTTATACAATTCACACTCAGTGCTCTGCATTTCAATGCCCAAATTTGGGCAACATTTATAGAATCGCCCCCTATGTGGATAAATGTCATGTCTGCCAATATTTTGATGTACTGAACAAGTAGTGCTGCTGAATATTTGTACAGTCCACCTCAGCACTGTCTAGCTGAGATAGAGCAAGGATGGAGTGTGGCTGCGCCACCTAACGCTATAGATAACTGGAAATGTTCAACTGCTATCCGCATAGATATTTGGATAAAGTTAGGCAAGCAGACATCTAGATAGCACCTGAATATTGGCACTGTCTGTACAGATAGCAGCAGTCACTCTTGCCTTCCATATAGAAGTGCTGAAAATACATAATAGATTTAAACGCCACCATCAGTGTTAAAAAGAAAACACACTGACCACGGAGTTTGAATATTGACCTAATCATGTTTGCATTCAGAATTGCTTAGGGCATTTGCCTGCTTGGCTTCAGCAATATTTTCTGATTATATTTCAGTCAGGTTATATATTTGATAGTGCTTGGCTAAGAACCAAAACACAGTGTGAGGCAAATGAAATAATGAAAAGTAAAGAACTGCTGCAGTGGTGAACTCCTCCAGCATCTCTCCCTACCCAATCCCTCTCCTGAAGTCAAATCCATCATCCCATTGACACCCCTCGTCCCCTCATCTGATCCTCCCCAGTCAAAACTACCACCCTCAGGTACTTTGGATCCCTCCTCCTGATGCTCCGCCAACAATCCCAGGCACTTTGGATTCCTCCCCTTGATCTCACCCAACACCCCAAGATAATTTTGATCCCTTTCCCCAACACCTCCAGGTCCTTCTGATCCTCCCTGTCCTTAACCTTGTCCCCTAACTCAAAACTCCACTGCCTGGGCAAAAGCACCTCTTATTTCCATCATGTGACCCTCCATGCAACCCCCAACACTCCCGGTCATCATTGCTCCTGCATTCCTGCCATGGACAATGATGAGATTCAAAACGATGCTGCATAGGACAGACACATAGATATTGCATTACATGGGTTGGCAGACAGTGCACTAGATTCTACAAATGGTGCTGAAAAATGTAAGCACTGAGTACTATTCTATAAAGATTTACATCCTTTATGGAGCAGCGTTGCTTGCATAAATGATGCTTAACTTTAGGCATAAATTCTGGGAATGTCCCTGGAATACTCCCCTGACATGCCACTGTCCATGGCCCCTGAAATTACGCGCTATAGGAGTTCCACGCACAGCATTATAGAATATGATGTGCGCGTAACTCCCGATTAATTCCAATTAATGCCAATAATCAGTTGTTAGCAGCCAGTTGGCACTGATTGGCTCATTAATCAATTAAGGTGCATGTGCTATATGCGCTAATTTACGCAAGCAACTTTAGTTGCCATATATAGAATCCGCGGGAGTGTGTGTAATACAGTACCAGGCCAAACAAAAAATAAACCTGCCTTGGCTACAGACTGGAACCCCATTCCTGACAGTAGGTCAATCTGATCCCTCGCCCCCTAAGTTCCTTTGGATATTGTCCAAGAACAATTTGAAGGTAACAAGTCAACACATATATTACAAGTCTTTTCAATTTAGTTCTCGTTGTACTTTACTACTACTTGACATTTCTATAGTGCTACTAGGGTTACGCAGCGCTGTACATTTTAACAAAAAAGGACAGTCCCTGCTCAAAGGAGCTTACAATCTAAAGGACGAAATGACAAGTTGAGCAGTCTAGATTTCTTGAATAGATACTTTCTGATGTCCATCTGAAGATCCTCTATCTTCACACCTCCAGAAGGTCCTCCTCTATTTTTATTGACTGTATTTCCTCTCTGCTTGCACATGTGCTCATATAGGGAGATCATGAGCCACAAAAGCTGACAGCTCTAGTCTCCAATCTGGGAGCCGCAGCAGAAAACAGAAGGAAGAACAGGATAGCATCAGCAGTTCCTCACATGTGCATAGTAAATGATTGCAGATCAAGGCAAAATGGCCCATCCAGTCTGCTCAGGAGAGAGTCATACATTTTAGGTAGATGCACTTAAATATTATCATATGCAACTCCACATTAATTCCTTTCCCTTCCCACCACCCCAAACCCCTATGTCTTTCATCTGTCATTACAACCCTTTTATCGCTACCTTCCTCCATATCTTCTAGGTTTTTTGCATGCTATCATATGCATAGCTCCACACCTGCAGATTTTATCATGAACTACCTCCATAAAATACACATTTCTTCTAAAAGTAACCTATGATATGCTTGGAAGTTTCATTACATAACAATATTCAAAGCCATTTAACCAGCCAGGAATGGCACCTGGCTGGTTAAAAGGTACCTAGCCAGCTATCCAGCGATATTCACTGGAAATAGCCGGTTAGTGGCTAGTGGATAGCCATAGCCAGTTATATCACCCAATATAATGGCTATCTGACAATTTTCAGTGTGAGTTTGGCAGCCATATTTGGCCGCAAGAAACCCTGGAATATCTTTGGCCGGTTTAAAAATGACCAGCCAGAGGTGAATATCTACTTGGCTGGTTATGTTTAAACCAGTCAAAAATAGGCCAGATATTCAATGCCAGTCACCAGATATTCAACAGCCTGGCATTAAATATCCAGGCTCAGTGCTGACTGCGGGAGGCAGCCCGGCTACCTCCTGTGGTCTGAATATCGGCCCCTTATTGTCCCCATTACTCTTTGCATACCTCCTCTCTCACCCCCCCCCCTCTCTCTATAGAGTTTTCTCATTTTTGGGCCCTTTTACAAAGGTGTATAAGGGCCTACGTGCATCAAGCGTGCGCCAAATCAGCATTACCGCCTGGCTACAGTGTGCCCCGGGCAGTAATTCTGAATTTGGCACACACTGAAAAGATACAGTAGAAAATATTTTCTGTTTTCTACTGCATGGCACTTACCCAGCAGTAGATGGCAGTGTGCGCATGCTGCATGCCTACTGCCCGGGTAGCATGTGAGACCTTACCGCTAAGTCAGTGGGTGGCGGTAAGGTCTCAGGCTGAAAACGGATGCATGCTGGTTTTTATTTTGTACAGAGAGAGAGTGGGAAGTGGACCAATGACTCCAGGAGAACGGGAGATAAGATTTCAAAGAACCACTTTATTCATTGAATAAAGTGGTTCTTTGAAATCTTATCTCCCGTTCTCCTGGAGTCATTGGTCCACTTCCCACTCTCTCTCTGTGCTGTTACTTTTACGTGGGAGTTAGTGTTCATCCACTTAGGTGGATTACTCTCTCCGGTTTTTATTTTGCCACATGTTCATTTTCCGGCCCCTTAAAAAAAGGCCGTTTTTCCAGGATGTGGTAAAAACTGGTCCAGCGCATGCCCAAAAGACGTTCACGCAATGCCACAAGCCACTTTTTTTTCCAGCAGCTTAGTAAAAGGGCTCCTCTGTTTCATTATGTTGCAGCATAAATAGCTCTAAAAGTTAGGGTAAACTGGGTTATTTTTCTTCTTAGACCACTATCTGCTCGCACATGCCAGCGTTGCTTGGTTTTCCCACAGAAATCCAAGCTGCTACAGAAAGCTGTTGTGATCGCATTAAAGGGACTCTTAGAAATGCCACAGAGTATCGGCACATTAGAACTGCTGGTGCTGTAGTTACAGGGCAGGACTGATGAGAGCTAAACAGAGAATGACCCTGTTAGTTGAAGAGTTCAGAGAGACTGATGGTGCATGGAATGCCCAAGCAGTGCCAGAAGGGAGAGCAGTAATTGCTGAGGAGAGAATCATATTGGAAAAATGCTCAGAGCAAAAATCCCTGTTAGAATAAGTCTAAGCATATCAAAAGCCAGTATAACTCTGGGAAAAAAGCCACACAAGAGCACTTACAGTAAGTTAGAAATATTGTTTTCCTATTAACTTCAAGCTGCTTTTCCTATAATGTATATTTTCTGAATATATTTTATTTGACTTGGACTCAGTAAATAAATGCATACGTTATACATGAATACCAAGTGAAAAAAGTCTCTATTTACACTTTGAAGACACCAAGACATACAAACTGTCTCTCATACCTATACGGAGAAAGACTCATTGTAAAAGAGTCTATTAATTTTGAAAGTCAGTAAATCTTTTATTTCTTTTAAAGCTCACTGCTATTCAGATAGTAATAAAAGTAATTGACTTTTAGCTAATTATGTAACAAATAATAAAGCTAGGGGATACAATTCATGCAATAAAGATTGAAAAAGAGGAATCAGTAACTTCCACAAGCCACTATAGTCCATCGCTTCCGTAGTTATGACTCAGAACTATACTCATCTGATGTGCCTGTATTCTCTCCAAGCTTAGAATTCTTTTAATTCAAACTGCATCATCCAAAATTAACCCAGGCTGATACTTCCATGTTCCATCGCCAATAAACACCTATAACATTCAAGATACCAGAGAGTCCTTATGGGTTTCCAAGGCACATGTTCTATATGGTCTAGCTTCCGAACTTCATAGAATATTTCATAAATCTCTCTTCCCATTTTTAGCAAAACAGTATCAGTCCTTTGAGCAGGATAACCAGCATCTCTCAGATTTACAAAAGCTGTGATGGTAGCTTTAAAGAAACCATTATTCTAAACATTGAGAGGTCTTTTTACAAAGCAACACTTAACAGGTGGCTTAGGATGCCCTTATTTGGGTCTTTTCTGCACACTAATGGGCCCTTTTACCAGTGGTGTAGCTATGTGGGGCCACGAGGGCCTTGGCCTCCCGTAGATCTGGCCCTGGACCCCCCGTAGATTTGGCCCTGGGCCCCGCCATAGATTTGGCCCTGGACCCCCCCCCCCCCCACCGATGACCCTCTCGATCCCCCTCCCACCGCCAACCTGCCATCGCCGTCGCCTACCTTTGCTGGTGGGGCCAACCCCTGCCAGCCGAGGTCCTCTTCTTCCGGCGCAAGGCTTCATTCTGTTTCTGAGTCTGACGTCCTGCAGCACGTCAGACTCAGAAACAGAACGAAGCCTTGCGCCGGAAGAAGAGGACCTTGGCTGGCGGGGGTTGGAGTCCCCCACCAGCGAAGGTAGGGAGGGGGGGTCGAGAGGGTCGTCGGCGGGGGGGGGGGTCAAAGTTGGTGGTAGTGGTGGTGGCAGCGGGGGGGGGGGGGGGTTGGCAATGGTGGGGGGGTTGGTGGCGGTGGGGGAGGGGCTAAAATGTGCCCCCTCACCTCGGGCTCTGGATCCCCCTCCCGCCGGTCTGGCTACGCTCCTGCCTTTTACAGAGGCATATAAGGACCTAAGCATGTGCAGTGAGCGTCAAATCGGCATTACTGCCTGGCTAGCACGTGTGCCTGGCAATAATTCCAAGTTTGACGTGCACTGAAAACCCACGATAGAAAATCATTTTCTATTTTTTACCGTGGGGGCATTCCCGGTGGTAATCAGCAGTTGCCACTCGCTGGGACGGTTAGCGTGCAGTTAATGCATGAGCCCTTACCGCTAAGTCAATGGGTGGCATTAAAGGCTCAGGCTGTAAATAGATGCTTGCTGGTTTAAATTTTGCCACACATTTATTTCCCGGCCCCCAAATCCCCTTTTTTCTAGACACGGTGGAGAAATGGTCCAGCGCATGTCCAATACACACACCCACACTACCGCAGGCCACTTTTTGGCACACCTTTGTAAAAGGGCCCCTAAAGCAATTTTTGGTGCAGCAGTAAAATTGCCTAGTGGTTAGGGTGGTGGACTTTGGTCCTGAGGAACTGAGTTCGATTTCCACTTCAGGCACAGGCAGCTCCTTGTGACGCTGGGCAAGTCACTTAACCCTCCATTGCCCCATGTAAGCTGCATTGAGCCTGCCATGAGTGGGAAAGTGCAGGGTACAAATGTAAATAAAAAATTTCGTGAAAAATGAAACAGGCCCTAGGAAGGCTCTCGTCTAAGTGATTTCTCCTCTCTCCCCTGCTCTCCCCTCCCATCCATGTCTAATGATTCTCCTCTGCCCTCCCCTCCCCTTCCATCCAATCCATGTCCAGCGATTCTCCTCTGCCCTGCCCTCCCATCCATGTTCCATGATTCTCCCCTCCTCTCCCCTCCATGTCCAGCGATTCTCCCCTCCCCTCCATGGCCAGTGACTCTAACCTTCCTCTCCCATCCATGTCCAGTGATTCTCCCCTCTTCTCCCCTGCCCTCTTCTCCTTCCTGCCGCCCTGCCTTTAAGTCGTTCATATTACCTCAGGTCGCAGCGGCGGCAGGCTCAGCTCACGTCGCCTCCAGCCTTCCCTTGCCTTCCCTCTCAGCGTCCCGCCCTCCTCTGACGTCATTTCGTCTTTCCACGAGGGCAGGATGCTGAAAAGGAAGGAAACACTGGAGGCGAGCTGGCATCAGCTCATTTGCATTTATTTATTTATGGTTCATTTGTATCCCACATTTTCCCACACATGCAGGCACAATGTGGCTTACAGAAAATTAGGAAAATCACAAATTAAGAAAAGATAGTTAAAGTTGACAAACGAAAGACCAGGGAAGCAGTAGCTAACAATGGGGAACAAGCAGGGTGGTGGAGTATGAAGGGTATATTAATCAGCAGAGTAACTAGGGGAGTAAGTTTAACAAAGAAGTAAGTCTTTAGCAATTGTTTGAAGAGGATGTGGTCCATTTGCATTTTGAGGTGCTGCGGAAGAGCATTCCAGTATTTGGGACTCCAGTAGCGAAAAGAAGATGTGGAAATCAGCTTATATTTGACACCCTTGCAGTTCGGGAAGTGTAGTTGGAGATATGACCACGCTGTAGGTGTGGCATTCCTTGGCGGAAGATCAATCAAGTTGAGCATATAGTCCGGAGCATGGCCATAGATGATTTTGTGGGTTAAAGAGCAGATTTTAAAAATAATACGCTCCTTTACAGGTTGTGCATGCTATTACAAACCCAGTCAGCCAGCCATCCAGGGAGGCAGAGTGACCAATTATTATATAGATTATTTTAAGAAGTGCTCAGTTCACATGTCAGTCTTAAAAATAGTGACTGGCTGAGTAGAGAACTACCATTGCACCACTTACATTCTCATATGTGCAGACGTCATTGTTATCCTGCACTATATCAATGGCAAGTGTTCTACCTATAGCTTATATAGCCATCATGTAAACTGGCACATAAAAAACCTCAAAAAGTGTTGATATGAACACCAATAAGGCAATTAAAATCATCTAAGACACTATAAATACAAACAAGATAAGGTCAATCAACACCCTAACAAACTCAAGGCTACACAAGTCTCTGTGTTGTACTTATCTGGAGCATGTTTTAGTCTCTTGTCAGGAACGCTGAAAAAAATGTACATATCACCAGTCATAGTAAGTGGAGCTAGTCCATACTCAGTCCAGGACCTTCACCCAAAGAAACAATATCGTCACAAAACACAAGCTGAGTTTTGAATATCTTCTTCAGGAGGAAACAACTAAGAAAAAGTAAAACAAAAAAACACCCCGTTAATCTAACCCATGATATTGCAAAATATAAACAGACTCAAAACTCTTACCTGAATCATAAAACAATATACATACAAAATTAATAAAGTATATTACGGCTGCTTACTAAGTGGGAAGTTCCCACAGAATCACACAGATATATATATTAACCGCTATAAAACACTGAGTTTAAATGACCTGGAAGCACTGTTTGATGGCGTCACAAAACCATAACGCTTCCCATTAACATAGTAGTGACTATGATATCTTTCTGTTAAAACCACTCAACTTCTTTATTTAAACCCTTTGGGCTAACAGTATTCCATACAAACATAAACCGCCGTTCCTTGCTGACAAGTGATTCTGAAACATTACCCCCCTCCTCCCCCCATACTCAGAATGTAGTTTTAACAGAACAACAAAACGCAAGTCCTGTAAAGTGTTTCCTTGTTCCTCCCAATGGGACACCAATGGGGCTTCTTCCCTCCTATGTCTCAAATTGCTGTAATGCAGATTATGCAATATACCACATATCACTGAAGCAGTCAGTGTGTTGTTTCAAGTAAAATGTTTGGTTAGATCCAGGAATTCTAATACAATCTGTTTCCAAAGTGTAACAACAATACTTACAATGACCACATTTGAAATGGCTATATTGTTCCATGTGCCGTTGTATGGATCCAGACAAAGTCGCACCCACAATTTGACTGTGTGTGTAAGCAAACTTGGGTAGGCCTTGTAGTTGTAGATGGATTTGTAAAACATGCCAGTATTTTTGTACAATCGATCAGACCTGATGAGCTTGAGACGAGTATGGAAGAACACATACCAGAGGAATATTGTTGCTTGTTACTTGATGCAAAAATAACCGCTCTCGATTGGTATGTAATGCTGTTTTTATGTGCGTGTTTTACTTCAGACTGTGGATATCCTTGATCTAAACATCTCTGGTACATGTCTTGCACATTCATTTTATACGTGGTTGTCGTTGAGCATATTTGTCTCACTCTAAGGAATTGGCCCACCGGTATGTTATTACGCAAACCCTTTGGGTGAAAACTGGAGTAAGGCAGCAAAGTATTTCTGTCAGTTTCTTTTCTGAGCAATTTTGTGGGAAAAGACGCACTTTTTTCAATTGAGACTGCAATGTCCAAAAACATCATTTGTGAAGCATTTATATGAAACTGAAAATGTGATATGAGGATTTACCCAATTTACATAATCAAAAAAACCGCTTTTAATTCCTGGGAGCATTTATATGAAGTCCACATCAGTGCCCCCTAGGTTGACACATTGCTCTGCTGGGATGTCTGAGGGACCAGTCTGCTACATCCCAGTGGCTTGATTTTCTACGTAATTGCCTAAAAAGATAAATGCACAGAGCACTAAACCTTGTTACAAATGGTATTTTTGAAAAAAAAAAAGATAAATGTTATGCTTTTTCAAAAATGGTTACATTTGCTATTCAGAATTGAGACATGTAGTACAAAATGTCCAAGCTCCGACTTAGATGTAATTGAAAATGCCACTCCATGTTGCATAAGTGCTCAGCACAATTTAACCAGGCAGAACTCACAAGCAGCATTGCATTATTCATATACAGTGGCAGCCCTACCATTAGGCCACCCAAGGCACGGACCTCAGGCGGCACGCTGAGACTGCATTGCCCCCTGCCCTTCCTTCCCCAACCCCCTTCCCTGAAATTACCTTTTTCTTTTCTTGGTCTTTTAAAGAGTGTGGTGGCAGCAACTCTCATAGGCTGCCCTGCCACCAGTCCCGGCCCCTTCTCTCTACTGCGGGCGACCTGCCTCTGAGGAAACAGGAAATTACATCAGAGAGGCAGTCACCTGCAGTATAGAGAAGGAGCCAGCCTGGCAGCAGGGCAGTCTATGAGAGTCGCTGCTGCCTTTTTTTTGAAAAGCAAGAAAAAAATAGAAAAGGCAATTTTGGGGAAGGAACAGCGGATTATCTTGGGTCGCCCCTGTTCTTATATCACAGGAGGAGTAACCTGCGGTACTAAGCTACTGCCAGTTGGTAACTCCCTTGCTAAATTAAGGTGCAGTAAAAGAAAATCCAATTTTTACCACACCAACAGTGAGCTATTTGAAAACTGTCCAACCTACTTGGCAAAATCCACTGCTTATTTCTAGGATAAATAGACAAAAAGGAGAGCTAGTTGACACAACAGAATGAAGGGGCGTCTCATACAGTCACATAGACACTTGTGCGTGCCTGGCTTATATTGAGCCAATATATTCGTGACGAGATGTAATCATGGACTGCCCCCAACCACTTATCTCTTTATCTTTGGAAGCTGCGAGTTGCTGTGTTGCCTTCACTCAGGCGATTATTCTATCTCTCGCGCTTCACTTGTAGAACCTCGTAGAGGCTTGATCAGATCTCCTAAAACAGTGCCCGCCCGACAGGAGCCTGTTTCGCTATTGTTCGCTTTGTTGGACTACAATAGTATTATAAGTTTTTTCAATCGAAGACTTTAAACCCCGTGAATGCACAGAAGAAAAAATCACACTAAAAAAGAGTGATGATCACAACAAGATATTTAAATATACTCACTTAGAATTGTATATAAGGTAATTCACAAAACGCAATTTCCGTGCATCACAGGTGGTTGGGGGCAGTCCATGATTACATCTCGTCACGAATATATTGGCTCAATATAAGCCAGGCACGCACAAGTGTCTATGTGACTGTATGAGACGCCCCTTCATTCTGTTGTGTCAACTAGCTCTCCTTTTTGTCTATTTATGTATGCTACAACTATATTAAGGTAGAGCTTAGCCAACATACTTCTTTTTTATATTTCTAGGATAAGCAGCATAAAATCAGTGTTACTCTTTTGGATCTTGCCAGGTACATATGACCTGAATTGACCACTGTTGGAAACAAGATACTGGGCTTGATGGACCTTTGGTTTATTCCAGTTTGGCAACACTTATATTCTTATGCACTTACGTTGTGTACTCAGTTTTGAATCTGGAGTACTGCCACATTGATTTCTTCTTTTTTCTGACTGTTGTACCTCCTCAAGATTGAACTTTAACCAAACACACTTTAATTTTTGTATTTTCTGGAGATATATATTCCCCATGAAAGCCTTTACTCATCCCAGCAATTGGAAATGGCTCTTTGGAACATCAGCACAAGTTTAATAACTGTTGACTGTCAGTGAATTTGATACACAGACAGAAGGAATGTCACAATCTATCAGTGAATCTTATTTCTCAAATTCACTCTCCACTGCTTTTCCTCAGCGAAATGCAAACTGTTTTTATTGCCTTGTACAGTCTGTATTTTGTACACTGTTGAAAGATGTTGATCTTCTGTTTCTTTTTCCTCCTCCCGTCTCCGTTTTCCTCATTCTTTATTTTTTAAAATCTTATCTTCCTTCTTAGTTAAAATGTTTTAGATTTAAAATATTCATGATGTGTACTCTGTGGAATATTCCACATGTACATTCTAAGTGAAGAAATGATACATATAATTATAGGGTCAATATTAAGCAGAATGATTGGTGATAAAATTAACTGGATGTGATTATCCAGGGACCTTTATCTTGTATGCTCAGTGGCACTACCCAGTGCATAAGGAGAGGGATGACCAGCAGAAAAAAAGATGCAATACTGCCCTTGTATATGTCTCTGGTGAGGCCCCATTTAGAGTACTGCATGCAGTTCTGGAGACTGCACCTACACAAAGATGTACACAGGATGGAGTTGGTCCAGAAGGCGGCTACAAAATTGGTAAATGGTCTCTGTCATAAAGCACATTGGGGCAGGCATACACAATGCATACGCTGGAAGAGAGACTGGAGAGAGAGGATAAGATAGAGACGTTTAAATACCTCAGTGGCATTAATGTACAGGAGGTGAACCTTTTTCAAATGAAGGAAAACTCTGGAATGGGGGGGGGGGGGGGTATGGAAAAAGGCTTAGGAGGAATCTGAGAAAATATTCTTTCACGGAAAGGGTGGCCAATGCGTGGAATGGCCTCCCGGTGGAGGTCGTAGAGACAAGGACTGTGTCAGAATTTAAGAAAGCATGGGACAGGCACTCAGTATCCCTTAGGAAAAGGAGGAGTTAGTGGTTACTGAGGAAGGGCAGACTGGCTGGGTCATTTGACCCTTAATCCTTCCAGTGCTCAGCTACTCAATCAGAGCAACTTTTTGTAACTTGGACAAGACTGAAACAGATCTAGATAAAAACATCCCTCTTTTTAGACATGGACATTTCTTCCCATTCAAAAATCACTGTTGGAGGCCCAACTGTTGGAGGTCTCTCTAGTTCCACCCAAAACACACCCACAACACACCCCATTGCTGTTTGGACATACAACATCCAAACTGACTTTCAAAAATCAGGATTTGGATGTTTTTAGAAGATGGACTTTTTTTTTAACGTCATCATATTTAACTGCCTATATATGGTTGACATAATAGCAAATTGCAGATTAATATTTATGCATGAATGACTACAACTTGCACAGAGTGGTGGGTACAGCTCTGGCCGCTTTGTTGGGCAGACTGGATGGCAGGTCCTTATCTGCCATTATTTACTGTGTGCATCAGCAGGCGAAGCAATGATATGTCAAAAAGTGATCAAGCATCCCTAATCTGCTTCAAAGTAAAGAAAGATTTCTGCACAATGTTGGAGATTTGTTGAAAGAAGTTAAGCCGATTATCTAATACCACTCCAAGGATCTTAACCCTGTCTTTTAAAGGAACAAGCTAGCCACATAGAGAAGGAAATAGAGGGAGAATGGATGGTCCGACCAGTAGGAAGAACAGAGAGGGTATTTTGACCATTAGTCTGGAGTTTTGACTCCTGCCTAAAGAACATCTTGGAGATGTTCAATTTCATCCCTAGTATGTTTTATTTCCCCTTTCACTATCTGTTCAGCAAAAAAACCCTTCCAGTAATCCCATAATTCATATTCTTTCACTGAAGTGTGCAAGGGAAAGTTTGGTGAAAACTGTAATATTGATATATTTGCCTCAATATGCACTGCTATTACTTGATACCAAGATGTACATGCCACATTGGGGTGCATTTAGCACCAATTCTCTAACAATTTTAGGGTGTAATCAGTGGTGTGCTGGAGCAGGCTCTCACAGGCTCGCAAGAGCCGGTTGTTAAGTTTTTAAGAATTTTGGGAGCCGGTTGTTAAAGTAGGGCCCTCCATGGCTACTTTAACAACTGGCTCCCAAAATGTGGGCTTGGGCCCCCTGCTGAATTCTCTTTTACTTTGCTGGTGGGGATGCTGAGCCCTGCCAGCCAAGTAAATAGACTGCTGCTGTTCCCCGCTCCTTGTTTCCAGCTCTAAGCAGTTTTTTTTTTGGTTACATTTGTACCCCGCACTTTCCCACTCATGGCAGGCTCAATGCTGCTCAGAGCAAGACGTTGGGAGTGGTGGCAGTCCATTTATTGGCTGCCAGCAAAGGTATGCCTAGCGTGCCAGCATGAAGGGAGGGAGGAGAGAGAGAGGCAAGTGTTGCTCCCCCCCCCCACCCCGGCCACCCCTAGCCCTTCCAACTGCAGAGCTAGCTACATCGGGAGAAAGAGCCTGTTGTTAAAAATTTACCAGCACACCCCTGGGTGTAACTAAATATAGGCACACCCACTTATGAGAAGTCAATGACTTGTATAGACTGGCATACTTAAGCATGTCATGCAAAACACACGCAACTGAGAGCGTTCTTCAAGAGGCCCTTTTACAAAGTCGTTGTAGGATCTATGTACATGCAGCACGTGCCAAAACAAGACTACTGCCAGACTAGGGCACACCCCTGGCAGTAATTGCAGATTTCACATTCATCCATAATGCCTGGACAATTAAAAAAAATTTCCTACTGCACTCAGGGTTTCTGGCATTAATTGACTGTTGGCGCTTGCCGACTGGTCACCGCTCATGTAGCGCGTGAGCCCTTATCGCTACATCAATGGATGGCATTAAGGGCTCAGGTCGTAAATAGGTGTGCACAGGTTTCAATTTTACTGCAGATCCTTTTCCTGGCCCACTGAAAAAAAGCCCTTTTTTCCCAGATACGATAAAAACTAGCCCACTGCACGCCCAAAAGATGCGCTCTAACTGCCATAGGCCAATTTTACCACAGCTTAGTAAAAAGGACCCCTAAGCTAGTGGTTCCCAAACCTGGTCCTGGAGCCACCCGAGTCAGTCGGGTTTTCAGGATATACGCAATGAATATTCATGAGAAAGATTTGCATGCACTGCCTCCACCGCATTCAGTTCTCTCATGAATATTCATTATGTAAATCCTGAAAACCTGACTGGCTGGGGTTCCTCCAGGACCAGGTTTGAGAACCACTGCTTTAAGTTGTACGCAACACGACCATGGCATGCCCATGCTAAGCCCATCTACATGCTCCCATCACAGGTATGCACTAAGCAAATTTGGTGTATATTTTATTGAATAGCACCTAGCACTTTCTCATGTAAATGCCAATTATGGTGCCAATGATGCAATTAAGTGTTGGCATTCTATAATCTATGTACATATATGGCATCTAATGTAAGCACTTACACATGGCACCTTTCAATCTCTTACACTACCAATAATCCAGTCAAAAAATCAATTGGCTAGAACTGGTCAGAGTTTTATTCATACTTAATAATATCAAAATCTTACAATTTTTATTTATTCTTCAAATCGATAAATATATAACAACTCATAACTCCACACTTTGCAGTTAGACGGTAATGAACTAACAATGAACATGTTATTAATAATGTCACCTCCCCCCCCCCCTCCCGTCAGGATCTGTGGTGACACAAGACCTTGACTTGTGGTCCTCCCTCACCCTCAGCCCATGATGGTGTCGCACATGAACCATTTCTTTAACCTCATTCCCTTGCCCTCCTCCTCCCAGTTACCCTCACTACTACAGTTACCATTGGTTACTTACCCCTACTGCTTTCCTACCCCTCTCCACCATACCACTAACCAAGCTTCTCACAACTCCTCACTGGGGCAGGTGACTCCCTCCTCTTGCCCCAGCTCCCGCTCACTAAAAATTCTTCCCACCCAAATCTTCCTTCTGAAACCTCAGTCCACGCACTTTCCCAATTAAAGCTAGCTCCTAACCTCAGCTCCAATCAGCTTCTGTCCTCCATAAACTCTACAGATACAAAGAGTTAACTTATAGCCTGCCAATACCTTTCATGTAGTTCACGGCGGGTTACAATAAGAAAAGTAGAGCACAAAACATTTAAGATGCAAAAAAACCCAAGCAAACAGAGTACATCAAAGTTAAAAGCATACAGCAGTGCACTTAATTCGTTGCTACATACTTCTCAACGAGTAATGTCCTTAAACCCTTTTTAAACATGCCATAACTAGTCAAGAATCTCAAATCAGCTGGTAAAAAAACCCTCCAGAATTCTGCAGCTTGGTACGCAAATAGATGTGTAAAGAGCTTTTTAGACATAATTCTGAGGATTTAGGAAACATAATAATGACTTGTATGCTATGTTATTCCGCAGCAAGACATACAGTATGTACAATACACAAAGGTTTTTATTCTTCTGCGATCTTTCTGTTCATAATTTTCCATAACCAGCTTCCCTCCACCTTCAGCCAATGAAGTTTAAAAAAGTAAGATGTAATCCTCTCTAATTTTTTGAGGGAATAAATTAAATGAGCCGCCACATTCTGTATTGCCTGCAACTTCCTTAATAAGTTTTGTGTCGATCACAAGTAAACAATGTTACAATAATCCAACTTGCTAAGTATTAATGATTGAACAAGTCTAAACATGTCTTCAGTTAAATATTTACGAAAGGCCCTTAGCTTCTGTATAGTGAAGAATGAACGTCTAACAACACCTACTACACCTCCCCCCAGTGCCCTACTGTTATAATTATAGAGCTCAATTAACCCTTCTTATCCCTACCCATGCTCCACTGCTTGCTCTCTCCCTCACCGCCAGTGCTTGGCTCGGCCATGTTATGGAGCATTTATTAACATTAGACACCAGCTTATAGAATTGCCTTTTATAGATTTTGAAGCTTCTTCTCTCACCTCTTTTGCCTTACCATTCTCTTCCTCTCTATTACCCAACATCAAATCACTATTACCCAACATCTATTTCTTTTTATCATTTACTGGCTCTCACTGTTGTTTCTAAATAGCAGTAGGCTGACTGCTTGCTGCCTGGAACCTGTTCTTTCTTCTTGCTCTCAATCTCCAAGTGCATTTTTTTGTATTATTTCCCAGTCCTTGTCTCCCTCTCTTCTTTCTTCTGAGCTAATGTACCTGCAATAGTAAATGACCATGGTTTCTCAGTGTATGTGTGAGAAGAGCCAGCAGTTTGTCAGGTGATCTCTGAGGGACTGTAAGACAAAATGGATTGTTAACATTAATGCAATTTCACCGGTCTACCCTGAATGTTATTGTCTGATGCATTGGACTTGAGGGTATCTCTCTCTCTTATACATACACACACCAGCAAACACATCTGTACCTCATAAATTGTTATCAGCAAATAAAATATGAAGTTGTTTCTACTGTATTTCTAAAGATCTAGCATTAAGTATTACTTCTGGCCATATTTTTATATCCCAAATGCAGCTGACTATACAAACTACTGTATAAGACTGTGTTGAAATACTTATCTCTGTCAGTGCTCATGTTAGTACTATACCCTTTGCAAAATAACCAACTTCGGATCAGTATCCTGTTATGGGTTATCAATTATTACAGGGGCATTTTCGAAAGGGATGTCCATGTTTTGATTTGGACGTCCTCGCAAAACGTCCCGATCTAGGGGTGGGGAAACCCGTATTTTCCAAACAAGATGCACGTCCATCTTTCATTTCGAAAATACCATCAGGGACATCCAAATCCTTAAATTTGGTTGTCCCTAGACTTGGTCATTTCTGATTTTCAGCGATAATCGAAACCAAGGACGTCCATCTCAGAAACAACCAAATGCAAGCCATTTGGTCATGGGAGGAACCAGCAATCATAGTGCACTGGACTCCCTAACATGCCAGGACACCAACCGGGCACCCTAGGGGGCACTGCAGTTGACTTTATAAATTGCTCCCAGGTACATAGCTCCCTTACCTTGTGTGCTGAGCCCCCCAAACCCACTGCCCACAACTGTACACCACTACCATAGCCCTTACGGGTGAAGGGGGGCACTTAGATGTGGGTACAGTGGGTTTTGGAGAGCTCACTGTTTCCTCCACAAATGTAAAAGGTAGGGGGGTATGGGCCTGGGTCCACCTCCCTGAAGTGCAGTGCACCCACTAAAACTGCTCCGGGGACCTGCATACTGCTGTCATGGACCTGAGCATGACATTTGAGACTGGCATAGAGGCTGGCAATCAATATTTTGAAAGATATTTTTTGAGGGTGGGATCACTGGGGGAGTAAGCGGAAGTCATCCCTGATTCTCTCCGGTGGTCATCTGGTCATTTTGGGCATCTTTTTTTGCCTTGGTCGTAAGAAAAGCACAACCAGGTAAAGTCGTCCAAATGTTTGTCAGGGGCGTCCTTGTTTCTTTCGATTATGGGTCAAGGACGTCCAAGTGTTAGGCGCGCCCAAGTCCCGCCTTTGCTATGCCTCCAGCATGCCCCCTTGAACTTTGGCCGTCCCTGCGACGGAGTACAGTTGGGGGCATTCAAAATTGGCTTTCGATTATACCGATTTGAACAACCCTGGGAGAAGGACATCCATCTTCCGATTTCGAAAATGAGCCCATTAATGTACTTAGGGCCCCTTTTACCAAGCTGTGGCAAAAGGGGACTTGCACTGGTGTATGCGTGTGTTTTTCACATGTGCCGAAGCCCCCTTTTACTGCAGCAGGTAAAAGGGAAGTCTCTCTTTCCTGCAAGAAATGGCCATGCAGCCAATATAGCACTTGTCGTGCGGCCATTTCAAGGGGAAACCCTTACCGCCACCCACTAGGGGTGGGAAGTACCACCGGGCTGCTGTTGTAGCCTGGCAGTACTTCCTGTTTAGCGAGCAGTAGGTCCACGTTGGGCTTACCGCCACTAAGTAAAAGGGACCCTTAATCCTTTATTGCAGTGGTCCTTTACTCCCAAACTTCGAGAGGTGTCATGGGGCTGTTTTTCAGGACATCCTTAATGAATATGGGAAAGAGTTGCATATAGCAAGTAATTCTATAACAGAAAGCCTGTATTTCAGTCTCACTTGCACGCGTTGATGTACAGAATATCTGAACACTCACGGGTACGTGAACACTTATGCTCAAGTCAATAAAACAGTTAAACACTGCCATCTTGAACTGAATCAAGGAAAGTTCCATTTCTTGGAACTTAAAAAAAACTTACACTCAGTCCCCTCATTCTTACTAATAACCAGGGGCATAGCCAAACCTCGCCGGGAGGGGGGCCAGAGCCCGAGGTGGGGGGGCACTGTTTAGCCGCCTCCCCCCCACGCCCGCCCGCCGCTACTGCCGGCCGCCGCCACTTTGGACCCCCCTGCCGATGACCCTCTTGCTGAAAAATAGCATGAGGTCAAGGAATAAACCAAACGCAAGCACATGGCCCATGAAACTTATTGCTTCATCACTAAAACTGCTTCAGAGCACCAGGAAAAATCGATTCCTTCACGCTTTCCACTCCATCAAAAACTCAAGGCAGGGCATGGCACACTGCCCTCTGTTCTCTCATTAGGGACTCACTGGTCCCTAAAGTGATTCACGGCACAATGCATACCAGACACCATTTTCCTGTGTGCCTAATGTGGTGAAATACGGTATGTACATGGAAAAATTCATTTTATGTCAACTCCTTTTGAGATCACTTATTAACAGCATGCCATTCAAGACTTGAACCCCCCCTCCCTCCACCAACCCTCCCCCGTCGTCGCCGCTTGCCCCCCCCCCCCCCCCGCCGCATCATGTACCTTGTTTGCTGGTGAGGGTCCCCAAACCCCACCAGCCGAAGAGTCTTCTTCAGCGCCGGAGTTAGTAGACTCCGGCGCCTTCGTTCAATGAAGTTTGTGTGTGATCAGCTGTTTTTGACGCCTTACGTCCTGCACCGTGCATGTAGCCCCGTGCAGGATGTAAGGTGTCAAAAACAGCTGATCACACACGAACTTCGTTGAACGAAAGCGTCGGAGTCTACTAACTCCGGCGCTGAAGAAGACTCTTTGGCTGGCAGGGTTTGGGGACCCCCGCCAGCAAACAAGGTACATGATGTGGCAGCGGGGCGGGCAGTGACGGCGGGGGAGGTTTGGTGGTGGGAGGGGGGTTCAAAAGGATCGTTGTCAGGGGGCCAGGGCCAAATCTACGGGGGCCCAGGCCCCCCAGGCCCCACGTAGCTACGCCACTGCTAATAACAGGCCAGAATCAAATTTGTCTTTCCTTTCTAAACTTAAATGTAATGTTTGCTCAACTTCTGAAACACATTCCACTGATGTTCAGCCCATGGGAGGCAGGCCAGCTAAGTCCTGTGATTGTTCTGAGCCCAGATATTTAATGTCTGGCTGTTTCTGTAGACTATGCACTAGGGAGAAATTCAATATATGGCACCTTAAATATCAGCACCATAAAACCACACAGTTAGCTTGATTCTATAAACTACGCCTAAATTTAGGCATAGTTTAAAGAATACACTCATACACCATTCTTGCACCTAAAATTTAGGCGCACTCATTTAGGCCACCTAAAACCAGGCCTAAATACCTTTGCCTAAGTTAGGTGCAGATTGCCTGTATTCTATAATAGTGCAGGTAGCTTTTTGAAACGCCCATAACCTGCTCATTCCACGCCCATGGCTATGCTCCCCTTTTCAACTGTGCACATTAAAATTAGCATACACCGCATTATACAATATGCCTAGAAAGCTGTGCATGCAAATTCTAATTAAAGCCAATTAGTACTGCTAATTGGTTGCTAAGTACCAATTATCGGCGCTGATTAGCTCGTTAATTAAGTTAAGCGTGCAATTGGGCAAATTAGCACGCACAACTTAAGGCGTGATATGTAGAATTTGAGGGTAAGTGCTAATATTCAGCGAAGATAAATGGTTATCTCACGCTGAATATTTGTGCTTAGTTGGTTAAGTACTAATTGTCCTGTTTGTCTGTCCTAATTAGATTGTAAGCTCTGTTGAGCAGGGACTTGTCTCTTCGTGTTCAAGTGTACAGTGCTGCGTACGTCTAGTAGCACTTTAGAAATTATAAGTAGTAGTAGTATTTTTAACCATCCAGGAGCCATTCCTGGCTGGTTAAATTGCACTAAATATCAGCCAGATTGAAACCTCAAATACACTTCACTCTCAACAGTCTGGCTTCCGTCCAGCCCACAGTATGGAAACCCTCATCATGGGATTATTAAATAAACTGCATGTTATACTTGACAAGGGTAGGATTGCACTTGTAGTTGCACATGAGTTGTCGTCAGTGTTTGATCTAGTTGATCATACGCTGTTGCTAGCCCACTTAACGAGCACAATGTTAAAGAATCTGTGCCTAAATCTAAGTGCATTATGGGGACCTTTTACTAAGCTGTGGTAAAAAGTGCTCTGTGGTAGTGTAGGCATGTGTTTTGGGCACACACAGGGCCAGTTTTTACAGCATCTACAAAAAATGGCTTTTTTTAAATGGGATAGGAAAAGGGCCTGTGGTAAAAATGAAACCAGCGTTTGCCCAAAACTTGTCTGAGACTTTATTGCCACCCACTGATCTTGTGGTAAAGGCTCACACGCTACACACAAGGTAACGGTCAGCACGTGCCAAGTGCCGATTACTGTCGGAACTGGTGCGCATAGGAGGAAATAAATAAATAATTAATCCACTCGTTATGGGCGCATGCCAAATCGGAAATTACTGCTAAGAGGGCACGCTGGCTTGGCAGTAGTCTCATTTGGGTGCATGCTGCATGCATGTGGAGCCTACCACAGCTTAGTAAAATGGCCCCAGGGGATTATGTGGATATCCTGAAACTCTGACTGACAAGGAGGATACTCCAGAACCGATTTGGGAAACACTGGTATAAAGTGTTTTCTTCTGATATAGTTATTTTTTTTCTACTATTTGCTTTTTTCTAGATATCTTGGTCCCAATTGCCTAATTTAGTGGACGTAAGACTGAGGAATATTTTCATATTATTAATTTTCTTTTTGTGTATAATATCTGGCTAAATTTCTTTAGTCGCATTCTTTGTGATGTGATTGTAATAGTTTGAAATGTGGGAAATAAATAAAAAATAAAATAAATACGACGATTTATTGGGCAGAGTGGGTTAATGCAGATATGTTGGTTCCTACATCAATTACTGGACAAAACTCAATGGATATCATTGAAGAATTACAAACAAATATAACTCATCTTCCTGTCATTATTACCAATGGCTACAACATAAACATTGCATATCTTTTACCTTAAACATCAAGGGCCCTATTTACTAAGCCGTGCTAGAGGCACGTTAACATTTTTTTAGTGCATTCTAAACATTAGCACGCGTTAATCGTTTAGATGTCCATAATATTCCTATGGGTGTCTATACAGTTAGCATACACTAAAAACACTAGCCCACCTTAGTAAACAGGGCCCCAAATCTCTTCTTCACACAACCCTAGTTGCTGGGAACTATTTGAACAACTACCTAAAGGTTTTAACTTAGCATCCGAGTGGTATAAAATATAACACCAGTCTAAATTTACTTCTTCTTCCAGCTTAGAACACATATGGAGCAAAGACTTGACATATTCTTGAGTGAAGAGCTATGAAAGGCCTTTTGGACATCTTCAACTAAATCTACAAGGTCAGCTGTTTATTCCCAGACCATCTTCATTTTATTACATAAGGCCTATTGGACTCCTCACAAATTGTCTAGGATATCTAAAAAATTATGATAATAAATGCTGGACCTGTAAATCCAGTATTGGAACTTTACACCATCTGCTCTTTAGTTGTCCATTTGTGAAGCCCTAGTGGAAATCTGTGTAGAAATCAGTCAGTCAACTTTGAGGAACCATCAATATATATAAATGGCGAGTGTCGTACTCACTCGCAAATGCGCAGTAGAGACCCTCTCTGCCCCGCCCCTGCGTCAATACGTGATGACGAGGGCGGAACAGAGAGGGTCTCTACTGTGCATTTGCGAGGGACACCGCCGTCGCTAATGCTCCCCCCACCCAGAGTCGCCACCACCACCCACCTTCCACCCGGTCGGGCCCTCGTTCCGCTATTGAAACAGCGAGGGCACGCAGCACACAGCTCTACTGAGCTGCCGTCGGCCTTCCTTCTTCTTCTCTGCCTGTGTCCCGCCCTCAACGATGTTATGTCACACGAGGGCAGGACACAGGCAGAGAAGAAGGAAGGCCACGGCAGCTCAGCAGTAGTGCTGTGTGCTGCGTGCCCTCGCTGATCGGGTGGAAGGTGGGTGGCGACGGCTCAGGGGGGGGGACGAACTCGGAGGGGGAGTGGTGGCGGCAGGGTGGGGGGCCTTTCAACCCCCCCCCCTCTTATACTAGCCCGTTTTTACGGGCTGAACGGCTAGTGTATCTATAAAACACTAAGGGCCCTTTTACTAAGACACGCCGAAAAAAGGCCTGCGCTGATGTAAGTGCATGTAATGGACGCATGCAGGTACATTTTTCAGCGCACCTGCAAAAAAGGCTTTTATTACCCAAAATGGACGTGCGGCAAAATAAAAACCAGTGCGCATCCATTTTGGACCTGAGAACTTACTGCCACCCATTGATCAGTGGTAAGGCACGTCCAAAAATTGTGGTTCTATAAACAGCACCTAAAGTTAGGCATGGATTATAGAATAATGCATAGGGCAAGCGAATGCACCTTCATTAGGTGTGGCCATTTATTCCACTGAAAATCTGGTGTGAACACCTGTGCCTAAATGCAGGCACATTCCCCTAAATTCTATAGCCATGCACGCAAATTTGTTGAATGCCCCTGATACTCCTACACTTCTTGCATGGCCACACCCTCTTTTCAGCTACATGTGTTAGGATTTACACACACCTCTTTTTAGAATCCATCTAAAAGATGCACACATACATTCCAATT
This sequence comes from Microcaecilia unicolor, assembly GCF_901765095.1. Classification (NCBI taxonomy): domain Eukaryota; kingdom Metazoa; phylum Chordata; class Amphibia; order Gymnophiona; family Siphonopidae; genus Microcaecilia; species Microcaecilia unicolor. The sequence goes on along the minus strand of NC_044032.1, from coordinate 275,026,016 downwards.
ATTGCCAATTAGTGCTGATAATTGGTTGTTATTGTCCAATTATCACTGATTGGCTGGATACTCAGTTATGGTGCATGCATAAATTGTACACACACTCAATTTAACATGGGCAACTCGCTGCCTTATATAGAATCTAGGGTAAATTTTTAATTAAAAAAAGGGGTTTTGATTCTTTGCAGCGCCTACTTGGAATGCGCAGCTGTCACATTTTCATTTTATATTGTTTCACTTGTCATTTCTGGGAATGTTCATTTTATTTGATTTTTGTTTGGCCATTTTGTTGTCATGGGACCAAAGATGTTGAGTGTGCACTCTTTGGTAACATTTTACACTATTTGCAAAAATGGTATGTTCTTCCGAAAAGAATGCATGCTCTTAGTCTTAGCAGTGTGTCGCTCAATGGTTCGAATAAGCACATTATCAGAAAAGAACATGCCCTCTTTGCAGTGGACACTGTTTTTACAAACAACCCCATCTCCCTTCCCAATGGCACGTTTTTCCTGCATGTTTTCATTTGGTAATGACATGCAAAACATGAAATATGTCATTGACATTTCCAGAGATGCCAAGTTACCCAGTTCCTGGCTGGAAATTTTGAGACAGTCCTGGTGTTGAACTTACATGTCAAAGCAGTGTGGGATTTGAAGTGCCTGATCCTGCCCATTGAAATTAGTGCTACAGGTCCCATAATGTACCATGTTGTGATCAGAAATCCAGGACTGTCCTAAACTCTCCAGCCAGGAACTGAGTAACTTGGCATCTCTACATTTCCCAAATTGTTGCAAATGACAACCCATTCCTAGCCTCTACACAACTTGTTCTACGATTCCCTAATGTGGCTGTGCCACATGAACTTTATCTTACCACAACATCACCTTGTATTTGTTCACACCGGAGTCTGCAAACGCCTCTCCGGTATTATGTAAGCCACATTGAGCCTACAAATAGGTGGGAAAATGTGGGATACAAATGTAACAAATAAATAAATACCCTCATTCTTCCTGTCATCATGGGACAAAATGAATACTTACAAAATGTTCCGTGTTACGACAGTGGGTGTACATTATTTTGTCTTCTACAACAGTGATTTATAAAAGGTTTTCCCTTTCTCTCAAGATAGAGAAATATTCAGGGGTCCTTTTACTAAGCTGCGGGGAAAAAGGGCCCTGCAGTAACGGCGGGGGGCATTTTTCCCATGCACCAAGGCCCTTTTTACCATCGTGGATAAAAAACTTTCCCCCCTCCCACTACATGGCCACGCGGTAAGATAACCCTTAACGCATGGCCTTGCAGTGCGGAGCACGTACCGCCACACATTGAGTTGGCAGTAAGGGCTCCCGCAGTAACCTGGTGGTAACCGGGCAGTGTGCGGCCATGCCCGATTACCACAGGGTTAGTGCTGCACTAGACAAAACAAAATCACTGGAGTGCCGGAAATGGTTCTCGCTCCAACTGGAACCGCCGCCGGTGGCCGTGTTGGGCCAGCAGCAGTAGTTCCTGATCAGCGAGTGGGAAGCCCGTATAGGGCATACCACCGCTTCGTAAAAGGCCCCCCTCAATTCCTTATCAGTGTATTCATTTGATGGACTTGTATATAACTCTTTGAGATGCAGTTTAGCAGGGAGGGATTCTCTTACTGCAGCAGTAAAATTATTTGCCAGACACTTCTGAAACAATACCATTTATCTGGGATACTGCAGAGAATTAGAAAGTTGTGCTGTGACAGTTATATTCAATAACTGGGCTTTGGGATTCGTACAGATTCCAGATAAATAGTTTGCTTGGGGAGGAAGACTGATGCATTCACTGCTTGGAAAGAGAGATTAAAAAAAAAAGGCCATACAACATATATTTTATTTTTTAAAGCAAACTGAAGAAAATTTTGAATTTTCTTATGCAAGCGCTAGATTCCTCTCATACACACACATACACGTGGATGCTACTTTTGCTCTGTACATGGCACACAGTAGGGAAAGCAAAAGCAATCTATCGTGGCGAAGCAGCTTTATGAATTGTACGTTTACCCCATACTGCAGCAATCAAACAGTTCCAAAAAACCATCAGAAAGGTGTTATCTTCAGCTGGGGTTCCCAGATTGCAACTGCTTTATGAACTAGATTTATACATCCTAAGATTACAGCAAGAGTGACTGGTGAAGGGCGTGGAGGATATTTTTTTTCTCTCTTTTGCCTGCGAGCCACAGTTTCAATTAGACAAGGAAGATCGTGTAGCAATATTCTTGTAGCAACTCTATTAACAGTTAAACCAATAGACTTGCAAACCTCTTCTGAAGACCTCACAGCCAGTTGAGTTTTCAGAATATCCACAATAAATATGCAGGACATCAATTTGCATATAGTGGAAGGAAGCAGATAAATCTCATGCATATTTATTATGTGTATCCTGAAAACCTAATGGGATCCCCAGGACAGGCTTTGGAAGCCTTGAGTTAATTGTGCTAATGTTACATATCGAGCTTCCCTTCATGTTCTTGCATAGCAGGGTTATCAATAGAAATCAAACAAAATAAAACATGGAAAAGAAAATAAGATGATACCTTTTTTATTGGACATAACTTAATACATTTCTTGATTAGCTTTCGAAGGTTGCCCTTCTTCCTCAGATCAGAAATAAGCAAATGAGAGAAACATCAAAGCATTACTTTGACTGTCTGACAGAGTGGGAGGGTAGGGGTATGCATGGGGACATCAAAGCATTTCATTGATATTCTAACAGAATGGGTGTTGGTAGGTGAGAGGAGGGTAATAAACACACCTCTCTACTTGCATAGCAGGGGAAACTGGGCTGCATGAGTGAGACTGTTTGCTTGCTGTGCAAAGCAATATCTAGTAAGCAGGGATGAAACTGACTTCCTTGAACATGAGGATAATATGAAATACTCTTTTACCATGAGAACAGATGATAGTATCTGGGCATGGATAGTTTTAGGTATGTGATCCAAATGTGCCAGGATATATCTCTGAACGATCATGTAGATCACTGAAAAGAGGCAGCTGCTGTAGGAATCTATGGACAAGTGGGTGCCTTAATTGAATTTCCTTCATGTCTGCAGATTGCCGGTAAATTGCCCAAGGGGGATGTGCAACATGTTTGCCTGCAGAACAGACTGTCATAGTCCCAAAGGCTTGTATTGGCAAGTGTTTACTGGCCTAATAAAGGTCTCAGCTCTGTGTAGCTACTTGGAATAGATTTCTCAGATTCATAAGGTGAATGCTTTCTCCACTATAACAACTTTCACCTCCGCTTTCTAATATATCTATCTATCTATCTATCTATCTATCTATCTATCTATACTGAGATGACTGATCACAAGTTAATCACTGGAGGGGTCCTTTACAAAGCTGCACTAATGTTTTTAACTCGCAGTAAAAATTATTAGGAAAGGGATGGTGAATAATGCCTTTGTACTGCTCCATGTTGCGTCCGCACCTTGAGTATTGCGTTCAGTTCTGGTCGCCAAATCTCGAAAAGGATATAGTGGAATTAGAAAAGGTTCAAAGAAGAGCGACTAAAATGATAAAGGGGATGGAACTCCTCTTGTATGAGGAAAGGCTTAAAGAGGTTAGGGCTCTTCAGCTTGGAAAAGAGACAGATGAGGGGAGATATGATTGAGGTCTACAAAATCCTGAGTGGTATAGAACAAGTAGAAGTAAATCAATGTTTTACTCGTTCCAAAAGTACAAAGACTAGGGGACACTCGAGGAAGTTAGATGGAAATACTTTTAAAACAAATAGGAAGAAATATTTTTTCACTCAACAAATAGTTAAGCTCTGGAACTCTTTGCTGGAGGAGGCACTAACAGCGGTTAACATATTTGAGTTTTAAAAAGATGTGGACAAATTCCTGGAGGAAAAGTCCATAGTCTGCTATTGAGACAGACATGGGAAGCAACTGCTTACCCTGGGAATTGTAGTATGGAATGTTGTCACAAATTGGGTTTCGCCAGGTACTTGTGACCTGGTTTGGCCACTGTTTAGAAGACAGGATACTGAGCTAGATGGACCATTGGTTTGACCTAGTATGACTACTCTTACATTCTTATTAGCTGGCGGTAAACACTGAGACACCCATTATATTCCTATGGATGTCTCAGCATTTACCGCCAACTGATAGGGTAGTGATAGGGTGGACCGGACTGCTGGAGGGTAGCATTGTATATTAACGAGAGCCTTGACTCAGATGGATTACAAATTCAGCAGGACACAAATCACACATTTGAATCATTGTGGGTTGAAATTCCATTTGGAAATGGGAAAAGAATGATGATAGGAGTGTACTACCGTCCGCCTCGCCATGATTAGCAGGTAGACACAGAAATGATAAAAGAAATCAGAGACACAAACAAAATGGGCAATGTGATAATAATGGGTGACTTCAATTATCCAAATATAGACTGGGTAAATGTAATATCGGGACACACTAGAGAGGTACAATTCCTTGATGAAATCAAGGACAGCTTTATGGAGCAGCTGGTGCAGGAGCTGACGAGAGAAGGAAAAATTCTAGACTTGGTCCTTAGTGGAGCGTATGATCTGGTGAGGGACGTTATGCTACTGGGGCCGCTTGATAACAGTGATCATAATATGATCAGTTTTAATGTCAACCTTGAAGTAACTATACACAGGAAGTCAAATACATTAGCGTTTAACTTTAAAAAAGGAGACTATGATAAAATGAGAAGAACGGTGGAAAAAAACTTAGGGGGACAACTGAGAGGGTAAAAACTGTACAACAGGCATGGACGCTGTTCAAAAATACCATCCTGGAGGCCCAGGCCAAACATATTCCACTAATTAGAAAAGAAAGACGGAACTTCAAAAGACAGCCGGCCTGGTTGGAAACTGAGGTGAAGGAAGCTATTAGGGCTAAAAGAAATGCCTTCAGTAAATGGAAGAAGGAACCGTCTGAAAATAACAAGAAGCAGCATTAGGAGTGTCAAAGCAAATGCAAGGCGCAGATAAAGAAGGCCAAGAGGGATTACAAAAAAAAGATAGCATTAGAGGCAAAAAAACATAATGGGGCAGTTCAGCAAACTGAAGAGTAGCAAATCTCCTGGACTGGATGGTATTCATCCCAGAGTACTGATAGAACTAAAAAATGACCTTGCGGAGCTACTGCCAGAGATATGCAATTTATCCTTAAAACCGAGCGTGGTACCGGAAGATTGGAGGGTGGCCAATGTAACACCCATTTTTAAAAAAGGTTCCAGGGGAGATCTGGGAAATTATAGACCGGTGAGTCTGAAATTGGTGCCAGGGAAAATGGTAGAGGCTATTATTAAAAACAAAATTACAGAGCACATCCAAGGACATGGATTACTGAGACCGAGTCAGTACGGCTTTTGTGTGGGAAAATCTTGCCTGACCAATTTACTTCAGTTCTTTCAAGGTGTAAACAAACGTGTGGACAAAGGGGATCCGGTTGATATTGTGTATCTGGATTTTCAAAAGGCGTTTGACAAGGTACCTCATGAAAGGCTACAGAGGACATTCGAGGGTCATGGGATAGGAGGAAAAGTCCTATTGTGGATTAACAACTGGTTGAAGGATAGGAAACAGAGAGTGGGGTTAAATGGGCAGTATTCACAATGGAGAAGGGTAGTTAGTGGGGTTCCTCAGGGGTCTGTGCCAGGACCGCTGCTTTTTAATATATTTATAAATGATTTAGAGATGGGAGTAACTAGCGAGGTAATTAAATTTGCTGATGACACAAAGTTATTCAAAGTCGTTAACTCGCGACAGGATTGTGAAAAATTACAGAAGGACTTTACGAGACTGGGAGACTGGGTGGCTAAATGGCAGATGATGTTTAACGTGAGCAAGTGCAAGGTGATGCATGTGGGAACAAAAGAACCCGAATTATAGCTACGTCATGCAAGGTTCCACGTTAGAAGTTACGGACCAAGAAAGGGATCTGGGTGTCGTCGTCGATAATACACTGAAACCTTCTGCTCAGTGTGCTGCTGCGGCTCGGAAAGCAAATAGAATGTTGGGTATTATTAGGAAAGGTATGGAAAGCAGGAGTGAGGATGTTATAATGCCGTTGTATCGCTCCATGGTGCGACCGCACCTTGAGTATTGTGTTCAATTCTGGTCGCCGCATCTCAAGAAAGATATAGTAGAACTGGAAAAGGTGCAGCGAAGGGCGACTAAAATGATAGCGGGGATGGGACGACTTCCCTATGAAGAAAGATTAAGGAGGCTAGGGCTATTCAGCTTGGAGAAGAGATGGCTGAGGGGAGACATGATAGAGGTATATAAAATAATGAGTGGAGTGGAACAGGTGGATGTGAAGCGTCTGTTCACGCTTTCCAAAAATACTAGGACTAGGGGGCATGCGATGAAACTACAGTGTAGTAAATTTAAAACAAATCAGAGAGAGGTTTTCTTCACCCAACACGTAATTAAACTCTGGAATTCGTTGCCGGAGAACGTGGTGAAGGCGGTTAGCTTGGCAGAGTTTAAAAAGGGGTTAGATGGTTTCCTAAAGGACAAGTCCATAAACTGCTACTAAATGGATTTGGGAAAAATCCACAATTCCAGGAATAACATGTTGTGAGGATGATGCTATTGTGAAGATGAAGCTCCCACCTCAGGATCCCAGGTCCCTCGTTCACTCAGGGTGAGCTGGTTCACAGTATGCATATTTTATGCAAATTATTCTACTACCCCTTTCTGCTCAGGGTGACCTGCTTCTCAAAAGGCAAACACAGTCAGGTCTCACCAACAGGTTACTTCTCATACAAATCTTTTATTCCCCCTTCCTGGGGCACACTTCTTCCAGCTTAAAACACTTTTACAAGCTTAAACAGTCCTTCCAGCTTAAACATTTTCTTCTTACTCAGTTCAATCTTCCAGTTTAAGCACCTGGACACACAGTCCTTCCTTGTAACATGGACACCCAGTCCTTCCTTGTAACCTGGACACACAGCCCTTCCTTGTAACACACAGTTCTTATACCTGACACTCTAGGGCCTTCTTACCCCAGCCAGCTTCCTTGCTTTTCACACAGTTCACCACCAGTCCAAAGGGCTCAGCCAGTACTTCTCATGGGGATCCTCCTGCTTCAGTTACCAGCTCTCTTCTTTAGCTGCTAGCTCTCCCCACTCCCTCACACTCTGGTGGGGTCTTAAGTGGTTAATGACCAAACAGGACCCAGCCCATAACCTGCTGCACCTGTTTCTATCCCCAGGACTCTCCTCGGTCCTAGCGACCTCCTGCTATACACCCCTTACTGGCTCCCTTTAGTGACTCACCCAGCCCTTCTCCCTAGACATTTTAGGGGAACAGCGCCCTCTAGGGCCTAACCAGGGTAGGACAGCCTCTTCCTTCTCACAATGTATAGAATGTTTGTACGTTTGGGAAGCTTGCCAGGTGCCCTTGGCCTGGATTGGCCGCTGTCGTGGATAGGATACTGGGCTCGAAGGACCCTTGATCTTTTCCCAGTGTGGCATTACTTATGCACTTATGATTTTTACCACAAGCTTAGAACACTAGCTTGGCTTTGTAAAAGACCCCTCTGCTGAGCTGATTATTTTTGGTCAAGGTTCACAAAAATTAGTTTGGCCTATCTTTACGTATAGTATCAGTATCTACCATCTCCCTCTTCCTGCCCCCTGCTTTTCACTACAAATGCTAGCTCTCGACAAGACAGTATATGCATAGGGGATAATTTTATAAAATGTATCCTGCCTGTAAAGTCTGTTTTACACTCATAAAAGGGCTTTAATAAAATTCTATGGACAAATATGCTTGGAAAATTCAGTGCACCAAAAAAATAGGGGGCAATCCTATAAAGTGGCACCTAGAGGTAGGTGCCAGTTATGCACATCAAAGCACTGTTCCCTCTAAGCTGAGCGGAAGTCCTCCAAATGCATTGCTGCCAGTGGGGTGTGGAGCTTCAATATTGTGCTTTCAGGGGCCTGTTTACTAAGGCGTGTAGGCGTCTATGCACATCAAACATGCGTCAAATTGGAACTACCACCCGGCTACCGCGTGCCCCGAACGATAATTCCAAAACATGCAGTAGAAATGTTCTATGATGCGTGCTGATGATTACCACCCGGTTAACGTGTGAGACCTTACTGCTAAGTCAGTGGGTGGCGGTAAGGTCTCAGGCTGAAAATGGACGCATGCTGGTTTTAATTTTGCCACATGTCCATTTTTGGCCACAAGAAAAGGCCTTTTTTGCAGGTGAACTGAAAAATGGACCTATGAGCATCCAAAACACACGCCTACACCAGTGCAAGGAATTTTTCGATGCGCCTTAGTAAAAGGGCCTCTCAATCAGGGTCAGGCAGGTTCCCTGGAGTCCTACAGAGTTTGCCTGTCCCTCACTATTGAACATGTAATAGTGAAACAGCACCACCCACTGGCAGGAATGTAGGTGGAGGACTTCCACCCAGCTTAGAGGGAGCAGTGCATCAAAGGCACCATGAGACTGACAGTTATGCATCTGCAGAGTGTAGGTGGGCCATGGGTATTTACAGATTACTATACGCTAAGCGTGTCATGGACCATGCAGGTCTTTTTCTGCCGTCATCTACTATGTTACTATGTTACTATGAGGCTCATTTTCAAAGCACTTAGCCTCCTAAAGTTCCATAGAAACCTATGGAACTTAGCCTCCCAAAGTGTTTTGAAAATATGCCTCTATGTATGTTACTTAGCGCACTTAAGTGCACCAACCTACACCTGCCATTGACATGGTATAATTGGTCACACCTACACATGGGTGCACCAATACCAACCTAGCACTAGTATTCTATAAGGGAATTTTGGTGCCAAGATGCCATTATAGAATTAGCTTTAAACACAGGGCATTGGGGCACCAATTTATTAGAATTGCCCTTATGAGTTCCTATTTTTATTTTTAAAAATGTATTGTGTGCACTATCTCACAGTTCTAGGTGGTTAACATAAGAATATATATAATAAAATAAAACAAACTTCACATTAAAAATACTTAAAAATAAATATCAAGTCAAGATGGTGCCTTGGAGGAAAGGGCAGCAAGCTGTGCTGCTCCTCTGGCCAAAATCTCCAATGATAGGGAAGAGACTTGGGTAGACCTCCGCTTACCCTTCAGTGCAGGCTTTCACACCCCGATTGTTCCAGACGAGACTGTAGGATTGCGGCCTTTGTGCTGCTGACACAGTGTCGGGAGCTTTAGGCAGCTCTTCTGAATCAGCGGACTATAGTTTGGAATGGGCCTCATTGAGTCCCATATAATGGCTGCCAACCCTAAGACCAGGAAGTATTCCTGCAGGAAGAGATTTGTCACAGCAGGGAGCAATTGAACCTGTCTCTGCTGTGGCTGCTGAAGGGTGTTATTGCCCCACAGCATCTGCTTCCGGTGAACTGGTGGACGAAAGAGTCTGAGAGGGGTGTTTTACCTTCCTTGGTGTACCCGGGCTTTCAATGCCTTCTGGAGAATCTCGTGGGATAGTTCAACTAGCGGTAATCATTATCACTTCAATATGGGAAGCTCTTCAGGGACTATATATTTCCCTACAGGTACTTTCATCTCAATTTTCAAAATATAATGATGATTTTTCCTCTGAAGTTGTGTCTCAGGTGCATGGATAAGTTGCAAGGTTTTCCTTGACTGGTACAACACGTGCTTCATACCAGAGGTGAAAAGATTTCAGCTTCTTACAGGAAAACAAGAAGATGTCATTTTATTGTTGGACAATGCACCTTCAGTCCTACAGTTGAAAGCCTAGTGTGACATCTTTAGTGCAACCAATGGATCAAGGAGTTATTGTTTCATTGAAATGACTTTACAGGAAACAACTGCTAAAGAAAACCCTTATTTTGGCTGACATTGAAACTGAAAGTGTCATGATCCAATTCGTAAGAGAACAAAACATAAAAGATTTTTCCTACATGATTCCTGATGCTTAGAATCATGTTAAAAACCAAACCCTGAAAATGCATAGAAAATAGTTCTAAACAAACAAAAAAGACCCGGAGAGGGAGAAGAAGATGACAATGAAGATGTCCTTGAAAACATTGCCAGAGATCTTCTACAGGTTCCTGGTTGCTATGATTGTGATGTTGAGAATGACAGTGAATGGATATGCACTGATGCAGATGATCCAGGGTATCAGATCATAACAGATGATGAAATTGTGGACTCAGTAAAGGACAAGGAACATGAAGAATCAGAAACTGATGATGATCACCAGGTTGATGCTGATGTGGGACCAACACATGTAGAAGCCTTTGAATGTTTAAATATAGTGATGGCTTGGCTGGAAAAGCATGAAGAAAGCAGTGCAATCCAACTTCTTTTTCTGAAAAGACTATCAGGCTTATTTTTGAAAGAGAAGGGTGCCCATCTTTCAACACAAATCGGGAGATGGGCGTCCTTCTCCCAGGGTCGCCCAAATTGGCATAATCGAAAGTCGATTTTGGGCGTCCTCAACTGCTTTCCGTCGTGGGGATGACCAAAGTTCCCGGGGGAGTGTCGGAAGCATAGTGAAGGCGGGACTGGGGCGTGCTTAACACATAGGCATCCTCGGCTGATAATAGAAAAAAGAAGGGCGTCCCTGACGAACACTTGGCTGACTTTACTTGGTCCTTTTTTTTTACGACCAAGCCACAAAAATGTGCCCTAAATGACCAGATGACTACTGGAGGGAATCAGGGATGACCTCCCCTTCCCTAGTGGTCACTAACCCCTCCTACCCTAAAAACAAATTTTTAATATTTTTTCCAGCCTGTGTGCCAACCTCAGATATCATACCCAGCTCCATGACAGCAGTATGCAGGTCCCTGGAGCAGTTTTAGTGGGTACTGCAGTGCACTTCAGGCAGGCGGACCCAGGCCCATCCCCCCCTATCTGTTATACTTGTGGTGGTAAATGTGAGGCCTCCAAAACCCACCCGAAACCCACTGTACCCACATCTAGATCCCCCCTTCATCCCTAAGGGCTATGGTAGTGGTGTACAGTTGTGGGGAGTGGGCTTTGGGGGGGCTCAGCACACAAGGTAAGGGAGCTATGCACCTGGGAGCTTTTTCTGAAGACCACTGCAGTGCCCCCTAGGATGCCCGGTTGGTGTCCTGGCATGTGAGGGGGACCAGTGCACTACGAATGCTGGCTCCTCTCATGACCAAAGGGCTTGGATTTGGTCATTTCTGAGATGGGCGTCCTCGGTTTCCATTAGCGCTGAAAATCGGGGACGACCATCTCTAAGGTCGACCAAAATTTCACAATTTGGGCGACCATGACCATATTATCGAAACAAAAGATTGCCGTCCATCTTGTTTCGATAATATGGGTTTCCCCACCCCTTCATGGGGACGTCCTGTAAGGACGTCCTCAAGAAAACTTGGGCACCCCGTTCAGTTATGCTGCTCCATGTGATCTTGCAGCAGAGGAATGAAAATCAGCCTGAAGCAATTGAATTACTTCCCTTTTTAGTGTACAGTAGTGTATATACAGTATGTACAAGAAATACAGCACTGTACTTTACTTATAAAAATAGTACTTTTTGATTAGAACTGTATTTTATACTTTTTTCTGCAAACATATTGATGAAAATAAAACTAATGTTTAATATGCAATGCTGTAATCTTGTTTTCCTTACAGAAATTTGATATGTCTGATTATCCGGACCACGCTCTGCAGAGGATAGTCCGGATAATTTGCATTCTACTGTATATAAGTAAATACATAGCATGCACACATTTCCACCTCTTTGAGCGGGTATACATTTATTTGCCGGCATATATGTGCTACTGAGGCTGAATCTGGGTGCTTATTGTATAGAGTCACACAGGCATCTACATTGCCCTTATAAAACAGGCTTTTAAAGCTTGCTACATAAGTGCCCTTTCATAAAAATTACTCCTTCGAGTTTAGAATCAGTTCAGTGGAAGGAGTAGCAAAATGACGCAGGAACTGCTATGCAAGCCATGTACAGAAAAATGTAAGGTACTCAGAAGAAAGCAGTGGAAGAAGGCTTTGATAGAAACATTTGAAAATCTAGAAAGCTTCAAAGGTGAACATGAAAGGAGCATTCACCATAGGACAAAAAAGAATCTGAAGTGCAAGAGTTCATATTGTGAAGCTGGAAAGCTGGAGACTCAGAAGAAAAGAACTGTTACACCTTAGATAATACCAGACTCTTTTGAAGCAACTTATACAGCAGGGGTTCTCAACCTAGTCCTCAGGACACACCTAGCCAGTTAAGTTTTTCAGGATACCCACAATGAGTATGCATGAGATAGATTTGCATAGAATAGAGGTAGCGCATGTAAATTTATCATGCATATTAATTATGGATATCCTAAAAATCTGACTGGCTATGTGTGTCTCGAGGTCTGGGTTGAGAACCCCTGCTACTCAGAAATAAAGAGGCGGAGAAGGGATGGTGAATAAGACCAAAAATACTTTGTATCGCTCCATGGTGTGTCCAACCTTAACTATTGCATTCAGTTCTGGTTGCCATATCTCAAAAAAGATATAGTGGAATTAGAAAAGGTTCAAAGAAGAGCGACTAAAATGATAAAGAGGATGGAACTCCTTTCGTATGAGGAAAGGCTAAAGAGGTTAAGACTCTTCAGCTTGGAAAAGAGATGGATGAGGGGAGATATGAATGAGGTCAACAAATGTCAGCTTTGTGAGTCCCTGTGCTGAACAGTGATCCTTGGTATGAGGACTTCAGCCCTGGATTCTGCTTGCTAGCCAAGCAACCCCGAAGTTCACCTGTGGTGACCGCCATTCCCCGGGAGTTTAGCTCCTAGGTACAGGCAGCCGACAGGACTTACACAAAGAGGCCCGGAAAGGGGAGCCCAGAGAGACCAGCCAGAGGAGAGCAGAAGGAAGAAGTTCAGGAGCGGGTCACAACAGAGTGACAGGCAGTAGGCTAAGGAGTGTCTTGGGTCCAGGCAGGTATACAGGTGGGTAACTGACCCGGGAGTCACCAGGTCCAGGCAAGATATTCAGGCAAGCAGTAGACAGGAGAATAACCAGGTCCAGGCAGGATAGTCAGGCAGGCAGCAGACAAGAGAGTAACCAGGTCCAGGCAGGATATTCAGGCAGGCAGGCAGCAGACAAGAGAGTAGCCAGGGCCAGGCAGGATATTCAGGCAGGCAGCAAGCAATAGAGTAACCATGTCCAAGCAGGGTCTTACAGGCAGGCAGTAAACAAGAGTAATTCAGGTACAAGCAGGGTCTTTACAGGCAGGCAGCAAATAGAAGAGTACGCTGAAGAGAAACGTTTACCCATGTAGAAGCCGAAGCAATGAGGCAGAGGGAAAGCATCCCAAAAATAGTACAGGCTTTCTGTTGTAGACAGGAACCAGCTGAAGAAGAGAGCTTCCATAGGTCAGGTAGGCAGAGAGAAAGTCAATACAGGTGTGGTAGCAAGGCAATTAAAGAGCCTGGAAGCCAGTCAGAGAGAGCAGATCCAGGTGCATGAGAGCAAGGCAATCAAGGAACCTGCAGCCAGCCAGAGAAGTACATAGACATGGCTCAAGGCTGAGCCAGTCAAGTGTGTGTGTTGCCAGGACTCTGCGCAGCCCGAGGACGCCACTTGCATTGAGGTAGGGGACATGACGACAAAATCCTGAGTGGTGTAGAACGAGTAGAAGTAAATCAATTTTTTACTTGTTCCAAAAGTACAAAGACTAGGGGACACTCAAGGAAGTTAGAAGGAAATACTTTTAAAACAAACAGGAAGAAATATTTTTTTCACTCAATGAATATTTAAGATCTGGAACTCTTTGCCAGAGGAGGTGGTAACAGCGGTTAGAGTATCTGGGTTTAAAAAAGGTTTGGATAAATTCCTGGAGGTAAAGTCCATACTCTGCTATTGAGACAGACATGGGAAGCAGACATGGGACTGCTTGCCCTGAGATTTGTAGTATGGAGTGTTGCCACTATTTGGGTTTCTGCCAGGTGTGGCCTGGCTTGGCCACTGTTTGGAAGACAGGATATTGGGCTAGATAGACCATTGGTCTGACCCAGTATGGCTACTCTTATGTTCTTATGAGGTCCAAGGGAGGCATATCCCGGCACTCTATTGTGATTAACCATTGGAACGTTTAGCAACTGGTGGAAAGCAAACTACAAAAGTTAAAGGATTCACTGTTAATTACACTGAATGTGAATTATTCAGCTATGTGTGTGATATGGAGGGGCATAATCGAAAGCAAACGTCTATCTCCATGGGCGTCTATGTCCAAAAACGGGTACGAGAAGAGGCTGATACCTTACCAGGTGGTAATCAGGCAGCCTCATGTGCTGCCCGGTTACCATCGGATTAGCGCGGGAGCTCTTACCATCTAAATAGGAGGCAGTAAGGGCTCCCCTAGGAAATGGCCACAAGGCAAGGGTTTAACTTACTGCACTGCCATTTCCTTTTTTTTAAACCTTTTACAGAGTGGCAGTAAAAGGAGGCATCGATGTGTGGCAGACCTGTGTGCCAATGGCCCTTCAGGACCCCTTTTACCGCCGTATAGTAAAAGGGGCCCTTAATTGGTTAATGACACTGAATATCACTGCTAACCAACCATCCCGGTACCGGTGCCAGGGGCAGAGTTAGAGAGGAGCATCAATTTAGCTGGTTAGCAGCAATTTTCAGTCCACTAGCCAGCTAAGTAACCGCATAAAAGGGGTCTTTTACAAAAGCTAAGTTTTAGTACGTACGTGCACTATAAACACTAGCACGTCGTAGTAAAAGAACCCCAAAGTTAGCTGTCCTTTGAGTTAAACAATCACCGGCCTGAATAGTGGCCAGTGCCTGTTTAACTTCCTGGTCAAAGGATATACCTGGATATTCACAACTGAGAACCACACATGCACCGGCCCGGCGTTGACTATCCAGGGTTATTTCAGTCTGCAATCGGAAGTCCCTTGGCAGCCGCTTATGGTCCATGGGCTGAATATTGACCTCTGTACTTTTGGTAAACGAAGAAGACTTGAACCTTTTAAAATGTATAATATATCACAAATAAATAGTATACTGAGGCCCAAAGTTTCTAAGCTGCAGTGAAATGCTCCATTTTACAGCAGCAAAAATTTTGCCATGAGATTCACTGGCTCTGCAGTAACTCAGTGAGACAGTTTAGTGAAGCCTGTGGTAAATTTAATTTTGGGCCGTAGCTGGGAATAACACATGCTCCTGGCTGTAATAATGCCAATATTATAGGCAAAGACAGGCCTGTTATCTTTTAAAAGAGGGGACTGGTATATTAAAAAAAACAAAATAAAACCACCACCACTACTCTGATCCCCTGTCAAACTCCCTGTCCTGCAGTTGCCTGTCTTAGATTCCTCACCCATCCCTGCACCCTCTTTAGAGCCAACCATTGGTAGTTTGTGTTGGGGTGGGGGGAACAAGAACAATCCTCATGTGCTCCTTTTCTGGTGGTTACTGACACCATAATGATATCTCTATCCCCTTACTGGTAGTCTTACAGTACTGTCACTAGGGGACAGGCTGAAGTACATTTCAAAGTGGAAGCATATGCACATTTTCATTTTGAAAATTCACTGGTCCTCAGACAGGAAAAGGTTTGTGCATACTATTTCCATGTACGTGGAGTTTAAGAAATGATCCTCTTTGTGAAATATATCTATCAATCTACAGATGTTTTCCACAAATTATCCGTATCACTGTGATGATGATTGCATGGAATGGTTGAAAACAGATTTGTCATTCTCTCATAGCTGTCTTGTAATAGATTACAGTAATGTTTCAGTTTTAATGGTCAGATTGGTTGTAACATCATGATGGTACTCATACAAAGCATTTAAATGTGTTCATTTCATTTCTAATTCTTCTGACAGTAGAAGTTATTAAAAGGCAGTAAGCATGCATTGTATGGTTTCTTCCTTCCATTAATGGGTTATATCAAATCATTGAGAAATACTCACATTTTATGAGTTTTCAGGATCTTGGGAGTAGAAGTATAAATAGTAGCAGACAGACACAAATGGCTTTTCAGTAGGAAAACAGGAATCATTTGACTTTGCTTATATATACATGGTTGGCCCAGCCGCTAGGTGGACTAGGCATCTGCCTAGGACAGCAACATTTAGAGTAGCGTAGTATCTCATCCTCACTTCCCTCCTTTCTTTCCTCTGCTGCTACCCTACTTCTCTTCTATTACAGAGGTACTCAGTGCTGACATTGGACCTTTCAGTAGAGGTCCCTGATCAATTACTGCTGAATCCCACCTTTCCCCTGACAGGGTATGCATGGGCATCCTCCGAAAGGTCCCATGCTGGTGGTGAATAATTTTTGGGAGAAGAGAAAAGGGAGAAGATGCTGCACATGGGGCTATGATAAAGAAAGGAAGATGAGGTTTACGTGGAGGGGCATAATCGAAAGGGACATCCTTGTTTCGATTTGGATGGGGACGTCCTCGCAAAAGGTCCCCATCCAGGGGCGGGGAAACCTGTATTTTTGAAACAAGATGGACATCCATCTTTCGTTTTGATAATACAGTCAGGGACACCCAAATCCTGAAATTTGGTTGTCCTTAGAGATGGTTGGCAATAATGGAAACCAAGGATGTCCATCTCAGAAACGACCAAATGCAAGCCATTTGGTCATGGGAGGAGCCAGCATTTTGTAGTGCAATGGTCACCCTGACATGCCAGGACACCAACCAGGCACCCTAGGGGCACTGCAGTGAACTTCATAAATTGCTCCCAGGTACATAGCTCCCTTACCTTGTGTGCTGAGCCCCCCAACCCCCCTACCCACAACTGTACACCACTATAATAGCCCTTACGGGTGAAGGGGGCACCTAGATGTGAGTATAGTGGGTTTCTCGTGGGTTTTGGAGGGCTCGCTGTTTCCTCCACAAACGTAACAGGTAGGGGGTATGGGCCTGGGTCCACCTGCCTGAAGTGCACTGCACCCACTAAAACTGCTCCAGGTACCTGCATACCGCTGTGATGGACCTGAGTATGACATCTGAGACTGGCATAGAGGCTGGCAATCAATATTTTGAAAGATATTTTTTGAGGGGGAGGGGGTTAGTGATCACTGGGGGAGTAAGGGGAGGTCATCCCCGATTCTCTCTAGTGATCATCTGGTTATTTCGGGCACCTTTTTGTGCCTTGGTCATAAGAAAAACACGACAAGGTACAGTCGTCCAAGTGTTTGTCAGGGACGTCCTTGTTTCTTTCGATTATTTATTTTTATTTTTGTTACATTTGTACCCCGCGCTTTCCCACTCATGGCAGGCTCAATGCGACTTACATGTGGCAATGGAGGGTTAAGTGACTTGCCCAGAGTCAAAAGGAGCTGTCTGTGCCTGAAGTGGGAATCGAACTCAGTTCCTCAGGACCAAAGTCCACCACCCTAACCACTAGGCCACTCCTCCACTCGAGGACGTCTAAATGTTATGGCACACACAAGTCCCGCCTTTGCTAAGCCTCCAATACGCCCCCTTGAACTTTGGCCATCCCTGCGACGGAAAGCAGTTGGGGAAGTCCAAAATTGGCTTTCGATTATACTGATTTGGACGACCCTATGAGAAGGACGCCCACCTTCTGATTTATGTCAAAAGATAGCCGTCCTTCTTTTTCGAAAATGAGCCCATTAGGTTGTTTGATACCTGTGAACCAGCCCTGTTTTTATAGTAAAACTATAATTGTTCTTTTAGAAGCCCTATTCATAATTTTGACATGCATAATCTGGCTTTAAGGCATGTATAGAAAGGCAGGGTGTGCATGGTACAAATCACAAATACATGCCTATGATCTAGACATGTTTTGGGTAGGGCCAAGATTCCCAGTCACTGAATTATAACAGATACATTTAGTCCTGCTCAATGACGGACCTAAATCTATCTAGATAGTTCGGGCATGGTCAAAATTGTATATACAGCATCACTACTTATATGAATAGCAGTGTCAAATGTCATGTACTAAGATTAATGCCAGTACTAATGCTTAAACTGATGTGGTGACTATAATGGCTGACAGTTGACCTCCTTGTGTTCAAAATAATAGTGACTATTCAGTGCTAATAAACTGAGATTATAAATACTGCTGCAAACTTAATTTTAGTAGCATAAATTTCAGATAGAGCTACTCCTTTTTTGATCTATTTATACTGGCCAACCTTTCATTTAAGAATGACTTTTAAACTGTCAAGTTCAACACACAAAATTATTCATGGTTTGGTTGCTGTCTATATAATAAAGATTATTGAATCAATCACACCAGTTAGATCCCTGAGATTGAATAAGGCCAGTAAATTAAGATTTTATTTTCCAAAACATTTTCATTTGTAAGAATGTTTATGATAAATTGATACGACACATAGCACCACCTTAGCGAAATGAACTTCTTTTTCTCACTTCTCCTTCTTTCCTATTCAACCATTTGCCCTTTTACCGAACAGTTTTATAAAGTGGACTTAGCTTGCCCTTACGTATGTCTTTCTCATTTTTACCGCTGAGGTAAAATGGAAGAATTTCCTATTTTTTATATTAATGGCCACTTGCTAATGTGCCATTAGCGTGAGGCAATTAACACAGATTAGCACATGAACCCTTACCGCCACCCATTTTGTAGGCAGTGAGGGCTTACGTGTTAATCATACACTAAGGGGTCCTTTTACTAAGCTTCAGTAACAGGGGGCCTGCGCTAGCATCAGCATGTGTTTTTGACACGCACTGAGGCCCCCCTTTTACCTCAGTGGGTAAAAGGCTGGCCATTTCTGGGGAAAAGAAATGACTATGTGGTAAGTGAACCACTTAACACATGGCCATTTCGTGGGGGAGCTCTTACTGCCACCCACTGAGCTGGCGGTAGGGGGTTCTGCGCTAACCCAGTAGTAACCGGGCAGCGCTTCCCAATTACTGCCGGTTACGTTCCGTCGCTACAAAAAGCTAAAAAATCACTGTAGCACTGGAAATGGTGTGCGCTGGGGGTGGGGGTGGGAACTACCGTCAGGCTCCTTCAGTTGCCCCTAAGATCCTTATTCTATAAAGGTTATGCTCCTAAATTTATGCTCCTAAATGTATTGTAACTCTATGAGCATCAATGCACTGTATACATTCAAACAATGAAGAGAGCCAACAATTCTATCAGTCATAAATACGCTCAACTTCTCTAATCTTCTCAATCTTACAATAAAGCAGTCAGTAAGATAAATGTAATAGGATCTATCAGATACACGTACCCACATCCAATGTGGCTAGAAACCTATGAGCCAAGCATTCAATAGGGGGTGTGCGTAATGAGGATTACGCACCCTCTCTCTATACAGCCTAACAACCTTCTAGCTACGGCCACTGCCTTGTCACACTGTTTCGTCGCCTTTAAATCCTCAGATACTATCACCCCAAGATCCTTCTCCCCATCCGTACCTATCAGACTCTCACCGCCTAACACATACGTCTCCCGTGGATTTCTACTTCCTAAGTGCATCACTTTGCATTTCTTCACATTGAATTTTAATTGCCAAATCTTAGACCATTCTTCTAGCTTCCTCAGATCCTTTTTCATGTTTTCCACTCCCTCCGGGGTATCCGCTCTGTTACAGATCTTAGTATCCTAAGATCCTCAGATCCTTTTTCATGTTTTCCACTCCCTCCTGGGTATCCACTCTGTTACAGATCTTAGGTCCTAAGGGTATCTTTTACAAAGTGTTGGTAAGCCCAACATGGGCTTACCAAACGCTACATCTAGACTACTGCCAGCCCAATGTGGTTGTCGGCATTAGTTCCACCCCAAGCGCACACCATTTCTGGGGGAAAAAGAAAACCCCTGGAAATGGCTTGCACAGCAGTAACCTGGCAGTAATCGGACATTGCTGCATTCTGCTCGGTTACCGTGAGAGCCCTTATCACCACCTCAGTGGGTGGCAGTAAGGGTTCCCGGCCACATGGCCATGCGATGAGTTCTCTTACCGCATGGCTATGTTTGTCTCAGGACTTTTTACCCGCTGTGGTAAAAAGAGCCCTGGTGCATTGGAAAAATGGCCTCTGCTGCTAGCGCAGGACGCTTTTACCCGCAGTTTGGTAAAAGGACCACTAAATTAGGAGCATAAATTTAGGAGCATAGAATATGATTGTAATTTAGGAGAGTATGCTTCTATCCCCAAATTACTATGGGACACTTTAGCACCCCTGCAGTATGCAACCCCCTCCCACCCTATGCCAGCCTCAAATGTCATACCCAGCTCCATGACAGCAGTATGCAGGTCCCTGGAACAATTGTAGTGGGTGCAGTGTACTTCAGGCAGGCGGACCCACCCCCCCCCCCCCCCCCACCTGTTACACTTGTGGTGTTAAATGTGAGCCCTCCAAAACCCGCCTGAAACCCACTGTACCCACATGTAGGTGCCCCCCTTAATCCCTATGGGCTATGGTAGTGATGTACAGTTGTGGGGAGTGGGGTTGGGGGGTTGGGGGGCTCAGCACACAAGGTAAGGGAGCTATGCACCTGGGACCTTTTTCTGAAGTCCACTGCAGTGCCCCCTAGGGTGCCCGGTTGGTGTCCTGGCATGTCAGGGGGACCAGTGCACTACGAATGCTGACTCATCGAATGACCAAAGAGCTTGTATTTGATCGTTTTTGGGATGGGCATCCTCGGTTTCCATTATCACCGAAACCAGGGACGACCATCTCAAAGGTCAACCAAAATTTCATGATTTGGGCATCCTCGACCGTATTATCGAAATGAAAGATGGGTGCCCATCTTGTTTCGATAATCTGGGTTGCCCTGCCCCTTTATGGGGCCATCCTGCAAGGACGCTCTCATGAAAACATGGGTGTCCCTTTCGATTATGCCCCTCCATGTTGCCTTTATAAAAGAGCTTAAATTTTCACATTTTTGTCACCTTCTGGCAAAATTCCCCTCCAGTACCTTTATGCAATCTTTTATAAGCAAACATTATGTGCTAATGCTCCTTTTCATTTTCAGCTGAATCAAAACCTGTCCCAACTATGGAAATAGTTCCAGGAAACGTAAACATTGAAACAGTGTTCCTTCAAAGTTGTGCAGAAATCCTCCGTCTGCTTTCCTGCTAGTGTGTGTGTAGGAGGGTGGCATTACAATATTGTGTTTTCAGTCACTAGGGACAGGCAGATCCTTGAGTCCTTCAGAACTTACTATTAAAAAATGTGATATTGAAGTAGTCAGGAATGTAAGTGGAGGACTCCTGCGCAACTTAGAGGGAACATGGCATGGAAACAAAGGGGCCCTTGAAACAGAGGCCCTTTTACTAAACCGTGGTAAAAATTGGCCTGCAGCAGTGTAGGCGTGTGTATTAGGCGTTCGCTGGGCCATTTTTTATCACATCTGCAAAAAAAGCTTTTTGTTTTTTTTTTTTATGTGATGGGAAAAGGGCATGCGGTAAAATTGAAACCAGTGTCCGTATAATTAATGCATGTCTATCATATCTCCCCTCTCCTGCCTTTCTTCCAAAGTATACTGTGAGAAGGAAGAGGCTGTCCTACCCTGGTTAGGTCCCTAGAGGGCGCTGTTCCCCCTAAAATGTCCATGGAGAAGGGCTGGGTGAGTCACTAAAGGGAGCCAGTAAGGGGAGGTATAGCTGGAGGTCGCTAGGACCGGGGAGAGTCCTGGAGGTGGAAACAGGTGCAGCAGGTTATGGGCTGGGTCCTGTTTGGCCATTAACCACTTAAGACCCCACCTGAGTTGTGAGGGGAAAAGGAGAGCTTGCAGCTAAAGAAGAGTGCTGGTAACTGAAGCAGAGGGATCCCCATGAGAAGTACTGGCTGTGCCCTTTGGACTGGGGGTAGAACTGTGTGTTCCCAAGAAGGAAGCTGGCTGGGGTAAGGAGGCCCTAGCGTATCAAGAATAAGAACTATGTGTTCAAGGAGGGACTGTGTGTCCAGGGACTGAGTAAAAGACTGTGTGTCTAGAACAGTGAAGAGGGACTGTGTGTCCAAGATGAAGAGACTGTGTGTCTAGAGCTGTGTGCTACAAGGAGGGACTGTGTGTCCAGGGACTGAGTTAGTACTGAGCCCAAATGCCTGTGTGAGAGGGCTCAGGGGGAAGAAATCTATGGATATTGAACTGTGCAAGAAGAAATGTTTAAAATGGAAGATTGCACTGAGTAGGAAGAAATGAAATGGTTAAGCTGGAAGAACTGTTTAAGCTTGTGAAAGTGTTTTAAGCTAAAAGAAGTGTGCCCCAGAGGCTGGAATAAAGATGTGTATGAAAATAGCCTGATTGGTGAGACCTGACTATGTTTGCCTTTTGAGAAGCAGCTCACCCTGAGCAGAAAAGGGTAGTAGATTAATTTGCATAAAATCTGCATATTGAGAACCAGCTCACCCTGAATGAAAGAGGGATCTGGGATCCTGAGGTGGGAGCTTCATCATCACAATAGTCATCATCTTCACAATACACATTGAGATCTCTAATGCCACCCATTGATCTAGAAGTAAAGACTCATGCGCTGACCGGTCGGTGCCTGCCAACTGCCAGTTACTGCCAGAAACGGCATGCATGTGAGAAAATAAATTAATAATTCGTCCAGGCATTATGGACGCCCACCAAATCTGAAATTACCACCAAGGGGTGTGTTGGCCCTGCGGTAATCTCATTTGGGCATACGCTGCACATGCGTAGAGCCTACCGCGGCTTAGTTAAAGGGCCCCAAAGAAAGTTACAGCAAATTAAGATCATATGGCCTATCCAATCTGCTCATCCATACTATCTACTATCCCTTCCTCTCCATTAGAGATCCTATGTGTTTGTACCATACTTTTTTGGGTTCAGATAGTCTTCATCACCTCCACCAGAGATTGTTCCATGCACTCATCACCCTTTTGCTTAAGAAGTATTTCCTTTGGTTTCGCTTTCATCCTAAGGCCCCTCATTCCGGAGCTTCCTTTCAACTGAAATAGACGTCTCCTGTGCATTTATGCCATAGAGGTATAAATGCATGTCTATCATATCTCTCCTCTCCCGGCTTTCTTCCAAAGTATACATATTGAGAACTTTAAGTCTGTCTCAACACACTTTATGATGAAGATGTTGACCATTTTAGTAGCTGCCCTCTGGACCAACTCCATCTTGTTTTTTTCTTTTTGAAGGTACACAATATTCTAAATGAGATCCCACCAGAGACTTATACAGAGGCACTATCACCTCCTTTTTCCTGCATAAATCCTGACTTTTAATCTCTTTTTATTCCCTCTTTGCCTCCCTCTTAGCACAATTTTCTCTAGAAACAGGACCAAGTGCAAATATGGACAACCCCATTGGTGCTACTGTAGGACAATAGCTTGAGATTCTCCCCTTCTGCAGCTTTTTCAGCTCCTGTTAGCATGGTATGCAGAAACAGATATGGAAATCCAGCCTGAGTGTCTTGCAACATCATATAAAGTGCAATTGTAATCTTTCAGACTGGCAACAGGCTCATTGTATTTAGATATTATGCAGAGAAAATTATACCTGTCAAAAGTGAGTTGTTAGTGATTAGCATTTAATATATATCAGCTTTCTCTTCCATTTTTTTATAAAATGCCTAAAACTTGTGGAATTGATTTTAATTGTATAACTTAAAAAACTTAAGCATTTCTGCTAAATAGAATATCACTTTCCAGCAACATTGAAAACATTTTTCTTCATGAGTCTTTAAGTATAGCTGTGTTCTAAGGCTTATATGTGATGTATTATGACAGCAGTCAGGGATTAATAGCACCCAGGAATATTTTTTAAATTACATGTTGAGTAGGGAAGTTATTTGATTATTCCTTATAACTTTAAATATATGGTAATTAATAATTGTAATCAAATAACAGAATGCATCTCAGTCAATGTTCAGAAACCTCAAAACTTTATTAAAAATAACCCGATAAAGGTTTATGGTTTCTGAACATTGACTGATATCCGATCTGTTCTTTCATTGCTACGATCTATGGACCTCTATTGCCTCACCTTTTCTGGATTGTATTAATAATTGTAGCCTTCATTAATCTCTGTTCCATATCGCTCAGTAACATATGTTCAGGCAAAGACTAGCCTTCATTTATAGCCATTTAGTTTTTCACCTGTAAATCACAAATAAGTTGAGGTGTTCACATTTCAAAAATCTCTTAACTGAAGTTTCTGTATTTCACATTCAAGAAAAGGAAGAGACAAAAACGTGCTGCAACAAGAGCAAATGAGACAAGCAGTTTCTGAAGTGGCTCAAACCAATTTGTTGAAAACTAGGTACAAAACAGGTGGTAAAAGGTACAAGTTTCCAGTTCTTTGTCACATGTCATAAGCCTATGTTTCAGCAAACAAGTGCCTGTGTCTGGGAGCTTTTAAAATGATACACTTCCTCCCCGGTTTCTACTCACTCTTTTTTCTGACGCTTTGGTTTCCTTCAGCTACATGTAACTCTTTCAATTGTAAACCACCCCGAACCTCTCGCTGGGATGAGCATGGTATATATGCCACAGATTAGATTAATCTTGTCTGGATAGCATACATACAAGCAAAGACCTAAAAGAGGGGCCTAAAAATATATTGTACATAACAGACCTTAACAAAAATCATAATATCATACATATCAATAAATCACACAAGCACACTTATGCCCAGATGCTCAAAACCTAATGCAGGTGCTAGGAGCGATTAGAACTGTAAGTGCACACATGTTAATGTACGCAGCATGCACAGAACCCTCTCCAGCACGTGTGCTAATCTGTGCGCTGAAGATCAGTGCAAATTGTATTCAAATGCATTGAAATGGATTCAGATCAAGTGATTCTGTATTCACTCCAGTGCTCAGAAGACAGCGCAGAAACTAACGCTAGCCAAAAACACACCTCCAGGTCGGGGATGGCGTTTGCTTTTAGAGAGGATTTCTTCTGCATTTTTCACATTAAATTGCCAGGTTTTGCCTTATTTTGAAAGGCGAAAGAAGCCTGTGCAGCCTGTAGTGCTAGCAGTGAGAAAAAAAACACGTCTGTGAGTCCAAGCAAAGCTAAGGGTTAGGGCAGGCATTGGCGCCTTTTTTCCTGCACTTTGATGTGAGCCTTTTAGGAGATTTAAACTACAAAAATTTAGGGCGGCTTTTATTTCATGGTACAGGGAGAAGGGTGCCATGAAGTATAAGCACAGCTCTTGTACTCATGGGTGAGTCATGTTCCTCCCCCTTATTTTCGCTTCACTAGCATGCATAAAATGTACATCCCAGTTTTCAGTGCTGTTCTTGCACTATGGGATATATACTCTTTTCTGTAGTGCCAGAGTTTAGAGCATTGGGTCATTAGGGTTCCTTCTACTGAAGTATGCTAAGTTTTTGTAGTTAACATGCCTTAACAGCAAAGGCTGCACATTTAATTGTGGGGGTACACTCACCCCGTCCTCTGCAACTACCATGCTGTACTATTCATTACCACATGTTAACAGTGCTCGCAATTAGCATGGGCACTTAGGATCAGATTCACAGACCACAGAAGACTAGTATGAAAAAGCTTGAGATGGAAGGGAGAGGGTCTAGGAAGAATGATGGGAATGAACTTGAGATCCCTGAGCCTGTGAATGTTAATAAGAGGTCCACACATTCAAAAGGACTGTGAACCTCTGCTGAGCTGGTGCAAGGGTAATGGGAGCCCCAGGGAAACTTTCTGCCTTACACCACACACACCCTCCATTAACTTAGTCCCCTAGCTTGCGCCTCCTCCCCAAGATTTTGATAATTAAACTCACACACAAAGGGCCAGATTCTGTAAATGACATCTAAAATCCAGACGTGTCTGAAAAAGCGTTTAGTGATATTCTATACAACGCGCCTAAATTTAGACACGTTATATAGAATAGCGCATAGGGCCAGAGAATGTACCTACATTTAGGAGCGACCATTTATTCCACTGGAAACCTTGTGTAAATACCCATTGCCTAAATGTAGGTGCGGTCCCTCAAATTCAAATTCTATGACAACGTATATAAATTTGATTAAAGCCCCTGACACGCCGACATTCCTCCCATAGCCACACCCCCTTTTCAGCTACATGCGTTAGAATTTATATGTGCCCCTTTTAAGAATACGCCTACAAAGAAGCACACCTAAATTTCAATTATGGCCAATTAATGATGATCATCGGTTGTTATCATGGCTAACTGGCTGATTACTCATAAATGGGCTGTGCGCAGACTTTAACGCATGCTACTTGCCATGCCTTATATAGAATGCAGTGGAAAAGTCCTGTAAAACTGAAATTTAAAGTATGTGCTGATGTTTTATTCTTTTTCTTTTTGAATTTGTGTGGCTGCAGGATCTATTGTTTTGCTTTGAAAGAAACTGCTCTTTGCTGCTTTCCTAGGCTACCCCTTGTCTTGGCTGATGGTTGGGTCAGCCTTGAACCTCTGGTATAAGCAGTGCTTTTTTTGTAGAAAAAAAGGTGCCGGTACTCATTGTGGGCGGGGTCACCACACATGGCACCGCCCCTATTATAGCCACACCCACATTAGTCACACCCCTTATACCAGCCATGGCGCATATAAACAGACATCATTGAAAATATTAAACTAGTATAGGAGAAAAAATAATGTGATTTCTTTTCATTATAAATAATTTCTGTAAGCTGTTACAGCTCCAGTATACCCAATGCAAAATAAGACAAATTCCAAACACTAAAATGAAAATAAAATGATTTTTTCTACCTTTGTTGTCTGGTGACTTTGTTTTTCTATCCATATTGGTCCCAGTCTCTGATTCTGCTGCTATCTGTTCTCTTAACTCCATTTCCAGGGCTTCCTTTCCATTTATTTCTTTACTTTCTTCCTTTCTTCTTCTTTTGTTGCCCTGCATCCATAAGTAAAAGCTGGGTCCTCCTCCATGAAATTGACTGGAGGAGGTATAACATGGATCCAGCTTTTGCCTATTTTCTCCATCCATGTGCAGTTTTTCTCCTCTTCCCTTTCCCTCATCTCCATCCATGTCCATCTTCTTTTTTCTTTCCTCCCCTCCATTCATGTCCAGCAATTCTCTCTCCCCTGCCCTTCCCTCCCATCCCATGTCCAGCAATTCTCTCTCCCTTGCCCTTCCCTCCCATCCCATGTCCAGCAATTCTCTCTCCCTTGCCCTTCCCATGTCCAGCAATTCTCTCTCCCTTGCCCTTCCCTCCCATCCCATCCCATGTCCAGCAATTCTCTCTCCCCTGCCCTTCCCTCCCCTCCCATCCCATGTCCAGCAATTCTCTCTCCCTTGCCCTTCCCTCCCATCCCATGTCCAGCAATTCTCTCTCCCCTGCCCTTCCCATGTCCAGCACTTCTCTCTCCCTTGCCCTTCCCTCCCATCCCATGTCCAGCAATTCTCTCTCCCCTGCCCTTCCCATGTCCAGCAATTCTCTCTCCCTTGCCCTTCCCTCTCATCCCATGTCCAGCAATTCTCTCTCCCCTGCCCTTCCCTCCCATTATTTCCAGCGATTCTCTGCCTCTCCCCTGCCCTCCCATCGACGTGCGATTTTTCCGTCCCTCCCCTGCCCTCACCTCTCCCATATCCAGCGATTCTTCGTCCCCCAGCGTCCTCCTTCACCGCCTGCCAGCCAGCGTTGGATGCCTAAGTGAACGGTGCAGGCAGCGATTGGCTGGCAGCGTCGTAGCTTCCCTCTGCAAGTCCCGCCTACAACTTCCTGTTTACTCATAGGCGGGACTTGCAGAGGGAAGCTACGACGCTGCCAGCCAATCGCTTCGCTGCCTGCACCGTTCGCTTCTGACTCCGACGCTGGCTGGCAGGCGGTGAAGGAGGACGCTGGGGGACGAAGAATCGCTGGATAGGGGAGAGGTGAGGGCAGGGGAGGGACGGAAAAATCGCTGCACGTCGATGGGAGGGCAGGAGAGAGGCGGAGAATCGCTGGAAATAATGGGAGGGGAGGGGAGGAAGAGAAAAAGGTGCCGGTACGCCGTACCGTTGCGTACCGGCACAAAAAAAGCACTGGGTATAAGGCATCTTGGTAGGAAATTAAATGTCCAGGTCAAGACATATACAGTTTCCTGAGGGGGCCCTTTTGCTAAGGCACCTACGCAGTTCCAACGCACATCAATTTGGAACTACTGACCGGCTACTGCGTTCCCTGAGCAGTAATTCCATTTTTTACGCATGTCCAATACGCATGACAGGAAATTATTTTTTATTTTCTACTGCGTGGCAATAACCGGGCGGTAATCGGCAGTGTACGTGCACTGACAATTACCGCCCGGTTAACGGGTGAGCTGAACGCTAAGTCAATGAGTAGCGAAAAGGTCTCAGGCCAAAAATGGACACACGCTGATTTTTATTTTGCCGCGTGTCCATTTTTGGCAAAAAAAAGGCCTTTTATGGAGGTGCGCTGAAAAATAGACCTGCACGCGTCCAATACACCAGTGCAGGCTATTTTTTAGCTCACCTTATTAAAAGGACCCCTGAGTATTTTAGAAAAGGGTTACTGAATGCAGAGACTTCTGTTAAATACATATAAGGATTTGGAGAAATAAAAGTGTAGATTGCAGCACATCCAGTGAGAGTAACAGCCATTTTATGAAGAAACATGTTCAAAACAGAACACTATCAGGCAACATCCAGGGTCTTGAATGTCTAAGTCCCAATTATGCAACCTTCAAGGAAGGGTTTTAAGGAAGTGCTATTAAAGAGATCAGCAAAAATCCTCTTTTTGAGTTTTGAGATGGTTTTATATGCATGAAAAGTAAGCGCAATTGCTCCTTCAATCACTTGTGCAAATTCCAGGTCCAAGACAGCAGTTAGATGACATGCCTGCCTCACAGCAAATATAAATGCTGATATCTAGGGATTTGTAAGCAAGCATATATTACCGTTACTAAATTGGAAATGCATGCCTACTTTTTTGCCCCTTCAGAATGACAGGCCCCAAACATCCCTTCAAAGCTGTGCATGTTGCACATCGGCAGAAGTAAATAATGGGTTTCTGAAAGCACCTTTTCCATTGCATAGAGTGTGTAAGCATTCTACATTGACCTCCAAAATCTCTTTGAGATAGCAACCCTGAGTTAAAACAGTAGCGCTTGCATGCCTTCTTTAAGATTCACCATATGCACCTTTCCTGTCATGGAAAAAGTAACTAGATGAACAGAACATTTAACATAAATAATGCAGGAACCAAAGTTGTTCCCATGAAAATGCAATGTAGGGGATTGTGGGTCTTAGTAAAACATAGATAAGGTCGTTTGTTCTTAAACTGGCAATCATATCATTAAATTGGGATTTTCTCTGCAAAGAAAAAAACTTGTATTTTCCTTTGAATCTCAGTTTATTTTTATTTGGCTAGTGTGAAAAGTGAGAAGTGATACAGTTCAGTGGAGCACGGTTGCAGGAGATTTGTAAATAGAATATATGCTATGTATCTTTTCCAACTTACTCTAGGAATAAGATAATAGAAGTCTTTTCAATGTGTGAAAGTGGCCGTTTAATTTTCTTTGAGTTTCTGAAATGCTCGCACACGCTATCAATACCAATGCTCAACAATATCATTTTTATCCACAGGACGGATGTGTTTCTAGAAAAAAAAAAGTTCCCAAAATGGAATTGGACATATTATACAATTTTTTAAAAAAATGTGCTTCCCTCTATACAGTGGCGTTCCTAGCCTCGACGACACCCGGGGCGGATTGCCGATGCGCCCCCCCCCCCCGGGTGCATCGCCCCCCCCCCCCCCCGGTGAAATGACACCTCCCCGGGTGCACGCCGCTAGGGGGGGTGTCGCGGCGCGCTTGTCGGCTGCGAGTTCGAATTGCTATGCTAAATTCTCTCGTTCGTTGCAGCTCCCTCCCTCTGCCCCGGAACAGGAAGTAACCTGTTCCGGGGCAGAGGGAGTGAGCTGTAGCGAACGAGAGAATTTAGCATAGCGATTCGAACTTGCAGCCGACAGGCGCACGCCGCGCACCCCCCAGCGGCGTGCACCCGGGGTGGACCGCCCCCCCCTCCTTGGTACGCCACTGCCTCTATACCTTCAACCTTCATCTATTAAACCAAATTCAAACACCCAGAGCTGAAATAAAGCTTTCTTTATGAGACAAGAGCTTTCCAGCATGTCACTGTGTGCTTAATATTACAGAGAATGACCCCAGTAATATATACTGTACAGAATTAACATATAATAGGGCTTAATAATAGATTATTTAAAGCTAGCAATAGTACTCTATTGGGGTAATTGTATAATGTACATTCTAATATATCTGTTCCAATTATGCAAGCATGTGGTTAGAATAATGGTATATATATATATATATATATATATATATATATATATATATGTGTGTGTGTGTGTGTGTGCGCACATATAGGTCAAATGGGAGGCACGGATCTGTAATGCTAAGACCTACAGCAGCAACACAGACTACCACACACAGAGCAGTAACAGTTTAGGAAGCTGTAATGCACAAATAGCATCACAGCGCTTAATATGGCCATGTTTCACCAGTAAGGCTGCATCAGGGGCAGCTGTTGACCAGACATAAATCAATTAATAAGTTAGTAAGTAAAAACATAAGAAATCAATCACTTAAAAAACATAGAAATAATGCAATAATAAGAAAGATTAATAAATAACAATTAACCTTGTTTAAAACATTCCAAATAATAGCAATGAAAACCATGAATACAAACATGCATATTGTTTGCCAAAGAAAACAAATAGAAATCACACAGAATGTCCTGAAGATTAACTGAATGAAAGCCATTTGCGCATTAAGGGCCTCTTTTACAAAGTTGCGCTACTGATTATCGGTGCGGCCAATGAGAGGAAGCCATTCAATTCCAATGGGCTTCCTTTCATTTGCAGCATGGGAATCACTAGCATGGCTTTGTAAAAGAAGCCCTAAAAGCTTTCTATACTTCTACTGTTCTGTGATTGTGTGGTGGACTGCTGTTGTTGTTGCTGCTGCTGGTGTGTGCACGTATGGGCATACATGCCAATGGTGTGCTCAAGTGTTATTCTGTATTTACCTGGATAGTATAGTTTGCAGGTGGGTGTTTTTATGGGCAGAGTCCTGGCAGAGTACACACTTATGCAATAACTTATAGAATAATCTAAGTAATGCGTGGATATCTAAAATATAAGTGCACACATTTACTCCAGCTCTATAGCTGATCTAAGTGCTTGGACCAAAGTGCATATATAGTTGGTTATACTAGTATTCTGTAAAGGAATGGCAAATCAAATGCAAAGCATTGATAAGGAAGGCAAAGAGAGATTATGAAAAGAAGATTGTGTTGGAGAAAAAACACACAAATGAAAACATTTTTAGGTATATTAGAAGTAAGAAACCGTGGAAAGAATCAGTTGGACTGCTAGATAACTGAGGGGTAAAAGAGACACTCATTGAAGACAATACCATAGTGGAGAAACTAATTGAATTCTTTGCTTCGGTCTTCACTGAGAAAGATATGGAAGATATACCAGAACCAGAAATGGTATTCAGTGATGATGATTCAAAGGAAATGAAACAAATCTTTGTAAACCTGGAAGATGTAATGGTGCAATTTGATAAATTAAAGAGTAGCAAATTGCCTGGACTGGATGGTATACATCCTAGAGTACTGATAGAAGTAAAAAATGAACTTGCAGAGCTATTTTTAGTAATATATAATTTATTAAGATTGGAGAATGATGAATGTAATGCCAAGTTTTTAAAAGGGTTCAAGAGGAGACCCAGGAACTTATAGACCAGTGAGCCTGATGTTGATGCCAGTCATAATGGTGGATATTATTATAAAGACAATATTTCTGAACATATACATAGTTATGGATTAATGAAACAAAGCCAACATGGATTTAGTCAAGCAAAATGTTGCCTCACCAATCTGCTACATTTCTGTGAGAAGGTGAAAAAACATGTGGATAAAGTGAGCCAGTTGATATTGTGTATTCGGATATTCAAAAGATATTTGGCAAAGTACCTCATGAACAACTGCTGAGGAAATTAGAAAATCATAGGAGGCAGTGTCCTATTGTGGATTATGAACTGGTTAAAAGAAAGAAAACAGAGAATAGGGTTAAATAGTCTGTATTCTCAATGGAGAAGGGTATATAGTGGGGTTCCCAATGGATTTGTGCTGGGACTGCTGCTTTTTAACATATTTATGAATGATCTAGAGATGGGAATTAAGGGGCCCTGTTACTAAGCTGTGTAAGCGTTTACGTGTGCCCAATGTGCACCAAAATGGAGCTACCGCTAGGCTACCATATGGCTCTTGCGGTAATTTCATTTTTGGCGCGCAAACTGGGCGTGAGCCAAGTGGCATTTGACGCACATAGGTTATTACTGGCTGGTTACCATGTGAGACTTTACCGCTAGGTCAATGGCTGGTGGTAAGGTCTCAGATCCAAAATGGACGTGTGGCAATTTTCATTTTGCCGTACATCCATTTTCGGAAAAAAATTTAAAAAGGCATTTTTTGCAGGTGCGCTGAAAAAGGATTCTGTGCTCACCTAAAACACACATCTACACTACCGCAGGCCATTTTTCAATGCGCCTTTGTAAAAGGGCCCCTAAATTTGTTGATTGCACAAAAGTTATTCAAAGTTGTTAAATTGCAAGAGGATTGTGAAAAACAGGGGACCGTATGAGACTAAGCAAGTGCAAAGTGATGCATGTGGGAAAGAGGAACCCAAACTATAGCTACCTGACGCAAGGTTTCACAGTAGTAATTGAGGAGTGGCTGAGGTAGGGGTATGTGTGATTTGTGTAGAGATGTATTTGGGACAGTTGAGGTGTGTTGGAGTGTCTGCTGTGATTTAGATATCTTAGCTATGGAAACAGTTGTTACCTATTTATTTCAGATGAATGTGATGCATTACAGTGTGTTTGGAGGGGGCATGCCAGTTGTAAGTGGGGTGTTTGTGTCAGGAAACCAAGAGGAAGCTGTTGGGTGCACACTGGAGATGGTTAGGAATGACCTGGTGCATGGAAGGTATCTGGAACAGTGATAAAGAGGGGGATGTTTGAGGCAGATGTGTATGGAGGGTGTCAGTAGCACAGTGAAGGGCCACCTAACTCACCCTCGCCTCTCCTTGCACTCCTCCTTCTCCTCCCCTCCCTTTTCACCTGTGCAGATAAAGCTTTTATTCAGGCTAGGATCCAGGAGACAGCAAGCACAGCAGACACTGAAATTAGCTCCAGTAGTTTTACTGCACAGCCTCCCGATCTTGTTTTTCAGCCACAAAGCTCTTATTGTAATATTTGGCTGTTGCTGCAGCAGCAGATGATATGAACATAAGCTGTTCTGCTGCTGCCAGACCAGGACATGGCAGGGCAATCATGTTCGTGTCGGTACAGTATCTACTATGCTTGCATCCTGCCAACTCACTGCCAGTGCCATTGCCACCACTGTCACAGTCTCTACAAATTTGCTGTCTGAATAAGGTGTGAACCCTTATTTGGCATCTTGACCTCTAGTGGTAGTACTGTGACACTACCATTAGAGGGTAAAAGGGGCCATTTTGAACTCAGGTGCCCAATGGAGCAGGAGGGAGATAAGAGGGTTCAAGTAAAAGTGTAGGGAGACATGTCAGGAGATATAAGGAACGTGGTTCTAGTAAAGATGTTGGAACCTCAGTAACTGTATCAGCCTATAGCCCACTCCTTTCCATGCCTTTCTCTCCCTTTTCCATGCCTATAGCCCACTCCCTTCTATAGCAAGCAGTTGCCACATGAATTAGGGTGCATGATAATTTCACATGATCACTGTTCACTTCATTTTAGTAAACAGGTCCCTAAGTGCATTAATCTGGAGGGTTTGGGAGCATAAAGTTGATATACTGCACATCTCTGAAAAAGAAAAATCACAGTTAGTATGTGGTAATGGTGAAATATCAGAACTGTTTAATCAGTGGCGTAGCCAAGGGTGGGCCTGGATGGGCCCAGGCCCACCCATTTTGGGCCCAGGCCCACCACACCTATGATGTGGCTGACAGGGATCCCCAAGCCCCACCAGCCAAAAACTCCCAACAACTGTCCCTCCTGCATAACAGCCTTCCTTCTGATGTATTCCTGCCTATGTGGAAACAGGAAGTTGCATCGGAGGGAAGACTGTAGGGCCAACATGAGCAGTGTGTATTAGTTGCTGCTCGCTGCTGGTGAAAATCTGCTATTTAAAAGGTATGCAGGATAGGGGGGATGTTTGAGAGACTATATGGCATGCAGGCAAGAGAGTGAGAGACCAAATCACTTGTGGGACAGGGCGGAGTTCTGCCCATCCATCTTGGGCCCAGGCCCACCCAAATGTGGGTGTCTGGCTACGCCCCTGAGTTTAATATATAAACTGCTCTCAATGCAGTTTTACCTTTTTTTTTCTTTTAGATCACACTTAAAATACTGTGGATTGAGACACTGAAAATAACTGCGAGTCAAAGTACAGAACTCACTCTCTTTGATTTCCTTATCCATATCAAGTGTGTAGTGGGTCGCTAACTCTGCTTGTTGTGTGATGTGATAAACTGCAACCAAAAAAAAACCAACAAAAAACGCTTATTATTTTTTGCTGCTTGATTTTCCTTCTTTTTGCCTTTTCGTTATATCTCCCTTTTCAATTTCATCCTTCCGAACTGTTAGCTGTCAACCTTTCCGTATTGCAGCCCGCAGAGCTTGGAAGAAATGGCAGATTTAATACATTAAAAGGATATAAAATGCCAGCTGCTACTGGAATAGAAGCCAAGAGGTTCTAAGCAAAGGGAGTTGTGATTTGATCCTGCTTCTTTTTTTGCTATTTCATTTTAAAAATGATTCTTTTTTTTCCCTTTCAATCTGCAAGAAACAATTGCATATCCCAGAAACTAGCCTGCTTAAAAGAAGTATGTGCAAATACAAAATGTAGCAGAGGTTTAAATCCAGCAGGAGTGGTTAGAAGACAAAAATATGTGGAGGGCCTTAATCGGAAATTGTGCAGTGCCCAGGAAATTGCACTTGAAGTATGAAAATTAAAAACAAGCGGAAGTTTCTGATACTAACAGGATTAAATCTAACCTCCACAGAAAAAGGACACAGGATGAGTAATTGCAGTCACTCACATTTCATGTCAATACCTGTGTAGAGACTGTTCTACCACACTTGCAGAGGAATTCTAGATATGACGACGAACATTAGGTGCTACTTCTGTGCCAGATTTTCAGGGCGGAAAAGCATTCTAATGGATGCAAGGCCCAAAAAGGGACAGAAATGGCAGATATACATGAAAACACACTTGTGTGTCGTGTCCAGTTATAGAATGTGGGCACCAGAGTGTTCCAACTTCCGTTCCTTCCTTGCCTGCAGTGCTGTGGCTCAAACCCAGAGACTGAGAGAGCTGACAGAATAGCACCTAAGAGGGTCTTTTACTAAGGCGCGCTCATGTTTTTGGCGTACGCTAACATTGTAAGCACGCTAAATATTAGAGATGCCAGTGCATTCCAATGGGTGCCTTTAACGTTTAGCATGCCCACGATTTTAGCATGCGCTAAAAACTTGAGCGCGCCTTAGTAAAAGGCACTCTAAGTGTTTCTGCAAGGATCTGTAAAAGGGATATGGCCATAGGAGGGACAAAGGCGGATCATGGGCGTTCCCTTAAAATGCACACAGTGTTATAGAATAGTGAATAGTGCAGATCCGTGCCCAACTTGCGTTCTGGAATCACACCTGATTTCGGTGTAACTCCTCGTGCCCAAAGTTGAGTGCAGATCCCAGCACTATTCCAGTGTTTCCCAAGTCCAGCCCCAGAGTATTTTATTTATTTGAGACATTTATATCCCACTTTATCCCAAACAAGTTCGGGTTCAATGTGGCTAGCAGGAAACAATTACGACAGTACAATGCAAGTAATGTGAGCATACACGACAAATGGACAGTCTAAAAAAATAGTTGCCTCTCTACAGTAACTACAGATACCTAACATGCTAAAGAACTAACAAGCATTAGTGCAGATGAGTGATTGATTGAATAGAAATACCTTCAGCAACTTACAAAATAATAGATAATTAGTAACATATCTCTAGTATGTCGACATGTAATAATCTATAATGATACATTAGCGCACCTAGGGGTCCTTTTACTTAGGTGCGCTGAAATATGGCCTGTGGTAGTGTAGATGCATGTTTTGGGCATGCACAGAATTATTTTTTAGCACACCTACAAAAAAATGCCTTTTCTTTTGCCAAAAACAGATGTGCGGCAAAATGAAAATTGTTGTTCATCCATTTTGGGTCTGAGACCTTATCGCAAGCCATTGGCCTAGCGGTAAGGTCTCACGTGGTAACCAGGTGGTAACTCCAATTTGGCGTGCATTGGACACGCATAGGTGCCTACGCGTCTTAGTAAACTCTTATAGAATAGTAGTGGCAGTAAATAACTGGCTCTAATATAACACACAGTGGTTAGTGTGTCTAAAAAATGCTGCCCACAATGGGCTGAATGTTGCCCAGGCAGTCTTTTCATGAGAGTGAAAGAATCAGCAAAAAGAGTGCCCAACAAGAGAGAAAATATCAGGCATGAGCATACAAGAACAATCCCCTAGACCTGGATATTCCAACCTTAAAATGCAAGTTCTCGCTCTTTATAAAACAAGTAAATGGCACTTAAAATACTAGACCGAAAAATAGACACTGAACAGTGCCCTTTATAGATTAGCACAGTGCTTTCCAAGTCTAGTCCTGGAGTACCCCTTGTCAGTCGGGTTTCAGGATATGCACAATGAACATATATGAACTTGATTTCCATGCACTATCTCTATTATATGCCATTCACTTTCATGCATATTTATTGTGGATATCTACTCTGGTATAACTCCTCATAAAGGGGTGAATACAATAAAAGGTGCTCAAATTTGAAAGAAAATAAGAATAGCCATACTGGGACAAACCGATGGTCCATCTTGCCCAGTATCCTGCTTCCAACAGTGGCCAATCCAGGTTACAAGTACCTAGCAGAAACCTAATTTCATGCAACCAATCGTAGCATAAGCTGTGGCTTTCCACATGTCCATCTCAATAACAGAATAAAAAATTGATTCACCTTTCCCCATTCTACACCACTCAGGATTTTGTAGACCTCTATCATATCCCCTCTCAGCCATCTCTTTTCCAAGCTGAAGAGCCCTAACCTCTTTAACCTTTCCTCATATGAGAAGCGTTCCATCCCCTTTATCATTTTGGTCATTCTTCTCTGAAACTTTTTTAATTCTGCTAAATCTTTTTTGAGGTATGGTGACTAGAATAGAGCATAATACTCAAGGTGTCTCACTCCTTGGTGGCACCATAAAGCAATACAGAGGCATTATAATATTTTTTGTCTTATTTTCTATTTCTTTCCTAATAATTCCTAACATCCTGTTTGCTTTTTTGGCTACTGCCACACAATGGGCAAAAGATTTCAGAGTATTCTCTATGATGACACCTAGATCTTTTTCTTGGGTGCTGACTTCTAAGGTGGACCCCAGCATTAAGTTCCTATGATTTGTATTATTCTTTCCAATGTGTAACATTTTGTGTTTGTCCACATTAAATTTCATCTGCCATTTGAATGCCCAGTTTTCCTATTTCCTATGGTCTTCCTGCAATTTTTCACAGTCCCTATGCGTTTTAACAACTTTGAATAACTTTGTGTCATCTGAAAAATTCAATCACCTCACTTGTCATTCCAATTTTCAGATCATTTATAAATATGCTAAATGGCACCAGTGCAGATCTCTGTGGCACTCTACTACTATTCACCCTTCTCAACTGAGAAAAATGGCCATTTAACCCTTCCCTCTGTTTTCTATCCATTAACCATTTCTTGGCTAGTATTCAATAATTTTTATGTTATGTTATAAGATGTTTTATACCCTGTCATATGCCTTATCAGTTCAAGGTGGGTTATAAAATCAAAGAAACCAGATACAATCTTCTGGGAATTATAAATACAACAAACAAGCAAAAAACAAGAACCAAAAAGGACCATAATTAATACATAATTTGCAGGAACAGAAAAGTTTTCAGGTTCTTTCTAAATATAGTATATTGTGAACAACATCGCAGAACTTAGGTAGTGAGTTCCAGAAAGAGGCCATGTGGTAGGAAAGAGAGGCAGAAAAGTGTCTAATCAATTTTAAAGCAGTAACCTTAGGATATTGTAAGAAAAATTGATTTTGTGTCTGGTATCTGTGGAGGAGAATTACTAAATCCATCATGTAGAAAGGGGCTACTCCCTGCAGAATCTTAAATATCATTGTACATACTTTAAATTTGATATGTTCTTTAACTGATAGCCAGTGTAATCTCAGATATTATTTTACTGAATCGTTATGTGTTAGGCCATAAATAAGTCTGACTGCTATATTTTGCATTACCTCTAATTGATTTAATAATTTCAAGAAGCAGCTGGTTAGTGCTAAATTGCAATAATCAAATCCGGCTTACACTAATGCATTGCACAAATAATCTAAACATGTCAGGTTCAAAAAAATTTTTAATAGCTCTAAGATTCTGTAAAACTCAATACATTTTCTGCAAGATCATTGAAGCACATGATTGCACGGCTAATCTGTTATAGAATAATAATGTAAGTTGACGTTTAGGACCCAAACATTATGAGCAACTACTTATGCCATGTCTATGGCTGCTGTAAATGGATGCTCCTAATGCTGCAGTTGTGCGCACAAATGGGAGTATTCTATAAAGCGCACACTAAAATAGAGGGAACACCTATGACCTGCCCATGTACCCTGCCATGGGAACGCTCCCTGCCCAGTTATGCTTGAGAACACTTAGGGGCCCTTTTACAAAGGCGCGTAGGCACTTACGTGCATACAATGCATGCAGTGGCGTAGCCACAGATGGGCCCACCCACTTAGAACTCAGGCCCACCTAACAGTAGCACACATTTAGTGGTAGCTGGTGGGGATTCCAAAGCTTTGCCAGCTGAAGACTTCCTCGATAGTAACAAAAATGCTACTCTCCACGACACCAGCACCTACACATGCTCAGTTTTCAATGCATGCCTGCTGCAGACTGCCAAGCTGGAATGAAGCGTTTTTCCGCCAGCTGAGATATTGTTTTTGGTGGGGGAGAATGCTTGGTGCCCACCCACTTCTTGCCTAGGCCCACCCAAAATCTGTTGTCTGGCTACGCCCCTGAATGCACGTCAAATTGGCATTCCCACCCGGCTACTGCGTGCCCCAGGTAGTAATTCCAATTTTGACATGCACCCAAAACGTGGTAGAAACTATCTTCTATTTTGTACCACGTGGTGCTTCCCCGGAGGTAATCAAAAGTTTACACATGCTGGCTGCTTACTGCCCAGTTAGCGTGTGAGACCTTACCACTAAGTCAGTGGGTGTTGGTCAGGTCTCAGCCCCAAAATGGATGCACGCTGGTTTTAATTTTGCAGCACGTCCATTTTCCGGCATAAAAACAATGCCTTTTTTCCAAGCGTGCTGAGAAAAAGGACCTGCGCGCATCCAAAACACGTGCCTACACCAGCATGAGCCACTTTTAGGTGCACCTTATTAAAAGGGCCCCTTAGGCACCCAGTTATAAAATAGTGCCTAAAGTATCCTTTTACTAAGCAGCAGTAAGCCCATCTGGAGCTATCACCGGCCCAACGCAGGCGCTGGTGGAAATTTCACCCCCAGCATGTGGCATTTCCGGTGCTTGCGGAAATATTAAAAAATATATTTTCTCAGGGGGTCATTTAGCAGTAATCAGGCAGCACTGCATTCTACCTCTACCCGGTTACTGCTGGGTTAGCGTGGGAGCCCTTATCACCACCTCAATGGGTGGCAGTAAGTACTCCCGTCTGCATGGCCACGTGATAAGAGTAGTCTTACCGCATGGCCTTGTCTTTTTTTTTTTGACTTTTTACCCACTGCGGTGAAAAGGACATCAGCGTGTGGCAAAAATGTCCCCTATGGGTAGCACTGAGCCCTTTTTACTGTAGCTTAGTGAAAGGGCCTGTGAGTGCATTGTTGGCGGTCATCCTCGGCGATGTTGGCTGCTGGTCATCTGCGGCTGCTTTGTGCTTGGAGAGTGCTACACGTTGAAGGGGCCATTCTTCCTCTTGGATTGCCGATTCCAGTCGTTGACTACTGCCTGCTTCCCTGTCCTGTTCGCAGGATCTGATTACCTGCCTTGATGTGTCTCAGCGAGTCAAGATCTGATTCTGGACTCTACTCTTTACTTTCTCTTCTTTTTGCTTTCTTTTCCCTGCCTACTTATTTGTTTAAATATTGTATTTATATTCCCTTCCCTTCTGCCCTCTCTACTGTCATTGTAATCGTTTTCATTAGTTCATTGTAAGCCGCTCTGGGGCTGCTTTACGTGGCAAAAAGCGAGGTATAAATGATCTAAATAAATAAATTTACATGTGTACCTGCCGTTGTATCCCTGTTTTAGCACTCAACTACCCTTAGCTGCTGCTTGCACACCTACGGTTGGGCACCTACTTATAGCGACCTATTTAGAATTACCCCCAAAATGTTCTGCAGCAATCAGCAGAAAAACCTCAGACTTTCTTTAGCTAACTATAGTATACATTGTGACAAGGCTACAGCCCAGAGGTACAAAATGAAACAACAAAACCCTGAACTAATCCAGATGAGATTGAAGTAAAGTGATTAGGCATCACAGTTTACCAAATTGATGAATCGGCCATACATAAATCCTTTGCCCCAGAAATAATCTATAGAAGAAAAGCAGAGCATGAGGTGGATGGGGAGGAATAGAGAAGACTGCATTTGGGTTTTGAAAATGTTTTTTTAACTGCTGTAATAGCTTTCTCAACACCAATCCACTGCCCTGTAAAACTGTTCACAATTTATAAGGCATTGCTAATAAGCATCAACAGAAGAGCAGAGGAATTTAGAAGAAGCAAGGATTGGAATTGTGCTCCATTATACAGGAGGCAAACATTTAGGTGCCTTTCCATAGTCAGGAAGTCCGACGGCCATTTTAGCACTGGAAGGGTGAACTGTCTCCTTTCATGCCTTATTTGATATCTCTGTAGAAGCATAGGAGCACCTCCAGAGAACCGTTCCCTGTCTGAGGACTTGTATTAGTTATGATCCCATCCTTGTTGACAATATCGGGGCATGAGGGTTGAAGAGTCCAAGGAAGATGCTGGCTGATGACTTGTCTTCCAGTACCAGCTGTTTACAGCTATGTTCTTTGCTGACTCTACCTCCTGTTGCCCAGGGGCCTGGACCAGTGCTGATTTCACCCCCATTGATATCATCTGGCCTCATGGGTTAAAAATATCATGGGTGATGCCAGCTGAGAACTTACTTTCTAGTACCAGTTGTTACCATCTATTTTCTTTCTGTTCCTGCCTCCTGTTGCCTGAGAACCTGTTCCTGGTCCTGACACCACTGATAGGGTTCAAGAGTCAGAGGGAGGCACCAGCTGAGGACTGTCACTGTCAGCTGATTCCACCTGTTTTCTCATTGCTGATGGAGAGGAAGGGCTGAGGCAGTCAACAGAAAAGTTGTTTTCTGCTATCTGAGATTCTGGCCATTTCCCAATAGAATCAGATCATTAGCCTTGCAAATGAAGATGAGGAGGGGCGGAAAAGCATTCCTTGGCAGCCTTGCTATCTGCCTTTCTGGCATGACATGCCCACAGAAAAAATATCTTTGCAGGTACTGTGTAATTGACCACACTAGTTTACTTATCACACTGATCTTTCAAAAAAAATGAAGTGGTTATTACTTGACTGTAAAAAGGCACAGCAGTGATGAACTTGTCTATAAAACATCATCATTGATATTTTTTTTCCATCCACCTTTTCCTTTAAGAAAAGATCATCCTGTACTGAGTATATATAAAGCAAAAGGGCACTTCATTGATGTCCTCTTTTATTCTGTACTCTCTCCTAGTCTCAGAGTGTCAAAAGGTGCCCTCTGAGTTGAAAGGAGATTTGATGATGATAGGTTGTAATTTGTAAATCGATACTCTGTTATTTAGATATAAAACTGAGAGGTCCTCACCAGGAGGGGCTGGTGAGCAACATACAACAAATACTTAAATGAAAAAAGTATAGCAGAGTTCAAGAAGAAAATAGTTTGAATCATCAATGGGGTTTTTTTAAAACTATAGTTCAAACTACAACTCTGGCTATGCTCCACCCAGAATTCACCCCTGAGCATTTCTACTTCAAAGTCACATATGAATATGCTTGTTCTTGCATTGTGCATATGGTAATATTGTAAGTGACATTTTGTTTATTGACACATACCTTTATAACCCCTCCCCCCCCCCCCCCCCCCCAATGTTTGTATTGGCAAAACTAAGCATCTATCTTGTGTTGAATGTGATAAGTGTTCAGGAGCATAAACCTTTATGCAAGCCTGCAAATATCTATGCTTATCTCTTCCAAAACTTTGAAAATTAACATTATTTGTATGGTACGTTTTACTTCTTGTTTTTTAAATTATGTACCGTGTGTTACGTTCCTCACCTGGTTCCAGGCCTGCGCGGCCAATTAGCCGGCGAGGTGCGGTCTGGCTGAGATAGCCGGCTATTTTGGATGTGTTTTCTCCAGGATGGGTCTGTTTCTGTTTCCGGTTTCTGGCAGCCGTCATCTTGGTTGGATCAAGGACAGCAGCCATCTTGGCTAGCTCAGGAGGGGGCAGCCATCTTGGAGTAACGAGGTCAGGAAGGAAGCCCATATTTGGACGTAGGCACCTCTGCTGATGGGGGCAGCCATCTTGAATCAGCTGCACATGCTTGAGCCTAATTCCTCCACTACTTAAGGCCCTGCCTTCAGTCCTTCGTTGCTTCGGCCTCAATTGTCTCAGAGGTCCACGCTGGAGTTCTGTTCACAGGCTTTCCTCAGTTCCTGTTTTCCTGTGTACAAGACCTCGGCTTGTTTTCCTGACCACGATTGTTTGCTGCCTGCCTAGACCTTGGACTGGTTTGACTATTCTTTGCCCTATGGATTACTTGGCTATTGGACTGTGTCTGCTTGCCTGTCAGCCTGGTCAGCGGCTGTGCAACCCCACCGGTTCCAGAAGTCCTGCAGCTGGGAACTCAACTCTTGGTGAATGGTGGTTGCTTCCCAGGTGAAGCTAGGGGTTGTCTGGCTGCTTGACCGATTGCGGTGTCACTCTATCTCTGCCATGCTCAGTCGGGGCACAGGGGCTCACTACTACAGGGTCATAACATCGTGATGTGAAAATCCTCCTCCCCTCGATTTACCCTATCATTGTGTATATGTCACACTGAATGGTTTCTGATCTTTATACAAAATGTAATATTAAAAAGGGAAACAATACAAGGTTATAAGGGGATATTCATTCAACCACACATATATGGTTTCACACAGTTCAAAAAATCTGAATGAGTCAGGTGCTTTCAAAAATACTTAATGTTTTATACTTTGAAAAATACAAAAATGGTGGAAAATACCTCAGAACTCATCTATTGACTTTTATCAGTAATTGATGGTTATAGTTACAACAGATGTTCATGTAATCATTGGCCAAAAACCTCCAATCGCCCTCCTTTACTTCCCTTCATTATTGTTCTTTTGTTTTTTTTCATTTTTTATCAAGTCTTTTCTTTCAAAACCGATATTAAATATGACAAAAGTGCTTATCTTTATAAATCCCTATAGGGATCTCATTTCAACCTTAGGCTTTTTTAGGGGTGTTTATGTGCTTGTCAATTGCAAAGGTGTAGCTCACACTGCTTTTGAATTCTTGTAGGGCTATACTACCGTCCGCTAGGAAGAATAAAGAGACAGATGAAGAAATATTTACAGAGAGTAGAAAGGTGGCACATTGGGCAATACTATAATAATGGGTGATTTCAATTACCAAAATTAAACCAATAATCCTACAATCATAAATCAGGTATTTGAAGGCGTCTTTAGCAAGTTTCAATGAAAAATTTGTGGAGAAAAAAAAGACCTCAGCAAACCCGGAGACACCTCATTTTAAAGGACACACCTTTTTAGATAAAGAGGACTCCTCATTAATCATCAGTCTTCAAAGAAAACTCCACATATATTCTTATATTTTTATATTCATGAAACTAGTGCAAAA
The DNA here is from genome assembly GCF_901765095.1 of Microcaecilia unicolor. NCBI lineage: Eukaryota > Metazoa > Chordata > Amphibia > Gymnophiona > Siphonopidae > Microcaecilia > Microcaecilia unicolor. Next base: position 274,982,047 of record NC_044032.1, on the reverse strand, counting down.
CCACCTTTACCCAATACCTATGAGGTGAGACTCGGGTTTTAAAGTAAAGAGTACAATTACCCCAATATTTACTGGATAAATGTTACATCAGTGAGTGCCAGGGAGATAAACTTTCTAGATGTAATAAATGACTGCTTCTTGGAGCAACTGGTCCAGGAATTGACAAGAGGGGGAGCCATTTTAGATCTGGTCCTTGGTGGAGTGCAGGGCATAGTGCAAAAGGTGGCAGTGTTGGGTCCCCTGGGAAATAGTGATCATAACATGATCAAGTCTGAGCTACTATCTGGGATGAACCTGTAAAGGAAATCTACTGTAGCTGCATTTAATTTTCGAAAGGGTGACTATAATAAAATGAGTAAAATGGTCAAAAAGAACTTAAAAGGATGGCTGCTAAGGTTAGGACACTAAGAGGGGCATAATCGAACTGGGTGCCAAAGTTTTCCTGAGGGCATCCTCGCAGGATGTCCTCGCGAAGGGGCGGGGAAACCCGTATTATCGAAACAAGATGGGCAGCCATCTTTCATTTTGATAATACGGTCGGGGATGCCCAAATCTCAACATTTAGGTCGACCTTAGAGATGGTCAACTACATCTCCTGCCTCATTTCCCCCTGCTTATCCCCTGTTCTATCCCCTTTTGCCTCATCGACCCCTCCCCCAATGCTCACCTACTCTTACTCACACCACTCCTACTCCCTTCACTCTTGCCCAGTCCCCTCTGCCTCATCTACCCTCCAATTGCTCACTTACCCTTGCTCATACTTCTCCTACTCCCCTCATCCCTGCATTTCTATATTCCTATTTCTTTTATTACTCCGATAATACTCAACTTATTTCTCTCCACCAATACTTTGTAATCCCAATTACTATGTAAGCCGCATTGAACCTGCTTTGAGTGGGAAAGCGCGGGGTACAAACGTAATAAATAAATAAATAAATAAATAAATATTGAGATGGACGACTTTAGAGATAGTCATCCCCGGTTCTCGGCGATAATTGAAACCGAGGATGCCCATCTCAAAAACGACTCATTTGGTCATGGGAGGAGCCAGCATTCATAGTGCACTGGTCCCCTGACATGCCAGGACACCAACCGGGCCCCCTAGGGGGCACTGCGGTGGACTAACTGGTGCACTAACTGAACGGAAAAAGACCTTCCCTTACCAATCCCTTAGCGATTCGGAAAGGAACGGGCATGCATGAAGGAAATTGCATGCAAATGAGCTGCTCGCTGTTAGCTCATATGCACATGATTTCCTTCCTAAGGAGGGGAAGCCAGAGCAGAGCAGCCAAGTGTTATGCATGGCTGCTCTGCGTGTGCCAAAGACGGCTTCATATACACAGACAAGTTGCGTGTATAATAGCCGTCTACAAGCTTAAATAAATTGCTGTCTACAACCTTAAAAAAACACAAGTCCAGGTAAAAATATCCAAGTGTTCGTCAGGGACGTCTTTTTTTTTTTTTTTTGAGTATGGGTGAAGGACGTCCAAGTGTTAGGTGCTATGCCTCCGTCCATGCGATGGGCAGTTGAGGATGTCCAAAATGTGGATGCTTCATTTATTTATTTGGATTTTGGATCACAAGTAGCAGCAGTAGGATTTGAACCAGCCACATCTGGATTGCAAGACCAGTGCTCTAACCACTAGGCCACTCCTCCACTCCACTCCCTTGAAATTTGGCTATCCCTGTGGGGGGGGGGGGGGGAGGCAGTTCAGGATGTCCAAAATGTTTATAAGAAGGACGTCCATGCCTTCGCTGACACATACACACCTCCCCCCCCCCCCCCCCCGGGACCTGCATACTGCTGCGATGGACCCGAGTATGATATTTGAGGCTGGCAAAAAAAGTTTTTAAAGTTGTTTTTTCATGGTGGGAGGGGGATTAGTCACCACTGGGGGAGTCAGGGGAGGTCATCCCCAATTCCCTCCAGTGGTCATCTGGTCGGTTTGGGCACCTTTTTGAGGCTTGGTCATAAGAAAAAATAGACCAAGTAAAGTTGGCCAAGTGCTCTTCAGGGATGCCCTTCTTTTTTCCATTATCGCTCGAGGACGCCCATATGTTAGGCATGCCGCAGTCCCGCCTTTGCTACACCTCCGACACTCCCCCGGGAACTTTGGTCATCCCCGCGACAGGAAGCAGTTGGGGACGCCCAAAATTGGTTTTCGATTATGCCGATTTGGGCGACCCTGAGAGAAGGACGCCCATCTCCCGATTTGTGTTGAAAGATGGGCGCCCTTCTCTTTTGAAAACAAGCCTGCAAATCAGGCATGGACGTTATTCAAAAATACCATCTTGGAAGCCTAGAACTACATATTTGCAAAGGTGGAAAGAAGAGAAAATGACAACCAGCTATTGGCTATTAGAGCCAAAAGATTGTCCTTCAAGGAATGGGAAAAGGAACCAAATGAAGAAAATAAGAAGCAACATAAGCACTGGCAAGTCAGATTTATCCCTTTAGTGTCCAGTGTTCCCATCAATCTGTTCCCATATGGCTTATTATGGGAACATTGGACACTAAAGGGTTAATAAAGAACTAGCCATTGAGCCCGTAAAAACGGACTAGTATAGGACGGGGGGGGGGGTTGAAAGGCCCCCCCCCCCGCCGCCGAGGTCACCGCAACGCCCCCCCCCCCCCCCCCGGAGTCACCGCCACCCCTCCACCCGGGCCGGGCCCTCACTTCGCTATTGAAACAGCATGGGAACGCAGCACACAGCTCAGCTGAGCTGCCGTCCTTCTCTGCCTGTGTCCCGCCCTCGTGGGTGAGGGCGGGACACAGGCAGGGAAGGAAGGCCGATGGCAGCTCAGCTGAGCTGTGTACTCCGTTGCCGCGCTGTTTCTATAGCGGAGCAAATGCCCGGCCCGGGTGAAGAGTGGGTGCCGGCGGCGACCTTGGGGGGGGGAAGCGGTAGGGATGGCGGTTTCGTCCCTCCCCTTGCGCAGTAGAGACTCTCTCTGTCCCACCCCGTCATCACGTATTGACGCGGGGGCGGGACAGAGAAGGTCTTTACTGCGCATTTGCGAGTGAGCTCGGTCACTTGCCGTTTATATGTTTGATTCTAAAAGAGAATATGAAGAGAAACTTGCTGCAGAGGCTAAAACTCACAGTAACAACTTTTTTAGGTACATCAGAAGCAGAAAGCCTGCAAGGGAATCTGTGGGACCATCAGATCACAAAGGAGGAAAAGGGGCACTCAGGGAGGACAAGGCCCTAGCAGAGAAACTGAATGAATTATTTGCTTCGGTCTTTACGGAAGAAGATGCAAGAGATCTGCCTGTACCGAAAATGGTTTTCAAGGGTGATGATGCGGAGGAACTGAAAAAAATCTCAGTGAACCTGGAAGATATACTGAGCCAAATTGACAAGTTAAAGAGTAGTAAATCACCTGAACCGGATGGCATACATCCAAGGGTACTCAAACAACTCAAGCATGAAATTGCTGATCTGCTGTTAGTAATATGTAACCTGTCATTCAAATCGTCCATAGTATCTGAAGATTGGAGGGTGGCCAATGTGATGCCAATTTTTAAAAAGGGTTCCAGGGGTGATTTGGGAAATTACAGACCAGTATGCCTGACATCAGGCAAAATAATGGAAACTATTAAAAGGATCAAATAACAGAAGACATAGACAAAATTGGTTTATTGGGACAGAGTCTTGCCTCACCAATCTGCTTCATTTCTTTGAAGGCATGAATAAATATGTGGATAAAGGTGAGCTGATTGATGTAGTGTATCTAGATTTTCAGAAAGTTTTTGACAAAGTCCCTAATGAGAGACTCCTGAGAAAATTAAAGAGTCATGTGATAGGAGGCAAGGTTCTGGTGGATTAGGAATTGGTTATTGGAGAGAAAATAGAGGGTAGGGTTAAATGTTCTTTAGTGGTCCTGTTTTTGGCACTAAAATGTTTTTTTAGCTAGAGTCTTTTGGTTATGAGTGATCCTACTTCATGTTATCAAACCAGGACTACTTTATAAATGGCATTACATGTGACATTTGTGTGCTTAAATTACATTATTCTGTAAGCTAAGGGGGGGGGGGATTCCATAAATGATGCTCAAAAATGGATGCTGGAAAAGATCAGCACTAAGTGCTATTCTACCATTAGAGGGTAAAGGGGGCTTAGCACTAATTCTTATGCCCTACTCTTGGTGCTAGACTTAAGCCTGCTGAAAGCTGGTGTAAATCCCGGTACACCTGTTGGGTGCGGAGACCCATTATTCTATAACACTGTGGCCAAAGTTTGGAACATCCCTGACCCATCCATGTCCTTCCCATGGCCACACCCCCTTTTACATTCCATGTTCTGGAATAGTGTGCAGCCAGATGCATATGCAGATGCTAATTGGTGCCAGTTAACATTAATTGGTTGTTAGCATCCAATTATTCAAGTTTATTTACTGCCTAATTGGAAAACCTTCTAGACTCGTTAATGACTTGTTAGCCAATTAATTTGCGCACTCTTCTTAGAAGTATGCCGAAATTGGGGTGCCCGAATCTGGGCGCCATATATAGAATCTGGGGGAAGTGTGTAAATATCATCCCTGCCTATACTCCTCCCATGCGATCACCCCCTACATCTATTTGCTAAACCATCTGCACGATCAAATTATAGAACCTACCAATTTTTGGCTCCACATAGCATCAGCAACCCCAGAGATGGAGGGGCTGGGACAGAGCTTGGCTTGTTTGGCCCTCACAAACAAAAAGATATTCTGCTGCCCCTGGCATATACAAGTTAAAAAATGACACTAATCTCTGGATTCTATATAGGCACCCAGATATGCACACCCAAATTTGTGTGCACGCCCAAGATGCACATGCAAAGTAATTAAGTAATGAGCCTTTAACAATCAATAATTGGGTGCTGACAACCAATTATTGATGTTAATTTGGCATTCATAAAAATGTGTGAGTGCATCTGGCTGCATGCTATTCTAAGAGGCATGGTGTCTAACTCTACTAGCCTAACTCTAATAGCTCAAAAGGGGACATGGCCATGGTAGTGTCAGGGTGTTCCAAAATGTTGTTCACATAGTTATAGAAGAACACCTAACTTAAGGGTCCTTTTACTAAGTTGCGGTAAAAGAGGGCCTGCACTAGCATCGGTGTGTGGTTTTGATTCTCGCTGAGGCCCTCTTTTACCGCGGCGAGTAAAAGGCTGTCATTTTTCGTGACAAGAAATGGCTATGCGGTAAGTGAACCAGGGTTGGGTTGTCATGGGCAGGGCTGAGATTTACTCATATATTTAATAATATATGTGCATGTGTGAATTTTGTTCACCTGCACATTTAGACCTGTTCTCAACTAAGCATAGTGGTCATGCCTCCAGTCTAGTTGTGATTTCTGTAGAATTTTTGCTAATATTTTTCTATTATCCACCATGTTATGAATGAGGTTCTTTGATCTCTGATGGTCCTTTATTGAAGTATGTTTACATTGTGGATTACTGAGGAAGCGAATGGTGAAGCATTAACATTGTCCTTGTCGGTAGAGAGATGTTGAATATTTGAAGTTTTGAAACTATTGAACCATATTTGAATGTCATCTGATCAACCTAAGTATATATATTGAAGTACTAAAAACTGTGATTAATATAGATTTTAGTTTAGAATGTATGCTTAAAACCCATTTTTGGAAGTTTATGGACACTATTTTTAGCGCGATGATTTTATATTGCTGGGCTACTCTAGGCCGGATTCATAAGCTTGTGTACCCAACTTTATGCTTAGCGTGGAAAGTTGTACATGCAAGTTGTAGTTTAAGGTCAGTTGTGCACGTAAATTAATTAAACAACAAGCTAATCGGTGTTAACGAGAAGTAATAGGCAATAATTGTCCTTAATGCTAATTAGCACCGATTGTCAGGTATGTGTACAACTGCCCTTATAGTCCATATTCTGTAACTATGGGGTGTAGCTATGGTAGGAGCATGGGCATATGTGTCTAGCTGTTATGCACATATGTTGTAGAATACTAACATTTATGTCCCCAACTGCCTACAGTTAGGCATGAGCACTTACACAAGCCTGTGACATGGTGTAAGTTCTCGCACCTAAAGTTAGGCATGTATACGCAGGCCTACACAAGGATTCTATAATGGCAATTATGTGTACATTTGTCATTATAGAATCCACAGTGTGCTATATCCTGGCCCCTTCTTGAGTCTACCCCTATCCCCCAGATTCTATATAGCGTGCCAAGAGATCCTTGCCTAAATCGGTGCGGATTCTATAGCAATGCGCAAAACTTAATTGGCTTAACAAGTCACCTACCCTCCTCTCTTCCTTCCCGTACACATTAATTGATTTGATTTGCTTACTTTATTTTTTGTCTATTACATTGTAAGCTCTTTGAGCAGGGACTGTCTTTCTTCTATGTTTGTGCAGCGCTGTGTACGCCTTGTAGCGCTATAGAAATGCTAAATAGTAGTAGTAGTAGTAGTAATAGTAATGAGCACTGATAAAGGCACTTAAGCAATAATGAGCACTAATTGGCACTAATTAAAATTTAGGCGCACAAACTCGATAAGCGTATTCTGTAACAAAGTACACTGAACTCCTAATGCATTCAGGCACAAAGGGGCATGGTTATGGGTGGGGAAATGGGCATTTCACCAGTGTTCTGAAATTTGCACGTGTAGTTATAGAATATGGCCCAATGCGCATAAATCTATGCACCAGGATTTATGCCACATTTTCATTGGTGTAAATGGATGCGTACAGTTTTAGGCGCTGAGATATCAACTAACATATTGTATAATTGGTGCCTAAATCTAGCCACCGATTGTAGAATACACTTAGTCGGCACTGACTTTAGAGCTGATTTTATAGGTGCTATATATAGAATGTCATATGTGCAGAAACCTTCCTTCCAGTTTATGAGCATAATTATTTAATATTTTGATATTGCGTAGATTTATTTTTTGATAAGTGGTTTATTTTTGATTGTGAATTCTTTTCCTTTGGGTTATTTATTTCTTCACATAGGGGTCCTTTTACTAAGCTGTGGTAAAAGGTGTCCTGCGCTACCAGCAGCGGACATTTCTGTGACTCGCTGAGGCCCTTTATACCACAGTGGGTAAAAAGACCAAAAAACGAAATAGCCATGCGGTAAGATTGCACTTACTGCATTTCCATGTGGGGGGAGCACTTACCGCCGCCCACTGAGGCGTCGTTAAGGGTTCCTGTGCTAAACTAGTGGTAATTGGGCAGTGCATGGCACTGCCCGATTATTACCGCATAACCCCCTGCGGAAATAATTTTCAAATATTTCTGCTTGCACCAGAAATGCCACTCATTGGGGGTGGAACTGCCACCAGTGCCCAGGTTCAACGGTGGTAGTTAAGGATTGCAACATGTTAAGTCCACAGCTAGCTAACTGCTGCTTAGTAAAAGGACCTCATAGATAGAATTTTTCCCGTTTGGTTAATATTTTATAAAGACATGTGGAGGCGTATTTTCAAAACACTTAGGAGTCCTTTTACAAAAGTGTGCTAGCGTTTTTGGCGTGCACTAAAATAAGCTTACACTAAATGTTAGAGACGCCCAGATATTTCTATGGGCATCTTTAGCATTTAGTGCACACTAATCATTAGCACACATTGAACCCACTAGTGCACCTTTGTCAAAGATTCCCTTAGATGTGCAAAGTTCCATAATAACTATGGAACTTTGTAAGTCTAAGTGCTTTGAAAATGAGCCCCATAGGTGCTTATGGAGTTATTTTAGAAGCAGTTTCATGTGTAGAAAAACATCATTTACACATATAGGGATCCTTTTACTAAGCCACGGTAAGCACTAGCAAGTGTCCCACAGTACATTCTGAATGTGCTCACACAAACCATGTGCAAAAATTTTGGTGAGGGGTCGTCTGGAGGCAAAGAGTGGGCATTTTTACACTCATCAGCGCATCTACATTGCTGCATGCTAACTGATTAGTACAAGATTAACACAAGAGTCCTTGCTGCTTACAAAATAGGTGGAGGGTAAGGGTCATGTACTAATTTTTGGTAATGGCTCTTCACTAATGGCAACATTAATGCATAGCCATTCAATCGGAAAATGGGACATCGGCCATTTTCTGGCTGCAGTAAAAGTGGCCTTAGCAGATGGGAAAATCCCGCATAAGGGCACACTAAGGTCACTTTCTACCACAGCTTGGTAAAATGACCCCATACATTGGCATTCATGTGTATATCTGATTTTACAAAGGGGCTATTTGCATGTGGTGATGCCGATTATGTTTGCCAGGAGGCATGGTAAGGGCATGGAGAGGAAATAGTTTAGGTGGAGTATCAACTTGGATTCCCCATCTTAGAAGGGAGTTCATATTGGTTTAAAAAAAAAAACCCTAGACTTCAGCATTTATAGCTTCCCCCAGGTACAAATAGGCATTTGTTTGATGGGACAGATGGAAACACTACTATCAGATTTTTCCATCATCCCACCTGTATAGCATACTATTCCCCTGCAACCCTACCCCTCCCCACCCAGGCATCATATAGCATTTAACCTCCTTTCCTGAAAAAGCATCAAATTCCCCTCACCCAAGCTCCTCTAACAACAAGAAACCCTCCTGATGGTTCTTTGGCAGACCTACCCAGAGGGACGAGGGTCAAACATACAAGTTGTAGGCTTAAGTGTCTTCTGTCTTAAATTAAGTCGTTGTCTGTTACTTAAACATTCCCTACACAGTCCCAAATTGTTTGATCCAACACCAAATTTCAGGTTCTGTCACCGTTAGAGTCTTTCCCTATGCTACTCTCCCTGCTTCTATTATCCTTCAATTTATAGTCACTTGTTATTCCTCTTCCTCTGAATCCCTGACCCAAATGTCTCCTGCTGTTTAGAGGTCCCCTTCATTATAGAATCTTTCTTGTAAAAAAAAATTTACAAAATCCTCGTATCTAAGAGATGGAAACCCAGGGCACTATGGACCTCTTCTCCTCTTCCACCATTGAAAGTAATGCTCTTGGTCTCAGTAATCCACAGTCAGCATTTCCCCTTTTATATCATAAATAGAATTTTTATAAACCATCATAAAAACCCCATTCTCTTGATCTTCCCCCTTTCTACTTTTATGCCAGACTCTCTCAAGTTTTATACCATGTTGTGAAAAAATGTATATAAAACTAATAAATCAAATCACAAGTTTCTTATTTTCCAATTTTAAGACATGCAATGCTTCTGAAAACCATGGTGTTGATTTCTGGCTCCTATTTTATGAAGCGCTCTAAGTGCTAATACATCAAATATACTTGCCAACCTAACATTTCGCTCTGCAACTAAAAGTTCAGCATCTTGCCCTTCCTGAACCTTCATCTATTCACCCAGTCTTCCAGTAAGTTATTCCCAATCATATCATCCAGATGCCTAATCTACCCCTCCTTTACTTCCACATCTTCACATTTCAACTCACGGAATAATTCAGCCTTCAATGAAACAAGAGTCCTTTTTCATTATAACAGCCCCTATTCACAATCTACATTGGGATAGGGACTGTTGTAATGCACCCTGTCTTCTACAAAAATATTTAATCTAGGGCTTGACCCGCTTGAAAAGCAGGGCTATTCTTGCACATACAGAAATGAAAATTGGCCATCCTTTCGATCTGTGATATACATTAGAATACCCCTCCCACACATGCATACTTCCCCAGGGATAGAACAACAATACATACATCTTGACAAGATAATCTCATCCTTCTTGTGAGGGTTAGTAGTAAATGTTATAGAATGGTCATACTCCACATAACCTGGCTTAAGACTGAATTTTATTACTGCCATGATATGCAAAAAACTAGACCAACTGAAGATGTTGCCCCAGAGAAAAACCAGGATCCTGTAATAGCCAAAATGTTATGATCAACAGGATAATCCAACACTAGCAGTAGCGGGAGAACAGCCAATGGAGGAAGGAGCTCAATATCACACCGGTATGGCACACAAATAGGATTTATTCCATAAAGAAAGACTCAATTTAAGCGATGCTGGGGTCTGTTTGTTTACTTGCCTACATTAGTTAGTTCAGTACTATGTAAAGTAAAAATTACATCCCTGATGTCTTTATTTATTGAATAAATCCTATTTGTGTGCCTTACGGATATCACATTGTGCTCCTCCCTCCATCAGTTGTTCTCCATGGACTCCTTGTGTTGGGTCATGCTGCTGATATCCGCTCCTGGTTTGCCTCTCTGTTGGATAGCCAAAAGGTTGACATTTGAATCCAATATCAGGCCAAGTGTAACAACCACTTTATTTCGTACTGATCCAGAATTAAGCAGATACAATTCTAATTCATGAGCACTGTCCTGTGTCAGTATCATCTCTCTCTCTAAAGCAGCCATTCCCAACCATGTCCTCGGGGCATACCTAGTCCCATCAGATTTTCAGGATATCCACAATGAATATTCATGAGTTAGATTTGCATGCAATTGAAGCAGTGCATGCAAATCTATCTCATGCGTATCCATTGTGGATATCCTGAAAACCCGATGGGACTAGGTATGCCCTGAAGACTGGTTTAGGAATGGCTGCCTTAGGGATTGAATATAAGATCTAGTCTCTAAACCTCTGCTAGGGATCATTACCTCTGTTGTAACTGTTATCTCACATCTCTCTGAAAATTATGAAAGCTATTTTTTTTAACCTTAAAAGAGTTTTTCTTAGCCTAATAGCACCTTCCCATTGCAACATCAAATGCTTAATCGCTGCTCCTCTACCTCCCCTTATTCTGCCATGTTAACTATAAGGCGCATTCCTATCCATTCTCTGCCCTCTTCCATGTTAGGAAGCTAATGTAAAAAATAGCACAAGCTAACTGCTAAACACCATATTAACTGTTAGCATAGTGATTTTCTTTACTGTTAGCACATGCTAACTGCTGTTTTAACAGTTAAGGTGGCATTGTATTTCTATTCATGTTTTAGGGCACTATTCCTTTAAAAGATGATAGCATATTCACAGTCTGCTTGTATGACCTGATAAGAGGATGGAGATAAGTCTAAGACTGATCAGGATTGCAGACACTGGCAAATGATATTCAGACAGAATTTTTTTTTCAGCTGAGTAATTTTAATTCCCAATCTGATCGCCTTACACTCTGCAAGACACAGCAGTTCAAGTATTCTAATTAACCTGTGGCAGTCTCAGCCTGCTTCGCTGGTCTGTGAAAATCAGCAGTGCAGGACTGAAGTCCCATTATTAACTACTGGATCCTACCATGGATGAACCAAACCAAAAAAATAAAAAAAAGGAAAACTGATGTCTTTTTAGACTACTCCAGTGTCTGATATTAATAGATGTAAAAGTGATGGTTAGCGCTGGTTAGATTATGCTGTTGACGCACTGTCTTCTGACATATAATAGATATATCTGGAATTTGGGAAGTGTTACTATAGTTTTCTTTTCTGCACTAGATTAAGCTTGTTTTCAAGGGCTTGTGGGCGTTTGCAGAGAGACCTATGGTCAATGCAGGTTGTACACCAGAACTAGGGATGACCAGCCATTTGAAATGACATCAGATATGTTGTTTAAAATAGTAACATAGTAAATGATGGCAGATAAGGACCTGTACGGTCATCTAGTATGCCTAACAAAATATACTCATTTACATGGTATGTGATACTTGATATGCATACCAGAGTTTGATTTGTCCTTGCCTTTCTCAGGGCACAGACCGTAGAAGTCTACCCAGCACTGTTCTTGTACTAAGTTCTGGAGCTAACGTCGAAGCCCCTTAAAATTTACACTCCAGCCCATCCCCATCTATTCAGTCACGGTCAGAGCACAGACCGTAGAAGTCTGCCCAGTTCCCATTTTGTTTCCCAATCTCCGCTAAGATGCTGCGGAACCATTTTTGAAACAAACCAATAAGAAAAAAAAATCCAAAATTCTATTTTTTTTCTTGTGTCATCGATAATACATACTCTAGGGTAGTTTTACTAAGCTGTGATAAAAATCTGGGCATAACGTGGGTTTACACAGGTCAATGCAAGTTAACGTGGAACTTTCCCATGTGCTAAACTTGGATTGAACATGATATTTTTAGGGCTTTTCCTTTGGTTTTAATTGCAGGTTGGGTGCCAATTTTCTCATTAGCTTGTGGTACCTGCAAAGAATTAACATGGGAGCACTTGGGGTGAATTCTATTTAAGGAACTGGGCAACGTACATAAGCACGTATATAAGTACATATGTGCTGCCGTACTGGGACAGACCGAAGGTCTTTCAAGCCCAGCATCCTGTTTCCAACAGTGGCCAATCCAGGTCACAAGTACCTGGCAAGATCCCAAAACAGTACAATACATTTTATGCTGCTTATTCCAGAAATTTGCGATTTTTTGCTCCGACAGTCGTTGCAAGAAGTTTGTTCCATATGTTTTGAATATACAAGCAATTGGGGTAAGGTGTACAGCTTTAATTTCGGATATTGCTGCGATCCTTTGCCCACATTTAGAGTTTACTGTTTGACCCCTGATGTAGATGTTTGCGTGCGTCGAAACACAGCCCATGTCGGGTCTTTTTAGTCTTTCGTTACAATAAAGACTGTTGGATTCATATCTCCAGTGGTGACTCGTCTTTGATCAGCCTCTACTCTTGCCTGCTCTGGTTTGCCATCGTAGAAAGTCTTAATACAGCGTTCCGATCTGGCTCAAGCACAAAAGTGACCAGCATAGTCGTCCTATGAGTAATAACTTCCAACGAACTTTCCAGGAAGGAAGTAAGATTCATTTCTTCACCCATCTCTCGCCTTGGGGGATCTCCCAATGTCCCCACAGTATTCCAGATGTAATATGCCCGAGTTATGGGGGGCAATGAGTCTTTATCCATTCTTAGAATGTCTATCAGATATTTTTTCACCATCTCGATCGGAGGAATTAACGGAGATTTGGGGAAATTAAGGAATCGAAGGTTAAGTCTTCATGCCTGATTCTCCAGAAATTCCAAACGTTTGTGCAAAAAGTTATTATCTTTGATCAAAGCAGATTCCAAAGTCCCCATTTCTTGGATTTTGGTATCCACTTTCTCAATCTTAACGGGCTGCTGTGCAGTCACTTGTGCCTGTATCAGAACAGCTTCTGAAAGAGTTTTAATATCATTTGAATTTTCTTTTAGCATAGTTTGCATCGAGAAGTGGGTGTTGTATACCATATCCCACAGTGACTCAAGCGGCACAATAGTGGGTTTACTTATTCCACCTGTTGGTAAAGGGGAATGAGGTGGGGGCCCTGAACGAGAGAGTTTAGAGACAATGTCCTGTGGCAATACCTTTAAAGCCAATTCAGCCGAAAATGCTTGGTCCTGGGTTTTACTCTGATTCGCTGCAGTCCTCCCCTCTATCAGCTGTGATACCACCTCTTCGGTGTCCGTTTCTGGTAGGGCTGATGCGAAAACCTCACTCCCCAGCTGTGGTGGAGCCCTGCGTTCCCCGGGGCTCAGGGAAGCCCCATCTCCACTTCCAACTGACGTCAACGCGTCAGTAGCTGTAGAAGGAGTCGATGTGCACAGAGGTCCCGGTTGCAGCGTCGGAAATTGCAGAATCGACTGCTTCAGCGTTGAAGCGGGTCCAGGAGCCGAGGGAAGCTCCTTTACCTTCCCCCTCTGCTTTCCCATTGCGAACGAGGGGGCGAGGGTACTGCTAGTAGCGTCTCACTGCAACAACTCCGCGGAGCAAACACAGGTACGTGCGTTCAGTACGCCATCTTGGAGATTGTAAGTTAGTTTTATGTTATTTTACTCTGTAAACCACCTTGATAGCTATGTGAAGAAAGCAGTATACCAAATATTTAATACATTAACATAAACATAAACTCACACCTGCCATTGTCCTGGCATGAGTGATTCTAATATTGTGCATACATCTTTTGGCTTAAGTCAGTATTCTTGGATGGCATTTGTGTGCGCAGAAGCCATTACAGAATGGATGTTTGAAACTCCCCATTGTGGTGCCTAAGACATAACACTCAGTTATAAGACTCTTGCTGCATCAGAAGTGTCTTAGCACTGAAAAATGGGTCTACAGAATTTTTTCAACAGCCTTATAAGTGCGGGAACATGAAAGTGGCTTTTGGTTTCTATCTTTCAGTGGCAAAGCTGTGGGTGGGCCTGGGTACATTCTTGGCCCCATGAAATCAGTTCAGCAGTGACCACTTCACTCCCCTCTCTCCTTCTCTTCCACATCCATATCCAGCATTTGCCCCTGCCCACCCATAGCCCTGCAACTCCCCCCTCTTTATAAACCTCACTCTTCCCAGTGTACCTCATCACCTTTGTGGGTGGCAGCATGTAGGGTGCTAGCCCTACATGATCCCTTCTACCACATTCCACCCTCGCTGACATCATGTCCTGTTTCCTCTCTGACAGGATGCGGCAGAAGGAAGCCTGAGAGGCCGGTGCAGGCAAAGGAAGTTTATTGCTGCCGCTACCTGTGAAAGCGCTGAGGTACACTGGGGGGGGGGGGGGGGTGGAAATGCCAAATCCAGGGGCAGAGGAAGATACATGCAGGACAAAGGTGGTGGTGGGGGGTAATTTTGGAAGGCCCACCCATCTTAACTATGGGCCCACCTAAAATGACAGGTCTGGCTATGCCACTTCTATCTTTAAAACATAATAAATAAAACTTAGATACCTATCTAATCTCTGTTAAGCCTGAAGGAAACCAGTGCATACTGTTTATTACATCAGCCCCACATTGCAACATGTAATTAGAGAAGAATTTCATCATACTAGAAGCCAACCATGCACAATTTGAAGTATATATTCCTTGAGAATTATTCTTCAAAAACCTAATTACCCCCAATTTTTGTCCCGCATGCATAACCACATATTCAAAATGATCGCTTGATATTGCCTTATATTCCGGAAGAAGTCCGGCACGTAATTCTCAGCTTATTCCTCTCTCTTGCATTTTTCAACTTTTGCCAGATTTTAGCTGTTCACACAAAAGTTTTTCCATTAAGACCTACTGCAAGCATTTTCACACAAAGGCAAACAATAGCAAATTCTTGCAAAATAATTTGTGAGGCGAGAAATTTACTTTTCACACATCATTAGACGTGATATATTTATAGCCTGCTATTAACAGTGTGTATCTCTCTAATGATACTGTATCTCATCTCCATTTTCCTCTTATTGTAGTGTTAAATTTGTTCGGGGTAAGCCAAGGCTAATTGTAGACTTTATTGAGAAATAAAGAGTGAGCCATCCATCAAA
The DNA here is from genome assembly GCF_901765095.1 of Microcaecilia unicolor. NCBI lineage: Eukaryota > Metazoa > Chordata > Amphibia > Gymnophiona > Siphonopidae > Microcaecilia > Microcaecilia unicolor. The sequence continues at coordinate 274,966,837 of NC_044032.1, read as the reverse complement.
ACATCAAACATCATTAAGCATGTGTTTCAAAGCATATGTACAGGATTGGAAGAGTCTTGTACATTCATCTATACAACTGAAAACTTTATATCCCAGCACCGTCTAAGAATACTTTGCTTAGAAAAGCTGATTATGATTTACTATAGTTCTTATTCAGAAATATAATTTTATACCACAGTGTTTGATTTTCTTTTAGAGAGGAATTTGATTTATTTAATAGGATATTTAAATATGCTTTTAAAATAACTGTGTCAACCTTTTACCTTTCATGGCATTGTTTAACAGTCTCTGTTGAAGCTACAATGAGACTTGGCTACACGGTTATATTCTCGAGTTTTATACATTTTCTCATGCCATTGAGGCAGGCCTCATAATGTGTTAACAGTACCTTGCTAGGGGCCCCTTTTACTAGGCCGCATGTTGACACATGCCCAATGCGTGCCAAAATGGAGTTACCGCACGGCTAAAGCGTGGCTCTTGCGGTAATTTCATTCTTGGCGGGTGTCCGAAAAAAACCATCATTTTTATTTTTGGACGTGCGTTTTGGTCATTGCTACCCGGTTACCACATGAGACTTTACCGCTAGGTCAGGGGCTAGCGGTAAGGTCTCAGACCCAAAATGGACACATGGCAATTTTCATTTTGCCACATGTCCATTTTTGGCAAAAATTTTAAAAAAGGCATTTTTTTTACAGGTGCATTGAAAAATGATATATACGCGCACACACACACACATATACATTCTGTGCTCCAATGAAATAAACAGGTTTGGTCATCAGGCAACATCTCAAACAATCCAAATAGTAAAGAAATGGAAATATTTACAGCCTGGGGTTTCTCTCTCATTGGCCAGTATGGGGTCCGCTTTGATTTAAAGCTTTTTCGATTGAAGTTCAGCCCCACAGGAGTCTGACAGCATTATTGCTGGCTTTATCTTGTGTAGTCACAACAAAGCATTAATAATGTGGCCGAAAGCACCAATCTCTCCCTGCAGGTGGGAAAAATATTATAGCATAGCAACGACTGGCAAAGTAATAAAATAGAGGTTAGGCAATCAAACCTCGAATGTAATAACTAGAAGAGGTTTTGCTTTATAGCAAGGTCTTATCCTCTGACTCGGTTTCATATCTCTACTATTAGATACATATCTCAGCACAAATGTTCCTTTGCACACTTGTTACATCTGTGTAGTTTTTGTTTTTAATCTGTTAACATCCATATGTCTAACTGTTAGGCTGTTCTCTCACCTTCAGTACTACTAGGATTGCATTTGTACTCCCTTTCTGACCAATTACAAATCTAATTCCAAAGGAATTATGCTGAGACAGTCTTGGGATGTCAGACTTTAAGCATCAGTAGAAAAATGGCCGCCCTTCTCAATAGTATATAACACAGATCAGTAGGCTTGATACTTACAGACTGAAAAAGAATGGGAAGTGACAGCTGATTTGAGTGTGAACAGATGGTAACATCAGCTAACCTTTTTTAAGGAGGAAAATATGTTAATTTTATAAGTGAGGGAGGATGCTGAGCTGGAACAGATGCAACATTTCTACAGAAGTAGGAGAGAAGTAGGAGAAGCGAAGCAAACAGTGTTCTTTTGTCACAGTGAAATATAGTCAGTGTGATGTGTCTTCCAACCCTTCTAGAATAATTATCAAAGACCATAAAATAGAACCATTGACATGTCATTGAAAAGAGTACATTATAATTTCCTGAGATTAAAATATCATGAAACAAACGTCTTGCTTCTTCTTTATCACACATAGGGGCCCTTTCACAAAGGCATGCTGAAAAATGGCCTGCGGTTGTGTAGACGCATGTTGTGGGTGCACGCAGAATCATTTTACAGTGCACCTGTCAACAATGCCGTTTTTAATTTTAGCCGAAAATGGGCATGCGGCAAAATGAAAATTGCCACGTGTCCATTTTGAGTCTGAGACCTTACTGCCTGCCATTGACCTAGTGGTAAGGTCTCATGTCGTAACTGGGCAGTAATGGTCTACACACATAAAGTGCCGATTACTGCCTGATTATCGCCCGCACACCAGAAAATAAAAATATTTTCTGGCGTGCATAGTGAACACGCAAGTTGGGTCATTCCTTGCGCGAAGGCTGCAGTATGGGGTCAAACAGATTACTATATCTCATCAAGTATTGCATCAGCGAACGTAAAACTTTACTGATGTTCATTGGGGACATGTATGAATGTTCACAGAAAATTTAATCGAAATCTGTGATGGTCGCGCAGGGACCACTAGACTACTTGACATGGAATGACCTAATTACCGCAAGGGCTATGTGGTAGCTGGGCGGTAACTCAAAATTAATACGTGTTAGGCACACGTAGGTGCCTACGCGGCTTAGTAAGAGGACCCCATAGAGAGTTGTGGTGTCTATTTGAAACCCATAAAGAAAGGTACGTGCCTACTTTTCTTTACTAGAACAAGTCGTCAAAATGCATTTACATTTCAGGCATAATCACTTACACTCAGGGCCGTGCCAATGCGGTAAGCGAGGTAAGCATGGCAGGAGGGCACCATCCTCTGGGGGGCGCCCCGCCGCACCATGCTTACCTCGCCCTCTTCTCCCCAGATCCTTTTTTTTTGTTTAAATTTACCTCTCCGGCGCGCGGCAGCGTAAGTGAGAAGGAGGCGGCGCTCCCCCGGCCGCCCCGACGTGTCTTCCCTTCGCTCGGTTCCGCCTTCTTCTGACGTCATTTCTGACGTCAGAAGAAGGCGGGACACAGCGAAGGCAAGACACGTCGGGGCGGGGGAGCGCCGCCTCCTTCTCACTAACGCTGCCTACGCTGCAAGCGCCGGAGAGGTAAATTTAAACAAAAAAAAAAAGGATCTGGGGAGAAGAGCGCGGGTAGTGTAGCACTCGTTTTCGGGTGGGGGGGGCGCCGGAGAGGCCAACTGCAGGGGGGCGCCGGAGACCCTAGGCACGGCCCTGCTTACACTAGCCTTATAGATGATGTCAATGTTTGCACTAAGTTGTGAGTTAGAAGCCGTGTACATTACAGTACTCTATTATTTATAAGTACGCATGTATGCTGTACCCAAACTTCATCCATGTGCATGCCAACCGGCAAAGTATGTGCAAGTAGATCATGACATGCACTTTTCTGCTACTTGGTAATCCATATACAGGTCATTTACACCTAAAATGCCACCATTTATGTACTTAATTGGTACCTACAATCATCTTATAGTATTGTATCTTACTGAGGGTCCTTTTAGGGATGTGCTAATAGTTTTAGCACACTCTAATGATTAGTATATGCTAAATGATAAGTTGCCCATTATATTCCTATGGGCGTCTTATCAATTAGCACGCACTAATTGTTAGTGCACGCAAAATCTGTTAGCATACCTTAGTAAAAGTACCCCTTAGTTCTTAAAGCCTACAGAATACCTATTCAGCTCATCACGGATAACAAACTAAGGGGCTGTTTTACTAAGCATCTATGCGTGCCCAACATGCACCAAAATGGAGCTACTGCCCGGCTACTGCGTGGTTCTTGCGGTAATTTCATTTTTGGCATGTGTCCAATAAACGCGTCTGAAAAATAATTTTTATTTTCTGACGTGCGTATTGGGCATGCGCGAAGTGGCATTTGATGTGCATAAGTCATTACTGCCTGGTTGCTGTCAGGCTTATTTTCGAAAGGGATCGCCGGCGATCTTCCAACACAAATTGGGAGATCGCCGGTGATCTCCTGATCCCAGAAAAATCGGTATTATCGAAAGCCGATTTTGGCCGGCTTCAACTGCTGTTTTGTCGCTGCGCCGGCCAACCTTCAAGGGGGCGTGTTGGTAGGGTAGCGAAGGTGGGACAAGGGGCGGGGCGGGGTCATGGATATGAGATGGCCGGCTTTGGCTAATAATGGAAAAAAAGAGGCCGGCTCGAATGAGCATTTCGACGGCCAGACTTTGTCCATTTATTTTTAGGACCAAGACAGGAAAAAGGTCCCCAACTGACCAGATGACCACTGGAGGGAAGCGGGGATCACCTCCCCTTACTCCCTCAGTGGTCACCAACCCCCTCCCACCCAAAAACACAAAAACAAAAACTTTTTTTGCCAGTCTGTATGCCAGCCTGAAATGTCATACCCAGCTCCTTGACAGCAGTATGCCGGTCCCTGGAGCAGTTTTTAGTGGGTACAGTGCACTTTAGGCAGGTGGACCCAGGCCCATCCCCCCCTACCTGTTACGCTTGTGTTGGTTAATGTAGAGCCCTCCAAAAAAAACCAAAACCCACTGTACCCACATGTAGGTGCCCCCTTCACCCCTTAGGGCTATGGTAATGGTGTAAAGTTGTGGTGAGTGGGTTTGGGGGGGGGGGTTGGGAGGTTCAGCACACAAGGTAAGGGTGCTATGCACCTGGAAGCTATTTGGTTTTTTTTTTTTTTTAAATTTTAAGTGCCCCCTAGGGTGCCCGGTTGGTGTCCTGGCATGTCAGGGGGGCCAGTGCACTACAAATGCTGGCTCCTCTCACACTCAAATGCCTTGCATTTCGCTGGGTTTGAGATGGCTGGGCCCAGTTTCCATTATGGCTGAAAACTGAAGCCGGCCATCTCATATACACCCGGCGATCCTCTTGTAAACCCGGCGAGCGATTTGGCTGGCACCAAGCATATTTCGAAAATATGCTTGACTCCGCCCACTTATGGCGCCGGCCCCGAAGATGGCCAGCCATCAATTTGGCCGGCACCATTCGATTATGCCCCTCTGTGTGAGTCTTTACCACTAGGTCAATGGCTGGCAGTAAGGACTCAGACCCAAAATGGCTGCGCAGCAAATTTCATTTTGCCGCACATCCATTTTCAGCAAAAATTTTAAAAGGCCTTTTTTTCAGGTGTGCTGAAAAATGATTCTGTGCACGCCCAAAACACGTGTCCACACTACCACAGGCCCTTTTTCAGCATGCCTTTGTAAATGGGCCCTTAAGAGGAATTAGGACTAAAACAGACCTGAAAATTACAACATTCTTTAGTTCATTCAATTAACCAAAAGCAGATCAAGACTTTGACAACAGATGCTCATGAAATAAAAAATGTTTTAACTGCTTTCCTAAACATTAAATATTCACTCAACTGTCTTATTGAAAGAGGCAATACAATCCATATTGAGACCACGAAATATGGAAATGAAGAGGTGAAAGTTTTATACAATTTAATTTTATAGGTATCTCCATATAGAATTATCCCCACAATGGAATAGAATTGAGAAATTGCACTATATAAAAAACAAAATATACACTCTACAAAAACTAAACAGTGCAAAGGCTTAAAGCATTCCTTCACATCTACATTTATTCTCATGAACAAGAGAGCTACATTTTCTAATGGGCAACATCACATTTCTGCTTGCTTTCACACATTAACAAATTGGGGTCCTTTTACAAAGGCATGCTAGCGTTTTCAGCGTGTGCTAAATAAGCGTGCACTAAATGCTAGAGACACTCTTATATTCCTATGGGTGTATTTAGTGTTTAGCATGCGCTAATCATTAGCGTGCGCTAAAAACATGACCTGCACCTTTCTAAAAGGCCTCCACTATTATTTACTGTCAATCAAATTTATGCAATGGTAGATGTAAGACACGTTAACAACATTAGCAATTGCTTACACACTTTAGTAAATCTAGTCCATAAAATGTTCACCACATTGATGAAATATATTACAGTATAAATAACAGAGCCTGCTGTAACCTCTCCTAAAGAAAACATAGCTGATGCTTGGTTGGCTTTATTTTTCAAATATATTATTATATAACACTAGTAAAAAAGGCCTATTTCTGAAACCAATGAAACGGGCGCTAGCATGTGGGTTTTTTTGTGTGTGTATGTGTGTATGTGTGTGAGTGTGGGGTGTGTGTTCAGGTTGTTGATGTGTGTCTTTTTTTTTGTTTGTTTTTTTGGGGAGGTTGGGGGATGTGCTGTGTTGGCAAAGTGGGATGGATTGTTGTGTGGCTTTGAGGGTGTGTTTCTGTTGTATTGTGTGTGTGTGGTTTTGTCTATCACGGAGGTTTGTGGAGGGGGGGTCTTTCTGTTGGTGAAATGTAAATGTGGTTGTAGGGGGGTCAGCCTTTGCTGAGTGGTGGATTGTTTTTTCCAGGTTTTTTTTTTTTGTGTGTGTTGTGTTGTGCTGAGGCAGCAGTGTTGTTTTAGATGGGAGCACGTTCTTGGTCTGTCGGTATTTTTTGGCTGTTTCAGGGCTGCTGTAGGGGAACGCTGGAAGAGAAATGTGCTGTTGGAAGCAGCGCCATCTTTTTCCATTGGGCTGGGATTCTGGGCATCCTGGAGGTGGGTGACGACTTGCCTGAGGACGGGGATGGTTGTTTTAAGTTGGCGGAAGGGAGCAGAGCACGGTCTTGGGCCGTCGGGGGGTGATCCGGTATGTTCGGTCCATTTCAGGCCGGCTGCAGGGGAATGCTGGAACATTTATGCGCTGCAGGAATCAGTGCCGTCTTTTTCCGGGTGCTTGGGGAATCCCCGAGGTGGGAGACAGCTTGCCTGAGGCTGGGGATGGTTGGGCACGTCCTTGGCCGCTTCGGAAAAAGGGGAAGAGGAAGGGGGTGGGGAGTTACCTGCAGCCGCGTGAGAAACCGGGTATTCTTTGTTTGATTTGTATTATTAGTTTGCATTTTTGTTGAAGAAAGAGTGGATGCCTTTCGAATGATGGAGGTGGTGCGTCGGTGTGCGGTTGTTTCGTTAGTTTGGCAGCCACTCTCCAGCGATTCCCCCTTCCTTGGTCACTGTTTGCTGCTGGCTGGGTCGCGGGTAATCCTTCCAGCTGGGCCGCAGCTTGTCCTGTTTGCCCACGTCCCAGATGGTGAGGGGCACGTTGTTTTCCGGCTCCTCCGACTCCACGTCAAGCGAACCCAAATATAGTCTGTGCTAAAGTCCCTCCGGCACTCTTCAGTACCGGCATTAGGCATTTAAAAATTTCTCCCCCCCCCCACCCACCCCCCACCCCCCCCCCCCCCCCCCCCCGGTCTCTTTTTGCACATACCCACAGCAGGAATATTCTTCTCTCATTCCAGCGGTGGTTCTTTGCTCTCCGTGCTGCACAGATAATGTGCCATTCTGCTGGTGAATGCTCCTCCCTTATTGTCACGTAGTTTCCTCTGACTGGCCCGTCTTATGTTGCCTAGCGTTGCCTGGGAACGGTGTTGTGATGGTCCTTTGTGTTTCAGAACGTTGAGGGTTTTTTTCTGATTGGTCCGTCATGTGAGGGCGGGGCAGAGAGACATGGTCAGTGTTGTGGCTTCACCACCATGAACTGATGAACCCTTCAGGGAGTGACTGAGTGACTTCAGAACGTTGTCTTCAGAACGTTGAGGGTGAGTTTTATTATAGTAGATTTGGAAATTGTATCTCAAGGCAAGCATTGACCCTAGAGTCTGGCTACCCACATAGCCATGTTACCAGGCCAATGTTATTATTATTAGCATTTGTATAGAATGCAGCGCTGAACATCTGACACAAAGAGACAGTCCCTGCTCAAAAGAGCTTACAATCTAAATAATACAGACAGACAAGACGGTTACGGGTGATGAAAAGTAATGGGTAATGAAGTAATGGGTGAGAAGGAAGGAAGGGACAATGGGAGGGCAATTGAGTAGTAGCTAGGAACTAAAAGCAACAGTGAAAAGGTAGGTTTTCAGCATAGATTTGAAAATAGGTAGAGATGGAGCTAGATGTATAGGTTTAGGAAGTCTATTCCAGGCATAAGTTGCCGCAAGAGAAAAGGAACAAAGCCTGGAGTTAGCAGTGGAGGAGAAGGGGGACGACAAGAGAGATTTGTCCAGTGAGCGGAGTTCACGGGGAGGAATGTAGAGAGAGATAACAGTGGAGACGTAATGGGGGGCTGCAGAGTGGATGCATTTAAAGGTCGCTGGCCTCCCACTTAGCCACCTATCCCCCCTTCAATCTGTCCAAATTTCCGCCGCACGTCTTATCTACTGCGTGAACCGATACTCTCATATCACCCCTCTCCTCAAGTCGCTTCACTGGCTCCCGATCCGCTACCGTATACAGTTCAAGCTTCTCCTATTGACCTTCAAGTGCACTCAATCTGCAGCCCCCCCATTACCTCTCTACCCTCCTCTCCCCGTATGTTCCCACCCGTAACCTCCGCTCTCAGAACAAATCACTCCTTTCTGTACCCTTCTCCACCACCGCTAACTCCAGACTCCGCCCCTTCTGCCTCACGTCACCTTATGCCTGGAACAGACTTCCTGAGCCCATACGCCATGCGCCCTCCCTGCCCATTTTCAAGTCCTTACTCAAGGCCCATCTCTTCTCCCTTGCTTTTGGCGCCTAACCACTTTCCCATTCCTGATACCTACACTGACTACATAGTTTTTACCTTTAGATTGTAAGCTCTCTTGAGCAGGGACTGTCCTTCCCCATGTTTAAACTTGTACAGCGCTGCGTAACCCTGGCAGCGCTATAGAAATGCTAAGTAGTTATAGTAGTAAGTTTAAACTTTATGCGGAAGCGGACAGGGAGCCAGTGAAGTGATTTGAGGAGTGGGCTAGTGTGGGTAAAACGATTCTATACTGACGAGAGTTAGCCCAACTCAAGCAATGTTGCTGGGTGCCATTTTTAGCATGCTGTGGTAATTACTAGCATGTGCTTACAGCAGCTTAAAAAAGCTTACCATGGGGTGCACGCAGGTGTCTTGTGGTTAATTCTGGGTTGGCGCACGTGCATCACGCGCAAAAAATGTATTTTTATTTTTACCACAGAGGTGGCATGTATGGGGTTGGAGAGTGGGTGTTTATACAGTAATCAGTTAACGCACCTACATTCCTACCTGCTCATCTGATTAGCATGTGATTAGCATATGAGCCTTTACTGCCTACAAAATAGACGGCAGTATCATATGCAACTTTCTTAAATCCACCTCCTTATTTTCCTACTCCTATTACTCTGTCTTACCTATCTATGGGGATCTTTTATTAAAGGCTAGCTCGAGTTATCTGCAGCAAGGCCCATAGGAATAAAATGGGCCCTTCTGCAGATAACTCGAGCTAATCTTTAGGAAAAGACCACCTATATGTTCCAGCTTTGCTTATACCCTATGATGTCTATTAAAAATGTTTTATCGTGTATTGTGTTAATATTGTAATGTAGCATACTATGCCATACTTTGTATTGTTGTTTGAATATTTTTACTACTGTAATTGTCTATTGCTTGACATACACTACCTTGAGTGAATTCCTTTAAAAAGATGATAAAATAAATTCTAATAAATACATAAAAATAAACATATAAAACCTCAGGACACAACTGTTGCCAAATTCCCCTAACTTTAGCTTTTAGGAAGGTTTTTCCTCCCCAAGCTTTGTATACTGACTATCTATGTACATATTAAAGCAGAGTTACACAATAAGGAGCCCTTTTACTAAGCTGCAGTAAACATTAGTGCATGCTTACTGCAGCAAAAATATGGCTTATCGTGGGGTGCACTCAGGCATCTCGTAGTCATTTTTGGATGTGCACATGCTACCTACATGCTAAAAAATAAAAATTTATTTTTTTAGTGCTGGGACAGGTCTAGTGCAGAGAGTGGGTGCGTTCTGCACTAATCGTTTGGTGCATGGGCATAGCCAAGTGCTAACCGATTAGCGCAGGTTTAGCACATGAGTCCCTACCACCTACAAAACAGCTGGTGTTACGGGCTCATGTGCTAATGGCCACGCACTAATGGGAAAATTAGTGCGTGCAAACAGGCACACATCCAACAGACTCAAAGAGTTCACATTAGAGGTTTTATTCAAAGTAAAAATGGGTTTGACACGAATTGTGTTTTGGCCGCAAAGGCCTGCTTCAGGAGTCCCTGTGATATATGCAAGTATATATAACTTCTCAGTGCTCTGCAATGTCTGAAAGCAATAACCAGATCACTGAAGTATCAAAAACTGGAGCACTCTCTTCCAAACTTGCAACAGTAGGGACTTCTGAGACAGGCCTTTGCAGCCGAAACACGATTCATGTCGAGCCCCTTTTATTGCTTTGAATAAAACCTCTAATGTGAACTACTTGAGTCCGTTGGACGTTTTTTCAGCATTTTTGTTGTCACCTTTGCTGTGTGTGCCTGTTTGCATTGACCTATGTGAGGGTCTTTTGTTCTTCAAAATTAGTGCATGGCCATTAATATGGAAAATAGAAAAAATTGACCATTGTGACCATTGTGACCATTTAGACAGTTAAGATAGAGTAAGCTTCCAAGTTTACTTCACTTGATATACTGCTGATCAATTAACCATCTCAGCAGTTTACAATAATATAAATGGCTGGAGAGAATTACAGGAGTGGATAGAGGAAAATAATTACAACATAATTACAATTATAGAAGTTGTAGGAGGATACATGAAATACAGCAATTGTGGGCTTGTGTTCTCTCCTACACGTACCCCCTTAAAGTGTCATAGGTCCTGTCTGCCCTGCACTGAGACACAGATATGTTTCAATCATATTTATTGACAACACAACAAATATAGTACAGCAGAACCAACATAAAAATTGTGAAACCAGCAATTTGAAGCCGTTATCAATTCAGTACAACAATAAACAGTTTGCAATAATCTGAAATCCTAACCGCTACCCCTTAAACATTCCACCCAACCCCCACACACTGCAAGAGTATGCTAAAAAAAAAAAAAAAGGTTCTACTATTGGAAACAGCATTCAAAAACGTGACTGGTTGAGGATTCTACTATGGGCCACTGGCTGCAGTGTTGCTCAGAAACATTCCTATGTCTCCTGAAATTGCTCCCCCTGTGTTGAAGAAATGTCTCTTCTATCCAATCGTTCCATAGAAAGCAGAAAGATGAGCTGAGTTCTCCAAAGCGCTATAGTGCGGGCTGAGGATTGCATCCATTTCAGCAAGATCGACTTTTTCCCCATTAAAATACCTCTATGGAGAAAGCCCCGCAGCCCAGATGGCACTGGAACCGTGATTCGGAAAGAGCCAAATAATACTGTTGGTGTAAAGTCCACTTTGTGTGACCATTGAGCCCAGATCTGGTGGAAAACCTGAGTCCAGAACTCTAGAATATGGGTACAGCTCCAGAACAAATGACCCAAGGAGGCTGCAAGGGCTTGGCAATTTGGGCATTCCCCAGAGGATCCTGGGAAGATCTGGGACGTTCGATGAGGAGATATATAAAACCGTAGTACAAACTTATATTGCTGTTCCCATAACACTGCATTACTCAGCCATTGCTAGACTTGTAACACACAGTCTTTCAACTGAACAGACTCCCAGGTTGGTAGCCCACAGAGTAGCCAACAAGCAAAGTCCAACTCTTCCGTTGAGTATTGAATAAAACGATGATCCCAGCCACAGATCTAAAACACATATTGAGATCAGTAGTGTAAGGAGGAATTTCTCCAAAAGGAGGGGGGCAGCAAAGTAATTATTTGCATTACCCAACAGAGCTTTCTCTGAAGCAGGTATTAATATGAAGAGTGGTGCTGATGAGAATCTGAAGGGGGAGGGGGAATGCCCCTCTTTCCCCTCCCTATACTCTTGCTTGACATAGGTACATTTTTAAATTAGTCTTAAAACTGTGGCATGAAGTAGGTTACTCTAAACAGAGGGGCAATTTATTCCACCATTTTGGGCCAACTACACTGAAAATGGCATGTCAAAGTGTCAAATCTAATCTGCCTAAATAAAGGTATTAGAAAGGGGTTGATATTGTAAGACACTGACAGCCACAGGCTGGGTTAACCCTGGATATTCAATGTCAGGACATGTCTAGCCTCTGGCATTGAATATTCAGTTTAGTGCAGCAACCCAGAAGATAACCGTGCACCAGCTGATACAGTCTGCATAAGAATTGCCATACTGGGATAGACCAATGGTCCATCTAGCCCAGTATCCTGCTTCCAACAGTGGCCAATCCAGATCACAAGTACCTAGCAGAAATCCAAAAAGAAGCAAGATTCCATGCTACCAGTCCCATGGACAAGAAGTGGCTTTCCCCCATGTCTCTCTCAATAGCAGAATATGGCCTCCAAACCTTATCCAAACCAGATATTCTAATTGCTCTAACCACGTCCCAGTTAACTCAGTGGGTAAAGTTAGGACACTGTCTTGTCTTTTTGTATCCTATCTTTATCTGGTTACGTAGCTAGTTAGCAGTCTGAATATCACTACTAACTGGCTAAGTATCAATTCTGCCCAAATTCCACCCTGGACTGCCCCTAACCTAGCTGGTTAGGGAATGTCTGGTTAGGGCCAATATTCGGTGATACTACCCAGTGAAGTGATGCTGAATATTAGAGACTGGCCAGCTCAGCGAGGTTTAATCAGGCAGAAGCTTCTTCTGCTTGGTTAAACCCCTTTGAATATTGAGCTGTAACAGATGTTGATGAAGTAATCGGAGCGTTCATAGAAGTGAATATAGCATTAGTAGTCCTAAATAAAAAAAAGGCCTTTTCATGTAAGTTAAGTCTTAGACTAATAATGTTAGAATTCTAAAGGTAATTCCTGTTGTGATTGGCAGCCAGTATTCTTCAGGACAAAGTGGTGCCACGTGATCAAATATTTTTGCTTATTATTTATTTTATTTTCAGTTGGAGACATTAAGTCCTATCAACTGAAGAATATAGAAAAGGGCATTACAATAATTTAGAAGTGTAACAAGGATGAATGGGGAAGGGGGGAGGGATGGTGTGAAAGTTGAGAAGTGGAATGGAATATTTGATGGAGTGTAAGGTAGTATGGTTGGGGGGATTAAGTAATAAAATGCAATGCAGGTTGTACCAAAGACCTTTGGATAGACATAACTGTTGAATATAAATATGGAATGGTGACTTTGGACTGTACATTGAGCAGTGTTGCTTGTATTTTGTATTTACAACTTGTTATTGTGTGAATTAAAAAAAAAATAAAAAAAAAAAAAATATATATATATATATATATATATATATATATATATATATATATATATATATATATATATATATATATATAAAAAGAAGTGTAACAAAAAAAAGTTGAGTTTGATGAGCTTGAAGTCTTCTGCAACCTTCCTTCCAAGAGTTCTAGAGGGGGAAATGATTCTGTAATAGCCATATGATTTCTTCTCAGTATACCTCCTTGTTCATTGAATTGTTCTTTTATACCCTTCTCCCTACTCACTCCCATGTTAAAAAGAAAACCCCTCAGACCCTCCATTGAACTCATGATCTTACATGCCAATCATTCTTGTGACATATTAGACACGGAGTCTGCTGCAAGAGAAAGGTGTACGAGCATCACTGTTCACAGACAAATCACATCACTTAGATTAGCAAAGAGTCTGCCTTAATCCACTTGTTCCAGTCTGCAAATTATTTGCACTGCTTTGGTTGTCAGTTTTGCAATTGTTCTTCGCATGAGATCATACTGGCCTGCTTGCTCTATTTCATTATCTTATGCATACAAACTGGAACGGAATTTGATTTATTCGCCACTTCATGCCTTAAAGAGCCTGAGAATGTTAATATACTTATACAAACTGTCTTGGTATTAAAATCATATTTCTCTTCTAACATAATTTTGTCAGCCTTAATCCTTTACAATTTCAGCTCGAACTGCAATGAAGCTAGAGCCTGTTGTTCTGCATTCAGGTTGTGTTAAAGCTACTTTATTATTGGGTTATGCATAACTTAATATTGATGTTTTTCTTGTTTTTTTAAATGGGGGGGGGGGGGGGCAACATTATTCTCTTGCTTCTTTGGGCTTCCAGCTCAGTCAAGACTAGCTTTGGGATCTAGGATCATGAACCATTGTTTTAAAGTACATATTTACGGATCCTTTTACTAAGGTGCGCTGAAAAATGGCTTACAGTAGTGTAGGTACGTGTTTTGACCACATGTAGAATCATTTTTCAGCGCACCTGTAAAAAATGTCATTTTGGGGGGGGCCGAAAATGGACATGTGACAAAATGAAAATTGGCATTTGTCCATTTTGGGTCGGAGACCTTACCGCCAGCCATTCACTTAGCGGTAGGGTCTCATGCGTTAAATGGGCGGTAATGGTCAATGCATGTTCAACGTTCAAATGCCGATTACCGCCCACGCAACAGAAAATAAAAATATTTTCTGATGCGCATAGTGGACGTGCATCAAAAATGGAATTACCATCCGGGCCATGCAGTAGCCGGGCAGTAACTCAGAACTGATGGACATTGGACACGCGTAAGCACTTACACGGCTTAGTAAAACAGCCCTTTAATTTAATTTAATTGTAGGATTTATTTTCAACTTTAACCTAAAAGCTCAAAGTGGAACATGGTGTTTTGTTTGCTGCCACAAGAGAAAGAGAGAGGCCTCAATAGAGAGTCCTTGGCAGCATTTTATTTTAGTCTCAATTGAGAGAATTGGATACTTTGCTCTTACCTTTATATGTGGTGGTAGTGCCCACTGATATTGAAAGAACAGAGGATATTATCCAGACTGTATTACTGACATTGATGACCTCTGATGCAGGCGATCCATTGAAACATGGCCAACGTAGTGTCTTTCAATAAAATTTGGCTGTTAACCCATTCTTGGAGGCCCATTGTGCACTTTTTGTTTGGCCTCTTATACAATAAATATAAAACTAACAAGCATACCTTAAATCCCTGATGTTTGCATAATATTGGAATTTGTACCTTAACTTCACACCGGACCTCTCACACTTATTACCACAAATTAATATAAGCACTACACTTTACACGGCACAACTCTAGCTGCAGTTTTATTACAAATAAATTTGTGCAAATACAAAACTGAATCAACATCATACATTATTAACATCAACCCAGAGTGAGTTTCATTTCAGCTTTTTTCTCAGATCCCTCAGCTAGTTGATGCTGACCTAGCTGCAATCATTAATTCAATAATCATTATGACCAACTCCTTTAATTCCCCCCCACGAAGGCTTGCGGTGCCACCAAGCCTCCACTGTCACTGGCGGAGGTGTAGCACACAAGCACATGAAAGCCTATTCTCTTCCACTTTTCTTGCTCCCCAAACACCCCTGATAAACTGCTTCTGGGACAACAATAGCCCATCTTGCTCACAAACTGCAAACCCTCCCCCTCTCCAGTACCACCTGGCACCCAATCTCCCTCCTAAAATAACACTTTCAGCAAAGCATCACACTACAACTCACAAACCTCACCACACAGGAGGGTCATGTTGGCAAAATTTCTCTCACTAACCTACCCACCTGCACCTCACCAACTCTTCCAATAATGACTTCTTTTTCCCATCTAATTACCATCCTCTCTTTTGGCCCTCCTCTTGATCTATCAACCAATCAGAACCCATCATTCCTCTCTACCAACCTTGACAATAAAATCAGTTTCTTTGTCTTCATGAATTTGTATTGCTCTCCTCCTGCACCCCCTTCTTTCTCATCTCTCTTTCCCCATACTACTACTAATAATCCATGCCCAGTTCATTGCAAATGACAGCCCGTCTCTACTTTTAAGTGATTTCTTAACAACTTTATCTGAAACTTGATGGTATATTTCCCATGGAAGAGAATTCAATATAAAAGGGCCTTGGCCTTCATTGATCTTTCTACGTATTTCAGATAAATGGTAGTTCTTCAGAGATGGTAAACTAATATAAATTTCTCTTCTGGGTTATGACAGTCTTTCAGGAAGCCAGTGTAAATGGTTCAAAAATTGTGAAGCCCAGTCCAATTTGCTCCCCATAAATCAACTTGGATGCCATATTCCATAGAACCTGTAGCCTGTTTATATGTTTTACTGGTAAATCTATGAACACAATATTACAGGAGTCTAAGTAAGGCAATAATGGGGTTCGGACCACCTGTCTTAAGTGCTCAGTCACCAAAAATGGGTTCAAATATTTGAAAGGTATTAATCTGCAAACAAACCTTTTCCAGATGGGAAGGTGGTAGAACTAGAGGACATTAATTGAGGTTGAAGGGTGGCAGTGTCAGGAGTAATGTCAGGAAGTATTTTTTCATGGAAAGGGTGGTAGATATGTGAAATGCCCTCCCGCGGGAGGTGGTGGAGATGGTAATGGAATTCAAACATGCGTGGGATAAACACAATTGAATACTGTTTAGAAGGAATGGATCCACGGAATCTTAGCAGAGATTGGGTGGCAAGACCTGTAATTGGGAAGCACAACCAGTGCTGCGCAGATGTCTACGGTGTGTGATTGTGACTGAATAGATATGGATGGATATATATGAGTATTTCTCCTCATAAACAAGTTTTAACAGCTTCCCAGACAGTGTTGAAAGAAGTAACGGATGCTTTATTTCTGGAAAAGAAACCCAGTCTAAAGGAGTTTATTTTTTCTACAAAATTAGTATCAGATAGTACAGCTGTGTTTATTCTCCAGCAGGAGGTGGGTTTTGGAGAGAAAAGTTTCAACTTAAGAGAAATTAAAGTGTGGTCCGAAAGAACAATTGGGAATATCTCTGCAGATTTAACCAATTTTATTAAAGATTTGGATGTCAGAAAATATTCAGTCCGGGAATATGACTAGTGTGGTGTGGAGAAAAAAAGTGTAGTCTGTTGTAGTAGGAATAAATATTCTCCAAGGGTCACAAAGACCCAAATTTTTGATAATACTATGAAGGTCTTGCTACATCTTAGAAGGACTGAAGGTGCATAATAATTGATGATCAAAAATTATGTGCAATGTAAGATTAAAATCACCTCCAATCAGAACTGGGTAAGCGCTGAATTCCATAAGAGTCTCTCTTATTGATGACATAAAAAGGCAGAGTCCACATCAAAAGAAAGAAATACAGAGTTAATTTATACAGTAACAATTAACCATCTTCCATCTAAGGGGATCTTTTACTAAAGCTTAGCTCGCATTATCTGTAGCAGGACCCATGTTATTCCTATGGGCCCTGCTGCAGATAACTCAAGCTTAGTAAATGATCCCCTAAGTCTTTTTCTTGTTGACTTACATTTACATTAAGAGATTTTTTTGAAAATAATAGACACACCTCTTTGTCATTTATTCTCGCCTGCTCATTAAAAGAAAAAATCAGGAGAAGTTAAGTTTAGAACAATCATTAGCTTTTAAATGTTTCATGCATAAATAAAAATCTTTATTTTTTCTGATCATAGCCACATATTTTGCATCTCTTAACAGGATGGTTGAGCCCATTAACATTCTGTGAAGCAGAGTGAAGAATAGTCTTAGAACATCGTAAAATGAGGAGAGTTTACAAACTGACAAAACGTGTACATTGGTGCATAAAGATATAGTAGCATGATATGCATATTGAAATAGAGGTAGAAAGTGAAAAATATATAGTAACAAATAGAAACAAGACAACAAGAAAAAAAACTACTAACCAGTGACTCGAACATACAGCTGCACATCACAGTGTAGCTATCACTTCCAATTGGTGATATAATATGTACATCTCGGTAACAATATTAAAATGAACAAAATGGGCACAAATCATTCGATATGAAAGCAGAACAAACATAACTGGTAGGTTATTATATGCAGCAGATTTGATATATGGGGAGCTTAGTGAAAACATATTAAATAAGCTAGCAATTGTAATGTTAAAAAAATCATAGCTGTAGAATAAAACCTTCAAAACATAAAGAAAACATTGTGCTACATTAGAACACAGAAATTCAACAGAATGTAGAACTGTCTCCCCATTTTAATTTCTTGAATCCAGGATCTCAGAAGCTCAGGATCAGGAAGTTATCAGTATGATTATGGTTTGTAATCTTCATTTTGGTCAGATAAAGTAAGTCAAATTGAGCACCAAGCTCCTTTAAATCTTGTTATAGGGAAAGGGAAACCTTACGTTTCACAGCTGTCGAGGCAGCAAGGTCAGGAAAAATCAGAATTCTCCTACCTTGATATAATAACGAAGATTTATTTTTTGCAGCAAGCAGGATCTGTAGAGCATGCAGGTGGCGTAATAGCAACTTAGCTACTATAGGCCAAGGATAGTTGGTGCCATGTTGAGGCCTAGATGGTGTGCAGTGAGCCCGCTCAAATTCCAGTGGATAGAGAATTGTATGTCAAGGAATTTAGGAAGCCAGGAGGGGCATAATCGAACGGGGTGCCCAAGTTGTCATGAGGGCGTCCTCGCAGGACAGCCCTGTAAAGGGTCGGGGCAACCCGTATTATCGAAACAAGATGGGCGTCCATCTTTTGTTTTGATAATACAGTCGGGGACGCC
Organism: Microcaecilia unicolor; assembly: GCF_901765095.1. NCBI lineage: Eukaryota > Metazoa > Chordata > Amphibia > Gymnophiona > Siphonopidae > Microcaecilia > Microcaecilia unicolor. The sequence goes on along the minus strand of NC_044032.1, from coordinate 274,948,627 downwards.
CAAATCATGAAATTTAGGTCGACCTTAGAGATGGTCATCCTTAGGTCGTTTTTAGATGGTCGTCCCTGGTTTTCGGTGATAATGGAAACCGAGGACGCCCATCTCAAAAACGACCAAACCCAAGCTATTTGGTCATGGGAGGAGCCAGCATTCATAGTGCACTGGTCCCCCTCACATGCCAGGACACCAACCGGGCACCCTAGGGGGCACTGCAGTGGACTTCGCAAATTGCTCCCAGGTGCATAGCTCCCTTACTTTGTGTGCTGAGTCCCCCAAAACCCACTCCCCACAACAGTACACCACTACCATAGCCCTAAGGGGTGAAGGGGGGCACCTACACGTGGGTACAGTGGGTTTTGGGGGGGGTTGGAGGGCTCAACATTTACCACCACAAGTGTAACAGGTGGGGGGGATGGGCCTGGGCCCGCCTGCCTGAAGTGCACTGCAGCCATTAAAAGCTGCTCCAGAGACCTGCATACTGCTCTGATGGAGCTGGGTATGACATTTGAAGCTGGCAAAAAATATTTTTAAAATTTTTTTGGGGGGTGGGAGGGGGTTGGTGACCACTGGGGGAGTAAGGGGAGGTCATCCCCGATTCCCTCCTGTGGTCATCTGGTCAGTTCGGGCACCTTTTTGAGGCTTAGTCGAGAGAAAAAATGGACCAAGTAAAGTCGTCCAAATGCTCATCAGGGACACCCTTCTTTTTTCCATTATCAGCGACGCCTATTTCTAAATCACGCCCCAGTCCCGCCTTTGGTACGGTGCCAACATGCCCCCATGTATTTTGGTCGTCCCCGCGATGGAAAGCAGTTGAGGATGCCCAAAATCGGCTTTCGATTATGCCGATTTGGGCGACCCTGAGAGAAAGACGCCCATCTCCCGATTTTTGTCAGAAGATGGGCGTCCTTCTCTTTCAAAAACAAGCCTGCAAGTTTAAGAAAGGTGATCACATCAGATCCTTTCACCCCTCTTGGTAAACCTAAAATGTGGATATTACTCCTTCAGCTGCAGTTAGTTAAGTCTTCTAAATCATTTTTTACTTTATTAATCTGTGGTAACATCAACTCCAGTTTCACAGTGCAGGAAGAGAGATCTTCAATTGTTTGCTGAGATGCAGCAATCTGTGAGTGACTAGTTTATAATTCTTGTCACATGTCCCTAAAAATTTCCATGTGATTTTTCATCATTTCTTTGATATTACGAAGCTCCATTAAGATAGAGCCATCATTAGCTAAATCACCACACGACCCATCGTTTCAGCCACTTGAGATTATAGGAAAGATTATAATGTACCTTCAATTTATTTTTCTTCATTGTGCCCATATTTGATGTAGTATATTTTTAAAATATATAGGAAGATTGAGAAAGATATTTAAAAAGAAAAATGAGATGTACAGCTAATTGAGAATCTCAAAATGAAGTGTGAGTTCACTGCTGAGGCAGCCACGTTGTTCAAGCTAAAACCGTAAGTCCCAGGGGTACCTATTTAAGTCAGTTTTTTAGCGACAAGTAGGTGCCTACTTGTGTTTATAAAATATTAGCTAAAAGTTTGCTGACTGTACTTAAATATAGGTGCCTTAAATCCTGGGCAGGGTTAGGGGGAAGACCAGGGTGAAGAAGTGATGTTAGCTACTTAGGAATTCTGTTACAAAGCTGCGGTGAATGCTAGCGCGTGCTTACCACAACTTAAAAGGGCTTACCACGTGACACACTGAGGTGTCCTGCTGTAAAATCTCAATCTATGTGTGCAAATCACATGCTAAAAAAAATTCCTGAATTTTTCTCAGAGGGGCATGTCTGGAGGCAGAGAGTGAGGGTGACAGTGCAAATCAATTAGCACAGCCACATTGCTGTGTGCCAACTGGGCATGGGATTAGCATGTGAGGCCTTACTGCCTACTAAATGGGTAATGATAAGGGCTCATGCTCTAATTTTTTTTAATGGCAACATTAGTGCATTGTCAGACTTGTGAGTTCTTGTACCAAGTAGAGCGCTGCTGAGCCCGGTACTCGGACCAGGTTCTGCTTGGTGGCTGGACAACACTGGGTTTCCAATATTTTTGTAGCCCTGGAAATGGCATGCGCTGGGGGTGGGAACTACCGCCGGGCTGCTGTGGTAGCCCAGAGGTACTTTCCTTTAAGCGAGCGGTAAGCTCGCATTGGCTTACCGCCACTTGTAAAAGGGCCCCTAAATGAGACCTGTGATAAAATAACCCATCTTAACAGTAGCCCACACTCCCCACCCCCCAAGCTGGAAGTTGAGGAATGAGTATGAGTGGTTACAGAGACTGGATCAGGAGCAAGTAAGCAAGGAAGTCCTTCCTCCCTAAGCACCTTTACTTATTTTAAGATGAATAAAATAGATATAAAAGGGCATGGAAGAAGTGAGAGGAGAAGATGGTACATAAGGATGCAAGGAAGGAGGAGGAGTAACAAAGAAGAGGAAAGAAGAGAAGTGTGGGCACAAGGTCATTTTACATATGTGACCCAGTTTATCATGACAAACAGGTTCTTAAGAGTAACTTGGTTTACTATTGGAATTTTATTGAGGCAGAAAATAATAATTCATTACAGGCACAAATCTTCTTAGCAGAATTGTTTCTACATAAAATTATGTTTCTTTTGCACATCTTAAGCATACTAGAATTCAGTTTGGTTTGAACTTGCACCTTGAAAATCAAATTTCCTGACCTAAATAAACAAATATGAAAGCATGAAAGAGCACACTAGCAATGTGCACAGGCAAATATTTGTGACTTTTTTGTATTTTTCATATTTTTTCCTGATTTGGGGGTATTTGTTTCAGTTTATTTTATTCATTTTAATAAAAAATATGTATTGTGCAATATTTTTTTATACACTTAAGGAATAAATTGGGCTGTGCTGAGGATAACTTGTGCTAAGCTTTAGAAAACAGGGGAGTTAGTTGTAATTTTCATTGCAGTTCTCTGGCCAGGAAAATTGCATGGGCATAGGGCAGAGGTTCTCAAGCCAATCCTCAGGACACACCCAGCTAGTCAGGTTTACAGGATATCCATAATGAATATGCATGAGATAGATTTGCATATATTAGAGGTAGTATATGCAGATTTCTCTCATGCTTTATTCATTGTGGGTAAACGGAAAACCAGACTAGCTGGGTTATGCCGCAAGGACTGGTTTGAAAACTTCTGGCATAGGGGAACCTGGGGTCAATGGACAGAGAGCAAGGGGGGGTGGCTCCTGCACCTTCAAACCCCCCCCCCCCCCTAAATGGGAGAGCCGTGGCAGAGATGGGGGAGATTGGATTCTATTTAAATTGGGCAGGGCTACAATATTGGCTCTTCACTGTTATGAGCCAGACTGAGCTGGGAGGTGGTGAAGAAGTTGCAGACCATAGATCAACAGGGACATTTTTTCAAGGAAAGGAAGGGCGTCTGTTAGTAGGGATGAACATTTGAAACAATGTGTGAAATGTCAACAACATTTCCCATGTAATTTTGTGTCGTCTTTTTTATGTTTTTTTTTTTTTTTTTGCTGGAAAAAAGAGAATTTTTTCATGTGTCATTAATAGTAAGTATGCAATCTTCCAAAAGAATGTACACCTTTCACAAAGCGTGCGTATTATGGAGGAAATTCTATATATGGTACCAAGCGTTAGGTGCTGCTTGTGCACCAAATTTTCAGCATGAAAAAGCATTCTAATGGATGCAAGGTGCTAAAACAAGGCAAAAATGGCAAATCCACATGAAAACACACTTTTAGAATAGCATCTGTTTGCCCCGTGGATCTGCAAAGGGGGCATAGCTATGGGAGAGGCATGGGTGGGCCAGGGGTATTCCCTGAAAATACACGCAGTGCTTTAGAATTTGAGGGATCTGCTTCCAACTTGCCTGCTGGGATATATATGCCTGGTTTCAGTTGGTGTAATTGCTTGTGTCCAAAGTTGCAAACAAATTCTGGTATTACATATTATTCTAGAAAGGGCGACAATCCCAGAATGTCCTTTATAGAATACCTTTCAGCACAGAATTTTTTTGGTGCCAATTTTTGAGCACCATTATAGAATTTCCCTCTATTTGAGAGGAGTCTGCACTGTCTGTAAAGTGGTTACACTTTTTCGGAAAAAATGTGCACTCTTTTCATATAGTATGGACTCTTCATAAATAGTGTGCTCTTTTTATAAATAGTATGCACCTTTCGTAAATAGTATGCACTATTTATAAATAGTGTGCATTCCTAGTAAATAGTGTGCACTTTGTACAAATAGTATGCATGCTTCGTAAATAGTGTGCACTTTTTATAAATAGTATGCATGCTTCGTAAATAGTGTGCACTTTGTACAAATAGTATGCATGCTTCATAAATAGTGTGCACTTTTTATAAATATTATGCACTCTTTGTAAATAGTGTGCACTCTTGTTTTATAAATAGTATGCACTCTTCGTAAATAGCGTGCACTTTTTACAAATAGCATGTTGTCATCCTAAATAGTACGCAGTCTTTGTAAACAGTGTGCATTCTTTGTAAATGTCATGAATGTTTTACAAATAGTATGCAATCTTCATAAATGCCATGCACTTTTTACAAATACTATGCACTCTTCGTAAATAGTGTGCACTTTTGCAAACAGCATGCACCCTTCATAAACAGAATGCATTCTTCAAAATAGTGTGCATGCTTCATAAACAGTGTGCACTCTTTACAAATACATGCACTCTTCATAAATAGTGTGCGCTCTGTGTTCCAAAAGAATGTGTGCTTATAGTGGTATTGCTCCCTTAATGAAAAAAAAATTAAACCATGCACCCCCTGATACAAGGATTTGTGGTGAGAAGCAGCTCATTACATTAGGTCATCTTGGACCTGATTTAGTTTTCCAATATGTTGCTTTATTGCAAAATAATACACGTTAACAGCACTAAACATGTATTGTCAGCAAATAATATTGCCCATTGGGACATAACATACATTACTATGATCACGTTGCTTAGGCCTCTTTATTATTAGTTTTTCTGTCTTAGCCTTCTTTATTAATGCTTTCTGTCCAATTTGCAGGGCTTATTCTCTTTCCTGTTTTCTCCATTAGGACGCTGCATTCCATTTTTTAGAGCATGTCTTTGTAGCTGTAATGGCCTCTTTCACAGCAGCACACAGCTTCCGTTGTATTTCCAGTCATTTTTTTCTTTTTCTCCACAACTGAATGTTGTGCGTTTTAGTCTTTGAAGTAAACCTTTCTTCCTGCAGTAGGGACAGAAATTGCCTTTTATGGTCATCGGGACTAACATGGCAAACAAGACAAATATGTTTCTTTAAAAGCATGATTTGAGAAGCTGCCTTCTCAGATCACAACACCATCCTACTAATGCCTGTGTTATGTCCATATCTGTTAGAGGGAAAATATATGGTCTCTTCTAGATCAGCAAGAATCAGCAAGAGACGGATGCTAAAACGTTTTGACTAGGAGTGGATAAACTATGTCAAGACAATTCAATAATCCGGTATCTATATTTATTTATTTATTAGGATTTTTTTTACCACCTTTTTGAAGGAGTTCACTCAAGGTGGTGTACAGTAAGAATAGATCAATCATGAGCAATAGGCAATTACAGCAGTAAAAATATTCAAATAACAATATAAAGTATGGCATAGTATACTACTTACAATGTCAACACAATACATAATAGAACATTATATTTGATAGTGAAGGGTAAAGCAAAGATAGAACATATAGATAGGTAAGAGCGTAAGTTTGAAAGTAAGGTGACTGATTTAAAGAAAGTTGGATATGAAGTCGGAGAGATGATTAAATATTACCTCAGCTACGGTAGGAGTGAAACACTGAAATGCCCCTAGCGCGTTCATGTGTAATTGTCACCAGTAATAGGCATGTCAAGAGGGGTTAACCTGTGGGGAAGCATGAGCGTGTCATGGCAAAATTTAAAACTGCTTTAAAAACTTGGCATTTCCATCTTGCCTTCGACCCCACCTAGGTGGACTGTAGCTTGTCTGTCACTGGGATTGACTTTCTATTCGATTCCTCCATGTCTTGCTTTGTTCATTTTTTAATGTCATTTCACTGTTCCTACTAGGTTTGAATGACTCTGTATGTATGACTGTTCTTTCCTGTCCAGTTTTTTTAGTCCTTTTTCATTTCACATTCTTGGTTTTTGGATTGAAAACCGCTTCAATCTGTAAGTTAGTGGAGGCAGTATAGCAAATGAGAATAAGCTAAACTAAACAAGTGACATGCACAACTGCTATTGAAACACTAGGGTAAGCCCGAATTTAGCCTAACGATAGGAGCGAGCACTTGTTACAGCCAAATTGTTGGGGTAAATACTTGTCCCTAACTGTAGGCAATTAGTCACCTAAATACAAATATTCTATAACCGTGAGTGTAACTGTTAAGCACAACCCTGATCTGCCCATGCTCCTCCCAGGTGGATTTTGTGCACATGGGTTATTCAGTACTGACTAGGTGCAGTTACCCATGTAATTGCTAATTAATGCAAATTAGCACCACTTACAACCAATTATTGGTTGTTAATTCCAATTAGCAGCTCATTAGCTAATTAAGGGGCCCTTTTTAACTAAGCTGTGGTAAAGAGTGGCCTGCGGTAACGTGGGCGCATACTTTTGGTTTGCGCTGGGCCATTTTTTACCACAGCTGGGAAAAACAGCTTTTTTAAAAAAATGGGGGCAATAAATGACCGTGTGCTAAAATTAAAAGCAGCACACAGCTATTTACTGCTGAGCTCTTACCACCATCTAATGACCTAGCGGTAAAGGCTCACGCGCTACACACACGCTAATCATGCAGCTTGCATCAATGTGCCGAATACCATTGGGAACGCCCCCATGGAAGAAAATTCTTTTCTACCGTGGGAAACAGCATGCGTCAACTTTGAAATTACCGCCAGGTGGGCGTGCAACCTGGACGGTAGTGTCGATTTAGTGCATGCTATCTGTGCGGTAGCCCTGCCAGCAGCTTAGTAAAAGGGCACCTAATTTATGTGTGGAACTGATCCTATTCTATACATTGCACCAGTGGCGTTCCTAGGGGGGAGCAGTGGGTGCGGTCAGCCCCGAGTTCACGCCGCCGGGGGGGGGGGGGGGGTGCCGCGCGCACCTGTCCTCCGTTGTTCCATGCTTCTTCTCTGCCCCGGAACAGGTTACTTCCTGTTCCGGGGCAGAGAAGAAGCATGGAACAAAGGAGGACAGGCACGCGCAGCACCCCCCCTCAGCGGCGTGCACCCAGCGGGGGGGTTCCTTCACGGGGGGGTCCTTTCGCCGGGGGGGGGGGTCCGTGCTGCATCGGGGGGGGGGGGGGGGCGCTGCACCCGGGGGAGCAGGGCGCATCGACGATCCGCCCCAGGTGCCAGCCCCCCCAGGAACGCCACTGCATTGCACATGCAACTGTGCATTCTAATTACAAATTTGGGCATTACAGGTTTGGTGCCTAATAGTAGGTGCCAAGTTATAGAAAGAGGGGGAAAATCACCATCCTGAACTGAAAAGGTGCAGTTCTAATTTTGGAACATAAATTAATGGAACCATGTTGCAGACTCATCCTAAGTAACACTATTTATACATTAGTGTCGTTAACAAAGCAGAGTATAAGCAGTATTAAAAATGCTCAGTTTAAGTCAATACAGGGCCCTTTTACCAAGCCGCACTAAAAAGTGCTGTTGTCAGCGCATGGGTTTTCCATGCACTGCAACCACTTTTAGCTTGGCAGTAAAATGGATCCATTGTCATATATTTTTGTAATGGCCACGTGCTAATTTCCAAATTAGTGCGTAGCCACTACCACGGGAGCCCTTGTCAACACCTGTTTTGTTGTCGCTAATGGCTGCTATGTTAACACCATGGTAATCAAGCAGCACAGGGCAATGTGCCTGTGCTACTCAATTAGCGCAGGGCATGCCTGTTCTCCACCCATAGCCATGCCTCCTGTGGGCGCACTACCGTGGGATGCCTCAGCGTGTCCCACAGCAGTGCTTTGTGCCATGCCGTGCTAGTGCCTACTGTGCCTTACTAAAAGGTCCCATACATTAGATTTCAGTTACTGATTGATAGCTGTAGTTTACATAAAAGTTATTTTCATTGCACTGTTTATGATATAGTAGAACATGTTGAGTGTCTCAACAGCCACATCAGACTGTAAATATTGATTGAGCCTTCTGGCAATGGTAAAAGTCATGTTTTAATTACATTTTCTCAGGTTTAGACACCTGTAATATCTTCCATCTCACTTGTTTTATTGCATCAAGAGATTATTAAGCATTGAGTCTGTTAGTAATATAGTGCAGTCAAGTTGGAGGTATTGAAAAACTAGCTGGATGACCTCAAATTCTCAATAAAGATGGGTAGTTGATCTCCTATGTTGTACTTCACAACTATAAGAAATGGTTTGTACATAAATATTTTGATTTCTTCCATTCCAAGTGAAGGAATTGGGGTTTTTGGGGGACGGGGGGGGGGGGGGGGGGAGGTTGCTTTAAATAATTCTCACAGAAAGATGTAATACTTCTACACTCTGAAGTAAATAAATTTGCTGTTTTGCCAAAACTGGTGGAGTTTTTCCACATCATTTAATCTTTGATGTCGACCTTGTGTTAATTGGTTTCCCTTGGAGAAGCTGATGAATGTTAGCGTTTCCTGAAAAGAGAAGGGAGATGAATGATAGACTAGGCACAGGCAGATATTAGAGGCAGGTACCGTATTTTTCGGACTATAAGACGCACCGGACCATAAGACGCACCTAGGTTTTAGAGGAGGGAAATAGGAAAAAAAAAATTTTCCTTTTTCCCTCCTCTAAAACATAGGTGCTCCGGTGCGTCTTGTCCGAGTTTTGGACCGCCGTCCCGTACTTACACGATGCCATGTTCCGTGGTGGTCTAGTGACGTCGGGGCAGGAAAGAGCCCCCTCTTTCCTGCCCATCGCGCTGCTCTCCGTGCTCCTCACTGCTTTCTGACGGTCTCGGCGAGATTCAAAATGGCCGCCGAGAATCTCGGGACGGCGATCCAAAAACGCTACCTTCGGACTATAAGACGCACCCCCCATTTTCCTCCCAAATTTTGGGGGAAAAAAGTGCGTCTTATAGTCCGAAAAATACGGTACTTTTCAGATCTTCTTCGCATAGCTTCACTAATACTTTTAGGGGGAAATTCTATATATGGCGACAAACATTCAGTGCTACTTCCATGCTGAAATGTTGGTGCAAAAAAAGTTATAACAGATACAAGGCACCAAAATGGGGAAAAAATGGAAGTTGTGTGCAAAAACGCACCTGTTTATAAAATAGCAGCTAAGTGTTTTCATGCAGATCTGCAAATGGGGTGTGGCTATGGGAAGGGAATGGGTGGGTCAGGGACATTCCCTTAAAATGAGTACAGTGTTATAGAATTCAAGGGATTTGCACCCAGCTTACATGCCAGAATTTACACCTGGTTTCAGTTGGTGTAATTCCTTGTAACTAAGGTTGAGCTCAAATGTCAGCAATACATGGAGTATTGTGTTCAGTTTTGGAGGCCATATATTGCTAAAGATGTAAAAAGACTGGAAGCGGTGCAAAGAAAAGCTACAAAAATGGTATGGGATTTGCATTGCAAACTGTACGAGGAGAGACGTGCCGACCTGAACATGTATATCTTGGAGGAAAGGAGAAATGCGTAACATGATACAGACGTTCAAATTTACACGCAGAACTTGCTAAGCGCATTCTGTAACGTGGTCAAAAAGGGGGCATGACCATTGTCGGGGAATGGGCGGGTCATGGGCGTTCAGAAAATTTACATGCAGGATTATAGAATACAGGCACAACAAACAGAAAGAACCTCTACGTGTACAGTTCAGGAACAAAGGAGTAGAGACTGGCCAAAGGACAATCCAACACAGGAGGTGGTGCTTTAAAAGATGCTTTATTCGCTGCTTGGACACAAAAGATATAGAATACCCCCGCTCCGTGCCTAACTTAGGCACCAGCATTTACACCAAGTTTTACTTGGCATAATAGCCCACAGCTACATATAGCCATACAGATGGGCAATAAGCATATTCTATAAACTGTGCAGAAGTGTAGGCCTATTCTCTAAACATTAGGCGTAATTTATAGAATACGCTTAGCTGGAAATTATTTCTGCACGGATTTTCAAGGCGCCATATATAGAATCTACTGTTATGTGTGTGTTAGGATTTATTTACTGCCTTTTTGAAGGAATTCACTCAAGGCAGTGTGCAGCAAGAATAAGTCAAACATAAGCAATAGATAATTATAGCAGTAAAATAGTCAAATAACAGTACAAAGTATGGCATAGTATACTCCTTGCAGTGTCAACGCAATACGTAATAAAACATTTTAATAGACAGCATATGGTGTAAGCAAAGATGGAACATATAGATAGGTAAACTAGAATAATCTGGCAATGGCAATAATCCTTGCCATCTTTCAGGGAAGTCTGGATGGACCATGCTGGCCTTAATATGCTGTCATTTAACACCTGCAAATCCCAAACCTACAGGAGTAGTATATATTCAGGTGCAGTAGGTATACTATTTTACTCTTGGGGGCATTTCCTCAAATGGGTTAGTTTTACGCATACCATGACAGGAATGAACCTCACTCCTAAACCAGGGTATGTGGAGCAGTGGTATTCCTTAGTTGACTGTCACCCGGGGTGAATCACAGCTGTGCACCCTCCCCCCTCCCCCTAGGTGCAGCATCACCGATCCCCGCCAACCTCCCTGGGTGCAGCGTCCCTCCCCCGGGTGCATCACTATCCCCCCCCCCCCCCCGGTGCTTCACCTCCAATCCCCCCCCCCCCCCCCGGTGCATTCTTCTTACTTACTGGGGTGCTGGGAGCAGCCGCGTAGCTATCAGCTTCGCTGGTTTCCCGCTTGCTCTGTCCCGGAACAGGACCTAACAGCAGATGGAGCAGGGAACCAGCAGAGCTGACAACCATGCATCTGCTCCCAGCACCCCTCCTGGGGTGGACCACCCCCACCGCCCCACCCTCAGTACGCCACTGATGTGGAGTATGATCTCAATCTCTCAAATTTACTGCCCACACTTGCCATAAAACTGTAGCATGTATAGGCAACTTTGGTTTGTTTTTTTCTGTACATAGACATGTTGCTATGGGGCTCATTTTCAAAGCACGTAGACATACAAAGTACAGTGGAACCCCGTTATAATGTGATGATTAGGATCCATAATATATCATCGCGTTAAATACAGGGTAGTGTTATATCAGGGTCAATATGTGCAACTGACAGTATTCTAAAAACTTACCCCCGAATTCTATAAATGGCACTTACAGTTAGGTGCACAAATAAGCACCCAGTTATAGAATAGTCAGTTATACGTGTAACATAATTAGCCAATTGGCACTTAATTGGAGATAACTACCAATTATTGGCATTATCAAGCACTAATTGGCACTAATTAGTAGCTGTAAGTGTAGCTGACTCACACCCCATTCTGTAAACTGAGCGCCTATCTTCTCTTATATGCAACTGTAAAGGGGGGATATTAACATGGGTGGGGAATGCACGTGTCTGGGGTTTTCTGACTAACCTTGCGTACACTTTATTGAATAGTTGCATTTGTGCACCTAAGTGCCGCATTTAGATGCCACCTATTTCACCAGCCATTAACATGGCATAAGTGGTTGTGCCTAAAGTTTGGTGCATATCTGTCGATTAGTGTTATATCTATAAAAGATCTGGGGGTAAATTCTATAAACGGCACCAAAAAAATTGGTGCTGAACAAAAACCTGCATAAGCGGTATTCTAAAAGTTACGCCTAAAGTTCAGCACGGTTTATAGAATACACGCTTTAGAGGAAAGTTGTGCGTAAATTCAGGCACGGCTATTTGCACCAATGAAAACGTGGTGCAAATACCTGCACCTAAATTTACACACGGAGCATCATTATTCTGAAATTACGTGTTTAACTCAGACATCCCCCCCCACCCCCGTTCCACCCTGAAACACTTGTGACCCTCCTATTTCCACTACACCCCCCTTTTTCTGGAACATGCATACATTTTAAATGTATGCACATTGGTCCAAATTAAATATAATTAGTGCCAATAATTGGCACTAACTAGAATGTTAGTCAATTAAATTGGTGCACAAATTGGGAATGTTCTTAAATTCATATACACAATTTTTGGCAAACTTTATAGAATCAGGGGACTGGTGCACAACTCTCTTGTTACAGAATACTAGCTTAGTACACAGCTTTTAGCAACCCATATTGAGTTTACCCTTTAGTGCATAGCTGCTTGGCATGCCCCTGCCCTGCCTGTGCACCTCCTACATTCACACCCCACTTGCAGTTACACATTATAGAACTTAGACACAACCATCATAGAATACTACCTAAGTGTAGTTACACACATAATTGGCATTGATTGGCTCAAATTTGCAGTTAACGCCAATAATCACTGATTATTGGTTATTAGTGTCAATTCACAACTAATTAGGTAATTAAGTTATGTCCATTATCTGGCAGCATTCTATAACCTACACATGCAATTTTGCACTCCAACGACTGGATTCTATACACTGCACCCAAGAAAGTGATATTCTATAAGCTGCACTTAAAGTTAGATGCGGTTTATAGAATAGCACTTATGCCCAGGAATCGCACCTAACTTTAGAGGTGGCCATTTGCACCAACTGAAACATACCCCTATTATTCTCTAACAATGTGTGTTACTTTCAAGAACTCCCATGCATGTAAATTTTAGGCACATAAATGCCAATTAAATCTAATTAGTGCCAATAATTGCTTGTTAAAAAGCAAGTTATTGGCACTATTTAGCTTGTTATTCAGTTAAATTGCACACAGAAATTGGGTGTGCACCCAAATTTGCACAGACAATTTTTGGCGACTTTTATAGAATTAGGGGTTCAGTGCCAAAATGTGCCCGCAAGATTAAAGAATGAGGGGGGTAGTGTGTGGTGAGTGTCTGCCTTGTGTAGTAACTGCAGGGCAGATGCTTGGCATGCTCTGACAGTTATCACACAGGCATTGCTCTTACCAAATATTCATTTTTGCACATAACACGCTGTGGGGCTCTTTTACAAAGTTGCAGTAAGCACTATCGCATGTTTCCACAGCAAAATATGGCATACCATGGGGCGTGTAGAGGCATCCCACGGTAATTTGGTGATGTGTGTATGCTACCCATTCGCTCAAAAATAAAATTCATTTTTTGGCGCAGAAGGCATGTCTGGGAGTGGAAAGTGGACATGTTCTTCACTAATCATTTAACACAGATACATTGATGTGCACTAACCAATTAGGGCATGCTTAGTGCGTGAGGCCTTACTACCTATATAATGGGTGGCAGTAAGGGCTCATGCAATAATCGGTTTTAGTGGCCATGCACTGATGATAAAATTAGCATGTGGCCATTGTTCAAAAATAGGAAATCCAGCCATTTTACCCAGCGGTAAAAAGTGGCATTAGCGCACAGGAAAGACCCTCATAAGGGCATGCTAAGGCCACATTTTACCGCTGTTTGGTAATAGGGCCCCTGTAAGTACAAAAACTGTGGAGTGGAGGAGTGGCCTAGTGGTTAGAGCACCGGCCGGTTCAAATCTCACTGCTGCACCTTGTGATCTTGGGCAAGTCACTTAACCCTCTATTGCCTCAGGTACAAACTTAGATTGTGAGCCCTCCTGGGACAGAGAGATATCCAGTGTACCTGAATGTAACTCACCTTGAGCTACTACTGAAAAAGGTGTGAGCAAAATCTAAATAAATAAATAAAATAAATACCACATAAATAAACAGGCCTCTGAGATACATGAATACATTCATGCAAAATTTAATATTTGAATCCATACCACTGTGCATGTTCATTTCATAATTGCTAGGTTTTTTTGTGTTTTCAATTTTGTAAGGTGGTTATTTATATTTCCTTTTGTAATTGAACTCTCACTGCAGTTTTTTTTTTCTTTTCACTGTTTATGACTTTTGTTTCAAGAATTTAGTGAAAAAATCCAAACATAATTTTCAAGCTTACTTTTGAACCAGAAGAAAAGAGATTTTATCTACATTGTCACACACAATTTACAAATTCACTGAGAGGTCCTTTTACCAAGCTACAGGAAAAAGGGCCCTGCGCTGGCAGTGGGGGCTGTTTTTACCACATGCCAGGGCCCTTTTTACCACAGCGTGTAAAGGACCCCAAGCACACATGGCCATGCGGTAAGATAACTCTTACCGCATGGCCATGTGACAGGGAACCTTTACTGCCACCCACTGAGGTAGCGGTACAGACTCTTGCGCTAACCTGGTGGTAACCGGGCAGTGTGTGGCGATGCCCCATTACCACTGGATTATCGCCGCACAAGCCATTTCCAGGGGTTTTCCTTTTTCTCCCTGAAATGGCACATTCTCAGGGCTGGACTACCGCTGTCAGCCATGTTGAGCTGGCGATAGTCCTGAAAGAGTGAGCAGTAAGCCCACATTGGGCTTACCGCCACTCTGTTAAAGGGCCTCTAACTTCTTAGGGCCCTGTTTACTAAGCCATGCTGTAGGCGCGCAAACTTTTTAGTGTGCTTTAAACCTAGAGACACCCAAAGGAATATAATGGGAGTCTCTATCATTACCACGCGCTAATTTTTAGAGCATGCTAAAAAGTTAGCATGCCTACAGAGTGGCTTAGAGAGGCATAATCGAACGGTGCCGGCCAAATAGCTGGCCGGCCATCTTCGGGGCCGACACCATAAGTGGGCGGAGCCAACAGTATTTTTGAAAAAGATGGCTAGCCATCTTTTTTTTTTTCGCTAATTCGGTTGGGCCCGGCCAAATATCAGAGTTCGCTGGATTTGAGATGGCCAGCATCGGATTTTGGTCATAATGGAAAATAATGCCGGCGATCTCAAACCTGGCCAAATCCAAGGCATTTGGTCGTGGGAGGAGCCAGCATTTGTAGTGCACTGGTCCCCCTGTCATGCCAGGACACCAACCGGGCACCCTAGGGGGCACTTCTAAAAATTAAAAAAAAAATAGCTCCCAGGTGCATAGCTCCCTTACCTTGTGTGCTGAGCCCCCCCCCCCCCCCCAAACCCAATCCCTACAACTCTACACCATTGCCATAGCCCTTATTGGTGAAGGGGGCACCTACATGTGGGTACAGTGGGTTTTGGGGTTTTTTGGAGGGCTCCCATTTACCCAGTGGCGTAGCCACAGGTGGGCCTAGGTGGACTGGGGCCCACCCACTTAGGGCTCTGGCCCACCCAACAGCAGCACACGTTTAGCAGTAGCTGGTGCGGATCCCAAGCTCTGTCAGCTGAAGACTTCCCCCTGATGGTAATGAAAACGCTACTCTCCATGATACTGGCACCTGAAAATGCTCCATTTTCAGCGCATGCCTGCTGCAGACTGCCAAGAAGGAAAGAAGCGTTTTCTTACCAGCTGAGATATTTTTTTGGGTGGTGGATGATGGGTGGTGGCTGGGGGGAGAACACTTAGTGCCCACCCACTTCTTGCCTAGGCCCACCCAAAATCTGTTGTCTGGCTACGCCCCTGCATTTACCACCACAAGTGTAGCAGGTAGGTGGGGGGATGGCCCTGGGTCTACCTGTCTGAAGTGAACTGCATCCACTAAAAACTGCTCCAGGGACTTGCATACTGCTGTCAGGGAGCTGGGTATGACATTTGAGGCTGGCATAGAGGCTGGCAAAAAAGTTGTTGTTGTTTTTTTTTTTTTTGGGTGGAAGGGAGTTGGTGACCACTGGGGGAGTAAGGGGAGGTCATCCCCAATTCCCTCCGGTGGTCATTTGGTGAGTTGGGGCTCCTTTTTGAAGCTTGGTCGTTAAAAAAAAAGAGACCAAGTACAGCCGGCGAAATGCTCTACAAGCCTGGCTATTTTTTTTCTTCATTATTGGGTGAAGCCGGCCATCTTGTGAGCACGCCCTCATCCCGCTCCCGCCCCGCCTTCAGTACCCTACCAACACGCCCCCTTGATGTTTCTCCGTCTCCGCGACGCAAAGCAGTTGAACCCGGCCAAAATTGGCTTTTGATTATACCGATTTGGCCGGGTTCAGGAGATCGCTGGCCATCTCCCGATTTGTGTCGGAAGATGGCCGGCGATCACTTTCAAAAATGAGCTGGTTAGTAAATAGGGCCCTAATTCGGATGCATATTTTATAAGTCATTTTCGCGGGAAGCAGTTGGGGACACCCAAAATCGGCTTTCTATTATACCGACTTGGACGACCCTGAGAGAAGGACGCCCATCTCCCGATTTGTGTCGAAAGATGGGCGCCCTTCTCTTTTGAAAATAAGCCTGATAGCCACTTAAGCTGATATTCGGCCTTAACCCCCAGATTCTATATAGCACGCCTAAAGATCGGTGCCTAAATCTGAGCAGATTTTATAACAATACATGCAATTTAAGAATCTTAACAAGGTAATGAGCACTGATAACAGCACTTAACAAGCAATAATGAGCACTAATTGTTACTGATTAGAATTGAGGGGCACAACTCGCTAAGCGTATGCTGTAACAATGTGCACCAAACTTCTAATATGCACAGGCAAAATGTGGCATGGTTATGGGAAATGGGCATTTTGTGGGTGTTCTAAAATGTAGATGCCTAATTATAGAATATGGCCCAGTGCACCTAAATCTACGTGCCAAGATTTATGCCATATTTTAATTGGTGTAAATGGATTCATTTAGGTTTAGGCAATGAAATATCAATTAAGCATATTCTATAACTGGTGCCTAAATCTAGGCTTCAATTATAGAATACGGTTGATCAGCACTGATTTCAGTGCCAATCTTAGAGGCTTTATTCTATAAAGGTTATGCTCCTAAATTTAAGAGCATAATTTGTTCTCCTAAATTTATTCTTCTAAATTACGAGCATACTCTGTGCTCCAAAATAGATTATGCTCATAATTTAGGAGCATAACCTTTATAGCATAAAGTCCATTATGATTTGCTAACTGTGTCGTAAACAGCTTTGGTTTGAATTTTTTTTATATATTTAAAAGCAGCATGTAAATAGAAATGGATGAAAAGGAGTAACCAGCATAGGTCATTTCCCGTCTATCTCCATTCTTGTATTCGTTAATAGCTATTCCTTCTGACAGTAAGTGGAGATGTGTGTGTATATATATATATATATATATATATATATATACACACACAGTTCAGTCTGTATGTGCCTGTATGTCTTTACCTAGGCAAACTGGATTCTTCACTAGCAGCTTTTTATAATCTGAAAATGAAGGAATGAACATATTAGCTATGAGAAACATTGGAGTATGGCAAGAGTTCAGATTCCAGAATTAGAGTTAAAAACAGAAGCCCTTCCCTAAGTGATTGATCAGCCTTGGGCATTGTTTCAGTTTCTCGCTTCTGTCACCATTTAAGTTCTGGTATCATTTTCCTCAGTTTCAACAAAGAGGAAGGTCAGCTAATTTCTTCTTCAGGCCTCGCTGTCTTATTTCCCTAGAGTTCAGGGCTCTGCAATCTAAGTGTACATTAATGAACTGGAACGGAATCCTCTTGTGTCTCAGGTATAATGCTTTAGCAAGCCATGCAGCCTGCTGGACTAAGCACTATAGAAATCAGTCCTGTGGCTGGCTTACATCCAGCATCCTCTTGAATCAGCAATGTACTGTTTATGTACTTACTTATTTATTTATTTTACTGGAATTATTAGCTGCCTTTTTGAAGAGATTCACCCAAGGGGTTGTACAGCAGGTACAGTTTAACAAAAAACTTACAAAATTGTGAAATGACCTAATATAAGCATAATACAATCAATGAGGTAAATAAAATAGTGCCAGAAATATGTGAATTAAAACAGCACAGTTATATGTCAGAAATAAGATGAATGTCATCAGGGTATAAATGTGCAAAAGTACCTGCATATAATAAGATGTAATCCACATTGGTTGTACCACAGAAAGACGATGCATCAAATTCATGACCCTTTAGATGATACATCATAATAGGCAGCATGGAAGAATATCAATATAACATAATACAATTGAAACCCCTTAATAGCAGTAGCATAGCCAGAGCTCAGTTTCAGGGTGGACTGAAAGTGAACTGAGTGGACACAGCCCATGCATTCCCTCTCTACCTGCTCCCCCCGCCAAAGTGGTAAAAAAATACCTTGGCTGGCAAGGGTATTGCCTATTATTTAGTAGTGTAGCCAGGGGCCCACCCAGTGGCAGCGCACATAGCCAGGGTAGCTGGTGGGGATCCCTATGCACTGCCAGCTGAACAGTTCTCTCAAGAGCCCCCTGACGTGTCTCAAACCTGGGGCAGTCAGTGGCGTACTTCCAGCCGCTGACACGGATGGCCCCTGTGTATGCTCTGAAAGTACGCCACTGACTGCCCTGGAGTTGAGACAGTTGGGGGGGGGGGGTTCTGGAAAGGGCTCTTCAGCTGGCAGTATATGGGGATCCCCATCAGCTACTCTTATGTGCGCTACCGCTGGATAGGCCTGAACCAAAATTAGTCCATCCAGGCCCACCCTTGGCCACACCACTGCTTAATAGGCAATTCATATTCAAATAACATAGCTATGGTAAACATGATGTCATGGCACAATACAAATGACACATCTTAATAAGAAAGCATTAGATCATTCAGATAATACAGATATGATATGCAAATTGTCAGTGCAATACAATTAAACATCTTAATAGTTTGCCAAAGAAGCAAGTGCAGTTGAGACATATAAAAAGACAAGATGGGTAGTACAAAGTCATTGAGATAAATAAATAGATGGATAAACTGAAGGCAAATTATTGACTAGATTCAGTAAATGATGCTCCAAAGTCGGCACTGAAAAATTCGGCGCTCAATGCTGTTCTGTAATGGACACTCAAAGATGAGCACCCATTCAAGATTGGCATTGAGTGCCGATTTTGGCACCCAGATTTGAGCATCAGGACTTATGCCTACTGGTAAACGGGTGTAATTCCTGTGTGCAAATTGTAGGAACGTCCCTGACCCGCCCATGTATCTCCCATGGCCACACCCCCTTTTGGGGCTGTATGCTATGGGATTTGAGCGCACATTGTTATAGAATAGTGCATAGCAAAATATGTACATAATTCCAAATTGGTGCCAATTATTGCCAATTAGCACCCAATTGGCACTAATTGGTTCCATAGCTATGTTATTTGGGGGCACCTCTCAGATCGCCTTATATTTACACCTAGTCAGGAGCATGTATAAATACGTGAGGGTGAAACACACACATAGGTGCTTATTTTATGACTCTCATATGCACTTCATGACTCTGCCCCTGATCTACCTAAACTAGACACAGGTCATGTAAAAATACATGCCTTCTTATTACTATGGGGTCCTTGTAGCAAGCTGCGGTAAAAAGTGGCCTTAACTTATTCTGGTCATTCTTGTGATTTTTATTCTATTAATGGTCATGTGCTAATTTTCCCATTAGCGTGTGAGCCCCTACCACCACCAATTTTGTAGCCAGTAAGGGCTCATGTGCTAATCTCGCGCTAATTGTTCAGCGTGCGGCAATGAAGCTGCACTAACCGATTAGCTCAGAACATGCCTACTGTCTGTCAGACCCGCCCTCAGTGCTAAATGCTCAAATCTATTTTTTTTAGCATGTGGGTAGAGTGTGCTGATGCCAAAAATACCATTGGATGCCTAAGCACGCCTCGTGGTAAGACATTTTAACATGCGGTTTACCACAGTTTATGTATGCCTTTGTACTCACATTCCTTGGGGTAACATAGTAAGTGATGGCAAATAAAGACTTGAATGGGCCATCCAGTTAGTCCAACAATCACATTCATTCGCAATTCTAGATTAAATCAACAATGAATGTGATGGATTCGCTAATGCAGTGGTTCCCAAACCTAGTCCTGGAGGCACCCCGACCTGTCAGTTTTTCAGGATATCCACAATGAATATTCTTTAAAGTAGTCACCTTACTTTCTAACTCTTCTTACTCTCTTACCTAGTTGATATTTGAATATTTTTACTGCTCTAATTGTCTATCGCTTATGTTTGATTTATTCTTACTGTACACCGCCTTGAGTGAATTCTTTCACAAAGGCGGCAAATAAATCCTAATAAATAAATAAGAGAGATTCGCATGTAGTGGATACAGTGCATGCAAATTTATCTCATGAATATTCATTGTGGGCATCCTGAACACCTGACTGGATGGTGTGCCTCCAGGACCAGGTTTGGGAATCACTGCTCTAAGGCATTCCACGTTAGTTTTGGGGTGTGAGTGCACTAATTGGTTTTGGGGAATTTTTTTGAGGGGGCATGTCTGGGGAGGAAAGTGGGCATTCCTACACTAATCAGTTAGTGTATCTACTATACATTACCGCATGATATCTGGTTATCGCACAGATAATGCGGGAGCTCTAACCGTCTACTAAATAAGTGGTGGTAAGTGCTCCTGCAGTAATTTGTGAGAATGGCCATGTGCTAATGACTGTGCATGGTTATTAATGAAATAAATAGAAACAATGGGGTTTTACGGCCACAATAAAAATGGCCTTGACATACAGGAATGACCTGCATAAAGGTGTACTAAAGCCATTTGTTACCACAACTTAGTAAAAGGACCCCTGAGGTAGGCACTTAGGGCCCTTTTTACCAAGCTGGGCCAAAAGGGCATCGCCGCGTGTTTTTCACATGCGCTGAGGCCCCCTTTTTACTGTAGCAGGCAAAAAGAAAGTCTTTCTTTCCTGCAG
This sequence comes from Microcaecilia unicolor, assembly GCF_901765095.1. Classification (NCBI taxonomy): domain Eukaryota; kingdom Metazoa; phylum Chordata; class Amphibia; order Gymnophiona; family Siphonopidae; genus Microcaecilia; species Microcaecilia unicolor. Next base: position 274,927,905 of record NC_044032.1, on the reverse strand, counting down.
AAAATGGCCATGTGGCAAGTAAAGCACTTGCCACGCAATAATTTTGGGGAGAGACCTTACAGCCACCCATTGAGGTAGAGCCGGATATGACGGCGTGCTAGGGGTGGGAAGAACCGCTGGGCTGCTGAAGTGGCCAGGCGGTACTTCCTGTTTAACGAGCGGTAAGCCCACGTTGGGCTTGTCACCACTTAGTAAAAGGGGCCCTAAGTGTGTGGCTCACCTATACTCCACCCATGCCCCATCCACATGCACACCCCTTTTGCAGTTATGCATTCAAACACTTAGGCTCTATTCCATAAGTGAGCATCTAAGTGCAGTTAGATGTCTGATTACTGTTTACCCCTGTTTGGGCGCCTAACTTCCATTTGAGTGCATAAAGTTAGGCAACTAAATTATGGTGCACCATATTGAATTAGGAGGGTAGAGGGTAATATCATAACTAGTCACCTATGATATTACTCTCTACCCTCCTAATTCAATAGTCACCTATGTGTAAAGGAAAAGTAGGCACCTATTTCTAGCCTATTTATTAAAGATACCGGTGTAAATACTTGGGCCTAGAAGGTCAGAAACACACATAAATTGTAACATTCTATAATTAATGCACATAGCTGTGCATCCCACTAGGCTCCATCTAGAAATGCCCATGTGTAAGCTCCAGATTCTGTAAACGGTGCTCCAAATTAAGGGCTGGAAAAAATAAAATAGCGCTTAAGCGAGGATCTCACACCTAACTATGGGACCTTTTACCAAGCTGTGTGGAAAAGGGGCCTTTCATTAGCAACAGGGGCCATTTTCCCGTGTGCCAGGGCCCTTTTTTTCTCAGTGGGTAAAATGACCCCAGGCACACATGGCCATGTGGTAAGAGAACACTTACCATGTGGCCATCTGACGGGGAGCCCTTACTGCCACCCATTGAGGTGTTGATAAGGTCTCCCACGTTAACCCAGCAGTAGCCAGGCAGCACACGGCGATGCCCGATTATTGCCGGTTTACCGCCGTACAAGTCATTTCCAGGGGTTTTATTTTTCCCCTGGAAACAGGGCACGCTTCGAGCAGGACTACCGCCGGCAGCTGCATTGGGCCAGCAGTAGTTCCGGAAGTGCGAGTGGTAAGTCCGCGTTGGGCTTAGCTCTGCTCTGTAAAAGTGCCCCTACCTATGGGCATCAGACTTACGCCTGCTGAAACTTGGTGTAAATGCTGGGCCCAAGTTAGACGCACTAAGCCACTATTCTATAACTACGTGTGCAAATTTTCAGAACGTCCCTGACATGCCCATGTTCCTTCCACGGCCATGCTCCCTTTCATGAAAAGTACTATGGCCTCGATATTCAGACCTCAGCCAAACTATCTCCCAAGGTCCACGCTGAACCCAGATATTCAATGTCAGGCCTTTTCCAGTGACTGGCATTGAATATCCAGGGGCTTTTTTCAGACAGTTTGAAGATAACTGGCTATGTCGATATGCAGACATATCAGATAATCTTTAAACTGCCAAAGATATATCAGGGTTTGATGTAATCACTAAACCCGTTTAAAAATCAGCAGATAGCCGGTTATATCGTGTGAGATAACTGGTTATCCACCAGCCACTAACAGCAGATATTCAGTGGAGAATAGCTGGTTATCCCCTGCTGAATATCAGTGGATAGCCAGTTAAGTGCTATTTAACTTGTCAGTATTCGTTCTGACTGATTAAATAGTGCTATCAGCCAGGTGTGCCTGAAAATGCTATGTGGTGACAATTATTGCTGAAAATTTCCTCATTAACCAATTAAGTTGCACACACATCTCAGGTTCACACCCAAATTTTGGTGTGTAAATTTGATCAACCTGTATAAAATCTGGGGTATGTGAGCATATATATAGATTTTTTAATAAAATGCATTTGCAAATTGTGACCGCGCCCAAATTCTGCTGCTGAATATGCCTACACCCAGGTTGAATAAAAAGCATGTGTCGTCTTGGCGTAACTCCTGAGGTAATTTTATAAAAGCTTTCCTATCTGCGAAAAATCTTTTCTAAAATTACCCCCTGATTGCACTTCAGTAATTTGGCCCCTATAGATACAAGATTGACTGATGAGAAAAGCCTAGTAGACTTGAGCTAGTGGTTTTTGAAGTCAAATACATCTGCCTCCTTTTTCCTGATAAAGTTAAGAATCAGGCTGTTTAGTTATGGCTTTATTATTGAAATATGTTTACTGTTCTTGAAAAGAGAAGGGGGCGCTTAATCACCACAGTGTAAACAATTTTTGATGACGAGAAAGCATAAACTATCTTACTATTAACCTGCAGTCTGACACTTACCTCTGCTACATCATAGACCGAAGAATAATGTTTTCATTCTTAAGTAAAGGAAAAAAATTATCACTGCATGACCTGCTGGGTGAGAGAGTGTGAGAAGTGAAGTACGTATTTGCACACAGTCACGAGAAATACCTCTTTTCACCTCTCGCTGAAAGAAGCAAATTGTAAATTACATTAGACATCATATTATTTTTTGAGAGTTTGCATGAGAATTTGGCATGCATTTCAAGCTTCTATTTTTCCTTGACACTATAAATAATGAGTTCCTCTCAATACTATGCTAGTTTGCATGTGTTGATTAGTGCAATGGGTAGAAGACTCTTATAACTGTTGCTGCTCCTGTGCGTGTGTCTTGTTACAGGCTGGCAGTGCTCTCCAAGCATTTACAATTGTACCATCAGTTCTGTTACTGTACAAAACAACCTGTGTCTGTCACAATGTCCAGGAATGGAGTGAGCCCTTGTGTGATCCAAAGATCAGCAGTCAGAAATCCCCACAGTTCCCCAGCGGTTGAGCCCCTGGGTTCAGATGGCCAGCAGGACTTGGAAGTGGGATGAGAGCAGGACTCAGGAGATGACAGAGACAGACAGCTAATCAGCAGAGGTCAGGTCCAGGCACAGGGTCATGGCAGGGAGCAATCCAGAGAAGTCAGGTCCATGCACAGAGTTGGGGCAGGCAGCAATCCAGAGTCAGGTCCAGGCACAGAGTCAGGGTAGGCAGCAATCCAGCAAGGTCAGGTCTAGGCAGAGAGTCAAAACCAGGATAAACAGGAGTAATTACAGCAGGAACACACCAGATACCAGGAAGAAGTAGCTGAGGCAAAAAGAGGAGGGGAACTTCTAGTATTAATCTGAAGGTGTCTGATGTCAGAGTAGGCACGTCCAAAGTGTAGGCATGCCCAAGTGTAGGCGCGTCAAACATATGGACGCATACAACTGGAGCTGAAGAGAGAAGTGTATGCTAATGGAAACCTCCTGCCTCCACGTCTGATGTTCCAGGTATGTGACAGTGTCAAACCATAGGAAATCATCTGCTATGCAGTACTTAATTTAGTGCTCAGTCTCAGTGCTATTGCTGACCTATGAGCCAAAGATCCTGGCAGCAGCATACAGTAGAACAAATGGTTATTGTTGCATAAGGGGGAGTAAACCAAGTCATTTGCTAGTCAAAGTTGTTAAAACATATGCGAACTGTGACAAATTGCAAGAAGATCTTAAGACATTGGAAGACTAGGCATCCAAATGGTAGAAGAAATTTATTGTGGACAAATGCAAGGTGATGCACATTGGAAAGAATAATCCTAACCATAGTCACTTGATGCTAGGGTTCATCTTGGGGGTCAGCCCTGAAGAAAAAGATCTGGGTGTCATTGTAGATAATACACTGAAGTCTTCTGCTCAGTGTGCGGCGGTGGCCAAAAAAGCAAACAGGATGCTAGGAATTATTAGGAAAGGGATGGTGAATAAGACCGAAAATACTATAAGGCCTTTGTATTGCTCCTCACTTCGGTTATTGGAAAAGTAATGGAAGCGATGCTGAAGGAAAGGATAGTGAATTTCCTAGAAGCCAATAAGTTGCAAGATCCGAGACAACATGGTTTTACCAAAGGTAAATCGTGCCAAATAAATCTCATTGAATTCTTTGACTGGGTGACCGGAGAATTGAATCAAGGACGTGCTATAGACGTAATCTACTTACATTTCAGCAAAGCTTTTGACATGGTTCCCCACAGGAGGCTCTTCAATAAACTTGACAGGCTGAAGATAGGACCCGACGTGGTGAACTGGATTAGGAACTGGTTGACAGACAGACGCCAGAGGGTGGTGGTTAATGGATTTCACTCGGATGAGGGAAAGGTGAGTAGTGGAGTGCCTCAGGGATCGGTGCTGGGGCCGAAGGGTTAGAAGGTAAAGTTTGCCTTTTTGTGGATGATACTAAGATTTGTAACAGAGTGAACATCCCGGAGGGAATGGAAAACATGAAAAAGGATCTGCAGAAGCTAGAAGAATGGTCTAAGGTTTGGCAATTAAAATTCAATGCAAAGAAATACAAAGTGATGCACTTAGGGAGTAGAAATCCACGGGAGACGTATGTGTTAGGCAGTGAGAGTCTGATATGTATGGACGGGGAGAGGGATCTTGGGGTGATAGTATCTGAAGATCTGAAGGCGACGAAACAGTGTGACAAGGCGGTGGTCGTAGCTAGAAGGTTGCTAGGTTGTATGGAGAGAGGTGTGACCAACAGAAGAAAAGAGGCTTTAATGCCCCTGTATAAGTTGTTGGTGAGGCCCCACCTGGAGTATTGTGTTCAGTTTTGGAGGCCAAATCTTGCTAAGGATGTAAAAAAAATTGAAGCGGTGTAAAGAAAAGCTACAAAAATGGTATGGGATTTGCGTTACAAGAGGTACGAGGAGAGACTTGCTGACCTGAACATGTATACCCTGGAGGAAAGGAGAAACAGGGGTGATATGATATAGACATTAAATTTGATTGAAGGGGTGGCAGACTTAAGAAAAATGTTAGGAAGTATTTTTTCACGGAGAGAGTGGTAGATACTTGGAATGCCCTCCCGCGGGAGGTGGTGGAGATGAAAATGGTAACGGAATTCAAAAATGAGTGGGATAAACATAAAGGAATCCTGTTCAGAAGGAATGGATCCTCAGAAGCTTAGTGGAGATTGGGAGGCAAAGCCGGTGGTGGGATGCAGGGCTACTGGTTGGGAGGTGGGGCTAGTGCTAGGCAGACTTCTAAGGTCTGTGCCCTGAAATGGCAGATACAAATCAAGGTCAGGTATACACATAAAGTAGCACATATGAGTTTATCTTGTTGGGCAGGCTGGATGGACTGTGTAGGTCTTTCTCTGCTGTCATCTACTATGTTACTATCCAGCTTATTTTCAAAGGAGATCGCCGGCCATCTTCCGACACAGGATTTAGATCGGGCTGGATTGCGTTCCTCCCTGAGTTGTTGAACTTTCAGTTCCCCTGAAGACGCCGCCATATCGACGAAACATGGCCTATGTAGGGAACTGGGAACTTTGGACTTTGATTTTCGTTTGACACTTGAATTCACAAACTTTGCATTGAAAAAGTATTACAGTGACCAGGATACCACAATTACCTGTCAATGCACGTCAAGCAGATGGACAATACTCCACACTGCTTAAGTAGCGGTTATTTTTTTACCTTATATCTTCTTAAGAAAAATTCTCTCAAGTAGTGTTATCATTGGTGGAGGCAGGGCGTGCAATGATGTCAATAAGGTGTGGATTTACATTTTGATTCCTTGAGTCATTATATATACACCCAAAAAAACTGAGCACTCATTTAAATATTTTTTTTTTTGTTCTTTTTGCTTTTGGTTTTACTAATACAGGTAAATATCACCTTGGTTTCTGATATTTTGTTTATTGTTATAAGAAGGAAACTGATTTTGTAAAATACCCAGTTTATTAACTAGTATACTATACGGAATAGTGCCAGAAAATAGCGCCAAAACAGTGCCAGAAAATAACTTCCTAATGCTCAGTGCTAATAATATGCAAATCATCTGTGCGCTGTTAGTGCTGAGCAATAGAAAGTTAAGGGGGAGGATTGTGCCTGAGGCATGTGCACAAGAGCTGTGTGGTAAGCAAGCTGTTGTGCTCATGCCCTGTCAAACTGGGGGGCAGGGAGCGCATGGCCAGGTGAAAGAAGCCTTGAAGATTAGCCATCTTCTCCCCATTAAGATAAAAGGCCCTGTATGACACTGCATGAAATAACTCCTTATGGGATAAATCTGAAAGTCTTTCCAATATAGGTGTTCCCACACAAGCTACTAGATCGCTTTTGAAATTAATAGATTCTTCTCATGTTGGGTAATCTTGATGGTTTTAAACGGACCCAGGAAGAGACACATTTATAATCAGCACTGGCGAAGTTTGTAGTTTCACACCAACTGGTTTTCATTGCTCCTGATGCATCCTGTACTTCTGGTGAAACATGGCCATGTTGAGCACTGGTTTGTGCATCCTGGGAACTTTGAATAACCAATAAATGATCTGCTTTTCTTCATAAGGTCTGCTTCTTTCTTCGGTTCCACTGTCCCAATAGTTTCAGGGTAGAGCTTGGGCAGAGCAGGAGGTTATTCAGTTAGCCAGGTTAATCAGTCTGCTAACCGAATAGATATCCAGATAACTTTCATCTAGTTACCTATGTGGTTAGTGGCTTGAACATCACCACTAACTGGATAGCACTGAAACCAGATGGTTAGTGCCAGTTGCTGTCCAGGTATTGGTGCTGAATATCCAGTAACCACAACATATTTCGATGTTAAATATCAGAAAGGAGGGGGATTATATCCATTATGTTACACTTGTTTCTTTGTATGTAACCAATTGTTTATCTACTCTTGATTGGCACCTGCGATGATGTAATATTGTAAGCCACATTGAGTCTGCAAATAGGTGGGAAAATGTGGGATACAAATGCAGCACATAAATAAATAAGTATATGTTCCATAATGCACCTTGTTGCTGATATTTTATTATGTCATTTAACAACTATTTTCAGTCAGACTAGATGCTGCATAATGAAAAAAACAACAACAAAAACCACTCATACAACCCAGTGTGTAACATGCTTTTGGCATCTTTACATGACAAGTTGCTTCTCTTTGCTGCTAATATAATAGGGTTATGACTCTGCGTTGTGTACTGTAATACAGAAAAATGTTATACACTCCTGCAGCCCCACAGAGATGAATAATGAAAAATGTTGCTATCCTACTAATATCTCTATTGTTTTGCCCATTTCTTTTCCAGTCCTACAATATTGCCTGCAATGAATCAATTTTAAACTGCAGACTGCCTGTGCTCAGATAGGCTCATAATTCATTTACAGTGTGATTGTGGAGAAATTACGGTGTAGACCAATACTTCTCAACCTTTTCCTGAAGGTGTATGTAGCCAACTGGCTTTTCGGGATTACCTCAATGAATATGCATAGGGCACATCTGCATACAATAGAGAACTGATATATGAAGATTTATTGTATGTATATTCATTGTGGTAATCCTGAAAACTCAACTGCCTAAGCGTACTTCCAGGAAAGAACTGAGAAGCACTGGTGTATACTCTTACATGTACATGTGAGACTAATATGTGAGACAGTTTGTGAGTCATATGTTGCATGCCATCTAGTCAAAGTAGTTAAATAAATGTTTCAAGTTAACTAGTGTTACAAAGCAAACTATGACTGAGATATGGAAGCCAATACTACTCTGGTTCAGCCTAAATCTAGTGATAGGGCCATTTGCTTAGACGAGATACCTGCCTCCTTCATCCAGATTTGGAAAGGCAGAGGATTCCCAAGATGCATAGGCTAGCTAACCACTGAGGAGTTAACCCCATAACCTAACTGACTGCACCAAGATAAACCTACCAATACAGGCTATCACAACAAGAAGGCCAAGCAGGAATCAAAGACACACCAAACACAAAAATTCAAACACATGCTTAAAACCGGTTATAATAACAACACACAAGAAAAAGAAGGCTCACCCAACACCTAATTGAGGTGGCGGTAACGGCTCCTGAGTTAACCTTGCGGTAACTGGGCAGCCCATGGCACTGCCTGATTAGTGCCGGGTACACTCCATTGCTACAAAAATAATTACATTTTTGTAACGCCAGAAATGACGGCGCTCTAGGAGTGGGGAGTACCGCTGGGCTGCTATGGTAGTCCGGTGGTACTTCCTGTATAGCGAGCAGTAAGCCCATATTGGACTTACCACTGCTTAGTAAAAGGAGCCCAGAGTGAGCAATGATGATAGTAACAGGTGCTTTGAATTGTGTGTAGTAGTGCATCAATGTACTTTGAGCTCACCCCTTTCCTTGTTATTTATAATAACAAAGCCAGAATACACCGTCATTACATTGCAATAGATCCACTCATATAACTTTAAGTTACAGCAACAATATTATTGTGAACTTATCCATAGATGACAGCATCATAGCAAATTTATTAAAAACACTCTTACCTCCCTATGGGGGGGGGGGTCTTTTATTAACAATAATCAATAAGCAAATCTGTTATAACCAGATGTAGGCTATCAAAAAATTAATGGAAGGGGGGGAAAGACCTCAGACAGGTGATAATCAGCCAGATTGCTGAAATTACACATAGAGAATCACCATACTTTAATCATCGGTCACAATCCAACCTCCTCCTTGTAATGGACAAATATTTTAAAGATAATTTTTATAAAAAGAATGCTGCATCCATTCTCTTAAAAAATATTTGTCCATTACAAGGGAGGAGGTTGGATTGTGTCCGATGATTAAAGTATGGTGATTCTCTATGAGTAATTTCAGCAATCTGGCTGATTATCACCTGTCTGAGGTCTTTTCCCCCCTTCCATTAATTTTTTGATATCCTGCATCTGGTTATAACACATTTGCTTATTGATTATTGTTGTATTTCACAAACTAAAGCGGAGTTTTCCCCTTTTGTGCATGTTACCTGGGTCTTTTACTAAGCCATAGTAGTGTTTTTTGCTCACGGTAGAAATCAGCTGCCAGCAAATGCCGAGATGTCCATAGCAATACAATGGGCATCTCAACATTTACCGCCAGCTGATTTCTACGGTGCGCAAAAAAAGCTACCGCGGCTTAGTAAAGGACCCCCAAAGTTACAAAGTACACATTTTTACTGTGAGTTTTAGGTGTAGGTTCCTAGCCAGCTTATAATCGAAAGTGATCGTCGGCCATCTTCCGACACAAATTGGGAGATGGCCGGCGATTTCTTAAAAGCGGCGAAATCGGTATAATCGAAAGTGGCATTTTTTACAGCATCGCTGCTTTCTCGTTGCTTTGCCGGCGTAAGTTCAAGGGAGCGTGTTGGTAGATTAGCGAAGGCCGGGCATGGGCATGGCTACCAGATGGCCGGCTTTCGCCGATAATGGGGGGGAAAAAAAGCGGCGTTAAGCAGTATTTCGCTGGGTTTACTTGGTCCTTTTATTTTCACAAACAAGCCTCAAAAAGGTGCACCAACTGACCAGATGACCACTGGAGGGAATGGGGGATGACCTCCCCATACTCCCCCAGTGGTCACCAACCCCCTTCCATACTAAAAAAAATAAAACTAAAAACCTTTTATGCCAGCCCCAAATGCCGTACCCACCTCCATGACAGCAGAATGTGTTGTATCCTCCAACAGCCTTTCCCTGGTTGCGATGTGGCTCTTGGGTGAGTGTGACACCTTTTCTGTTAGGTGCCCTGCAGAGTCACATTAGCAATGCATTGTGGTGGGTGTATGGTACTGGGCTGTACTCCCATGGTGCTTTTCCCCCTGCTAACTGGGTCAGAGTGTGCCCTGTTTTGTTTCCTGTTGTAGTCCATGCAGTAGTGGACATTTTTGTAAGCCAGTTTTAGTTCCCTTTCCTGTGTTACCCATGTTAGAGAACGTAGTTCTTACCTTGAATGGTGCTGAAAGAGGGCATTGTACACCATTGTGCCAGCTCTGACCTACTGCTAATCTTCGTACCAGGGGACTCTTTGCCAGTGGGGCACAACCGCTGATCTGCAGTTAACTGTGAGTAAACGTGGTTATTTCAAGAAAGGACTTTTTCAGAGAGATTAGTCTTCAGGTGTGAACTGGTGTGCCAAAGTTATACAGCAGCAATAAGTCCCAAAGGCTATATGCAGGTCCCTGGAGCAAGTTTAGTGGGTGCAGTACATTTGTGGGCAGTGGGTTTGGGGGGGGGGGGTTGGGGGGCTCAGCTCCCAAAGTAAGGGAGCTATGCACGTGGGAGCTTTTCTGAAGTCCACCGCAGTGACCTCTAGGGTGGCTGGTTGGTGTCCTGGCATGTCAGGGGGGCCAGTGCACTAAAAATGCTGGCTCCTCCCATGGCCAAATGCCTTGAATTTGGCCGGGGTTTGAGATGGCCAACATAACTTTCCATTATCGCTGAAAAACAAATCCGGCCATCTCAAACCCGGCGAACTCCACGGCATTTGGCTGGGCTAAACCATATTATTGACAAAAAAGATGGCTGGCCATCTTTTTTGATAATACGGTTCCGGCCAGCTGTAGCACCGCCGCCAACATAGATTGCCGGCGATCTATTTGGCTGGCGACATTCGATTATGCCCCTCTAGGTGACATATGCTTCTGTCATTGTTTCTGTGATGTAGTTAAGTCAATCTTTTCTTCTCTCTGTGAGAAAAAGTGGTTTATGCCCAGTATTGTTCAAAGTACTAGGTCAAAGTATTTATGTAAAAGTAAAAATAAAGGCAGGTTTTGTAAGACTGAAGTAAAAGTACAGTGAAGAACACGTTAAAAATGTGCTTAAGTGAAAGTAAAAAAGTTATTGCCTGTTAACGTTTTATTCCAACAATTTTATTGCTCTACAATTGAATCCACTTTGCTTTTAGAATAACAAAATGTTGAAAATGTCTGTCACTCATGTGGGTAAGCTTGTGAGTCGTTATTAAACCAATACAGATAAAAAGGCATTCAACAACTGCACTGGCAGGAACTGGCTTGTGCATTCTGATTTTTTTTTTAAAGTTCTTTCAAATCAGACCAGGCTGCAGTAATACTGAAGTCTTCTGACTCAGGGGACCTTTTACAAAGGCATGCTAAAAAGTGGTCTGTTCTACTTTTAGTGGGTGGATTTTCCCATGTTCTCAGGCCACCTCTTGGCACATCTGCCAAAAAGCTGAATTTCTATTTTTTAGCAATAATTGCCAGCTGCTAAGTCCAAAATTAATGCCTGAAAAGCAAAAAATGTACTAGAAGCCTCTACAAGAGGGTCAAATCCTTTATTTGCACAACATGTGTCTTGTACATCAATCTTGTACCATTGACCCGACACGGACTGTGTTTCGGTGCAAAGCACATGTGTCAGGGGTCATTTAATTGTTATTGTTGGAAATGAAGAAACCAGCTGAAAAGCTGAATGCACATCAAACATGACTTAAGTCCATGCTCAATATATGCACAACATTCCTGTTTGCTCAACACAGGAAAGAGGGACACTGTGCTCCTGTGTCGAACAAGCAGGAACGTTTTGTATACATTGAGCGTAGACTTAAGTCACGTTTGATGTACATTCAGCTTTTCAGCTGGTTTCTTTATTTTCAATAATAACAATTAAATGACCCCTGACGCAGGCGCTTTGTACCGAAACACAGCCCATGTTGGGTCAGTTGTACAAGATTAATGTAAAGACACATGTTGCGTGATTAAAGAATTTGTCCCGCTTTTGAAGGCTCCTAGTACTTTTTTGTCTTTTCGTTTAGTGCTTTGAACCCTCTTTTTGTTGTTTTATCAAAATTACCTGGCCATTTACTGTGTGAGCCCTTACCACCTCCTATTTACTTGGCGGTAAGTTTTCATGTGCCAACCAGCATGCGGCACTGTGACCGCGCTGCCTATTTCTGCCAGGAACAGTCTTGTGGTAGAAAATTTTCTATTATGGGAAAATGCACGTGCCAACTTTGGATATTCCACCAGGCTCCTGCTCTACCTCGGCCGTAGAGCCGATTTGGTGCTCACTACCTATATGGTAGCCCTACCACACCTTTGTGAAAGGGCCCCTCAGTCTGCAGGTAATGATCAAGGGAATCTCTGTCTGAAACACTTGCCGCTTGATATTCAACGCTCTTTAACCGGCCAGGAACAGCTCCTGGCTGGTTAAATATCCTTAAACTGGCTAAGCGCTAATATTTAGCATGAGATAGCCAGCTATATCGACTGCATATTAGTACTTAGTGGCCAGATAGACTCACATAAATAGCAGATCTATCTTTGGCCTCTATAACTTAGCCAGTTAGCCAAAGAATATTGGCTTAACTGGCTGTTTCTAGCAGCCAAAAAAATCAGGAAATTTCGATGCCGGTCACAGGACATGGCCCGGCATTGAATTTCTGAGTTTGCCGCCGACCGCGAGAGTTAACCGGGCTGCCTCCCACAGTCTGAATATCAGCCCCTTGATTTCCTTATAGTGAAGAATGTTTTATCATCATCATTGTCATTATCATCTGCATTAGAAATACTGCTGTCTATTTCATCACTTGCATCTTCATCTTCATTATCATCGGTCATGCTGTCCAGTTACAGAGAAGGCATTCACAAAGTTGGAATCAATGTCTGTTGTCCTATCAATTTCTTGTCTGATGGCAAATTCTGTGTGAATGTCTTAAAGAATTGATACAAGAATGTCAAGTGTACACAAACCCTTCAGTCTTGTTAAGGCCAGGCAAGAAGACTTCAAAGTTACTTCAAATTACTAAAAATGTTCCAGAAGAGGCATTATTAAGCTCTGAGGAAATAGAAAGGTTGCCTCCCACAGCTAACAGCAGGAGCTGGTGGCTTGGAGCTCAGATGAGGCAGAATACTGTTTTAAGCATACTGTACTGAAGAAAACTAGGATTATCCTGGTAAATTCACTTTAGTGAAATCTAAAGAAATTATGGACAAAAGTATCAACAATGGAAATACTATATTTAAAAAAGCACTTGATTATTATTTGGGGTGAGATGACATCTCATGGGTTAAAAGGGTCCAATTCAGGTCACATCAACTGCTACATGGCTCAAAGTATGGTGTTGCCAGGAAGAATTTACATATATGGGAAAACAATAAACTATACTAATGTAAAGTACATCTTTCTATCGCAAGAGGAAGGATCTTGGAGGAGAAATTTAGACAGTGTGTTTCTAGGTGTTTATGCTAGGGGTAGTGGTGACAAAAGAAAGCTGGGGGAATTCAGGAGGTCACCCTCCAACAACAGCAAACATGTGATAGTAGTGAAGATAAAGCTAATATCATAAACCATCTAAGCAACTCATTCATGAGCAACACTTGGAAAGCAAAGAGCACAAACGGTTGCAGTTTAGGTAACAAGGTTCAGGAATTGCAGACCCTGGTGTCTGAGGCAGACTTGGATATTGTTGCTACCACTGAGACACGGTTGAATAATTCCCATGAATAACATACAACCATACAGAGCTATAATTTTTGTAGGAAGGATAAGGAGGGCCAAAGTGGTAGAGGAGTTGCACTGTGTGTGAAAAAACAATATTCAAGCGACTGAAATGCAGAGAACCTGGGGGAAAGAGGAAGCGATAAGGATCATTCTGGAAAGAGAAGATGGAACCTGCATCCATGTGTGTGTCATGTAAAGACCACCAGCACAAATGGAGAAGCTGTACAAAGATCTGATTGAAGATATCCATACACTGGGAATGAAAGGAGAGGTGCTGTTTCTGAGAGATTTCGGCTTGCCTGATGTGGATTGGAACATCCCATCTACAGATATCAGAAAGAAGCAGAGAGATCATGGATGCCTTCCAAAACACTCTGCTCATACAAATGGTGATCGGATCCAAGAGGGAAGAAGTGATGCTAGATCTACTGCTCACAAATGGGCAAAGTGTTTCTAACATCCAGGTAAATTCCCACCTAGGCAACAGTATTCATCACATGATATGGTTTGATGCAAGAGCTAAAGCAGAGCACAGACACACAAAACTCAACTGAATTTAAAACATGCTGGCTTGAATAAAATGGGGGAATACCAGAAGACAGCTGATGGGATGGGTAGACTTAGGAGAAGTGAAAGGACAGTGGTCCAAGCTAAAAGCACCTATAACTACAGCAACAGATCTTTATGTAAGGACAAGTAAGCAAAAGCATGAGAAAAAGGAAATGTGCGCCTGAAAAAATAAAGGCAAAAAGAGGCAACATTCAAGAACGTAACAAGTGGAACACAGAAAAGACTACTAGGTAAAACTCAAAGAAACAAAGAGGTGTGTATGCCTAGTAAAAGCACAGGTAGAAGAAAAAAATGGCTAAAGATGTAAAGAGAGGTAACAGTTTTTTTCAGATACTTTTGAGAAAGGAGGAAGGCTAGAAATGAAATTGTAAGACTGAAAGATGCTAGGACCCACTATGTGGAAAAAGCAGATGGGTCATTCCATGTCAAGTGGTCTGGTAATCCCTGTGCGACCATCATGGATTTCGATGAAATTTTCTGTGAACGTTCATACATGTCCCCAATGAACACTGGTAAAGTTTTACATTCGCCGATGCAATACTTGCTAAGATATAGTAATCTGTTTGATCCCATACTGCAGCCTTCTATGGTAAGACCACCAGACCACTTGACATGGAATGACCCAGCTATGTGCTAAACAAATACTTCTGCGCTGTGTTCTCTGGTGTCTAGAACACAATCCCAGTGTTCCTGTTGCTCTCTCTGCAGAGGTGGCTCAAGGCAATCTGCCACCTGAGACGAGGGATGAGGTGGCACCCCCTGCCCTCCACCCTCCCTGAGTCCAACATCTCTCCCTTCACACTCTTTCCCTCTCTACCAACTCTCTTCCCTCCCTCTAGCCATGGTCTGGCATCTCCCCCCTTCCTTCCTCAACCCCCTTCCATGAGTCTACCTTCTTTTTTTGTTTTTCAAAAGTCATCAGCAGCACTGAATCCCATATGCTGCCCTGCCACTGGTACCGACTTCTTCTCTGTACTGTGGCCCATCTCTGAGGAAACAGGAAGTTGCATTAGAGAGGCGGGAGGGGGGGAGGAATGAACAATGATGCTCCATGAAGAGTACCACCCGAAGCCCGTCTCAGTTGTCCTAGTGGTAGGGCTTCCACTTCCTCTCCATACCTGATTGACACAAAGAAACCTCAGGATAGAGTTAAGGCCTGTGAGTGAGAATGAGAAAACCCAGGCTGGCATCTCTGAGGGGGGAAGGGATTACAGGATTCCTAATGAGTCCCATAGACTGGGAGGAGACCCAAGGGGGAAGGAAACAAGAGGAAGTACATTCCCTTAGCTTACCATAGCATGCATGGAGTACAAAGCAAGGTGATGGATCAAATATCAGGATCATGTGTTGTCCCTTCCAAGGCTTGGAGATGGAAGCATAGTGCAGGATCCCCATGACTCCAGCAAGCTGAGCACTTGATCCACTCAAAAGGGTTACTGGTCTTGTTAGGAGTTAGCTGTGAGGGACCTGCAGTTCCAGAAAGCCATAAACCAAAACCTATCAGGAAAGCCTGGGAGGGGGCAGGGCCAAGGCAGAAGCACACTTCCCCAGGCAAATATATATGAGAAAAGGACCTTGGGAGAAGCAGAGGAGGAAAACGCTCAGCCTGGTGCTTCCTGGGAAAGACTCCTAACCAAGGGAGGAAGAGAAATCCCGCACTCCTTAGACTCACGTGGAAATAGACAAATGGATTGACTTGGGTGAAGAAGTGAACCACATGAGTGGGTTTGGACATAAGTTTACATAAGGAGTATATTTATTGAACCTGAAAGAATCCTCAGAAGCAGCGAGGGCAGACCGCAAGGGAATAGCAGTGCAGAAGGAGACTGCTACCTATCAAGTCTGGAAGCCTTCCCAGGTCTAGAAAGAAGACAGCATCTTATATGGTGACATAGATGATTATTTCTTTATTGTGCACATGAGAAGAAGGATATAGCCCTAGGGTGGTGAAGAGTGGGACTCAGCTCTTAGGAGCAATGCTGCAGAAGGTGGAAGCCTTGGTTTGTTCTGGGACCATTAAAACAACTGAAAACTGCAAAGACTTTCAAATGAGGATTGTTCTTGCAGAAATATTTGTGCTGGGACTTGCACACTTCATGGCTCAGTAGTCTGAGACCCTTATTGCAAGTTTAACTGTTGAAACTCAAATGGGGACAGGTTTTGATTTACATTTGCATGGGGTTCTGGAAGTAAGTGTCAAAACTTGGACTGGATTATTAAAGGGATGTTCTTGTGGTGTAACCTCAGTTTGAGAAGCTACTAACATACTGGGGCAAAATCATAGCCCAAATAAAACTGTCTTATAGAAAATAAAGTGCTTTGAGTGTGTTTAAGGCTGCAACACAGGACTTCTGTGGCTGAAAGTAAATCCTAGAGTGAAGTGGCCTCTAAACTCGTCTTCCGCCAGGGTCTCTTTACTCATACTACCCCTCTCCTCAAGACCCTTCACTGGATCCCTATCCGTTTTCGCATCCTGTTCAAACTTCTTCTACTAACCTATAAATGTACTCACTCTGCTGCTCCCCAGTATCTCTCCACACTCGTCCTTCCCTACACCCCTTCCCGTGCACTCCGCTCCATGGATAAATCCTTCTTATCTGTTCCCTTCTCCACTACTGCCAACTCCAGACTTCGCGCCTTCTGTCTCGCTGCACCCTACGCCTGGAATAAACTTCCTGACCCCTACGTCTTGCCCCATCCTTGGCCACCTTTAAATCTAGACTGAAAGCCCACCTCTTTAACATTGCTTTTGACTCGTAACCACTTGTAACCACTCGCCTCCACCTACCCTCCTCTCTTCCTTCCCGTTCACATTAATTGATTTGATTTGCTTACTTTATTTTTTTTTTGTCTATTAGATTGTAAGCTCTTTGAGCAGGGACTGTCTTTCTTCTATGTTTGTGCAGCGCTGCGTACACCTTGTAGCACTATAGAAATGCTAAATAGTAGTAGTAGTAAACTGGATCGGACTATAAGCAAAAAAACATCTCCTGAAAAAGTATTTCCAGGAATTCAAGTGTCTGACCCCTACAACCACCATCTCAGTTCCAAGAGAAAAATCCTGGAGAAGGAGCATGGCACTTGCCAAAGTATATATGGTAATGGAGTGGATATTGCACCATTCACAGAAGAAAGTGTTTATGAACAGCTTGAAAAAATGAAGCTGGACAAAGATATGGGGCCCAGAAAATTAAGGGCAAAATCCTGGCGGTGCTTTTTAAGGATTTATTTAATAGATTCTTGGAGGAGGGTGGATGTAGTTCTTTTTTTTATAAAAGTGGGGACAGGGAAGAAGTGGGAAACTACAGGCCGGTAAGCCTCATTTCAGGGATTAGAAACATGATGGAGATGCTGCTGAAGGAAAGGATAGTGAACTTGCTAGAATCCAATGGGTTGCAAGATCCAAGGCAACATGGGTGACTCTGCCTTTACAGGCCCACATCACTACCCTTTAAAGTAAACTAGTACTCTTAATTTTTACAAGGTAAACAAAATTACACCAGAAATAAACTACCACCATAGTACAGCTAGTGATGGCTAGCTGGTAAATTTAGCAGCCCTAACCACAGCTGCAAAGGGATAACTAAGGGGCCCCTTTTACTAAGGTGCGTAGGGGCCTACGCGTATACATTGCGTATCAAATTGGAACTAACACCCGGCTACCGCATGCCCCAAGCAGTAATTCCATTTTTGATGTGCGTCCAAAACATGCGGTAGAAATTTTATATCGTATAGCGCTTACTTGGCGGTAAACAACAGTGTACACGCACTGACGATTACCGCCCATTAATGCATGAGACCTTACTGCTAAGTCAATAGGTGGCAGTAAGGTCTCATGCTGAAAAGGGACATGCACTGGTTTTAATATTGCCGCACATCAATTTTCGCCCCCCCCCCCCCCTCAAAAAGGCCTTTTTTGCAGGTGGACTGAAAAATGTACCTGTGTGTCCAAAACATGCGTTTACACCAGCACAGGCCATTTTTTGTCAGGCCTTAGTAAAAGAGCCCCTAAAAGTAGTTGAGAATGAGGACTAACAGTCTCCTTGGTTACTCGACTGGAGGCACATACTGGGTCAAAATGTTATCCTAAAATATAAATACTACACTATAAAACCCTGTTATAGCAGTACATATTTTAGATTTCCAGAAATTCCACTGAATGATTAAATTCCTCATAGAAACAGCAAATTAGTTGTCCCAAGCTTTCTTGAATTCAAATACAGGGATAAGTACATAGGATCTCTAAGGGAGTGAAAGGAAGAGTAGATGGCATGGATGGGCAGACTGGATATGCCATATGGTCCACCTGCCTTCATTTTTCTCTGTTTCTATATTTGTATCATTTATACACTTTTAATCAGTCCAAACACTCAGGTGGTATTGTATTCCAGATGCCAGACTTCTGTTGTGAACGAGTGTTTGAAATAACACCCGTGCATAAATAAACTCAGGTGAACAAATGTAACGTAACCGATTCCTCAGAACTGATCACAGCCATGTCAAAGGCCATGAACCAGCCAAAGGCTACAGCTAACAGCACAAATGAAATCCTACCTCAGCACTCTCCCTCTCTGTTTTAAAGTGGGATATTTCCAAGAAGGGGAAATGCAGCAGTTGGATTGGGGAAAGGAGATATTTTGGGGGGGGGAGGGGAGGGGGGAGGTAGTGACAGTATACTATTTGGACAGGAGGGACACTGTTTAAGAGAATATTAAACAAAGCATCCGCTCTGACATTGTAATAAATAGCCAGGCAGATCTGCTGCTCTGTGTGCCGCTTCACAGGGGGAGAAAAATTGCAGGCTACCACAAATGTCATCCCCAGGACAGTGTAATGATGTTACATTTTATTAATAAGTATAATGTATTTCTGCTGAATGCAGTGGTGCCCATGGGATTTCTACCCCAACACAACATGGATATGGTACACAAAGTCCAATCAAAGAAAATAATCCCCCAACAATTCAATCAACACTTTTATTTGTAATTTATTAGCCTTTATGTTCCATTAGTTCAGTTCTGATAAATGTAGCTCAGTGCAGTAAAATGTGAATTAGCCAGCTAATATGACATGCTGTGCAAAATCGTATTACATTAACTGAAAGCCATTTCCTTGTGGAACATGCCCGCTGTGTTGTGTAACTTGCAGTAGGCAACAGTAAATTGCAAAGACTTTGCCATATTCAGCTAATGTTTTTTCTACTATTAAGGTGAAATCTGTTGCACTGACTGCCGCAGGTCAGGCATCCACCGATTTAGGACACTATTCACTAAAAAGTTACTTCCACTAGCAAAGTTGGAAAGCTGGAGTCACAAACTATGCAAAATTGCCAAAGGTTTTCTTTATGCTTCAGCACTTACCTTCCACCCCTCCTTCCACACTCTCTACCCTACCCAAACTCATCCCTTCAACCCT
Source organism: Microcaecilia unicolor (assembly GCF_901765095.1). NCBI lineage: Eukaryota > Metazoa > Chordata > Amphibia > Gymnophiona > Siphonopidae > Microcaecilia > Microcaecilia unicolor. The sequence continues at coordinate 274,908,641 of NC_044032.1, read as the reverse complement.
ACCTACTTCTTGGGCTGGTAAGATCTGAGAACCCACGCCAGCGCCACTAATCTTTTAACCTCCCAAAAGTATCATTTTCAGCTCAGCTTAGGGTTTGTCTCTTGTATCTCAAATATCTTTAAATCCATACACTCCGTTCTCCACTGATACTAGGAGGCAGACAGGTAGATAGATGAAAACAACCTGCCCTTAGGGGTTTTTTTTTCTTTCTTTTTTTGAAAGGGGTGGGGTATAAAAATACTTAAAGGAGAGTGAGAATGAAAGGCATAAGAGGAGGGAAATTTTATAACACTGTCTATGTGGAATGTCAAAAAATGAGCCAATATTATGCTTGTTATATAAATGCACTACCAAAAAATGTTCTGTTGATCGTATTTATAAAGGGACCATCAGAAAAAAGAAGTCCATAACCATAGCAGCATATCAAAATAGCACTGCTTTTCAAGGCTTGCTTTTCTGAATCATCAGTCTTTGTAAGTGTAGAAGTGACACTGCTAATAGTTAACACTTCTATATATGTTTTCTTTATAGGTTTAATAATATTACATTCAAAGAAAAAAACTTATAAATGTGCTAACAATATCAGGAAAAACATGATTCATTGAAATTAAGGAAATATTCCTTCAAAACAGTCTACAAAGTTTTTTGACCAAGATCCAAGGAAATAACTAAGGAAAATACCTTATGATTAATCAAAATCAATTATGGAGCTGGTAAAAGTCAAGCACTCGCAGCCAGTTTATACAGTGTATGTATATATATATATATCAAGTGGGTTCATGCAAGGAAGAAATTCTTTCGCTCTCCTTATGAGAAATAAATTCCTACAATTTCTTCGTTAACTGCGTTTAGAGACACCAAACATCTACAGACAAATTTAAGCACAAAAGATCCTCCCAAAGAGAGCTCTCTTGGTTTTAAACCCAAGAATTTTCATCTTCTTTTCTGTGTGTCTCTAGCTAAATCTGGAAAAACTTGAACCATAGACCCCCCCCCCCCCCCAAAAAAAAAAGATGAATCCATGTAACGGAAATATAAACGGAATATATTGTTTCTATCTGGTTCCAGAGCAAAAGTCACTAGAAGAGTTGTTCTTTCCACTATAACCTCCAATGAGCTCTCCAAAAATTCAGTGAGATTTAACTCAGGTTGAGGAATCACAAAAGAGGTTCTCAAAATACTAGATAAATATTGAGCTCTGACTATGGGTTGAAAACCCTCAGTCGGAACTCCTAATATTTCAAGAAAATATTTCTTCAGCATATCCAATGCTGGAATTAAATGTGTTTTAGAAAAATTTAGAAATCTCAAATTCTTTCTTCTTCTTCCATGATTATCTAAATATTCAAGCTTCCGAGCTAGAATATCTCTCTCCCTGGCAGTCACTGATGCAAAGCTCTGCAATTGCTTAAGATCACCGTTCATTGAATCAATTCTAGACGACTGAAGATCCAAACTCCCAGACAAAGTCTGACAAGAATGTTTTAATTCAGAGACTTCGCCCCTTATGGAGCTAGCAATTTGAAGAAGGGAAGAACTCAAACCTTGAATGGCATCTCTCAAGGACTCCATAGTCACCACAGCTGGTTTTGTTAGATCTCCAGATCCAGTAACAGCAACTCCCAAGTTCAAAGGTGAAGCTGGCATAGCAACCTGTGCTTCCCCTGATGTTTCCAAACCTGGGGTAGAGGCAGAGACAGGACCTCCTCTTGCAACCATGGAGACACAATCCACTTTGGGTGTCTCACTACCTCGCATCACTGTTGGCGCCGAAATGCTTCCGGGTCTTGGAGGAGCTGCACTGGAGAAAGGACTGAGAGACACTCTCTCTATGCTGCGATCTTGTGGAGAAACTGCAGATCCAACTGAAGTGAGTGCTGACTCTTCCGGCGTTTGTATGCTGAATCTCTCCAGAGTTGTCTGACAAAAGGTAGGATTACCTCCAGGGCTAGAGGAGGAAAAAGTCTTGGTTTTTTCTTTCTGCTTCCCCATGTCTAACACGGGGAAAGGGTCCAAAATGCCAGGCAATTTCTCGGGAGGTCAGGAGCTCACAAACGCTTGACTGCTCCAGACGCTGTCGTGGTCTCAACACTTCTATATTAAGGACTAAAGGGGGAAGTTATCAATGTGGGCTACTGTTAAAGACATGTTATTTTACCACTAACATGTGCTATTTTAGCACAGTTCCCACTTTATGCAATGAGATCTAGTTACTAGTAATCCAGGTTAACAGTAAAATAACATGTCTTAATGGTAGCCCACCTTGATAACTCCCTCCCCCTCCCCCCTTAGTGGCTCTAACAAATATATTTGTTTTTAAAAAGTTTTTTTTTCATTGCAAAATTTGACATCCAAAAACAGCAAAATGCTCTTTCTCTGAAAAGATATAGGACCTATGGACTAGACTGGGTAAATGATTCCCAAATTTGGGCGACAAAAATATCTGCACCGAGTATTATTCTGTAAATGGTGCTTTGCGTTTCACATCATTTATAGAATAGCACTTAAAGCTGATTTCCAAGCCAAACTATGGGCGCGATGATTTGCACAAAATGAAACCTGATATAAATCCTTGCACATAAGTTAGGCACAGATCCCCGGTATTCAGTAATACTACGTGCATCTTTAGTGAATGCCCCTGACCCGCCCATTCCCCCTCCTATGGCCACACCCCTTTTCAGTTGTGCACTAAAAAATTTGCACATGAATCTTTATAGAATAGTGGCTAGCAACATGTGTGTGTAAATCCTAATTGGAGCCAATTAACTGCAATAATTGGTTGTTAGCACCCACCTATTGGTAATTAATGGCTCATTACTCAATTATGTTGCGTGTGCAATTTTGGGTGCCATATATAGATTCCAGAGTTAAATGTAAACTTTGTTGTGAATGGTGTAAGTTATAAATGCATGTTGACATAGAACAATGCTTCAAGCCCCCCTGCTGTACAGTCACAGACAGCAATGTATCATACACAGAAGCTGTTGCTTTCATAATTTTCTGGGCACACAATGCAGGAAAGGGTTTTGTGCAGAACCCAGCCCTGAGCAAAATCTCATGATAGACACAAACACACAGCATATTAAAATCAATGATAATGAGGCTATTAGCTCTTCTGCCCTGATGCAGAGAACTGTACAGAAAACGTTAAGGTGAGCACAGCACAGGAAAAAGGGGCATAAAAGGGTTAATTTTTCTGCAGTGGCATCCAGAGGATTTAATGCCTGTATATTCTTTTTTCGCTGCATGATACATGGTAATACTTTTTAAATGAATAAGAGGAAATAAAGGAGAAACACTTTGGAATTGTTGACGGAGGATGTGGTAACAGTAGTTAGCATATCTGGGTTTAAAAAAGGTTTGGACAAGTTACTGGAGGAAAAGTTCATGGAAGCCACTCCTTCCCCTGGGGTTGGTAGCATGAAATCTTGCTACTATTTGGGATTCTTTCAGGTACTTGTAACCTGGATTGGCCACTGTTGAAAGCAGGATACTGGGTTAGATAGACCATCAGTCTGGCCCAATATGGCTATTCTTTTTTCATGGCCTCCTTGAAAGCATTGGTAGGGCAGAATGGGGGAGGTGATGGTTCTGTGCACATATCTGAGCAGAAATAAATTGTGATGACAGTATTGTATGGAGAAATGTGCTGATATATATATTTTTTTCTTTTCCTCATACATTTGTACAGTACTAGTTGCTCTTAACACAGAGCCTTTTCCACATGTGTTGAGTGTGCTCTCCCTGATTAGCACAGCAGTTCTGAGCACATCAAAATTGCACACAATTAGCTTACCGCATCGGCAGGCAAAAAGCGAGAGTTCTCTTTGTGTTAGAAACTGTACAACTCTAATGCAAGCTTTTTACATCGACCCCTCAGTCAGCAAAATTCCACTCAGTAAGAGCCATTGAGCCCTTAATGTAAAAGCACTGGGGTTGTGGTTAGAGCACAAAGATAGGAATGGCTTTTATATGATTTCTTTTTTAAGAGAAAGGGGATGGGACTTGAAAAGCTGTGCTATTTTTGTACGCTGGTATAGCTATGGACTTTTGTCCTAATGATTCTTATATAAATATAAATAAAAGTGAATGAGAGAACACTCTACTACTGCCAATATAAAAAGAAAATGGTGGAGAAAAAGAAAGCAAAAAACACAAACAGGTAGAAACCTCTACGTGCAGTCCAAAGTCCAAAGCAAGAGTAGAGGATGCCACAAAACACAACCAGTCAATGGAATGAAGTCAACGAGTACTTTACTCATAAAGGACTCTTTGACTTCATCCCGTTGACTGGTTGTTTTTTGGAGAAAAAGAAAGGCCTCCACAAAAACCATCACAGGACTTTCTGAAAAAAACTCCACTCATATAACAAAAACAAAAAAAAATTACTGAATAAGCGGCATGAAAGCATTGCTTTTTAACAAATACTTATACTAGAGCAGCTCAACATTTATTTATTTATTAGGATTTATTTACCACCTTTTTGAAGGAATTCACTCAAGGTGGTGTACAGTAAGAATAGAACAAACATGAGCAATAGGAAATTACAGCAGTAAAAATATTCAAATAACAATACAAAGTATGGCATAATACGTATAATCTAGATACTAAAGACTCCAGAGCTATGAAAAAGCTTATTTTATTAGCAAAATATCAATCATTCACACATCACAATATTTCACAATACAATGTTACCACTCATTCACCTTAACATGTGTCAACCAATTATCAAAATTCGGAAATAACATATATAGCTGTGCCAATCGGTCTTTACATATTACTATTCTTCTTCGATGCTTATATATAGTCCTTTAGAACAATAAGCATCGAAGAAGAATAGTAATATGTAAAGACCGATTGGCACAGCTATATATGTTTTTTCCGAATTTTGATAATTGGTTGACACACGTTAAGGTGAATGAGTGGTAACATTGTATTGTGAAATATTGTGATGTGTGAATGATTGATATTTTGCTAATAAAATAAGCTTTTTCATAGCTCTGGAGTCTTTAGTATCTAGATGTTTAAATAGACTCTGGTTTTTGAACGTAACCCCTATGGTTAGATAGTTAGTTATAATACGTATAATGCCAACACAATACGTAATAGAACATTTTAATTGATAGTGAAGGGTAAAGCAAAGATGGAACATTTAGAGAGTAAGAAGAGTTAGAAAGTAAGGTGACTGACCTCGTGTGCAACTTTCTTTAAATCAGAGAGATGGTTAAATATTATCTCAGCTAGGGTAAGAGTGGATAAACATGTCCTGCTGCAGTATGTGCAGCCCAAGTCACTCCTTGTGCGTGTGAGTGAGATTAACAAGTTAGTTACTTCTTCCATTAAAGGCCTGGTTGAAGAGCCAAGCTTTCACCTGCTTCCTGAAGTAGAGATAGTCTTGTGTTAGGCGGAGCCTTTCAGGCAGTGCATTTCAGAGTGTGGGTGCTACTCTGGAGAAGGCTCGCTTGCAGGTATCACATTGTGTAATGTTTTTTGGAGAGGGTGTGGTTAGTGATAGTCCTTGGGAGGACCTTAGAGGGGCATAATCGAATGGGGCCAGCCATCTTTAAGGCCAGCCCCGGAAAGCGGCATACCCGACCGTGTTATCAAAACAAGATGGCCGGCCATCTTTCGTTTCGATAATACAGTCGGAGACGCCCAAATCTCAACATTTGGGCCGGTGTTAGAGATGGCCGGTCTTAGAGATTGCCACCATTGTTTTTTGCCAATAATGGAAACTAATGGCGGCCATCTCAAACCCAGCCAAATCCAAGGCATTTGGTCTTGGGAGGAGCCAGCATTTGTAGTGCACTGGTCCTTCTCACATGCCAGAACACCAACCGGGCACCCAAGGGGGCACTGCAGTGGACTTCAAAAATTGCTCCCAGGTGCATAGCTCCCTTACCTTGTGTGCTGAGCCCCCCAAATTCCCCCCAAACCCCACTACCCACATCTGTACAACACTACCATAGCCCTAAGGGGTGAAGGGGGGCACCTACATGTGGGTACAGTGGGTTTGGAGGGGGGGGGGGTTGGAGCCCTCCCAGTTACTACCACAAGTGTAACAGGTAGGGGGATGGGCCTGGGTCCACCTGCCTGAAGTGCACTGCACCCACTAAAAACTGCTCCAGGGACCTGCATACCGCTGGCAAAAATATGATTTTTTTGGGGGGGGGTGGGAGGGGGTTGGTGACCACTGGGGGGAGTAAAAGGAGGTCATCCCCAATTCCCTCTAGTGGTCATCTGCTCAGTTGGGGCACTTTTTTGAGGCTTGGTCCTAAAAATAAATGGACCAAGGGAAGCCGGCAAAGTGCTCGTCAGAGCCGGCCTTCGTTTTTCCATTATTGGCCGAAGCCGGCCACCTCGTAACCACGCCCCCGTCTGGCCTTCAATACCCTGCCGAAATGCCCCCTTGAAGTTTGGCTGGCCCTGTGATGGAAAGCAGTTGAAGCCGGCAAAAATTGGCTTTCGATTATATCGATTTCACTGGCTTCTGGAGATGGCCGACCATCTCCCGTTTTGTGTCGGAAGATGGCCGGCCTTCTCATTCGAAAATAAGCAGGTTAGTGTCCTTGGCAATGTGTGAAGGATCAACCTATTCTTCAGGTACTCGGGGCCATTCCATTTCAGAGCCTTGAATATCAGACAGAGTTTTAAATTTAGCCCTGTATTGCACTGGTAGCCAATGAAGATTTGGCAAAAATGGTGTGATATGGTCATAACACTTGCAACCTTCTATGAGTCTTGCTGCTGCATTCTGAATCAACTGAAGCTGGTGCAAGCCCTTTGTAGTCACACCATTGTATAGTGCATTGTAGTAACCCAGTCTTGATGTTATCATGGCATGCACAACTGGATAAGTTTTACCTTCTCGGTGTAAGGAGAAAGGCAGCATAACTGTCGCAAATAGTAGAAGCAGCTCTTGAAGGTTGCTTGGATTTGGGGAATCAGAGTAAATGTTGAATCTAACTGTATTTCAAGGTTCCTGATGTGATTTGAGAGCGAGTTCATACTTCCCAAAAGGGATTTTGATGTCAGGTATGCATCCACTTTTGCTAGGGACTCAGAGGCGCTCAGTTTTATCATGTCTGTCCCAATAACCGATATTCCACTTATCCGCTGTAGAAATACCATTCTCAGAATCAGCTGTCCAATCAGTTCATCTCATCGGTCCATGTAGACAACATTGAACAGCAACATGGCATAAACTGCTGAAGCAGTTTGCAAAATAGGAAACCCCTATCGAATTTATGCCTTGTTGCTGTTCAATGCTGTGTTCAACTTTGTGTTGTTAGTTAATTCTTCTGGTTTATTTACCATTTATAAATATGCCATTATATTTCACTTTCACATTTCACTTTAATTTGATATACAGCATAATCCTAAAATCATAATTAAGTGTTATCTACCATTAATAAGACAGAATGGCGGAACGTTTATTTTGGGAGTGGGGTAATGTCCTATCATATGCCTGGATATAAAGGGTTTTTAAGACTAGACAGTTCTATGTAAAAGCAACTTTTGAACCTTTATAAAATAGGTACCCAGAACTAGCTAGTGATGTAGTCATGCATTGGTCTGGATGGGCAAGGCTCCACCCACTTTAGGATCAGGTCCATCTAGCAGTGATGTGCAACAGCATGTGTGAAAACTGAACATATGCAGGATGCCGGTGGTAGTGGCAGCTTAGGGATATTGGTGCCAACTGCCAAGCTTAGTAGGCGTTCATGCTGCTGGAGGAGGAGGTCTTTAGCTGGCAGGGCTTGGGGATCCCTGCCAGTTAAAACATTTATCTTTTGAGTTGGGGGTTGCACCAGAAAGGGGATAGAAAAAAGAAAAGGGTGGGGAAGAGAGAAAATTGTGTGCCCACCCACTTTGGGCTCCAGCCCACCCATAATTGGCAGTCTACCTATGCTACTGGAACCAGCCCAGTAAAGTACAAATCTTCATGCACAAATTTAAACCTGATGTGAAGAAAGTATAAATATAAAGAGGAGCCAGCAGAAAGAATTTACACTGAAGCAATAGCTGACTCAAAGCATGCATTAAAAACTAACAAGTCAATATTCATCCAGCAGCAGTGAGCATTTTGTTAAATGCTGACACCCACCAGCTGTTAGACCCAGATATTCAATGCCAGGCCATTTCTGCTCAGCAGCGATATCTGGAAGTCACGTGGGCACTGTTGATATTCAGTACCATACTGCATAGCTTACCAAGCAAAGTTAGGATACTGTTTAACAATCCTACATGCCCATTAACTATGTAGGTACCAGTGCTGAATATTTTAAATGCCTGTATAACTTCCACATCCATCCCAGTTGCATCCTGAGGCTGCCCCAGCTCCGTCCAGAAAGTGCTGCCACAATCAAAGGGGAAATATTTAGTAGCACTGCCAAGCTGAGGTACTAAGCATGTTTTAACCAGTCAGGACCCTCTCCTGCCCAATGGCATCCATAGGCACCATCTCTATGTGTTTGAGTACCCCCAACATTGAGCAAATTCCTTGACTGTGTCTAAGAAGGAGTAATTTCCCTTGTATGATCAGTCACCTGCCTGACTTGCAAGTACTTTGAAGGTTTGTATTCCCACTCATGTTATGAGATCTCAGAATCCAAACTTGCATGAGATACCATCTTTTTGCCAAGTGAGACTAGATATATATATATATAGAGAGAAGATATTTATGATTGCAGCACCTAAATTATAGAACAGTATCCCTCAGCATTTCCATGATACACAACCGATTCTTTCATTAAGGAAGCAGTTAAAGCTTTCTTATTTCAGCAAGCTTTTGCTACTGTGTAATGTGTATGGATAGTGATTTGAATTACTATTTAGTTAATATGATGGTTTTACTGTTAATGTTATGAGTTTTAATGTTGAAGTTATGTACGACTTCTGTAAGCGGTCCAGAATGGTAGATGGTATGAGTTATAAATTTTACAAATAAATAAATGACGGCATACTTATCAATACCAGGCCCCAAGTATCTATTTGTAAAGCAACATCATTCTGATTTCAATTTAGAGTACATGGTAAGAAGAAATTCAATCATAATTTGAAAGAAGGCCTTGATGTCCTTAATTGGATCATCAAAAGAATTAGTCAAATAGGTTAACATACATGAACTTATGGAACCATACATTTTCTTTTTTTCAGAAGAACCACATCTGAAGAGGAGATACATGTTCTCTCAAGATCGGCAAATAATTCACTATGTTCTGGGGCCAATATGACGATTAGAATTTGCAGTACAGTATGAAAGGAACTGCTGCTTGGACCTCTGTGCCTGTCTGCAGTAGACGCTGACCTAAGCTGTTAATCCTTTACCAGCGGTGTTAAAGTGAGTATTTATTTTCTACTAACATTGCCAAGATGACGGCACAGTATTTTGGATGCTGGTTCTGATTTAGTAAAGGTAGTCATAAGTACCACATTGTGAATGACTAATGAGACTACCATTTGTGTGATGCTTTCTTGTTATACTATAAACAGTTAGCAGGGTGGTTTGCCATTGCCTTCCCCAATTATCTTAACCTCACCCTCCCCTGTTAAGGCCAGGTGCTAATTTACTGAAAAATATAGGATGGATAATTGAGTTGGCCAGAGGCTGGCTATCGGAGAAATTTGAACACATGGACACAGTAGGCAAATACCGTATTGACTACATCAAGAGGCCTAGTGTTCTGATTGAGTATGGCAGTGTAACTCTGAAGTGTCTATGTAAAACTTTTTGCTTATCTACAGTAAGAATGATATACTGAAATGTATAACAAGTGGAAGTATGCTATAGATAATGTGAATAAAGCACATCCCTTGAACTAAATGTAAAAGAAGTGTGATTGCTTGTCATATCCTGCATTTAGCTATAAGAAATAAAGTGTGGAGGGCCTGTGGCAAGGGAACATGCAGCAGCTATAAGTGCTTGAGGTAATATGTGTGCATTTGCAGTGATATCCAGCGATGGACGAGTACCATGTTCCAGGCCTTTTGACTTCAAATATATGATTTTCAGTCATTTCAATTTAATCTGTTTCAGAGGTTACAGATGGAACCTCTCCATCTCAGAATGAAATATGAACAAACAAGACAAGAAGGCAGAGATATGCCTACAGAAATTGAAATGGCTAAATGAGATGAGACAAAGCGAGATGAGGTCAGATTTGAGTGGGACAGATAAGTGACGGTACTGGGATTTATCTTACAAGGGAGCTATTCCATGAACCCTTGTATATTCAAGGACTCTGTGATCAGATTCCAGGTGTAGTGTTGAGGGGTGCAGACATTTTCACGACAGAACACTTGGAGTGATTTCATTTATGAGTGAGGCTTCTGGCTATGCTTTGCAGCCAAAAGACTAGATTAATTTGTCTTGATTTCTATGGAGAATTTTCAAAGGGCTACCTCTGATTTGGGGCTAGATTTACTAATGCGCACTACTGCTTTAGTGCATATTGATGCCATTAACAAAAGCTAGTAGTAAATGGTTGTATTGCTGGAACTGGGACCTGTGGTAAATAATAGGGATTTATGTTTATGTTGATTCATCACTTGATATACCACCTTTACATAGGTAAGATCAAAGGTCAAAGCAGTTAACAGTTTAAAACTACAAAAGAAAAGGACTGCAAGTTATAGGCAAGAAAGAACACAGTCGTACAAGTAGTATAGAGCATATTAATGTGTATTTGTGTACCCTGACATGGTAGTACCCTTTTAGTAAATCTAGCTTTCAGAGTCTGTTTACAAAAACTGTCTCATCAAGTCTTTCTGCAATTTCTCACAGTCTGTGTACAGTTTGATTTTGTTGAATAATTTTGTGTCATCTACAAATTTGATTACCTCACCAATCGTTCGTGTGTAATAAACTGCATTATCCTTTAGTGTAACAGTGTATTTCTTATTTTTCAGTGCAAATTTTACTCCTAGTATAGTAAAAAATTTTTAGTGCTGTGAAATCAAAAGTTAAAACCTTGCACTAAAGGATAGCAGGCAGACATGCAAAATGCTAAATCCATAATGTAAAAAAAAATGTTTTTTTTTTTTTTTAACTCTTTCTACTACTACTACTACTATTTAGCATTTCTATAGCGCTACAAGGCATACGCAGCGCTGCACAAACATAGAAGAAAGTCCCTGCTCAAAGAGCTTACAATCTAATAGACAAAAAATAAATAAAGTAAGCAAATCAAATCAATTAATGTGAACGGGAAAAAAGCTTTTTTCATCCATTTGGATACAGAAAGTGAAAGTGCCTTGGTGCTTTGTAGCTTTTACTACATGAGACGTGGGGACCCCTGACGCAGGTGCTAGTCACCGAAACACGGCCCGTGTCGGGTCTTTTTGTCAAGGCTCATTCATTAAAGAACTGTGTTCCATTTTTAAAGGCCCGTGGTGCTGTTTTTTTTTTTGTTTGGACTTTAGTTTGTACTTCGTTCCCTCTCTTTTGTTATATTTATTAGATTATGGACAGCTTTATCCTTAAGCCTGGCTGAAACGTTTCAAACTCTGGGACTTCTATCATTTGTTTTACAGGGTTTTTGCCCTGAATCTGAGAGCATACTTGCCCTAGAAACTAGGGGGGGGGGGGACAAGAACACTTTAACACAGACTGGTTTTGATGTTCCCAAACTCCTGATATCCTGTCAATGGACATGAATTTTGATTTTGCTTTGTTTTAACTTTTCTGGAATAAGCGCTGGCATCTTAGAGCTACCCAGTAGTGGCTGTTTTATTTGCGCCTCTGAATTGTGATTACCTCGGTGAAGGATGGACTTTGCCACTGCAGCGTTAACCCAGATAATAATGAGCTGGCTGTGCTTTTGTTTAAGAAGTTTTTTTTCTGCACCATAGACAACTCTTCTACCTAGACCTTCTGCCACCATGTCGTGCTAAGTGTGACAGTGGCCATTAGTGCATGAGCCCTTACTACCACCTATTTTGTAGGCGGTAAGAGCTCATGTGCTTAACCACATGCTAGTCAGTTAGCATGTGGCGATGTAACTGTGCTGATTGGTTAGCCAGGGCTGCCAAGAGACTGGGCCAGGCCCAGGACAAGGCCGCCCCCGGGCCCCCCCTCACCAGAGGTCGCTGGGCCCCCCTCCACCCGCCACCGGGCCCTCTCTCCACCCCCGGCCCTATGCACTGACCTTAAGCGCCTCACCTTCGAAAGTGCAGCAACAAGCAACGGCAGACCACTTCTTCCTTCCGTGTCCCGCCCTCGCGGAAATTACGTCAGGCGAAGGCGGGACACGGAAGGAAGGAGTGGTCTGCCGCTGCTTGCTGTGTTTTGGTGAGGCGCTTAAGTTCAATGCCAGGGAGCGACGGAGGGCGGGTGGGCCGGAATGCGGCGCCGCTGGGCCCCCCTGGAGGCCCGGTCCCGGGGAATTTTGTCCCCCTTGCCCCCCCTCTTGGCGGCCCTGTGGTTAGCGCAGAATATACCTACTCTCCGCCTGCCTAGATGCCCCCAACACTAAAAAATAAATTGTATTCTTTAGCACGTGGGTAGCATATGCACAGTTCAAAACCACTATCGGACACCTGAGCATGCTCCTCGCTAGTGCTTTTTAACCTGCGGTAAGCACACATTAGTACTTACCACAGCTTAGTAAAAGGAATCCATTGTTAGCACATATCAAAAAATTTGGCACACACAAATTGATATAACTGTTAAATACTAAGGGTCCAATAATAATTAAAAAAAATAAACAGATGAGCTCCTAAATTTATGCCCAGTTTTCATCTTAGTCGCCTAAAGTGTCTTTTTATGAACAATACTAACGCTGTCCGGCCGCTGCTTCTTCTCCTGTTGAGCAGCAGCGGCCGGTACAAAAAGAAAAAAGCCAAAAAAATGGCTTCGTCACTGCAGCCGCTCCTCCTCTCCCCTCCACATCACTGCCCCTGCAGGAAGACCCCGGAGGAGCGCAGCAATGTCAGAGGGGAGAGGAGGATCGACTGCAGAGATGACAGCCAATGCCAGATGGCTGTCTACGGAGCCATGTTTCAGGTTTAAAATCTTTTTTTGGCTTTTTTCTTTTTGTACCGGCCGCTGCTGCTCAACAGGAGACGCAGCAGCGGCCGGACAGCGTTAGTATTGGCGGCTGTGGGTAGCGGGGGGGTTGATGTGTCCGAGGGGGGTAGGGGCTTGGGTGATGCGCTGGGGGGGGGGGTAGAGGTTTGGGTGATGCGCCGAGGGGGGAGGGGAGGGTCGCTGGACATGGGTGGCTGGAGGGGGCCAGGGGGAGAGGAGGGTCGCTGGACATGGATGGCTGCAGGGGGGGCAGGGAAGAGGGATGTGGGGAGGGGGTCCTGAGACCAGATGGGTGGCCGCAGGGGAGGGCAGGGGAGACAGAAGGGACACTGCAGGGGGGCAGGGGGAGAGGAGGGTCGCTGGACATGGGTGGCTGCAGGGGGGGCAGGGGAGAGAGCAGGGTCGCTGGACATGGGTGGCTACAGGGGGGGCAGGGGGAGAGGAGAGTCGCTGGACATGGGTGGCTGCAGGGGGAGCAGGGGAGAGAGGAGGGCCGCTGCACATGCGTAGCTGCAGGGGCAGAGGAGGGTTGGTGGGGAGGGGGTCCTGAGACCAGATGGGTGACTGCAGGGGGGCAGGGGAGACAGGAAGGATGCTGCAGGGGGGGGGATTACCTTGCTAGCGCCCGTTTCATTGCCTACCAAAACGGGCCTTTTATACTAGTAAGAAATAAATATGTAAACAAAATCCCATAACAAATCAAAAACTATTTCCCTGTGCACATCCCTAATATATATGCCAGAAGCCTAGACAGCAAGGATCATTTCTAAAGCTGAAGAGGCAATTAAATCTATACTTTTCAAGTAAATAGCCTCTCTGCTGAAACTGCCAACAAAATGCCACTCAGTGCCAAACACTTGTCCATTCAAAACTCTGCCAAAATCATCCACTTATTTCACATTGGGCTACCAAAAGCCTTCAAATGGTAATGACACCGCTTTATTTGACTAGCACAAAAATGTGTCCATACTCTGATGTGGGACCTTTTTCAAAGGGGGGGGGGAATCACTGAGGGACACACTCCCACAATAGCTACCCCCTCCCCCCCCCCCCCCCCCCCCCCCGTAAACAGCCACAAAGTGTATAAAAAGGCAACATTACAAATATTATGTTATTCTGTAGAAAACACAATTGGTTGGGAAAAGTGAAGAAAACAACATGATTGCAAAACATTTCATCTTGGTCACATATGCAAAATATGGATAGGGTCTTACTGAATACAGAACAATACTGGAATAGAACTAGACATGTATTTTTTTTGTATTGTTCAAAATGCAGGTAACAGAGATGCTGCACATTCACATTCCCAGACCTGGTATAATCAAATCACTAAAACAAAAATAACCATTATTTCCCCACCTTTGTTGCCTGCACAGCTCAGCCTCCGTAGCCCATGCCCCACATTTTGAGATCTTATGCATTCATTCTGGTGTAAATGCTTGCACCTAAATCTTTGTGCACTTCTACATTCTCCCATGGGTCTTGGGGACTGGCTGAAGATACTGATTTTTCAATGTGTATCTGGGATTTACAGAGCCTGGGCTCTTCCATTTATACATGGGGGTCGTGGGTCAGTTTTACTGTCGGTACTTAGTATTACCAATTACCCCCTGAAAAATAAAAACTTTGGGTAATAGTACTTTGTATTTTCATTGCCCTTTGAAGCCAGATTTGGGAATTTTCGATAAAAGACGTTTAGGGGGTCCTCTTTCCAAGCCGCGCTAAATAGTGGCTGGCTGCAGCCACTCTTAGTACAGCGGTGAAATGGCCGCTTTGCTATAATTTTTTGTAATGTCTAAGCGCTAATTTCCCCATTAGCACATGGCCGTTACCGTGGGAGCCCTTACTGCCATATATTTAGGAGTGGTAAGGACTCCTGCACTAATCCCATGCTAATCAGGTAGCACACGGTAATTTGCCCACACTAGTATGCCTACTCTCTGCCCATGGGCACACCTCCCGCGCTAAAAAATAAAACAATATTTTCCAGTGCAGCAGGTGCGTAGCCAGACTTTGGCGGGAGGGGGGTCTGGAGCCCGAGGTGAGGGGGCACATTTTAGCCCCCCCCCCCCCGGCGCCACCGACCCCCCCCCCCCCCGCCATTGCCGACCCCGCCACCACCTCCAACTTTGTCACCCCCCTGCCTACAACCCTCTGGACCCCCCTCCCGCTGCCAATCTGCTGTCGCCTACGTTTGCTGGTGTGGGACCCCAACCCCCGCCAGCCGAGGTCCTTCTTTCCACAAAAGGCTTCCTTCTGTGAGTCTGACGTCCTGCACGTACAACGTGCAGGACGTCAGAAACAGAAGGAAGCCTTTTGCGGAAAGAAGAGGATCTCGGCTGGCTGGGGTTGGGGTCCCCCGCCAGCAAAGGCAGGCGATGGCGAGAGGGGGAGGGTTGAGAGGGTCGTCGGTAGGGGGGACCAGGGCCAAATCTAAGAGGCCCCCCAAGCCCCACGTAGCTGCGCCACTGCAGTGCAGGATTAGTGCATGCTGAGTGGGAAACTACTGTGGGGTGCCTCAGGCCTTTTAGTGTGCAGTAGGCCCACATAAGGCCTACCGCACCTTAATAAAAAGGCTCCTAAATTAGTTGATATATTTTAAAGATATAACGTGAGACAATTTTATATCATCTATTCATTTGCTATACCACCTCATTCCATGCCCGTGTTGATGTGCTTTACATACATTACAAAACCAATTAATTAAAATTATTGAAGAAAACACCATCAGTTCAAAGGAAGATCTATTCATGAACACCCAAGTAGAAATAGCTCAATCATATATAAACAGTGTTCCAGAAGATCATTACTGTCACCCATTGCCCCCATCTTCTGCCAGCTAAACATACGGTCAGAAATGATCAAAAGTCAGCTGAAACGCATGTCTTCAACTCTGAGCGAAATGAAGTCTGGGAGTTATCTAATCTAAGGTATTGCCGAAGAGTATTCCATTGTGCTGGGGCTACAAAGAAGAAAGCACTTGAGGAATAATTAATCTATTATCCATTAGTGAAGCAGTGTATGCCGCTGGGTGTATGGAATGATTGAAGATGCTAGATAATCAGGTCTATTGTTGTAAAGAATTTTATGTACTAGCCAGTGAACCCGGAAGTTCAATGCTGAAGACCGGACATAACCTGGCATGGATTTAGCACTGGTGAGGGTCAGCTGAATATCAGGCCCAAAGTTATATCTATCTCAGCACTGGACTAGGTCATGGCGATTCCATAACTAGGTGCGTACAGGTACACATCCCATTTGCACATGTAAATGCTATGCAGCAGGGGTGCTCATAAGTGCTATATTGTACAAATACAAGGAGGAAGTATATGGGGGGCAGAGCATGGGCAGGGTTTCCTGAATACTGAAAGTTACATGTGTCATTGCATCATTTAAGCATCTTCTGTTACACCAACCTATAGTTGGTATAACCTCACCTACATGTGGGCATGCCAGATGCCAGATTCTACTAGTGTTTTATTACAGAATCTGGGCACCCAGATATCAGTATAGAATAGGATCATACCATGCAACATCAGAGTACCTAAAAGGAATTACCATTTTAACCTTTCCTTTGCCTCAGATGCAATTCAGACTGTGAGCTCTCCAGTAATTGGGGATATACCTACTCAGTGTGTTTTTTTTCTAGTGAAAAAGCTGCTGGTACTCAAATGTCAGGGCCACCCTTTAAGGTGGGGTGATCACTGAGGTCAAATTTAGCAGACAATGGAAACGGTGCCGGCACTAAGTACCCCCTCCAAAAAAGTCCTGTACCTATTGTGCCTGAATTTAGCTCACTTCAGCAGAAGCCAAATCCAAATAAATATATTTAAAACTGCTCTGGTAAGGGTGAAAATGTGTGCATGTATTCTATACATGTACCTGGGTGTTTTCTATAATAAGTACAGACATTGCAACTCCACCAGACTATGACCCCAGGAATGTAGGAAAATAAGTGTGAGCTTTCCCTGTGCATGTGACCATGCAGTTAAAAAAATAAAAGAAATTAAAAAGCCCTCTTCTGCATGAAAACAGGCTTTATGTGCTGAAAAGGCTTAATGAAATTACCCCTGCAGTTCCCACAATTGTCCCGGGAACTTTTGAAACAGAGGCAATTATGGTTTGTACAGTTGTTAAGAAAATCTAAAGCATTGAAATCCCTCTGAACTGTTGTGATGTTTATTTTACACCTGAAAAAATAGTAATATCAAAACTATTAAAAGCATCTCCTACTTGTACAGCCCCATCAATTCTGAATCTGAGAAATTCAGGGCACAGAGTCTGATATACTAATATTCTTTACAGAATAGGGTGAAATAAGCTCCTCCTTACCCTCTTATCCTAGGGACCTACTTATAGAATTACTCTTCACATGTATAAGTGCCCTAACACATGCCCAATTTGTGTGCACAATTTAATTGAATAATGAACTAATTAGCACTAATTGGCTTTTTAACAAGCAATTATTGGCACTAATTAGATTTAATTGGAATTTACATGCATACATTTAGGCATGGGATCCAAGCCTAAATATTATGTGCGAGTATAAAAAAGGAGGCGGAAATGGGAGGATTGTGGATGGAACAGGGACGTTCTCAACATTTATGTGCATTGTTATAGAATAAGAGGAAATATGTGCACATTTCAGTTGGTGCAAATGGCCAAGCCTAACTTTACGTGTGATCCTCAGGTGTAAGTGCTATTCTATAAACTGGGCCTAATTTTAAATATGGCTTATAGAACAGCACTTTTTCCGGCACTGATTTTTTTCCGATGCCATATATAGAATTCACCGCTATATGCACACACAGCAGTTTCTATAAGGTGAGTGTGCAAGTTGCATACATGTAAATACAAAGGGGCATTCACAGTGGAAGGAGCATTTGGGAGGCATGGGCATGTCAACAATTTCAAGCTTAGGTTCTAGAATACAGTCATTTACATGCTAATATGTCACATTTATGCACGGGCATTTACACCTGCCAGAGACATGGCATAAGTGTGCACGCCTAAATATTGGCACGCAAGTGCCGATTTATGCTAGTATTCTATAATGGAATCTGATTGCCCAGATACCATTATAGAATTTGCACTCAGCATGCTGCATTTTGACACCTAAATTTTGGCTCCCTTAAGAGAATTGCCCTCTAGTGGCATTGAATATTTTTAAAATATCATAGCCTGCATTTTAAATATTGACCTATGATCAAACAAGAGGGAATCAGGAACACAAACCAAACAAAACAGCAAAAGAAGTGTAGAGGGCCATGGATGGAACTGAGCGGTGTAGGGGTCTTTTCCTGCTGTCTCACCTTTGCTGGTTAGTCCTGAACCATGAAGTGGTAGATTGGAGGAAGCAAAGTTTATTGAAGGACCTGACATGGCCCGTGTTTTGGCAAGGTGCTTGAGTCAGGGGTCATATGATGTACGTGCATAGATTTGTTGGTAGCAGTTTTTTACACTATTGCAGCTTAAACATTCTGAAATATTTTACTGCTGAATGATATAGGAAGTAATCTTTCTATGAGAACGTCATATGCCCCCTGATGCAGGCACCTTGCCAAAACATGGGCCATGTTGGGTCTTTCAATAAACTCTGTTTCCTCCAACCTAAGACTTTGCTTCTTAGTTCCATCCATGGCCTTCTGCACTATTTTTGTTGCGTAAATATTGACCCAACTTTGTGATAGGGAATGTATCCCAACAGCCATCAATCTGATATCTACCAGAAAGTCTTTTTATGTTTTATGTCAGTAAACTTTCCCTAGTGTCAGAAGTCCCTACATCAGTGACTGCGAGGTAATGAAACACTGTGGTAACAGATTCCTAGCTTGGAAACAACAAATGCAATATATAGTACAAAGGTATTTTGCAGGACCAGTGTTCATTAAGGAAGGATTATTGAAAATATACTTTTAATTGGAAAGAGTCTGTAAGCAGGGGGATAGTAATATTTCACCTTTAATGAAGAGAACAATTTTGGGCTAATTTAGCACACAGGAGAAGCCCGAGGGTATTTGATTTGCACATATATTGCTGTAAACAAAGCATCATGTTGCTGGGTAAATGAGATGAGGTTTTGTTTATTTCCAGTAATGGCACTAACACAGCTCTAGCTGTGGCTGGGTTCATGTAATCCTTGTGCCATGACTATTCTATCTAGTTTTGTGCATTTCTCTTTGTTCTTAAGGCCTCAGGCCATTCTCCGCATGGAAGACTTCAGGTATGGATGCTTTACTTTCACCACCACAAAGTTAACAGTAGAAACAGCATTTGGAAGTAAATTTTACTGCTGTTTGACTGTCCCTTACTTTAGGCTAAACCTGGTTTGAAAATGCTGGTAGGCCGATAGTCCTCTGAAGAATTATACTAGCATGGGTATTTAATGCTGACCTATAGTAATATGACTATGGAAGCAGGGACAATGTAAGATTACTGGGTGCCCCGGGTGATCCTTCAACCATATGTTCCTCCCCCACTGTTAGGTTTCAGACACCTGATCTGCCCCCCTAAAACCTGCTTTTAAAATATCAAACTTTATTGTGTGTGAGTGTAAATGGACTATTTCAACATCAGTCACATTCTCTACAGGTACAAATATGCATTGATGATTCTTTTGAGTTTGTGTGATTGTTTTTTTGTTTGACTGCACTTCCTCTTGCCCCCCCCCCCCCAGAAGCTGCTTCCCATAGGCAATTAACTAGTTTTGCCTAATGAACGGGCTGACACTGAGTGCAACACACTGGCAGGTAACTGTAAGCATCACATTTGGGGGAGGATAGTAGTACACCCAAAGGCACAATTTAATAATCTTGTGCCTCACAGACTTGGGATAAGAGAAACGCCTTAGTGAATCATGTCATAACAAGGAACAATGTAAAGGGTAATAGAGCAGTGCATCCCTTTAGTGAAAACAGGGGCTCGGTAGTTATATTTTAATAGTGTTTGATTGCAGAGGGCTACAGTATCAGTCTTTCTGTGGTTCTGCTCTGTTTCTCTTCTCACAAGTCTTAGAACAGTATCGCACTTGTTTATCAGTCACCCGCACATTTCCCATTTGAGGTATTTCAGATGTATGAAAGGTGAACTGCTCACGTTAAGTGAGGACAGCACATTACTTAGATCATGATATGGCTAGAATTCTTATTTATTTTATAAGAGATATTAAACATGCATCACCAAGCCTCATTCCGGAAAAAGACCAGGCGCAAAACTAACAACTTCATTGTTTTTTTCTTGACTCCGTGAACACCCAGCACGCTCAGAAAGCACACGCTGGCGTCATCCGCTCTGCAACAGGCTATTGAATTATTTTGGGTAATTTTCCACAACAGCTGCAACTGAACATCACCTGCAGGAGAGAGCATCTAGTTTGTTCTCTCTTGACAGCTTATGAACAAGGAAAATGTATTTAGCTTTCTTTAGCTGGGTAACAGCAAAAATTGTAGATTGCATTATCGGGCTGTAGAGCTTCAAGAAAAAAAAATGTCAAAATCACTTTAAGCTCCCTCAAGGAATCTAATAAGATCACTGCTCCGAGTACAAGAGGTAAACAGAATCAATTTATACGGTACTATAAGTCCTCTGAGCTTTCATTACTATATATCATTGAAACGTTTGGAAAGCAAACAATAATAGAGATGGCACTCTGCTTCTAATATTTAACATTTTTCTTCTCTACCAATCATTTTTTCTCAATGTTTAACATTGGTTGCAAACTCCAAACTTCAAAGTTTTGGAAGTTTCTTGAGTTCCTTCACCCGTCGTAGAACTCTCAAAGGGGCCCTTGACATCAGATCTGATTTTAGCAATAGCTCCTGTAGAACATTTTGGGGCCGAATGATGCAGTGAGCACCTATTTATCTATTTCGGGAGATACCCTATTATGATGCGGAGGCTGGTGCAAAGCGTGGGGGCTGCTTACCTTGTTGTATTTTAACTCCATGGGATTATTTAGAAAATTACATCAGAAAGAGTGTATGTGTTCAGTAAGAATAGAGGTGTATATAGTACGTTTAGAGGCAACTGCTAAATCTATAACCCCTGTTCATGCAAATTCTTATTGGTTGCCTCAGCACTTTACAGATAGTGCTGGGACAGAGCGAGGATCAACAGTGTAGTTTAGTTTAGGCCAGCAAAATGACTCACCTAACTTAAACCGCCAAGCTGTATGGATAGTGGCTGAATATTGGCAGGGTCTGCTGTGTTAGCAGCAATCAGTTGTCTGTATATATATTCAGTGCCACTGACTATCCCCCAAATTCTATATATGGTGCCTTAAAGTTATGCGCACTAATTTGGCCATGCGGCCAAATTGTGCGCACAACTTAGTTGATTAACAAGCCAATCAGTGCTGATAAATGGTACTTAACTAATTAATGACACTAATTGGCTTTAATTAGAATTTACAAACAACTTTATAGGTGTATTCTATAACACGGTACACGTAAAGTCTAATGCACACAACCAAAAAGGGGGTGTAGCCATGGGCGTAGAATGGGTGGTTTGTGGGCGTTCCAAAAAACTATGCCCACTGTTATGGAATACACGCGATCTGCACCTAAATTAGGCACAGGTATTTAAGCCTGGTTTTAGGTGGCCTAAATGGATGCACCTAAATTTTAAGCGCAAGAAGGGCATATTTTATAAAGTACACCTAACTTTAGACATAGTTTATAGAATAGCGCTAATCACGTGATTTTTTGGCACCGAGTTTTCAGGTGCCATGCATAGAGATTGGGCCTATATGGATAGTGACACTGATTATATGTGTGTGTTTTTTAATATCATAGCTGGCATTTAAAAAATGTCTCGCCACACCTACTGTATATAAAAGACTTGAAGCCATTCAGAGGACATCGACCAAGATGGTATGGAATCTGTGCCAGAAGACGTAGGAGAAGAGACTTGAATATGTATACTGAGGAGGAGGGGAGGGGAAGTGGAGAAATGATAAAGACAAGTTAATTCTTGAAAGATAGTAAGCAGCAAAACAATCTTTTCCAAAAAACAGAAAGTCTATAGGACATAAAATGAAGTAAAGAGGAAAACAGAAACAAGAAAACCATTAAGAAATACTTTTTTTATGAAGAGGATGGTGGATACTTGGAATATTCTTTCACAGGTAGTGGTAGAGTGGAAAATATGACAAAGTTTTGTTCCTATTTTTAAGAATTTTTATTTTACACTGCTTAACTATTTTTAAAGGACAGGTGATAAAATCAAATAAATTAAACCAAAAACCATAATGGTGTGGGATAAAAACAGAGGATCCCTATATGAAGAAAGATGGAATAAAAGTATACACTCTCATATTACAACAGGTCACCTAAAACTAGGTGCTAATTTGCATGCTTAAGTTATAAAATTCTAGTATTTATACGCATTATTGTTACAGTAATTTGCATAAGTGCTAGCCATGCACTCAGTGGTATTTAGTAGGTGCACACTTCACATACTGTACAAATGCAAGGAGTTGTACACATGAACAGGGTTTGGGCAGAACATGGGTGGATCCCACATTTACATGCATATGTTACATGCTAAGATGCCATATTTAGACCTGCTACTGATATGGCGTGAGTGGGAATGATTAAATGTTGTCACATAATGCCAGCTTACTCTGGTATGCTAGAACTGAACCTGGGTGCCCAGATGCCATTATAGAATTGGCACACTATCGGGGGCATTTTCGAAAGAGAAGGATATTGTACGAAATTCAATCCTCCTTCAATATTACTATCTGAGTGGAGTTAAAAGCAAAAAGGATGTTGGAAAAAGACAAGGTGGCTTATATTTGAAAAACTGTACAAATTTTAGACCAGACTTGCTGCCAAAAATCCTTCATTGGTGGGCAGAAGAATAGAATAGGGTCCAGTGTACTTGTGGCTACCACGTAAGACCAACAAATATTAGATGCAGACAAATTCAGGACCCTGTTTACTAAGCCGTGCTATAGGCATACAAACTTTTTAGCGTGCACTAATGCTAGAGACACCCATAGGAATAAAGGGGCCCTTTTACATAGCGTTGGTGAGCTCAACATGGGCTTACCACTTGCTGTACCACGCCATTTTGGGGGAAAAAGAAGACCTATGGAAATAGCTTGCGTAGCAGTAACCCAGCGATAATTGGGCATTGCCGTGCGCTGTCCGGTTACCGCCAGGTTAGCGCTGGAGCCCTTATCGCCATCTCAATGGGGTATAAAAATAATATTTCCTTATTAGGGATTATTTATAATAGTTGGGGGTTTTTTTGCTTCTGTTTTTGTAACTTTGCTGTACAACAGGGGCATAGCTAGGTGGGGCCACGGGGGCATGGGCCCCCGCAGATTTAGCCCTGGCCCACCTGCTTTCACCCCCCACCGCTAATTCTCCCCCACCACATTCGATCCCCCCTCCCGCCGCCACCAACCCTCCCTGCAACTGCCAGTTACCTTTGCTGGTCTCTGGCACGTTGCTGATCTGGATTCTATTTCTGTGAGTCCTGACGCATGCAGGACGTCAGGACTCACAGAAACAGAATCCAGATCAGCAAACACGCCAGACTCGGAGACCAGCGCTGAAGGGGACTTTGGCTGGCGAGTGTTGGGGACCCCCACCAGCAAAGGTACCTGGCGATGGCGGGGAGGGTTGGCGGCGGCGGGAGGGGGGTCAAAAAGGATGAGGAGGGGCAGTGGCTCCGGGGGGGGGGAGTCAAAAGTGGCGGGGCGGCGGCGCCGGGGGGGGGGGCTAAATGTGCCCCCTGGACCCCCCCTCCAGCTGAAGTCTGGCTACGCCCCTGCTGTACAAAGTGAATTCCTTCAAAAGGGCGGTAAATAAATCCTAATAAATACATAAATAAATATAATTTCAATAATCTTTTTATTTTTAAGGAAATAGCCTGCAAGCTCTATACATGACATGTTTGTTTACATGTTAACCCACTTTAGTAAATCAGGCTGTAAGTTTTTGAATAAGTTTAACTGCATGCCATATAAACTTTACATGTGGTTTTAAATGTCAATTCATTGTATGCAATATACTTTTTTTTTTTTTTTGCAATACTTTTTTTTAGAGCATTTTTTTAATACATATGAAACCTAGAATTCAGGTGATTCAACATTCATTCTGAAATAACACTGGGAAGGTTGCAAGCTGTGTTATCCTGAAGACATGCTAATGAACATTTTTAACAATGGGGATTTCAAAAGCAATATTAACCTAAATCATGCCCTCACCATGAAATAGAAATAAAGTGCTCAATATTTAAAGTTAGTTATCGAGGCAGCAGCACCTATTACCCAAATAACTGAGCCCAGTCAGGAATTTTCAGCAGCACTCTCTGGATGATGCCTCTAATAATCATATCTGTTTTGGCACTGACCCCCTAATTTTATAAAAGTCGCCAATTTGTGTGCGCAATTTAATTGAATAATGAGCCAATTAGTGACAATAATTGGCTTTTTAACAAGCAATTATTGGCACTAATTAGATTTAATTAGCATTTGCATGCCTAAAATGTATGCGCAATCTAAAAAAAAAGGAGGCACAGAAATGGGAGTGTCATGGGCATAATAGGGGTGTTCTTAAAATTTACATGTGTTCTTATAGAATAATGGGGATATGGCCCTAATTTAGGTGCATACATTTGCACCATGTTTCATCTAGCGCAAATGGCTGCACCTAAAGTTAGGCACAATTCCCAGGCCTAAGCGCTATTCTGTAAACCAAGCCTAACTTTAAGTGTGGTTTATAGAATAGCACTTTTTTCAGCGCCAAATGTTTTGTCTGTCAGTACGGTAATGACAGCAGAGCCCATTCGCTTTGAATGGGCTGTGTCAGCATTGCCGAACAGCAGCCTCTAGCGCATGTTTGTAAACAGGGAGGTTAGTGTGCTAGGGTAGTCTAGGGGCTGGGCAAGTTCAGACAGAAAAACTAGCTGTCTAACTTATCCAGATAACTATCCAGTAATGGCACTGAATATCAGCAGTATCCGGGTGCTGCTGAACACTGAATATTCAGGTGTAGATTTAAACTCTATGGTCAGCATTTGAACTCAACTGTGTTGTGTTTAAATATCAGAGGGAAAAAAGCATTTCACATTTATAAAATTTACATTTCTACTTATAAACTCCTTCAGGGAAAGCTATTCATAGGCCTTCAAATGTCCATTTTTTCTAATATATCCAAGCAAATGCAGATTCATTTTTTTTTCACTGTGGCCATTGGTTCTCTATATGGAGTTCAGCTTTTTCTTAGATTTCTAGGCAAGTCCTTAATTAAATTTGAAGGAGATAGCCATATCGTTTGGGAATATGATCATTTAAAGTTATTTCTTCAAACTAAGACATTAGTGTTGGAAACAATTTTTGTTCCCTGATTCATAACTGTGTCCCAACAAAGAATTGCAGGGTAAAGAAAACTGGTCTCTTTCTTTTAACCAAATATGTGAATGACAGTTTTAAATAGAAAATATTACAGTCTGTAGCATTATTATTTTGTTACGTTGAGTGGTTAAGGAATAGTGATAACAGATGAAAGCAATAAAGGCTACTTGACCCATTCACTCTGCCCCATTTTCATCCTTGCTGGTTCTCTACACTTATTGATAAAGTATGCATATCCCCACTTAAAACATCAGCAGTTCTGTGCTTGTCTTCTGTCTGGCCTCTATACCCTTTTGTACAATTGTCTAATACTGTATATTTTTCACAAGCATATTAAAATTTCATTACAGGCCTAGCTTTCAGCACCTCTGTTGGTAGACCACTCCAAGCACAATCTCTTCTTCACTTATTGTGGAGTTACCTATTTGTAGTTACTTAGCAGGTGCCTATTTGGAGCCTGTTTTGCAAAGGAAAATAGTCACCTAGGGGCCCTTTTACTAAGGCATGTAGGTGCCTACGCATGCACAACGCGTGTCCAATTAGAATTACCGCCCGGCTACCACGTGCCCCAGGCGGCAATTCTCATTTTGATGCATGTCCAAAATGCACGCAGAAAAATAATTTCTATTTTCTACCACGTGGAGCTAACCGGGCGATAATCGGCAGTGTAGGCGCACTGACGATTACCGCCCAGCTAACGCATGAGACCTTACTGCTAAGTCAGTGGGTGACGGTAAGGTCTCAGGCCCAAAATGGACATGGGCTGGTTTTTATTTTACCACATGTCCATTTTAGGATGAAAAAAAAAGGCACGCTGAAAAATGGACCTCCTCGCATCCAAGTCGCGCGCCTACATCAGCACAGGCCATTTTTCGGCACGCCTTAGTAAAAGGGCCCTCTACTTTCCTTCATAGAATGATAGCAGAAGAGGTCAAATGCAAGCCTATATTTTAAATGCAATCATTTACATCAGCCAGAGAACTGGCGCAAAAAGGTCTTTCCAAGATAGTTTTAAAAAAAACCTAAATAATAGCATTCTATAATTTACAATATGTAAGTTTGCACTCCGCCCACGCACATGCTCACTTCAAAGTACATGTCGTTGCACTAGGACGCCAAATACAGAAACAAGTAGGAACCTCTACGTGTAGTCCAAAGACTAAATCAAAAAGTAGAGGATGCCAGAAACCACAGCAGCCAACAGGATGAAGTGAAGAGTCCTTTATTCAAAGCGCCAGTAATTAGATCTGACACAGTCTAGGTTTGTTTGTCCAGCACCTCTTCATTCGTCTGACACTACAGACCGATTGACTTGGCTGTGCTATTGTTTTGCTCCAGGTTTCCTTGTTTTTTAATTTTGCTTGGCAAATGGTATTGTGACCCCTGATGTAGGCAGTTTCGCTGCCGAAACACGGACCATGTCGGGTCTAATTACTGGTGCTTTGAATAAAGGACTCTTCATCCTGTTGGCTGGTGTGGTTTGTGGCATCCTCTAATTTTTGGTTTTGGTCGTTTCACTTAGACACCATGTTATAGAATAATGCATTTGCCGGAATGTTGGCATTTCTGTGCTTGCATATGTGCACATATACATGCATATATCTTATTAAAATGCTTCAAATTAATGATTGAATCAAGTGGCTTACATAAATCCATTCATAAAATTAGAGGGGAGTCTTTTACAAAGTAGCGGTAAGGCCTACACGAGCTTATTGCTCGCTAATCCAGAACTACCACTGGCCCAATGTGGCTATTGGCAGTAGTTCTGGCCATTTCTAACGCTTTGGAAAAAAAATTTCTGTAGCACGGCGCTCACCCGGCGGTAATCAGGCTTACTGCCAGGTTACAGTAAGAACACTTACCGCCACCTCAATGGGTGGCGGTAAGTGCTCCCCACCTCATGGCTACACGGTAAGGATTATCTTACCGCATGGCCATTTTGGGGGGGAACATTTTACCCGCTACAGTAAAAAGGGCACTGGTGCATGGGAAAAATGACCCACATCGCCACCGCAGGGACCTTTTCCCCACAGCTTAGTCAAAGAACTCCTGAAATCTATAACCCACACACTGCCAAAAAATGATGATAACAAAAACTCCACAGATCAACTGTAACCAATGATAGCATCTCTATTAAACTAAACACTGAAAAGCCATGTTATTTTATAGCCTTTTAAATTTCTTCACATTGTTCTCTAGTTGGAGAACCCTCAGTGGACTATTCCACCAAATAGGAGCCATATCTGAGAACATTCTCAATCACACTCTTTCACCTTTTACCTCCATAATGGATGGAAGCTCCAATAACAAATCTTGGTTTGAATCCAAAGACCTCCTTGGAACATGTCTCTTCAGTCACTAAGGAGCCCTTTTACTAAACTGTGTAAGGATCTATGCATCTACAGTGCACACCAAATCGTCACTACCACCTGGCTTGCAGGTGAGCCAGGTGGTAATTAATAATTTGGAGCACACTGAATCCTGCGGAACAAATTAATTTTCTACCGTGGGCCGCTTACCTGGCGTTAACAGCAATTGGCACGTGCTGCATGCTTACCGTATGTGAGAGCTTATCGCTAGGTCAGTGGGTGGTGATAAGGTGTCAGGCTGAAAATGGACATGTGCTGGTTTCAATTTTAGCGTACGTCCATTTTACGGCCCCTTAAAAAAGGCCCTTTTTTCCTAGACGCACTAAAAAAATGGCCCAGTGCATGCCCAAAAGACGCACTCGTACTACCACAGGTAACTTTTTACCGCAACTTAGTAAAAGGACCCCTCATTTAGGTATCAGGAACAGTCATTTTTCACTGTATAAAAGTCTTAAAATTGACTCTTGACAACATTGAGAACCAAACGAAGCTCTGACAACATGGGAGAGATTCATTCATGGCAGTATTCTCATCATTTTATGTGCATTCGTGGCTCCTAAATGTTGGTGCCCTCCTTATAGAATTGCCAACCATAAGGCCTATAGTTAATCTAGCACCCAGATCCACTGCTGTATCTTTTGTAATAAGCCAAAATCATACTAAAACTAATAAGGCTGTTGTGTGAACATCCAACTACCTCATGTTTATTGATGTTGGAAGTGTAACAATTGTTTTATGCAAGTTATCTTGGCAACAGAATTTTAGATTTGTTTTACATTAACTACACCAATAGTCTCTAATTGTTCTCATACCTCACACTAACATTATCAGCTTTTGTCTCAGCTGGAGCTCTATTTACTAAGCTGTGTTAAAGGCGCGTTAGCATTTTAAACGCACATTTACCATGTACGCGTGTTAGTGTATGCGCCTTCAATATCCCTATAGGCACCTACACAGTTAGTGCACGCACTAATTGTAGGTGCATTAAAAACACTAATGCGCCTTAATAAACAGGGCCCCCTGAATGTAAACAGCAATGAACCCTGGAAAGGAGATATTAGCGGTATACAAACATTTTATTTATTTATTTATTTATTTTTGTTTATCAATAATGCAGCAAAAAAGAACCATGACACAGAAATCAAGAAATAAAAAATAGTGAAAATAATCTAAAAATTCAAGGTACCGTGAAAATGAATGAGAAGAAGGGGGGCGATAGAGGCTGAGAAAAAAATGTCAACATAAAATTAATATTCAAATTAAGCCTAGTGCGCCTAGCCAGTCAAATTATTTTCTTCCATGATCTTTGTTTTTAAATGACAAACAGTTGAAAAAGTTCAATTAAAGCCCCATTTTCCATAGAACGTTGAGATTGGAATTGAGATATATAGGTCAGAACATGCTCAATTCCTGCTGTACTTTAGAAAAGGGCATGGCAATGCAGAGCCCTTTCTAAAAGATCAATATAACATCAGAAAGATTTTATTGAAGATACCGTATGTAAACAAATTGCCCGACACAGGCCGTGTTTCACCCACCAAGAGCTGCGTCAGGGGCTACAATAAACAAACAGATTGAATTATAGTAAATAAAACATCAAATTTAAAATATAAAAACAACATACTTAACATATAAAAACAAAATACCACCAAATATATTCATGAACAAATAGATAATGTATAAGCTATAAAATGATAATAAAATGTTATACATACATGTATGTAAAATCTAAACATCAATTTACAGGAAACCCACCGATAGAAATGTTTTTTTGCACTACACCAGTTATCACAACCCATCTTTGAAGCAAAACCTACCACTTAGCCAATTTTTGAGATTACGCAGGATTTGCTCAAGTTTTGAAGATTTCAACACGCAAGCAGAACAATTAAGCAAGAGATTTTCCAATAGAGGCTATCCGGAAAAATGCATTAAGGACGGATATACCAAAGCACTCTCCAAAGATAGGTCTGCTTTATTACAATCCACCACGCACAGAGAAAAACCGGACATTGTATGTACCCTACGTTTTTCTCATTTAGCAAAAGACATACAGAGATCAATAAGACGCAATTGGCACATTTTAGATAATCTAGACTGCTTCAAAGACAAAAACTTAGTTGTGGCTTATTCAAGAAATAAAAATCTTAAAGAACATCTAATACCATCTCATTTACCAGAAAGAACAGAACCTCTAATCCACCATGGTCACCGTCCTTGTGGTAAATGTAGTGTATGCAAACACTCCATGGATACGTCTATTTTCTTGCATCCCACAACCCTTCAGACCTTCCATTTACGTCACACCTCAGATTGCAATACTGCATGCGTCATTTATATTATACAATGCCCGTGCCTTAAGCTATATATTGGTAAGACTGTTAGAGCCATAAAAACAAGATTGATAGAACACCGCAGTTGTATCAATAGAAAAATTGAAAGTGCTCCACTGGTCACCCATTGGCTTACTGCCAACCATGATATCTCTGATCTTAAATTCTTGGTTTTTAAAACGAGTCATTGAATAAAGTGGTTCTTTGGTATTTTATTTCCCATTTTCCTGGAGTCATTGGTCCATTTCCCACTCTCTTTTTTTTGTGCTTTTATTTTCACGTGGGAGTTTGTGTTCATCCACTTAGGTGGATTACTCTCTCTTAGTTTGGACCGGACCATGACTTCCCGGGCATGGGAACATACACTATGTTATAGTGAGGAATATGTCAATAATTTATTACAACAACAAGAAGAAGAAGACGAACCATCCCAACCTAATTCCACCACTATGGACTTATGGTTAGAGATTATACAGTTAAAGAAAAATGTTATCAGGAATGACATGCATTTTCAAACTATGCTGAGTTATGTAAAAGCTAAAAGAATCCCTAGGGGACTCAGAATGATAAAAGCACCAACTATGTTTTTGGATGATCAATCTTTTTTAGACAAGTGGTGCTGTATATTAAATAAATGCAGTTTAGACCTTATGATCCTATTAGCTGAAACATCTAAACAAAAAAGCACCCAATTAGAAGGAATTTTAGAAACCAAAATCAGTAATGTCTACTTGCTAGACTCAAATCATGAACAAATTTCTCAAGATGTGGACCACAAGATGTCCAGATTTAGAAATGAAATTAAAGAAACCAAAAATCATAAATTCTCAAGAGATGAGTTAGATTACAAGAGAGGCAATGTATATCCTTTTGCGCAAGCCAGGGTTTACCATCATAGAGATACAAACAACATAACATCTTACAAGAACAATTATACAGTTCCCTCTGATGATATAACAATTCATAAGAATAGGAACAGTCACCTAGTTCCTTATGGAGACACGAGAAGAGGCAATTTGCCCACTACATCAGGACCTTCGAAGACAGTGGCATCCAACGAACAGAGACGGAAAAGAATTAGGAGTGAATCAGATGATGAATTCACATCACCCATCTGTAGCCCTACAGGAATTCCCAACTTTCAACAACCATCGAAGAATGACATCCACGAATCAGACCTACCAACAGATGGAAATTACCCATCATCAGGAAATGAGCAAGGTGACCACACACGCACTTTTTTAGAGAAACTGTGGACCAAAGATACAGAATTCAAGAAGTCACGGATGATGTCCAATTCCAGGAACACATACCATCAATTCAAAGAGAGAGAATACCAAACCCAATATCAAACCAAACACGATTTTCCCCTAAGAGGCAGGGGCAGGGGCAGAGGCAGACCCAGAGGATCGTCCTATCGCCAGAATTATCCACCCAACTACCAGGACCATCCATATCAAGAAGCGAGTTTTCATTATCAGAACCGGGGGAGAATATACCCACACAATTAGGAAACAATCAGACATTAGAGGAGCTAATCCCAATTTTCAATCTCTCCAGTAAGACATTGACCCATATAGAAAAAGATGTTTTGCAAAAAGGACTGTCGTTTGTACCTACGGTCAAATACAATGCTTTTCAAACAAGGGTTGACCTATTCAAATTCAATCGAAAACTACAGATTATTCAAGATTTTCCAATACCACAACTACGACCAGTGATATGTCTATAGTGAAAAAAACCTCTACCTGGATCCCACCGGGTCCAGTTAACCCTCTTATTCAAGCCTTCTCCACATGTGTTGAAAATGATGTCCGCCAACTCGAAAAGAAAAAACATTTACGCTACTACAACACCACCAGAAGAGAACAAGAAGCGATTGCACAATTGGGCCGCAATCATGAAATAATAATTAAACCAACCGACAAAGGAGGTGGGATAGTGGTGATGGACAGACACCAATATGTAAGTGAGGTCCTACGTCAGCTATCTGATTTGGAATTTTATGTGCCTCTAGATAAGGATCCTACTCCAGACCTTCAAGAAGATATCAAAGAACTGATAGATATATCCTCACGGATGGGTTTTCTGACAAAAAAAGAGAAAGAATTTCTAGAAGTCAAACATCCAGTCATTCCTACCATTTACATGTTGCCTAAAATCCATAAGTCTTTAGAGAATCCACCGGGCAGGCCCATTGTATCAGGGAATGGATCTGTTTTAGAACCATTATCCATATTTGTAGACTTTTTCCTTCGACCTTTTGTCCCTCTGATTCCCTCGTATGTTCGTGACAGTACAGATATGATTAACATACTGGAAAATTATGAAGGCACCTTGACAGACACACTAATGGTTACGTTGGATATCGAATCACTGTACACGAATATACCTCAAATGGAAGCATTACAGATTATAGAATCGACTCTCCTCAAAAGAACCACTCACAAAAGGATTCCGAATCACCTCATTCTAACATGTGCGACATTAGCACTTACCAAAAATTACTTTCTATTTCAGAATACTTTTTACCAACAAGTAAAAGGGACTGCCATGGGTTCTACCATGGCTCCCGATTTGGCCAATCTATATGTAGGAGACTTTGAAAAGCAACATCTAACTGCATGTTGCTTTTCAGAACATATTAAAATATATAAAAGATACATCGATGACATCTTCATCCTGTGGCAAGGTAGTATAGAATCCCTGCAACAATTCCATATTTGGCTCAACTCACGAGACCCCAATCTCAAATTCAAAATGGAGTATAATGAAGAACAAGTCCATTTTTTAGACCTCAATATTTCAAAAGGCACATATTTTTTTCAGACATCAATTTACAGGAAACCCACCGATAGAAATGTTTTTTTGCACTACACCAGTTATCACAACCCATCTTTGAAGCAAAACCTACCACTTAGCCAATTTTTGAGATTACGCAGGATTTGCTCAAGTTTTGAAGATTTCAACACGCAAGCAGAACAATTAAGCAAGAGATTTTCCAATAGAGGCTATCCGGAAAAATGCATTAAGGACGGATATACCAAAGCACTCTCCAAAGATAGGTCTGCTTTATTACAATCCACCACGCACAGAGAAAAACCGGACATTGTATGTACCCTACGTTTTTCTCATTTAGCAAAAGACATACAGAGATCAATAAGACGCAATTGGCACATTTTAGATAATCTAGACTGCTTCAAAGACAAAAACTTAGTTGTGGCTTATTCAAGAAATAAAATCTTAAAGAACATCTAATACCATCTCATTTACCAGAAAGAACAGAACCTCTAATCCACCATGGTCACCGTCCTTGTGGTAAATGTAGTGTATGCAAACACTCCATGGATACGTCTATTTTCTTGCATCCCACAACCCTTCAGACCTTCCATTTACGTCACACCTCAGATTGCAATACTGCATGCGTCATTTATATTATACAATGCCCGTGCCTTAAGCTATATATTGGTAAGACTGTTAGAGCCATAAAACAAGATTGATAGAACACCGCAGTTGTATCAATAGAAAAATTGAAAGTGCTCCACTGGTCACCCATTGGCTTACTGCCAACCATGATATCTCTGATCTTAAATTCTTGGTTTTTAAAACGAGTCATTGAATAAAGTGGTTCTTTGGTATTTTATTTCCCGTTTTCCTGGAGTCATTGGTCCATTTCCCACTCTCTTTTTTTTTTTGTTTTGTGCTTTTATTTTCACGTGGGAGTTTGTGTTCATCCACTTAGGTGGATTACTCTCTTTTTGTACATAGAAAGGACCACTTAATACAAATAAATAAATAAATCATCCCATCACAAAAAATGCATTATATGTATTTAAAAATTGTATATATATACAAGCATGTATACGATTCCCAACATATATATATATATATATATATATATAAGAACATATACATAAAAACAGCAAAGCATATAATATAATGGTGGTATGTTGTTTTTATATGTTAAGTATGTTGCTTTTATATTTTAAATTTGATGTTTTATTTATTATAATTCAATCTGTTTGTTTATTGTAGCCCCTGACGCAGCCCTTGGTGGGCGAAACACGGCCTGTGTCGGGCAATTTGTTTACATGCGGTATCTTCAATAAAATCTTTCTGATGTTATATTGATCTGCTGGCTTCTTTTTCCATATTGGAATTTGCAGATCGCTTGCCTTGTTGTTTTTTGAGCCCTTTATAAAATACATACAGAAGTGCACATGTATTTCATCACTTCCACATGTGACGCTTCTTCAGTGTGTAGCTGCCCCAATTAAGTAATGAGGCCACAATTTTAGTCTGGTTTCATTCTGGAGGTGGATATAAACTATGTAGGATTAAGAAGAATGACTCCTTTACTCCGCATGTAAAGCCCTGGATGAAACATCGTTGAGCAGGTACAAAAACCAACATGACGCCTTTCCCGATACATGTGTACCCTATTTGTGAAATGGATATACATGTGTAGATTTTAGTCTTATCTAAACCCTATCCAAATCATGACCTCTTGAAATCTCTATGTAGTATGGATATCCATGCGTAAATAGTGGATTTCTGAAATTGATGTTCACAAATGTATGTAGTATATACATGAATAAGACTTCTAAATTAACTCCCTTAGTGCCTCTTTTACAAAGCCACGCTACCGATTCTCAGTGCGACAAATGAGAGGACCATTCAATTCCGATGGGCTTCCTCTCATTTGCCGAGCGGGAATCGCTAGGGTGGCTTTGTAAAAGAAGCCTTTAATAATATATCTCCCTAAACTCTGTCCAAATGTATGAACAATATCATGCCTGTTTCATTTGTGTTTATTTTCTGTTGAAAAATTTGGTTCAGGTAATGGAGTCCGGTAAAAAGGAGACTAAGAAGTAGGAAGTAAAAAAGTGAAGGCACAGCTAAATGCGTTTCCTTGAATAAAGCAATAAGGGCTGTGTTTACAAAGGTGTGCTGTAGGCATGTTAACGTTTTTAATGCACATTAATGATTAACATGCGTTAAGCGCTGAGGCCATAGGAATCCATTGGCGCGTTAGCGTTTAATGTGGGTTAACTTTAAGCATATGTTAAAAACGCTAATGTGCCTTAGTAAACAGAGCCCTAAGGGCCCCTTTTACCAAGCTGCAGCAAAAGGGGGATTTGGCGTGCACGTTTTTGATACACGCCAAGGCCTCCTTTTACCGCAGTGGGTAAAAGGTAGGTCTTGCTTTTCTGCAGGAAATGGCTGTGCGGCAAGTAAAGCACTTGCAGCATGGTCATTTCAGGGGGAGCCCTTCCTGCCACCCATTGAGTACATAAGTAGATAAGTAATGCCACACTGGGAAAAGACCAAGGGTCCCTCGAGCCCAGCATCCTGTCCACGACAGCGGCCAATCCAGGCCAAGGGCATCTGGCAAGCTTCCCAAATGTACAAACATTCTATACATGTTATTCCTGGAATTGTGGATTTTTCCCAAGTCCATTTAGTAGTGGTTTATGGACTTGTCCTTTAGAAAACCGTCTAACCCCTTTTAAAACTCTGCCAAGCTAACCGCCTTCACCACATTCTCCGGCAACAAATTCCAGAGTTTAATTCTGCGTTGGGTGAAGAAACATTTTCTCCGATTTGTTTTAAATTTACTACACTGTAGTTTCATCGCATGCCCCCTAGTCCTAGTATTTTTGGAAAGCGTGAACAGACGCTTCACATCCACCTGTTCCACTCCACTCATTATTTTATATGCCTCTATCATGTCTCCCCTCAGCCATCTCTTCTCCAAGGTGAAAAGCCCTAGCCTCCTTAATATTTCTTCACAGGAAAGTCGTCCCATCCCCGCTATCATTTTAGTCGCCCTTCGCTGCACCTTTTCCAATTCTACTATATCTTTCTTGAGATGCGACGACCAGAATTGAACACAATACTCAAGGTGTGATCGCACCATGAAGCGATACAATGGCAATATAACATCCTCACACCTGTTTTCCATACCTTTCCTAATAATACTCAACATTCTTAGGAAAGGTATGGAAAACAGGTGTGAGGATGTTATAATGCCGTTGTATCGCTCCATGGTGCGACCGCACCTTGAGGTGGCGGTAAGGGCTCCCAGCACTGCCTGATTACTGCCAGGTACACCCCGGCACTACAAAAATAAACAACATCTTCCTCAGACCACAACGTGTGGAGGTAGTGGAGAAAATATGGAAATACAAAGAGAAATAGGAAAATATGACTTAATATGGTTGTATAGAACCTTTCACGATCTTCTTCATGTCTTTGAAAGAACGCAGTTGCTCCGGATCAAAACAGACATACTTGATTTCTAAATACTTAATAATACATTTACAAGGCTAGGCCAGAAGAAACAAAGCACCTAATGACAATGTCTCTTTTCTTGAAGCCAGAAAGGCTCTTCTTCAATCATGAGTCTGCCTCATCATATCTGGCTAAATCCATATTTTCTTTCCAAAGAACAAGTTCTGGGAATTGAGAAAATAAAGCCGCAGCACAGAATTAAAATTTTGCTCAAAAACAAACAAAACAAAAAGAGTATCCTGCTTATAATCAAAATAGAAAAACGCCTATATTGTGACCAGGGGCGTATCTGAACTGCGGCGGTAGGGGGGGCCAGGGCCAGAGAGGGGGGGCACATTATAGCCCCCCCCCCCCGCCGCCATTGCCGATCCCCCTCCCCCCAGCCGCTGCCATTGCTAACCCTCCCCCTCCGTTGCCCGCCTACCTTCGCTGGCGGGGGACCCCAACCCCCGCCAGCCGAGGTCCGCGTCCTCCTGCCGCTGCCGGCTGCCTTTGGTCCTTTCATTCTTCCATTGAAGCTGGCGCCGACGAAAAAGTTTCTTTTGAATCTGACGTCGCTGCACGTTGCACGTTGTACGTGCAGGACGTCAGACTCAGAAACAATTTCTGAGTCTGACGTCCTGCACGTACAACGTGCAGCAACGTCAGACTCAAAAGAAACTTTCGTCGGCGCCAGCTTCAATGGAAGAATTAAAGGACCAAAGGCAGCCGGCAGCGGCAGGAGGACGCGGACCTCGGCTGGCGGGGGTTGGGGTCCCCCGCCAGCGAAGGTAGGCGAGCAACGGAGGGGGAGGGTTGGCAGCGGTAGGGGGGTCCAGGGCGAAATCTGCGGGGGCCCAGGCCCCTGAGGCCCCACGCAGATACGCCCCGATTGTGACCCAAATCGGGAGATAGACGTTTATCTCACAAAAACAAATAAAGCGGTATAATCGAAAGCCGAATTTGGACGTTTTCAACTGCACTCCGTCGCGGATGCGGACAAAGTTGATGGGAGCGTGTCAAAGGCGTGGTGAAGGCAGAACTGGGGCGTGGTTATCGGGCGATCAGAGATGGGCGCCTTTCGCCGATAATGGAAAAAAATATGCGTTTTTAGCGAGAATTTAGGGCACTTTTCCTGGACCCTGTTTTTCCACGAATAAGGCCCCAAAAAGTGCCCTAAATGACCAGATGACCACTGGAGGGAATCGGGGATGACCTCCCCTGACTCCCCCAGTGGTCACAAACCCCCTCCCACCACAAAATATGCCGTTTCACAACTTTTTATTTTCACCCTCAAATGTCATACCCACCTCCCTGGCAGCAGTATGCAGGTCACTGGAGCAGTTATTAGGGGGTGCAGTGGACTTCAGGCAGGTGGACCCAGGCCCATCCCCCCCACCTGTTACACTTGTGCTGGTAAATGGGAGCCCTCCAAACCGCCCCCCAAACCCACTGTACCCACATGTAGGTGCCCCCCTTCACCCCTTAGGGCTATAGTAATGGTGTAGACTTGTGGGCAGTGGGTTTTGAGGGGGATTTGGGGGGCTCAACACCCAAGGGAAGGGTGCTATGCACCTGGGAGCTGTTTTACCTTATTTTTTTTTTTAAAGTGCCCCCTAGGGTGCCCGGTTGGTGTCCTGGCATGTGAGGGGGGCCAGTGCACTACGAATACTGGCCCCTCCCACGAATAAATGTCTTGGAGTTATTCGTTTTTGAGCTGGGCGCTTTCGGTTTCCATTATCGCTGAAAAACAAAAACGCCCAGCTCAAAAAAAGATAAACGTCCATGTTTTTCGAAAATACGCTTCAGTCCGCCCCTTCAAGGGCCCGTTCTCGGAGATAAACACCCATGGAGATAGACATTTCCGTTCGATTATGCCCCTTCACGTCTCTCAGGGGCCCTTTTACTAAGCTGCGTAGATGGCTACATGTCAATTGTGAGTTACCGCCCGGCTACAGCGTGGTCCTCACAGTAATTTCATTTTTGATGTGTGTCCGCTACGCGTTCCAGAAAATATTTTTATTTTCTGGCGCATGGGCGGTAATTGGCATTTTACACACGTAGACCATTACCGCCCAGTTACCGTATGAGACCTTACAGCTAGGTCAATAGCTGTTGGTAAGGTCTCAGACCCAAAATGGATGCATGGCAATTTTCATTTTGCTGCACATCCTTTCTCGGCAAATATTTGAAAAAGGCATTTTTTACAGTTGTGCTAAAAAGTGATCCTGTGCACGCCCTAAGCACGTGCCTACACTACCACAGGCCATTTTTCAGCACGCCTTTGTAAAAGGGCCCCTTAGAGTCCTCCGATAATGATGCCTCCAGAACTGCTGACACATCCAAAGACCCAGATTGTGTTCCATCAGATGGTTTTCGGAAAATATATATAATACACTTTATTTAAAGGAGGGAAAGCTTCTGGGGAAAAGCCCAAAATATCCACCAGATATTTTTTAAAGGCAACTATAGGAGAGATGCCAGAAATTATTTTGTACTTTTTTCCGCAAAGGGCTTACCTGGCGATAATCGGGCGGTGCACACCACCGGGTTAGCGTGGGAGCCCCTACTGCCCCCTAAAGAGGAGGTGGTAAGGGCTCCCCCAGGAAACTTACCACACAGCCATTTCCTTTTCACAAAAACCCTGCAAATCCACACGCCAAGGACACCGCAGGGCCCCTTTTTCCGCAGTGTAATTAAAAGGCCCCAAAATTGAATCTTTGCTCTTTATTGGTAGATGGATCATAGGAGGGAGCCATTGTATTATAAGTAATTGTGAGAGAAATTGTGTTTATACAAACACAGCAACTCAATAGACTTGCAGCCCAGTGTACTCTGTTTCTTTCCCTAGAACTATTAAAGGACACTATGACTAAGACAGCCAATGTGTATGAGAGGCTCATAACAATTGCGCCAGCCAAGACACTTTGTACCAATTTTCTTAATTCCATTCATCATCCAGTAAGTTGTACGTTTTTCTAGTTCCTGTTACCTGTTATTAAATGTTTGAGAGTCAGAAGCAATCCTGTCTTCATGGATAAGCTAAATTAAGGTTAACTATCTGTATAGCTCTACATCAAACATAGAGCGTGGGCAGAATAATAAAAGGCTGACTCTCAGCGACTACTAGAAAGAAGAAAACTCCCCTGACAGAACTTGTGAAAAAGCAGCCTTTCAGGCAGTGTTATGAAAGAGCTGGATCCCCAGCCAGGACTAGTAAAAGGCATCTTCTCAGTGGTTTTGAATGATAAGAGGCTACACAGAGTCCTTCTGCTGTTGCTACCTATCTATAGCAGGGTCTAGTGAGTCACAGCCATGATTCTGATGTACAAAGAAGGCAGATACACTGTTCTGCATGGCTTTTGCAGCAGTAGCATAGTAAATGATAGCAGATGAAACTAGCATGGTCCATCTGGTCTATCCAGAAAGAGTACAAAAAACAATCACAAAAGTGGAGAAACTGGATCCGCTACGAGGGAAAGAGTACCTGCAACTTTATAGGGTCACCCATTACCCCCCCCCCCCCCCAGGGTTGCCAGCTGAGAAAAATTTTCCCAGCCCGAAACAGCCTTAAACCCGCCCAAAAACCGCCCGTAGCCAATCCCCATCTTCCGTGTCACCTAACCCCGCCCCTGCATCACCTAACCCCGCCCCCCGCGTCACTAACCCCACCTCCACGTCACTAGCCACGCCCCTACGTCATCCCTGTCGCCCGCCTCTGAAAGGCTTCTATTGGTCCAATTTGGACCAATAGAAGCCTCGGAAAAGCTTCTATTGGACCAAATTGGACCAATAGAAGCCCCGGAAAAGCTTCTATTGGACCGAATTGGACTAATAGAAGCCCCGGAAAAAAACACCGAACTCGCACAGCGGCGACGGGAAAACCGCCCAAAAAACCGCACCTTGCAGCCAGCGAAATTTTCCCGCCGCCGCTGGCGAAAACCCGCCCAATTGGGCGGTAAAACTGCCCACCTGGCAACCTTGCCCCCCCCCCCCCCCCCAGCACACACACACTTTGTCTGTAGATCTGTAACTGGAGGAAAAAGTTCATAATCTGCTATTGAGATAGACATGGGAAGCAACTGCTTGCCCTGGGAATTGTAGTATGGAGTGTTGCCACAATTTGGGTTTCCACCAGGTACCTGTGACCTGGCTTGGCCACTGTTTAGAAAACAGGATTCTGGGCTAGATGGACCATTGGTCTGACCCAGTGTGGCTACTCTTATGTTCTAATACCAAGTGCAGTGTTACCCTCCCCCATATTCTTCTTTTTTTAAATTATTTTTTAAATAGTGAAAGTTATTTGTTTTACTGTGAGTTGGAAAGCTCAGTACTTTTAGTCCATCTTTGTACTATATAGGGAACCTCTGTGTTTATCTTATGCCTTTTTGAATTCTGTCACTGTTTTTTTGCCATTTTGCTTTCTACAGTTTGACTGCGTCCCTGCTTGTGGACTCAGCACCCTTACACTTGTGCTTTGCTAGTACTCAAGGTTTGGTCTGATATTCAGCAGAAGATTTATCGACCCCTGAGGAAGGCATTTGTGCCGAAACACGGACCGTGTAGGGCCCTAATAAAACCTTGTTTGGAGCTCTTACTCCTGTGTTTTTATTGGTTGGTCACTTGGACCTCTTCCATCTCCTGTTTGGTGTGCTTGTGTTTTTGTGGAGGGAGTGGACCCCCCTTTTTTCCCACTGTTTTCTATCCCACCACTACCCGTGAAAAAAGCATTCCAGGTGTCCAACCTCCTATCCATGAAAAAGTATTTCCTGATGTTGATTTTAAGTTCCCATCCTTACAACTTCATTTCATATCCTCTAATTCTATGCCTTCTCTGTTTTTCAAAAAGTTTGTTTTATTCCTTACTATCCTTCAAGAATTTGAATGTCTATATAATATCTTTCATGTCTCTCCTCTCCTCCATGTTATACATTTTCAAGTCATCAAGTCTTTTCTCATACATATTCTGGTTCAAACCCCATAACATTTTGTCACTGTCCTCTGAATGACTTTGAGTCTTTTTACATCTTTGACAAAATATGGCCTCTAAAACTGAACACAATACACTGTGGTCTCACAAACAACTTGTAAAGGGGCATTGCCACTTCCTTTTCTGTGTTGGTTATGCCTCTCTCAATTCAACCAGACATCATTCTGGCCTTGCCACTTTGTTTTACCACCTTAAGATCCTCAGGCATTATCATCCTAAGGTCTCTTTCCTGGTTTGTACACATTAATCTCTCACTTCCTATAATATCCATCTCCTTTGGATTTTTCAACCCCAAATGCACTGATAATGCAAACTTCAGACTTACCAAAATACGTCAGCTTCATCTCTGCTGTAAGGTAAAAGCTCTTAAAACTGATGCAACTGTTATAAGTACATAAGCAATGCCACACTGGGAAAAGACCAAGGGTCCCTCGAGCCCAGCATCCTGTCCATGATAGCGACCAATCCAGGCCAAGGGCACCTGGCAAGCTTCCCAAACGTACAAACATTCTATACATGATATTCCTGGAATTGTGGATTTTTCCCAAGTCCATTTAGTAGCGGTTTATGAACTTGTCCTTTAGGAAACCGTCTAACCCCTTTTTAAACTCTGCCAAGCTAACCACCTTCACCATGTTCTCCGGCAACGAATTCCAGAGTTTAATTATGCGTTGGGTGAAGAAACATTTTCTCTGATTTGTTTTAAATTTACTACACTGTAGTTTCATCACATGTCCCCTAGTCCTAGTATTTTTGGAAAGCGTGAACAGACGCTTCACATCCACCTGTTCCACTCCACTCATTATTTTATATACCTCTATCATGTTCCCCCCCAGCCGTCTCTCCTCCAAGCTGAAAAGCCCTAGGCTTCTTAGTCTTTCTTCATAGGGAAGTT
Source organism: Microcaecilia unicolor (assembly GCF_901765095.1). Classification (NCBI taxonomy): domain Eukaryota; kingdom Metazoa; phylum Chordata; class Amphibia; order Gymnophiona; family Siphonopidae; genus Microcaecilia; species Microcaecilia unicolor. The sequence goes on along the minus strand of NC_044032.1, from coordinate 274,866,384 downwards.
GTCCCATCCCCGCTATCATTTTAGTCACCCTTCGCTGCACCTTTTCCAATTCTACTATATCTTTCTTGAGATGCGGTGACCAAGTGTTGCATTATGGTTGAGCATAAGCCTACAGATGACACTGGTCTATCTTAAAACAATGCAGATCCTAACTCAGACATAGCAAGCACAGCACTAGGATTGTTACATTAACAAGTCCTGGAGAAACATTAAAATGGACAGAAAATAGTACCAAGAGAGATTAGAGAACGCATTGGAGAAAACTGAATTTGGGACATAAAAAGCGGAACTTTAGAAAGGATGTGCAACTCATAATATGGATGTCCAGTTCTGTCAGATATGGATGTGTATATCACATGTATTTTAGAACAGAGACTGCTGACATACAGCCTGATGTAAAATACATGAAAATGTATATCCGATTTCTTGCTATATCCTGCGTGAACACCCATTTTACAAACCAAAGGGTCCCTTTTACGAAGGGTAGTCTTTCTTTTTTTGCAGAAAATGGCCATGCAGCAAGTAAGGAACTTACCGCACAACCATTTCGTGGGGGAACCTTACTGCCACCCATTGAGGTGGTGGTAAGGATCCTTGCGCTAACCCGGCAGTAACTGGGCAGCGCGTGGCACTGCCCAATTACTGCCGGGTACACCCCGGCGCTACAAAATAAATATATTTTTGTAGCACCGGATATGACAGCGCGCTGGGGGTGGGAAGTACCGCCTGGCTGCTGTGGTAGCCCGATGCTACTTCCTGTTTAGCAAGCGGTAAGCTCATGTTGGGCTTACCATCGCTTTTTAAAAGGGACCCCACAAATGTCCAAACTATGAACGAAGTGAAACAAGGAACATGGACATCTGTGTGGCAGCAGAGGAATGTTTTCATTATGAAATGTAATCACATTGGCAAGAGCATAACCTCAGAATGAGATCAAAACTGTGTCTACTATCAATATATATACTCACATTCCTCTTCAAACTAATAAAGTAGCATTTGAGAGCATTCTATGCGGAGAAAGAGAGGGAGAGATAGTCTTGTAGCCTTTCAAAGCTTAAGAACATTAGTGTTTGCCATACTAGGACAGACCAAAGGTCCATCAAGCCCAGTATCCTGTTTCCAGCAGTGGCCCATCCAGATTACAAGTACCAGGCAGGATCCCAAAACAGTATAATACGTTTTATGCTGCTTATCCTTCTCAAAAGCAGTAAACTATAATATTCTTCATTGATCCTTCTTTTTCATTTTTAAATATCGTTCATTTTAAATATCATCCAAAAATAATTTGATTTATCGTAATTAGAGATTCAATCTCAGAGGAAGCTGTGACTGAAAACAGGAACTGTTTGGCAAAACATGAATTCACATTGGGTTCCTGTTTTTGGTATTTTTGAGTTTGAAATTTGGCCGCTTAACACTATATATTTGGTATTCTGAAAGCACATTACAGACACTTAAAAGCACTAGCAGAAAAATTTTCTTTGGAGGTTTTTTTTTTTTTGACCAATGAAAGAAAAGTGGAACCTGAAACAAGCAGACTTAAATATTAAGATCAGGTATACATATGAAGTGTTATGCCAGAAACTCATTACATATGGTATCTTGTTGGACAGACTGGATGGACCGTACAGGTCTTTATCTGCCATCATCTACTATGTTACTATGAAGTAGTTTCCACTGCGACTCTTTGTGACCCTGGACAAGTGACATAGGGGCCATTTTACCACTTTCTCTTCTAGGACTACCGCTGGTCACTGGCGGTAGTCCCGCCCAGAGTGCACGCCATTTCCTGGGGAAAAAGAAAACCCCTAGAAATTGCTTGCTCTGAGGTACCGCCGGGTTACCATGGGAGCCCTTATCACCACCTCAATGGGTGGCGGTAAGGGCTCCCCGTTGCATGGCCATATGGTAAGAGTTATCACATGGCCATGTATGTCTGGGTATTTTTACCTGCTGAAGTAAAAATGGCCCTGGCACACGGGAAAAACAGCCTCCCCTGCCAACGCAGGGCCCTTTTCCCTGCAACTTGGTAAAAGGACCCCTTAACCCGTTCTGAAGTGTAGTAGTCTACTGCTTCTCCCCTCACCCCTGACAAATAGCCCCTATATGCCAAGCGTCACTTGTGCATCCTTCGAAAAAAAGGAGATTGAGCCAAAAAGTAAAGAGAACTGATCATGATCAGTTTTGTGTGATGATTCTATTAAAATCATGTGAATAACTAACACCTTTTGCAGGTACATCAGAAGCAGAAAGTCTGTGCAGGAATCCGTGGGCTGTTAGATCATCAAGGAGCAAAAGGGGCACTCAGGGAGGACAAGGCCATAGCAGAGAGATCGAATGAATTCTTTGCTTCAGTTTTTACAGAAGATGTAAGAGATCTACTCATAGGGTGACGATGTGGAGAAACTGAAGGAAATCTCGGTGAACCTAGAAGATGAACTGAGCCAAATCAATAAGTTAGAATGATAAATCACCTGGCCCAGATGGTATACCCTCCAGGGTACTGAAAGAACTGAAACATGAAATCTGTAACCTGTTGTTAAAATTATCCATAGTACCTGAAGACTGGAGGGTGGCCAGGGATGATCTGGGAAATTACAGTCTGGTAAGCCTCACTTCAGTGCTGGGCAAATAGTGGAAACTATTATCTTCTAATATAATAAAACGCACCGTGAACGTTCTAATGAGGACAACGTTCTGAAGCCATCTGACGTCACTCCCTGAGTCCCTGGCTGTAGGGTTCGTGGAGTTCGTGGCGTTCGTGGCGTTCGTGGTGTGAAGCCATCCAGCCGTCTCTGCCCCGCCCTCGCGTCTAAACAAACAAATCCGGAAGCGAAGCGTCAGGGAAGGAGGCGGCGCTCCCGACGTCTAGCCTTCCCTTCGCTGTGTTCCGCCTTCAAAACAAGGCGGAACACAGCGAAGGGAAAGCTAGACGTTGGGAGCGCCGCCTCCTTCCCTGACGCTTCGCTGCACGAACCGCCACGGAGGTAAAGTTAAAAAGAATTAAAAAAAAAAAAAAGGGATGCATGGATGCGACGGGGTGGGGGGGCATGGATGCGAGGCATGGATGCGAAGGGGGGGGCATGGATGCGAAGGGGGGGGGAGAAGAGGGCGGGCCAGGCTGGGACATGGGAGAGAGAGTAGCATGGATGCGAGGGGGGGGTCATGGAAGGGCGAGAGGGGACTTGCTGGAAAAGGATGAATGGAGGCGGCAGGGGACAGAGGAGCATGGATGGGTATGGATTAGGAGGGCAGGGCACAGGGAGAGAGGGGAATTACTGGAAATGGATGAATGGAGGGGGCAGGGGACAGAGGAGCATGGATGGGCATGGATTGGGAGGGCAGGACTCAGGGAGAGAGGGAAATTGCTGGATAGGGAAAAATGGAGGGGCCAGGTGACAGATGAGCATGGATGGGCATGGATTGGAAGGGCAGGACTCAGGGAGAGGGGAATTGCTGGATAGGGAAAAATGGAGGGGCCAGGTGACAGATGAGCATGGATGGGCATGGATTGGAAGGGCAGGACTCAGGGAGAGGGGAATTGCTGGATAGGGATGAATGGAGGGGACAGATGGGCATGGATGGATATGGATTGCAGAGCAGGCCTCAGGCAGAGAGGGGAAATGCTGGATAGGGAAAAATGGAAGGGCCAGGTGACAGAGGAGCATGGATGGGCATGGATTGGAAGGGCAGGACTCAGGGAGAGGGGAATTGCTGTATAGGGATGAATGGAGGGGACAGATGGGCATGGATGGATATGGATTGCAGAGCAGGCCTCAGGCAGAGAGGGGAAATGCTGGATAGGGAAAAATGGAGGGGCCAGGTGACAGGTGAGCATGGATGGGCATGGATTGGAAGGGCAGGACTCAGGGAGAGGGGAATTGCTGGATAGGGATGAATGGAGGGGACAGATGGGCATGGATGGATATGGATTGCAGAGCAGGCCTCAGGCAGAGAGGGGAAATGCTGGATAGGGAAAAATGGAGGGGCCAGGTGACAGAGGAGCATGGATGGGCATGGATTGGAAGGGCAGGACTCAGGGAGAGGGGAATTGCTGGATAGGGATGAATGGAGGGGACAGATGGGCATGGATGGATATGGATTGCAGAGCAGGCCTCAGGCAGAGAGGGAAAATGCTGGATAGGGAAAAATGGAGGGGCCAGGTGACAGATGAGCATGGATGGGCATGGATTGGAAGGGCAGGACTCAGGGAGAGGGGAATTGCTGGATAGGGATGAATGGAGGGGACAGATGGGCATGGATGGATATGGATTGCAGAGCAGGCCTCAGGCAGAGAGGGGAAATGCTGGATAGGGAAAAATGGAGGGGCCAGGTGACAGAGGAGCATGGATGGGCATGGATTGGAAGGGCAGGACTCAGGGAGAGGGGAATTGCTGCATAGGGATGAATGGCGGGGACAGATGGGCATGGATGGATATGGATTGCAGGGCAGGCCTCAGGCAGAGAGGGGAAATGCTGGATAGGGATGAATGGAGGGGGCAGGTGACAGACAAACATGGATGGCCATGGATTGGGAGGGCAGGGCTCAGGGACAGAGGGGAATTGCTGGAAAAGGATGAATGGAGGGGGCAGGGGACAGATGGCCATGGATTGGGAGGGCACGGCTCACACTGTCTCTCTCATATACAATGTCTTTCTGACTCTCACTCTCACACACTCTGTCTCACACAGTATCACATTCACTCTCTATGTGCCACACAGTCACTCACACACTCGCTTGGTGTCATACACTCACTCTCACAGAGAATCTGTGTCTCACACACACTCTGTCTCTTGCCCACACACACACACACTCTCTCTCACACTGTGTCTCACATACACACTTGCACACACTCTCATTCTCACACACACTCTCTCACAAACACACTCACACCCAGAGTCACTCTCTCTCTCACACACTCACACTTTCACTCTGACTCTCAAACACTCACTCTCACATACACTCTCCCAAACATACACACTCCAAGGAAAACCTTGCTAGCGCCCGTTTCATTTGTGTCAGAAACGGGCCTTTTTTACTAGTAAAGAATAAAATTATGGAACACGTAGACAAAAATTGTTTAATGGGACAGAGTCAGAAAGTACAAAGTCCAGGGTACACTCAATGAAATTACATGGGCAGACTAGATGGACCGTACAGGTCTTTATCTGCCGTCATTTACTATGTTACTATATTTACTATATTACCAGTTGCATCAGGAAAATGCCTTTGGATTTTGGAGCAAATCGCAGTTCTTGTATCAACCAGACAGCCGTCACTGCAACAGGTGGACTGCATGGGATAAAGAAAAGGAAAAATTCCTGAGATCCAAATCAAAACTTAAGGCACCTTCAGACAAGTTGGAGCAAATTCTGATTGAATTTGAGCCCATAAAGCAGTGGGAAGTTGCCAAACCAACAACCAAAAAAATTCACTTGTAATAGAATCATACCGTATAGCAGTGTAGTCTCAACCCCAGTCCTCAGGCACATACAGCCAGTCAATTTTTCAGCATATTCACAATGAATATGCATGAGATAGATTTGCATGCACTCCCTCCTTGGTATACAAAGCTATCTCATGCACATTCATTGTGAATATCCAGAAACCCTGACTGGCTGGGTATGTCCTGAGGAATGAGTTGAGAACCACTGCTGTATAGGCTGGTACTGTCAAGCTACAACAGACCTTGCTGTGAACGTACCAAGACATACATGGTGTTAGTTTGGAATGATATTAATGAAGATAAATACATTAATTTAATGTAACAGTTGGTTTCATATTTTTTCACATGGTCTCACTACACACCTTTCTGACTTGCATAGCATCTTGCTGTAGATGGCTTTGATTGAATGCTGTTTGTAACGACAGTGTGGCCGTTCCATAAATAAATAGAATAAGACCATCTTTCTGGTGTACTTTCATCAGTTTTCAAATTTTGTTTTGTTTGTTTACAACTGAGATCAGATATGTATGTTGCTTTGTTTTCAAAACAAATGAAGTGGTAAGAATTAATTAACCCAGTGCATGGTGAGAACAAAACAGACAGATATTAATAACCGAATGATTAATAAAAACATTGTCTCATTGGGGGTTGAATGCAGCACTTTTTGATCCAAAAATCTTGCCAACTAAATAGCAAAGGCCTGTTCAGATTATAATTAAACAGATAACAGGATCTGACGCAGACCTTCAAATATATGCAATAAACAAGGATTATTCTGATCCTGTGTTAATGACTCCTAATAGAACTGTAAACAAAGTTAGTCCCGGTGACTCTGTGAGAGACATGAGTAGAAGAAACGGGATTACTTTTTCTAAGTAACTGATACAGCTCTTTTTAATTGAGTGGTAGCTTCAATGGGGTTGCATTTTTGATGTGTGGAGTCCGAGTTCTACTGTGCTGCATAGAATTTGACCATGTTACCCCCTTTGAGACGTATTTTCAAAGCCCTTAAACTTACAAAGTTATACAGTAAGAACTTTGTAAGTTTAAGGGGGTCTTTTACTAAAGATTAGCTCGAGTTATCTGCAGCAGGGCTCATCGGAATAAAATGGGACCTGCTGCAGATGACTCGAGCTAACCTTTAGTAAAAGACCCCCTAAGTGGAGGAGTGGCCTAGTGGTTAGGGTGGTCGACTTTGGTCCTGAGGAACTGAGTTCAATTCCCACTTCAGGCACAGGCAGCTCCTTGTGACTCTGGGCAAGTCACTTAACCCTCCATTGCCCCATGTAAGCCGCATTGAGCCTGCCATGAGTGGGAAAGCGCGGGGTACAAATGTAACAAAAAAAATGAGCCCCATTGGCTACCAGTTCTGCACAAAATTCCATTTAAAATGCTCTCATTAGTGCTAACTTAGTAGTGCACACGGGCCCAGTTTCTGCCCCTCAACCAAAAAATAAAAATAACAATTTTTAGCATATGCTCATTTGGGGGCCCTTTTACTAAGGCAAACCAAAAAATGGTATGTGCTGGTGTAGGTGCGTGTGTTGGACGTGAGCGGGTCCATTTTTCAGAGCGCCTGCAAAAAAGGACTTTATTTGGGGGGGGGGGGCGAAAATGAACATGCGGCAAAATTAAAATCAGTGTGCATCCATTTTCGGCATGAGATCTTACTGCTACCCAGTGAGTTAGCTGTAAGGTCTCACGCATTAACCGGGTGGTAATCATCGGCGCACATACGCTGCCGATTACTGCCGGGTAAGCGCCATGTAGTATAAAACTTCTACTGCGTATTTTGCACTGCAAAAATCTCTCCCATGATCCCGGGGGGGTAGTTCCATTTTTTACATGCATCCAATTCACGTGGCAGAAAATATTTTCTATTTTCTACTGCATGGTGCTAACCGTGCGGTAATCGGCAGTGTACACGCGCTGATGATTACCGGCCGGTTAACATGTGAGACCTTACCGCTAAGTGAATGGGTGGCGCCAATTTTTATTTTGCCGCACATCCATTTTTGGCCCCAAAAAAGGCCTTTTTTGCAGGTATGCTGAAAAATGGACCTGCGTGCGTCCAATACATGCGTTTACACCAACGCAAGCCACTTTTCAGTGCACCTTAGTAAAAGGACTCCTTAGCACGCTTGAGCGCGTCCTGCAGTAAGCCTTTTTAAGTTGCAATAAGCATGCGCTAGATTAGCACAGGAATACCATGTAAGCCCTTACCACCTACAAAATGGGTGGCGGTAAGTTCTAATGAGGTTATTGTATTTAATGACCATGCGCTAATGGCAGCATTAGCTCATGACTATTATAACAAAAAAATAGAAAATTGGCCATTTTACTGCTGCAGCAAAAATGACTTTAGCGTGCGGGAAAGACCCACAGAAGGGCACACTAAGGCTTCTTTATACTACAGCTTTGTAAAAAGACATCTGTGTGCCTTTCTGCTGCAAAAAAATCCATAAAGAATTATCCCCATTTGTCTTTTCATAGGCAGTTGAAAATGCTGCTGTTTATGGATAACGGTCAGACAGATATTGGGGTGGTGGAGGGGATCTCAGTGGCAAGTGTTTGTGCATTAGGGGGTCCTTTTACTAAGGTGCGCTGAAAAATGGCCTGTGGTAGTGTAGGCGCGGGTTTTGGACATGCGCAGAATAATTTTTCAGCGCACCTGTAAAAAAGGTCTTTAAAAATAAATTGCCAAAAATGGATGTGCGGATAAAATGAAAATTGCCGCACATCCATTTTGGATCTGAGACCTTACCACCAACCATTGACCTAGCAGAAAAGATTCTCGCGGTAACCGGGCGGTAATGACCTATGCACATCAAATGCCACTTGGCACATGTAGGTGATGCACGCCAGAAAATAAAAAATATTTTTCGGACGCATGTAGCGGACGCGTTCCAAAAATGAAATTACCGCAAGGGCCATGCAGTAGCGGGTGGCAACTCAGAATTGGCGCACATTGGGCGCATGTAGGTGCTTATGCAGCTTAGTAAAAGGGCCCCTCATTTTGTCTTGAAATGCTTACATAATATGTTTAGAAGGGACAGTTCTATAAGTGGGTAACAGAATTTATTGCCATATGTCCATGGGCAGTGAGCTTAGTCTATAAGAGTTATTTCTATGAGTAAGTCTTTTTATAGAATACTAGCTTAAGTTGACATTGGTGTACCTAAATTCAGGCATGAACATTTGTGCCAGGCCTATGGCTGGCTTAGATGTTAGTTCCTAAAGGACCCTTTTACAAATGCGCAGCAAGCTCACTGTGGGCTTGCCGTGCACCATTTTGGCACTACTGCCATGCTACCAAAGGAGCCTGGAGGTAATGTCTGCCTCCACCCCGTCAGTGGCGTACCTAGGGTAGTTGACACCCGGGGCCGGTCATTTTTTAACACCCCCCCCCCCCCCAAATCCAGGACTAGGCATGCCGAGAATACAAAACACTCAGGACCTATAGAGCAATTCTACCATACCATAAGCAGTCATTTCTACGAGTCACACAAGGAAAAGGAAAGCATCTTAAACACTACAGTGAGCACTAGAACATCAATTCACCTATTGTAAAACGAAACCAGACAGAATAGTACAGATCGTAGATCCTGCACAGTCAATGCCAACTGAAAGCCATGTCTTTTTCACAAACACAGATACACCCTAATCCACTATAGAATAAGTAATCATAAACTTTCTATTTAGACAAAAATTAAACTGAACCCCCAATGCCAGACTCCGCATACAATGCAACACCACAGAAACAGAAACTGTCCCCTAGTACCGTGCAAAATATAAAGACAGCAGATGTAAATTTGAAAAAAACTAACAAGTACCAATCACCACTTTACAAATTAACAAATAGAAATAAAACAAATATAGAAAGTAAAATAATACCATTTTATTGGACTAATACATTTAGCTTTCAGAGGCCAAAACCTCCGTCCTCGGGTCAGTACAGTATAGTGCTGTTACAGTATCCTATCCTGACCTGAGGAAGGGGGTTTTGTTCTCCGAAAGTTAGTCAAAATGTATTAAAATTAGTCCAATAAAAAGATTACCTTATTTACATGTTCTATTATAAACATTTAACACATCTACAATACTTTATCCTAAAGCAAAAAAAATAAAAAAATATATTTTATTTACAGTTTGTTGTCTCTGGTTTCTGCTTTCCTCATCTTCTTTTCACCGTCTTCCTTCCATCCAGCATCTGTCTTCACTCTCTCTCTCTCTCTCTCTCTCTCTCTGCCATCCAGTGTCTGCCCTCTCTGCCGTCCCTTCCATCCACTGCCTGCCCTTTCTCTCTGCCCCTTCAATCCACCATTTGCCCTCCCTCTCCCATCCATCCAGGGTCTGCCCTCCCTCTCTCTCTCTCTGCCCCTTTTTTCAGCCCCCAGTTCCAGCCCCCTTCTCCCCTCTGAACACCCCCACCCCAGTCCCCTTCTCCCCTCCCCTTCTCCTGTCTGAGACCCCCACCACAGTCCCCTTCTCCCCTCCCCTGTCTGAGACCCCCACCCCAGTCCCCTTCTCTCCTCTGAACACCCCCACCCCAGTCCCCTTCTCCCCTCCCCTTCTCCCCTCTGAGATCCCCACCCCAGTCCCCTTCTCTCCTCCCCTGTCTGAGACCCCCACCCCAGTCCCCTTCTCCCCTCTGAACACCCCCACCCGACTCCCTTTCGCCCCTCTCCTTCCCCACCCCAGTCAAAACCGGCGAAGCAGCGTCGCAGGCAGCACCTCGTGCCCTGCTTGAAAAAAAAAATCAAATCTCCTTCCTTCTTCTCGTCTTGACGTCTTGACGTCGACTCGGGCCTTCCAATCAAATTGATTGGAAGGCCCGAGTCGACGTCAAGACGAGGAGGAGAAGGAAGGAGATTTGATTTTTTTTTTTCAAGCAGGGCACGAGGCGCTGCCTGCGACGCTGCTTCTCCGATTTTTTTTTAATGTGCGGCGCCGCGGGAACGGCCACGGGAGGCGGCGGGAGCGGAGCACCCCCCACCCACTGGCACCCGGAGTGGACCGCCCCCACCGCCCCCCCCTTGGTACGCCACTGCACCTCGTGTCTTTTTTTTTTGAGCGCCAAGGGCTTACCCAGTTATTGCCGGGTTAGCACAGGAGCCCTTACTTCCTCCTAAATAGGTGGCAATAAGGGCTTCCCCGGGAAATGGCCACACAGCAGATGGTTAACTTATCACATGGTAATTTCATTTTTTTAAAACTAAAGGGCCTTTTACCCGCTGTGGTAAAAGTGAGCACACCGACTCCACAGCAGGGGTCCTTTTACCACAGCTTGGTAAAAGGACCCCTAAATGTGGCAGTTGCCACGTGACTTACAATTTTGTGTAAGTTACACATGAAAATGGGAGCCCTTTCTATGCCCCTCATGTGAACGCCCCTCTGAAAATTAGACTTTATGGCAGTTTTACTGTACTGCCATGTACATATGTAAGTGTGCACTTACACTGTGGATGGCAGTTTTCTAAAAATTTACATGCTAAATTGGTGCAGAAATTTAAGGGCCCCTTTTACAAATCTACAGCAAAAGGGGGCCTGCGTGTGTCTCTTTCCTGCAGGAAATGGCCGTGCTGCAAGTAAAGCATTTGCCATGTGGCTATTTCAGGGGAAGCCCTTGCAGCCACCCATTGAGGAACTGCCCAGTTACTGCCAGATATACTCAGGCGCTACAAAAATAAATATATTTTTGTAGCACCAGATATGAAGGCACGCTAGGGGTGGGAATTACCGCAGGGCTGCTGTGATAACCCAGCAGTACTTCCTGTTTAGCGAGTGATAAGCCCACGTTGGGCTTTCTGCCGATTAGTAAAAGAAGCCCTAAGCGTCTTATGATAGAATGACAGTGATAATGTTTTATATTATGTTTTAAACTTGTTTTATCATATTGTTAGTTGTTATTTTGATTCTTTTATATTGCCTTGTTTGTTCCATGGAATTGAAAAGGAATTGATACACATTATTAAATTAAATGTATTAATGATTTTCCATTAACTATCATGATAATAGTGCTACAGTTCATTCTTCCCCTCAGAGATTACTTTTTTGAACTGTGTGGTTCAACGTAATCAGGAACAAAGTGACAGGGAGGAAAGATGTGACTCAATAGAGGGCAGATGTCTTCCTCTTGCCCTCAATGAGTGTGAGAGGGGGAAGGGATTTTAATCATACCACCAACCTTTGCCTACTTAATCCACTCAATTCCCAGTCCCCTATGGTGATTCCTCTGGAGCTGGGAAATTTTGTGGCCAGAGTCACAGAATTATGTCTCAGTTTGAAGTTAGCATGTAAGTAAAAAGTCTTCTTACCTCCCTGAAGGAGTGGTGAGAAGAACACTGGCTATCATAGAAGAGAGACTTGAGCAGTTCTTAAGTTAAGTGCCACTCTTTTTGGAAACATATTAAGCACATAAGCATTGAATGAAACACAAAAATATTGAATGGGAATACATAGGAAGATTTTTTTTTAATGCCAGTGAATGAGAATTAAGAACTAGGCGTTTTATCCCAAAGGTTCCCTGAGGCTTTTTCTTTCCTAAAAATATGCATATATTAATTTAAAGTGACTCATATATAGAGGTATTCATCAGTTTAAGAAGAAGGATGTGACTCAATACATGACAGCTCTCCTTTTCCTTCTGCTGCCAATTAACGGGGGGGGGGGAGGGGGAGGGTGTTTAAATGCATCACCAACTAGAAGTTCAGGGTTGGATGGGTTGAGGTAGGTAGTCTACAAGAAAGGAGGAAGGAATGGGGAGGAACAAGAGACTTGATTGAGGGGATGTGAAAGGAAACAAAATAGTGGATAGGGAGAGGAGAATGTAGTTGGATGTAGTGGACAAGAGAAAAGGTTAGAAAAGCTAAGGTTTGAGTGTGTGGAGTGAGGAGACTGAGTGAGGGCCTGGAGTGTCACAGTAAGTGAAGGAGTTAGAGGGTGAATTGTAAGACGTGGTTATTTCGGGACTCTTATGAATTAGAGAGTGGGGATCTGGAAGAACTATATGGGTTTCACCTAATGTTTTCAATAATTCCTCAATGTATAAGGTTACTTATTGTTGTGTAATTCACTCCTTTCCCCTCTGTTTCTAATGTAATAATGTAGGTATGTTCTGGGTGTTTTAGTGTATTTTGTTAAATGTTTCCACTGAGCTTTTATCCTGTACACTGCTCTGATATCTGTTGAAGAGCGGTAAATTAGAACATAAGACCATAAGAGTAGCCATACTAGGTCATACCAATGGTCCATCTAGCCCAGTATCTTGTTTTCCAAATAGTGGAGGAGCCAGAAGAAAGGAGAGAGTGATGTGATTCAGACCATGGTGTACCGTTGGGGGAGTGGGAGTGTCAGCATAGAGGGCATGGCACCTTGGCACCAGCCTGAGCTGGGCACTGGAGAAGGAATGAGAAGGCTAAAATGCAAAATTATGGAGCCTTTTTGATATGCTGTGTGTTGTGAGGGGTGGGGGACAACTCATAGTACATAAAATCCAGAGGGTTGAGGAACAGTGAGGGGGAGAGTGAATGAGGAAATTGAAATAGAAAGAAACGACAGCAAGTATTAGACATGCTGCGGGGCACACTCAACCAGTTAGATTTTCAGGATATCCATAATGCATATGCATGAGATACTGTATATCTGAATATATTGCCTCTCTGATATGCAAATTAATCTCATACATATTTATTGTGATTGACTGGGTGTGCCCTGAAGACTGGGTTGAGAACCACTGCTCTAGGGTGTGAGTGAAGATCAAAGGTGCTGCTTTTGGAGGTTCCAATTTCATATAAAAATGAATAGGTTTATAGTACAGTCTTGATTATCTGACCTAAATGGAACCGACCCATTGTCTGATAACTGAAAAGTCAGATAATGCAGAAAACACTGTGTAAACCCCTCAAACAATGCATAGACAAAGACACAGAGGCCCTGATTTTCAAAAATTGTTGTAAAAGACAGATTTTTAATAGAAATAAATGTGATGATGTCACTGGGGGTCTGTCAGATATGCTGGATGGTTGGATTACTGAATGTCGGATAATCAAGATTATACTGTTTGTTTCACAAGAGAGTGCTATAATGTAAGGGAATAAATGTCTTTATGTTCTAAACCCCAGTTTAACTGCTCAAACAGAGCTAGCAGTTTTATTTTCCAGTCTTTAATCTGTATACATATAAATCTACGTGTCCTAATGCATATGTATTCTTAACATGACAATGAAGCCAACATTTGCATTGTTCAGTTCAGTTCAGCACAGTCGGTGTTAGAGAAATAGCCACCTGAAGCCACTTCATCATTCTAGTCAGTGCAGTACAGCGGTAGCAGCTACAGAGAAAATTCTTCAAACATGTTCATCAAACTCTAGAGTTAAAAAGAAAAGAAAATAACATTTCAAAGGCAGGTAGAAAGAGTAACTTTGACATTAAGAAATGAAGCTCTGAGGTCTCTGTGTGCCTGAAGCATTCAGAATGAATTGCTCTCACTAGAGATTATCTCACATTTTCTACTGTAGGTATCAAATGCAATTCATACATTGATTAAGAACCAGCATGCAACACATCGCAAGCATTTCACAATATAATCAGAGAGAGATGCTGCATTATAATAATGTATTGAATAAGATCTTGACAGAGTAGCCTGAGAGAGAGCAGTGAATGCAGAAAAAGAGTATCAAACTTCTGTTATGTGTCATACAAGGCAGACATTTTGGAGACCAGCAAGGACTCGTAAATATGGGATAGAGTCTGCACTGATTATTTGGAAAACCAGAATATGGTAAGAAAGGAGGTAAAATAAAAAAAGGTCAATACACTGAATACTGGCAATATTTCTACACCAACCTCAAGCTAACAAAATGAATAACCCTTAAATATACCATTAAATAGCTGTGAAATTAGGGTCCTCGGACTAGTGCAACAGTATTTGACATCATTGGAGGCTATTAAATTCAATCTGGGCCCTCAAAGGTCAACAATTTTTTGTATAAATTTTATACTCACTTAAAACATTTATGGTTCAACTACTCCCCTGCAAGTGATCAAAAACCCTAATTTCACGCATACTGCATGAATTATTTTACAGTAGATTTCCTAGGGCATGCTACCACATCAGCCTGCAGTAATGTACCTCAACATATACTGCAGGTCTAATGTTATGCGACCATTTTATATTCAACAGTTTAGATGAAAAGGAAGATTATTCTTCAGTCATTGGATGAAAATTGCAATAATGAAAACGTGCATCTCTATCAGTCAGGTTATAGCATGCTGATTAATCTTTATCTATCCTCATTACTTTAGCATCCAAAAAAAAAAAAAAAAAGAAAAACAGCATTTATTGTAAACTTTAAATGTTCATCATAAGAATCTATATGTTAAATAACCCACAAGCCCTTTAGGGCTGAGAGATTAAGAACTCAGCTCCATGTATCAACCAGAGTATGCCCTTGAGATTCAGTAGTCTATAAATCCTGATACTAGTGTGCTCAGGATGAACAAAAAACATTTTGCAGCTTCTCCAAAAATTGAACATCACGAGTGGGCTTTTCAATGATGTTCTTGTCATTCAGAGCTTCTTAGATCTATTTCTGTTACCAAGAGAACATGGTAAAAAGATAACATTGTTAGAGTTTTTCACATATGCAAATTAACTTCCCAGCTTTCCTCAGGCTCTAGCAATCATGGCTCTAACAAGTTGTAGGGATGAATTCTTTTCATGGGTTCTTTTAAAACAAACAGGCTGACTCCTTTTAAACAAGGACTAAAAGCCCTCAGCCCTCACAGCCATCTCCTCTGGATAGTACCATACTCTCAGCAACTCTGCAAGTATTGTCTTCCACCCCAAGCTGTTAATTAAAAAGAAAAACGCCAAAAGAAAAACATTTACCTGATTTCCTTTCTTCAGGCTTTAGTAGCAGCTGGCATTTCTAGGCAGTTCTCTCTTGCCTTGCCTGTTGTTTTTACATTGTTCATACAACATAGCTGTACCTCTTCTTTAGTGTTCACAGCTGCCAATGGTGGTTCTGCTTCAAGTTCAGGTTTATTAAGTGTAATTAACCGGCCAAAGAACTAACATCCATCAAGGTGCAGCATGGGCGTAGTTTGACTGTTTCATTTGGGGGGGGGGGGGGCTAAGGATGAGGTGGGGCATATTAGCATATTCATTTGTGTGAAGGAAAGAATGGAGAAAGAGCTGGCTTTTTTGGGAATAACCATAATGAATATGTATGAGATATCAAACCAGATCTTTCTTTCTTCCTTCCTTCCTTCCTTCCTTCCTTCCTTCCTCCTTACCCAGCACTCCCTCTTCCTCTCCAGTAGTATTTCCCCACCCCCTTTCCCATACCATGCCAGTGTTGACCTTAGAAATGCATAGGCTCTATATGTAGATCCTTCAAGAGGTAGTATGTCATGATTTAGGCTCTAAAATCCTTTCTGATGTTTTGGTGCCAGCTCAGTAAGGCCAACACACAATCTCTCCACTACAAAACGCAATACACAAACTTGTGCAAAAACACACTCAACCATACCAAACCATGACAGCACTAATTCCAAGGACAGGACGAGCTACAACCTTATGCGTAGAAAGGCAGAACTGTAAATACACCAGTCTCTAAAACACCAATACACTACCTGGTGAAAAAAACAAAACAAAAAGGGCTGCAGATACTACATGCTAGCAGAATACTGCACCTTGATCACACATGAAAAACACATAACACAACAGACATGTCACAAGGAACTAGAAATCAAAAAATATGAAGGCAAAATACTGAACTGGAAAGTTACCTGAAGAAGTCAAACTCGGCATTTCGGCAATACTAAAGAAATTGAAACTTAAATGCAAAATATCACAGATGCACATTTCCAAAAGCTGACATATTCCAATTAATACATTCTGAATAAAATGTTTTTTTTCTACCTTTGTTTTCTGAGCATTTAATTTTTCTATTCACTTTGGTCCCAGTGTCTTCTGTTTTAAGCAGTCTTCTTTCCATTTGATATTTTTTCACTCACCATGTCCACCATCCTCCTGTGTCCTGTCTACCATCTGTAGCCCTGTCCCTCTCCTTCCTCCAGTTTCAGCATCTGCCCTCAAAGTGTTCTGATCCAGCCCTTAAATTCAGCAGTTTCCCCTCCATCCATATTCAGCATTTCTCCTCACTCCCCTCCCCTCCATCCATGTGCATCTACTTCCTGTCTTCCCTCCCCTCCATCCATGCCCAGCATTTCTCCTCTCCCTTCTCCTCCATCCATGTGCATCTCCTTCCTTTGTCTTTCCTTCCCTCCATCCTTGTCCAGCATTTCTCCTCTCTTCCCTCCCCTTCATCCATATGCATGTCCATCCTGTCTTCCCTCCCCTCCATCCATCCATCCATCCATGTCCAGCAACTCTCCTCTCTCCCCTGCCCTCTCCTCCATCCATCCATATCCAGCAAATTTCCTCTTTCCCCTGCCTCCTCCATCCATCCATGTCCAGCAATTCTCCTGTCTCCCCTGCCCATCCTGTTTCTTTCCATCCCCTTCCCCTTCTATCCAGCATCTCCCCCTCTCTCCCCCCTTTGCAGCATCTTCCATCTCTCTCTCTGATTCCTTTCCATCTTGTTCTCTTCCCCCCTTCCATTCAGCATCTCCCCCTTTCTCCCTCCCCTTTGCAGGATCTTCCATCTTTCACTCATTCCTTTCCATCCAGTGTCTCCCCTTCATCCCTCCATCAAATATCTCTGTCTCACCCCTCCATCAATGTCCTCCCTCACTCCCCTTCCCTGCCTCGCCTGTCCTCTCACTTACTTTTCTCTACCTCCCCCCCCCCCCCCAAGCAAGGTTAGGGACATAGGCACCAAACTACTAGCTACTCACGGCTGCTGCTATGGTAGCCAGGAGGAACCACAAGCTTCTGTGCTTTACCCTGCGCTTTCCTGCCTCTCTCTCATTCACTCTCTCTCTCCATCACCCCCGCACCCAATGCTGTTACAAAACAAAATAAAAACTTCCATGCTCTTCCCTTTCCTTCCCTGTCTCTCGCTCACTCTCCCTCCCCCCCCCCCTCCCTGGCAAAGCATAATGCAAACATGCGTGGGGCCGTACTCCTGCTGAGTGCGCTGCTGCCGGCTTTCTTCCTTTCGCCGGAAACAGGAACTTATATTATGAGGGGAGTGAGGGAGAAGGAGGGACGCCAGCAGTGGCGCACACAGCAGGAGTATGGCCCTGTGCATGTTTGCATTATGCTTTGCCAGGGAAGTGGAGGGAGTGAGTGAGCGAGCGAGAGGCAGGGAAGGAAAGAGAAGAGCATTGAAGTTTGCGGTTCCTCCAGGCTGCCATAGCAGCGGCCGGGAGAAGAGAAGATAGTGGTGGGTTAGTCCAAGGAGGTTTGGGTAGAAGCAGCTCTTTGGGGGGGGGGCACTGCACCCCCCCCCCCTGCAAACTATGCCCATGATGCAGAGTACAACATCAATGATTCTGTCCTGGTCTCCTCTGGCAGTGTTTGCAGGCTTTCTTCTTTTTCTCAGGAACCTTACTCTGTAGGCTGCACCTTCCACTCTTCTCTCTCCCCTGTCTGACTAGGTTTTTGTGCCTGACTAGGAAAATTCTGGAATATTGCCTGTTTCTTGACATACCCCCATCTTCCTCAGGTTTCCTTCTATAGGCTTCTCCCATGTGCTGATGACTATTGTGGCTCCATAGTCTCCTCCCTGCTTATGGGATTCCAGCACAGATTTTCTCCCTACCAAGGTCTTCAAGGCAAAATGGAACTTCTCTGGGCTGCTTTTAGCCTACCCCATTTACAGGATCCCTGCCAGGTTGTCCTCCCATGACAGGCTTCTACATTAAAGTTTCACATTGAGCTACCAGTGTGAGAACAGGGGAGTGACTGCGGCAGCTCATGCATCACATAATCACAAAGAAAATTCATCTTCTCTCCCTCTCCCCCCCCCCCCCCCCAAAGTAATCAATATATCTCTTCCAAAATTGTATTTGAGAAGCAAAAATGGTAATTGTTACATCTGTTCTTTTTCAACATCTGCCATGTACAGATTCTCAAGCAAAGAGGCCATAGTATCTATCTCTTCAACAAGGCCCACCATGAAAACCCATAGCTCAACCATAACATATCGCCACTCCACCCTATTCAGAATGTCGTCTTTCTATAACTGTTTGCCTAGTTCTTTTTGTTATCCTTGTTCTCTATGTAACACCAATTGTATCGTTTACCTGGAATGACGACGCCATAACAGGTCTTTGTAAGCCAAATTGCCTGCAAATCGGTGGGAGAATGTGGGATACAAGCGCAATAAATAAATAAATAAATAAATAGTAGCCAATATTGTTGTGCCTAATGTTAGTGAATGATATATATGTTTTCCCCAAAGGCAAAATATGTATTTTTACCAAAGCTCTGCATTCAGTGAGCCTTCAGACTTACAAAGTTAGGTAGAGGTGCATTTTCGAAGCATCTAAGTCATACTTTGGATGTTTGTGTTAAACATACCAAATCCAAACAGGAAATATACCCATTTTTGAAAACAGAAAATGTATATTTTTTTTAATGCCACTTCAAGCAAGGTTTTATGCATTGTGCATTTATCTTTTTTGGTTACATTTGTACCCTGCGCTTTCCCACTCATGGCAGGCTCAATGTGGTTTACATGGGGCAATGGAGGGTTAAGTGACTTGCCCAGAGTCACAAGGAGCTGCCTGTGCTTGAAGTGGGAATGGAACTCAGTTCCTCAAGACCAAAGTCCACCACCCTAACCACTAGGCCACTCCTACACTCCAGTTTTGAAGAAAAAAACCCCACACAGGTTAAAAATGCACAAAATCAAGCTATTGGGATGTAGAAGGGGCCAGCATTTTTAGCAGACTGGGCCCCCAGACATCCTAGGAGAGCAATGGAGCACCCTAGGGGAACTGCTGAGGACTTCAAATAAATGCTCACAGGTACACACTACTACTACTACTATTTAGCATTTCTATAGCGCTACAAGGCGTACGCAGCGCTGCACAAACATAGAAGAAAGACAGTCCCTGCTCAAAGAGCTTACAATCTAATAGACAAAAAATAAAGTAAGCAAATCAAATCAATTAATGTGTACAGGAAGGAGGCGAGGAGGTTACAAGTGGTTACGAGTCAAAACACATGACACTGTTGCTCCATTATCTTGTCTGTTGAGCCCTCCAAAACCCACCCAAAACCCACTACCCCAACTGTACACCACTACAATAGACCTTATGGGTGAAGGGGGCACATATATGTGGGTACAATGGGTTTCTGGTGAGTTTTGGAGGGTTCACAGTTTCCACCACAAGTGTAACAGATAGGATGAGGTATCCTTAAAATCAAGCGTGGTACTGGAAGATTGGAGGGTGGCCAATGTAATGCCAATTTTTAAAAAAGGTTCCCAAGGAGTTCCGGGAAATTATAGACCAGTAAGCCTATTATTAAGAACAAAATTACAGAGCATATTCAAAAGCATGGATTAATGAGACAAAGTCAACATGGATTTAGTGAAGGGAAATCTTGCCTCACCAGTCTACTACATTTCTTTGAAGGGGTGAACAAACATGTGGATAAAGGTGAGCCAGTTGATATTGTGTACATGGATTTTCAGAAGGCGTTCGACAAAGTACCTCATGAAAGACTCCAGAGGAAATTGGAGAGTCATGGGATAGGAGGTAGTGTTCTATTGTGGATTAAAAACTGGTTAAAAGATAGAAAACAGAGAGTAGGGTTAAATGGTCAGTATTCTCAATGGAGAAGGGTAGTTAATGGGGTTCCCCAGGGGTCTGTGCTGGGACTGCTGCTTTTTAGCATATTTATAAATGACCTAGAGATGGGAGTAACTAGTGAGGTAATTAAATTTGCTGATGACACAAAGTTATTCAAAGTCGTTAAATCGCGGGAGGATTGTGAAAAATTACAAGAGGACCTTACAAGACTGGGAGACTGGACGTCTAAATGGAAGATGACATTTGATGTGAGCAAGTGCAAAGTGATGCATGTGGGAAAGAGGAACCCGAATTATAGCTACATCATGCAAGGTTCCACGTTAAGAATCACGGACCAAGAAAGAGATCTAAGTGTTGTCGTTGAATGTATATTGAAACCTTCTGCTCAGTGTGCTGCTATGGCTAAGAAAGCAAATAGAATGTTAGATATTATTAGGAAAGGAATGGAAAACAAAACTGAGGATGTTATAATGCCTTTGTATCGCTCCATGGTGCAACCACACCTGGAATATTGTGTTCAATTCTGGTTGCCGCATCTCAAAAAAGATATCTGCCGTCTCTTACTATGTTACTATATAAATATACATGAGAGAGATTTGAATAAACACAAAGGCATGGTGCCAAGAGAGGAAAAGAATAAAAGACTCATAAGTCCACCGTAGTCGCAATAAATTATTGGAGTGTTCAAGTGCAAATCTCTGCTCCTTTGTGTCCATCTGCGGGACTAGTCCTACTACTTTTCTTATCTGAAAGAGATGTGCGTGCAATGAATGCACATCTACCTCATGAATATTCATTTGAGATATCCTGAAAACCTGACCCATTGGCAGACTTTGAGGAGCGGGAGTGAATACTACTGGACTCACAACTTCAAGAGATTGGTATCACTATTATAGGTTTCCTTATACCAAGCTGCGGTAAAAAGAGCCCTGCGGTTGTGGCGGGGACATTTTCCCATGCACCAGGGCACTTTTTCCCACAGCGGGTAATTCCCCCTCTAAAAAAATGGCCATGCGGTAAGATTACTCTTACCGCATGGCCATGCAGTGGGGAGCACTTACCACCACCCATTGAAGCGAAGGTAAGGGCTCCCAAGGTAATCAGTGCTGCCTGATTACCGCTGAATTAGTGCCATGGTAAAAATTTCAAAAATATTTTCTGGTGTGCTGTAAATGGCACACGCTCAAGCCAGAACTACTGCTGGCAGCCGTGTTGGGCTGGCAGTAATTCCGGGTTGCCACACGGCAACCCTTTTGTAAAAGAGCCCCATAGTTAATAAAGAGTTTATCTCATTTCTGCAGGACAAAAGTCAGATAAGCACTCATTCAAAATAATGATCAGACCCATGTCCTTTTTCCTGGGAGGAGGGTGCCCCCAGAATTCAGTTATCTTCCTTATTCTCTTCAATATATCTGTGTTCATTGAGGAGACAAATCAACAACATAGGATTAGATATATGCTATATGCAGCTGATCTACAGCTCAAACACAGAGGTACTGTCAAATTTGGCTGTTAATTTGTGGATGTTTAAATTATGTTTACCAGAGATGCTCAGGATATATAATCCAGGCACTTAGGATATGTGCATTTTTTTGCCTCCAGATGGTGCTACTATTTTTGAGAAGGATCTGGTGATGCGCAACATTGGAATCATTTTGAGAATGCAGACTTAACATTAAGTAGTGATCCATATCTGTTTTTTTCCCAAGACACATACCATAAAAATGACCATTTGATGAAAACAGATTTGATAAAGACCGTGCTTGGGTTCATATATTTTTCCTCTTTTTCTTCCTTCATTCTGTACTCAGTATGGTTAATCCTCCATCCTGTATGCTGGTTACTTTCCTATCAAATATTGTAGCTCCTTTCTGATAACTTTGATTTTATCGTACACCACCTAGATCAGTGTTCCCAAATCCAGTCCTGGAGTACCTCTTGCCAGTCAGGCTATCAGGATATCAACAATGAATATGCATGAGCTTGATTTGCATACACTGCCTCCATTATATGCAGATCTCTTTCATGCATATTCATTGTGGATATCCTGAAAGCCTGACTGGCAAGAGAGACTCCAGGACTGGACTTGGGAAACACTGACCTAGATCTGTCAGTTAGGTTTCGTGGTATAGAAAATCTCAATAACCTATAAACTATATAGAGCAGATTAGGGGGTAATTTCTATAGTTAAGCACCAAGATACTGGGCGCTAAGCTAGTATTTTATAATGGCAGAGTTGGGCATCAAGGGCTAGATTCTACATATGGCACCTAAAAATTGTCAGTGAAACATACCTGCATAAACAGTATTTATAAGCCACACCTAAAGATTAGCAGGTTTATAATATAGACTCTTAAACAAACAGTCGTGTGTAAATTTAGGCGTGGCCATTTGCACCAGCAAAAATGTGGTGCAAATGCCCACACCTAAAATTATGTGCAGAGAGCCGTTATTCTGAAATTACACGTGTAACTCAAAGCCTTGCCCCCATTCCGCCCTGAAACAACCATGATCTCCCCATGTCTGCGCCCCTTTTTTGGTCTGTGTGTAAATTTTAGTTGTGGATCCCATGCCTAAATTTGGGGGTCTTTTACAAAGCAGGCTTACCGACTGCTAAATTGGGACTACTGCCGGCCCAATGTGGTTGGCAGCAGTAGTTCTGCCCCAAGCGTGTACCATTTCTGGGAGAAAAAGAACCCCCCCCCCCCCCGGAAATGGCTTGCGTAGCGATAACCCAGCAGTAATCGGGCAACACTGAGTTAGGATGGGAGCCCTTACCACCACCTCAAGGGGTGGCGGTAAGGACTCCCCACCACATGGCCACATGGTATGAGTTCTCTTACTGCATGGCCATGTTTACTTGGGGGCTTTTTACCCGCTACGGTAAAAAGGGCACTGGCACTTGGGAAAATGCCACTAGCGCAGGCCCTTTTTCCCTCAGCTTGGTAAAAGGGCCCCTCTATACACGTTGGTCCCAATTAAACCTAATTAGTGCCAATAATTGCTTGTTATTCAATTAAATTGTGCATACAAATTGGAAGGGTGCCTAAATTTGCGTGCACAATTTTTGGCAAGCTTTATAAAATCAGGGGGAAATGTGTTATAGAATACAGCTGCAAATCCATAGTTATGTACCAAAATCTAGGCATGACCACTTATGACATGTCTATGTCTGGCACAAATGGTGACACATAAATGCAACTATTCTATAAAGTAGATGCAAGAATTAGAATGCCCCTGACATGCCCATACCCCTCCCACATTAATGTCCCCTTTCTATTTGCATGCCAGAGAAGTTAGGTTCGATGCTTATAGAATAGGAGCGTAAGTCTGCTACTTGCGCAACTGCAAATTAGTGCCAATTAATGCTTGTTAATGCCAATTATTGGTATCACTTGCCAATTTAGTGCCATCTAATAAATTATGTTATGTGCATAACTGACCTTATTTTATAACTGTGCACCCAAACTGCATACCTACCTTTGGGCTCCACTTATAGAATTTGGGGGTAAATGACTGCAATATTTTATTGAATGGTCTTCCTTGTACATATATTCAGGGCTTCAAATCATGCAAAATTATTTGTTTTTCTTTTCTATAGGTCAAGCCTTTTTAGTAGTAGTTCAAGGTGAGTTATAGTCAGGTACCATAGCATTTCCCTGCTGGACCTGGTGGAATAGAGGGTTAAGGGGCCGTTTTGCAAACCTGCAGTATGCACTAACGGGTACTTAGCACAGCAAAAAAATGAAATACAACAGGGACCGCTGAGGCTTCCTGCAGTAATTTTGGAATGTGTGCATGCTACCCATATGCTGAAAAGTACAATTTATTTTTTTTTGTAGTGGGGCATGTCTGGGGGCAGAGTGGGCATGTTCTGTGGGGTTAGCGTGGCCCTACATAATGGGTGGCGGTAAGGGCTCATGCACTAATCTGTTTTAATGGCCGTGTGCTAATGGCAAAATTAACGCATTGCCATAAATACAAAAAAATAGGAAATCTGACCATTTTACCCCAGCAGTAAAGATGGCCTTAGCGTGCACTAAGGATCTGAGTTAGGGTGTGCTAAGACCTCTTTTTAACTCTGGGGTCCTTTTACAAAGGTGCACTGAAAAATGGCTTGCAGTAGTGTAGGCACGGGTTTTGGGCACGCGCCGATCCATTTTTCAGTGCGCCCGTAAAAAAGGCCTTTTTTATAGTTTTGCCGAAAATGGGCGTGCAGCAAAATCAAAGTTGCCACATATCCATTTTGGGTCTGCGACCTTACTGCCAGCCATTGACCTAGTGGTAAAGTCTCACACGGTAACCGGGTGGTAATGACCTACGTTTGTCAAATGCCACTTGGTGCGTGTCCGATACATGCATCCAAAAATAAAAATTATTTTTTGGGTGCGCGCCAAAAATAAAATTACCGCAAGAAACACATGGTAGCCAGGTGGTAACTCCATTTTGGTGCGCGTTGATGCTTACGCAGCCTAGTAAAAGGGTCCCTCTGTTTTGTAAAATGGCTCGTAAGTTATTTGCCCAAGGTTGAAAGGAACATCAGTGGGATTTGAATCTTGTTTTTTGGGGGGTCTCATTCTGTGTGCTAACCACTAGTCTTTCTTTTGAGTCCAAATATAGCAACCTATATGGTCACTGGCTATGGGCAATGGAATAAAATTACTTCACTGCTACTCAAATTGTCACCAAAAAGGGGTATTGTTCAGTTGCCCAGCCAAACCTCCCTGAACAACTCTTTTTTTTTTTAATGGATCCAAATTTGCTAAGGGCTGTTGTGCTCACAAAGAATAGCTACCACTTGGAAAATCTGTCTCCAAATCTTGAAGATACAAACTTTATTCATATATGAAAGGGCAAGGTTTATGATATTAGATGTAATATAAAGATAGCGATTTTTTATTTTGGCTTTGGGCAAATGCATGTGATTGAGGACCTTCTGCACCAGTAGTTCTTTAAGAGTATTATGACTAATTTTCATCATCTTTTCATCTGAAGATCTATGTTGCCTTATCACCAGAGTTTACAGTTGTGACAGCGAGAGCAGAGGAGGTGGAGGTAACAGCTTGTAAGGTAGCAGAAAATGACAGCTTCAAAAGCATGAATAAGAGCAGACAGTGTTAAGCCTGCTTTTTCTGTATAAAATAAAGTCAGCTAGCTCCTCAGCTGCCCTTCTGTATGTGGCATAAACTGTGTAGGCTCTGTCAGAACAGGACTGGGGGACTACAGTGCAGCCTCACACTGGATCTTGACTACAGCAGCTAAACCCAGACATTGTGATTTTACCCCCACTCCATAATTTGTGTAACGGGTCAAAGGTCAGACCTTCCAACTTGATTATCTCCAAATGAGGGTGAGTTTACTGTTTATATTATTTTTTCAAAAGATAAAATGTCAATGCCTTAGTAGAGTCACCTTGATATATACATAAGGTTGATGTCATTAAAGTCTTTAGAGGCAAATAGCAATGCTCTCTAAAGTAAGAATGGAGGCATTATATTTTGAATTACGAATATTTAGTTAAGAGGACAATTTAACAGACAGCATGTTCTCTCACGGTCGATGGTGCCTGGTTTCACAAGGACTGAGATAATTGTCATTTCTATTTCATTAAGGGCCCCTTTTACTAAGCCGTGTTAGGCTCTACGCGTGCCCAATGTGTGCCAAAATGAAACAGCCCAACTACCGCGTGCCTCTTGCGGTAATTTCATTTTTAGTGCGCGTTCGGAAAATATTTTTTATTTTTGGACGCGTGTAGGTCCTTACCGCGCAGATTCCTTACCGCTAGGTCTATGGCTGTCGGTAAGGTCAGACACCCAAAATAAATGCGCGGCAATTTAGATTTTTGCCGCACGTCCATTTTCGGCAAAAATTGTTAAAAAAAGGCATTTTTGGTATGTGCGCTGAAAAATATTTCTGCGTGCACCCAAAACCCGTGCCTACACTAACACAAGTCACTTTTTACCGCGGCTTAGTAAAAAGGACCCCCTTAGAGTGCCAGACCTTTGAGGCAAGCTGCATGCTATGGGCCTCTACTGAAAAGCATACCTTACTCCTTTCTGCTTATGAAGGAACTGCAGTATCTGCTTTGTATTGTTTCAGTATTTTATTGTAAAAACAAATCTATCTATCTATCTATCTATCTATCTATCTATCTATCTATCTATCTATCTATCTATCTATCTATCTATCTATCTATTTATGTATCCATATGTATATATATATATAGAGAGAGAGAGAGAGAGATTCATTCATTCATATAGATTTGTTAGAATAAGGCACATGCTTGTATTTGAGAGCAACAATCCACAAAAGTCACATTGATTTACGTTATTAGTAAAGGCTGTTTTACCTTAATTTTTTTATTCTTTTCAAGACGGGATATTTATCTGACAAGGTACACCCCAATTTAATCATCAGAGTAAATATCATGTGTGCACTATCTTTTCACAGCAGGCGTGCGTATGCGAGCAAGAGAGAGTGATAGTGCTCCTGCTGCCTCTGTGCCTGTATCCTCCGTTTAAAGGGGGGGGGGGGGGGATCTGTAGCCCAAGAATAATGAATTCAATAAGCTGAAATGAGCTTTTAGAACACATGTGATGAGTCAGGCATATACAGACCTTTAACTTATTTCCCCCTGCTGCTTCCAATGCATTACAAAAAAAAAGGTTTACATTAAACATTTATGAAACGATACTGTGGAGAAAAGGGGACTTCTTCATGAAAAGAGAAACAGGATCTGCTAAGAAAAGAAAAAAAAAGGCTGACAGCGCAGAGATATGCTTAGGGGACATAGCTTGATGCCCTGGTTCAGTTCTCATCACTAGTTTCACTGTGACCTTCAGCAAGCTACTTACCTTCCCAGTGATCACACTTTAATTTCAACATCTTGGAGGCAGCGTCTCTATAGCTCTGTGAATTACTCTTACAGGGCTACTACTACTACTACTATTTAGCATTTCTATAGCGCTACAAGGCGTACGCAGCACTGCACAAACATAGAAGAAAGACAGTCCCTGCTCAAAGCGCTTACAATCTAATAGACAAAAAATAAAGTAAGCAAATCAAATCAATTAATGTGTACAGGAAGGAGGAGAGAGGATCCTATATATGGAGGGCTATCTATGTATAAAGGACACTGAATAGAAAAAAAAAAACATGGTGAAGAAATAGAGTTGTGATGACAAAAATATATCTACATTCAATAAAATTCTAATTCCAGTTACTCCCAGATTTCATTCATGAAACTAGTGTATGCAGTAATGTAGGAAAGTTGGATCACTGGATCAGACATTTTGTATCAGCCTTTCAACATTGTCTTCAGCCATCATTCCACTTAATAGTATTTCTCTGTCTCTGTTTCCATCTGCCTTCAATCTGGAATAAATAGTGGGGGAAGAGGATACAGGAAGGTAGAAGAGTTTGTTTCAGGTTCCTATCGGGAAAGTCATTTTACACACTGTCTCAGAGCTGAATGTTGCAGGAGGAAGGGGTCTGGGTCTGGAAACATTTTTAAAGACTTATTTATTTTATTTTTGGGGATTTATTAACCGCCTAAATGAAGAGATTCACCCAAGGTGGGTTTAAACATAAAACTTACACTTGTGTTAACAGCATAACAATTGTAAAATAACCAAGAATAAACATAAATACAATAAATAAGGTAAACATAAAAAAAGTAAATTGAAACCTAATAATAGAACTCCCATGAAACAGTTTCAAAGATACACACATTTAACAGCACTGGAGTTCAAATACCAGAGATATAATACCAATGATACACCTAATAAGCATGCATTAGAACATTCAACTAACATAGATATGATGCTAAAGATTTTCTATAATACGGCTTACCACATAGCTGAGGTACCAAGAGCAGATATAATGTGAACAAGATGCGTGGTCAGAGTCAGTTGGGATAATTTGATAGTTGGCTAAACTCAAGGCAAGTTCTTTGTATAGTTAAGCAAGAGATAAGGAACTGATTTAAGTTAGTGTGTGTTGCAAGCGAGTCCAGGTACAGTCAGTTACCCTATGTTTTAAAGGCTTGGGAGAAGAGCCAGGCTTTCACCTTTATCCTGAAGTAGAGGTAGTCTTGAATTATATGTAGCCCCTCTGGAGGTAAATTCCAGAGTGTGAGGGCTACTCCTGAGAAGACTCGCTGGCGGGTATCAAATCTTACAATTTCTTTTGATGAAGGTACAGATAGTGATGATCCTTAAGAGGACCTTAGAGGTCTTAAAGGTGTGTAAAGGGCTAACTTATTCTTTAAGTACTCTGGTCTATTTTGTCTGACGACCTTGAAAATCAAACATAAGAGTTTTAAATTTAGTATGAAAACCCTAAAGCTGTGATCCTATTAAGAACAATTCCATGAACTTGGCACTTTTTCCTGCCCCTTGCATGTGTAATTTTTATTTATTTGCTTGTTACATTTGTATCCCACATTTTCCCACCTCTTTGCAGGCTCAATGTGGCTTACATAGTATTGTAAAGGCGATCGCCAATTCCGGTATGAACAATTACAAAATGATGTAGTGGTAGAATATTAGCACCGACCCCAAAAAATGGCAGCAGGGCACCTAAGAGCTAAGTTATGCATAAGCACGTGCTAAATGCTAGAGACATCCATATATTCCTATGGGTGTCTCTAGTGCTTAGTGCGTCCTAAAAATGTTAGCGTGCCTTTGTAAAAGTCCCCCTAGGTGCGAATTCTATAACTGCGGTTGTGTGTAAACTGCCATTATATTATTCTAGGATAAGTCTGCATTTATTAAGTGTGAGCACAATGGCTGCCATAAATAGTTGTGCCTATTTGTGAGTTGTGAGTAAACGTGCTTATTCCAATAAAGGACGTTTTCGGAAAGATTAGTCTTCAGGTGTCAACTGGTGTGCCAATGTTATACAGCAGCAACAAGTCCTAGAGGCCTGCGTGTATGCAGGTCCCTGGAGCACTTTTAGTGGGTACCGCAGTGCACTTCAGGCAGGTGGACCCAGGCCCATCCCCCCCCCACCTGCAACACTTGTGCTGGTAAATGGGAGGCCTCCAAAACCCACTGTACCCACATGTAGGTGCCCCCTTCACCCCTAAGAGCTATGGTAGTGTTGTACATTTGTGGGTAGTGGGTTTTGGGGGAGGGGGTAAGGGAGCTATGCATGTGGGAGCTTTTTCTGAAGTCCACTGCACTGACCTAAGGTGCCCAGTTGGTCTCCTGGCATATCAGGGGGGCCAGTGTACTACCAATCGTGGCCCCTCCCACGACCAAATTGCTCGGATTAGGACGTTTTTGAGCTGGGCGTTTTTAGTTTCCATTATCGCTAAAAAAAACAAACGCCCAGCTCAAAAACGTCCACTTTTTCGAAAATACGGTTCGTCCCACCCCTTCACGGACCCGTTCTCGGAGATAAACGACCATGGAGATAGGCGTTCGCGTTTGATTATGCCCCTCCACATATAACTGGCCAGTATATAATAAATATGTAAAAATACATAGAAATTATTTTTTTAAATTATGTTAGAAACAGAGATGCAGATCAAAGGAGGTGAAAGCAAAAGTTCACATACCCAAGAGGTGTAGTCCAAAAGTATCACCTAATGGTAAAAACTATGGGGTATGTTTACTAAGGTGCGTTAGCGTTTTTAATGCACCTGTAAATTTAAGGCGTGTTAAACGCTAACACGCCTATACATTTCTATGGGTATGTTAGCGTTTAACGCACGTAAACCATTTACATGCGTTAAAAATGTTAACACGCCCATAGCGCAGCTTAGTAAACTTAGTCCTAAAAGTGAAAAAAAAAGCAGTCAGTATTGAACAAGCAGAAACAATCCCCCTTCATTGAAAAATATCTCATTAAAAACAGTGCAAAACACTAGAAACTGAAAAAGCTAAATAAGCATAGCTTGGTATTTCATGATGAATCTGCTCCAATGATACTAATGCTTACACACAGTGAAAAACATTTACAGTACAGCTGGGCTGTGAACCCATATGACAAGCCACACAGATGTTACAAATAATTGTAAATGGCATGATGCCTCACTGAAAATCTATGGCTGTTAAAAAATCTTTTCTGCCAAATGGAGAACACAGTCCTGATAAACAGATAACGCACATACCTTATCTCCAAAGCAGCAGCATCTGTGTGGCTTATTATTAGGGTTCACGGCCCAGCAGGATTGGTATCATTGGAGCAGATTCATCATGCAATACCAAGTTAAGGTAAGCTTTTTCACTTTCTAGTGTTTTGCATTGTTTTTAAAGAAATATTCTTCAATGAAGGGAGATTGTTTTTTTACTTTTATGTTTTACTGTTAGGTGATACTTTTGGAGTACACCTCTTGGTAAGTGAATTTTTACTTTCACCTCCTCTACAGAATAAGGTCTTGTTCGTTTTTTGAGACCTTATTCTATAACTTGTATATGAAAATGTGGGCACTATTTCCAAATTTGGGTGTTGCAACTGTCTAGAATTCGGGGATCCATGTGCTTTTGGAGGAAGATTGTATTTCTTCATAGGATGAAGAGTTTGTGTGATTGTAACATTTGAATATTCTTTTCTGCATGGTTAGTAGTAAGAGGAAGTATTTGAGCAGCACACTATGAAAGAACATAAGACATGCCATATAGCCAGTATCCTGTCTTCAACAGCGACCAGTTCAACTCACTAAGGGCCCTGTTTACTAAGGTGCGCTAGCGTTTTTAGCGCGTGCACAAAATTAGCTCACGCTAACTGTGTAGGCACCCATAGGAATATTGTGGGCGCCTACACAGTTAGCACACGCTAATAGTAACATAGTAGATGACGGCAGAAAAAGACCTGTACGGTCCATCCAGTCTGCCCAACAAGACAGCTCATATGTGCTACTTTTTGTGTATACCCTACTTTGATTTGTACCTGTGCTCTTCAGGGCACAGACCGTATAAGTCTGCCCAGCACTATCCCCGCCTCCCAACCACCAGCCCCGCCTCCCAACCACCAGCCCCGCCTCCCAACCACCGGCTCTGGCACAGACCGTATAAGTCTGCCCAGCACTATCGCACGCTAAAAGCCACTAATGCACCTCTAGCGCGGCTTAATAAACGAGGCCCTAAAGAGTTATATGACAAATCCCAAAAAGGAGATTCATTCCTTGCTTTTCATTCCCAAGGATTAGTGGTGATTTTCTCAAGTTTACCTGGCTAATAATTGTTTATGAAATTTTCCTCTAGAAACTTGTCCAAATACCTTTTCAATCCAGCTGAGCTGTATGCCTTGACTATTCCCTCCTGCAATTAATTTCACAGTTTAGTTGGAAGAGCAGTCAGGAATTATGGCCCTCCCCAAACCATGTATTTATGTCTGGTCAGCTAGTTTGGTGTGTCTTTGTGACTTGATGCTGCCTGGTTGCTAGGTACACTATTGGAGGAGAATGCTTTGCCCAGTCACTCGGATTTTGAGGATACCCTCAATGAATATGCATGAGATAGATTTGCATACAATCTATAAATGCTGACCATCACTAGCTAATTTAGACCCAAATATTCAGTACCGAGCTATATCTGGGCACCAGCCCTGAATAACCAGGTCAGCGATGGTATCAAGAAGTTAGTTGGGTGTGCTGTACCTGCATAGCTAACCAGCCAAAGCGAGGACTGCTATTTAAGCAATCCCACTTGCCAAGTTAGCAATGAGAACACTGGCACCGAGTATCGCTGATGCCCACAAAACTCCCGGCTCCACCCAGAACATCCTCCAATCACCAGGGTGGTCAGAGGGGATATGTAGCATCACTGCTTGATTAAATGCCAGTGAATACCCCCTCCCCCCCTGACTTGCTCAACCTCTCATGTCTAGTTCAATCATTTTGAATATTAGGTCCCATGTATTTTGTGTCTTTTTGTCTTTATTTGCAGTTAAATAAAAGTTTTTTTTTTTTAAATCTTGATTTACCTCTGAAACAAGGAATTTGAGGTGGCATATTAATAGAAGAACTTACTCTGGCAGGACACTTGCAAGGTCAAGTGTCTATCATCTTCTGGATACAATTATTCTTATCAGAGAAGGAAGCACTAAGGTTGGACCAAAATAAATCCCGTCTACATCATTACCTCCTCTATTATTAGCTGAGAGGAAGGATGATGCAACTTGCAAGTACTAATTACAAGACTGAAGCTGCATTTAGTTTTGGGAGGACAATGGGAATATGCCTTTTCCTAATGTGCTAATTTCTTCTTTGGAGATTGTACCAGAGAAAGAATCAAGTAAATGTTATTTAATTCATAACCTGTATTGTGCCCTTAGAATGATGTGTCAGTTATTTTTGGCCCCTCATGAGTATTCTTTTCAGTATATATCATTTAAGCTACTAGTTAAATGATTCAGGGAATGTGGCCAATGCACACTGATAGTAAAAATTGACACGTGTCTGCCTTTCACGGATTGCTGGAATATCCAGACAACTTTCCCATCACTTGGAGTCAAGTTTCAAGACCTACTTTATTTCAAGAAGTGGATGTGAATCAATCCTTCAATTTCTCAGATATTCATTAGCCCCAAGATTCTATATATCACACCTCAATTTTCACATGGAAATGAAAGTGTATTCTATAATAATGCGCCTAACTTAATTGGTTAATTAGGTAATCAGTGCTGTTAACAAGCAATTATCAGTATTAACTGGCATTAATTGAGATTTACGCGTACAACTTGCGTGGTGAGCGTAAATTCTAAGTCACATAGTTGAAAAAGGGGCAAGGCCATGGACGGGGTGTGGGCGTTTCTAAAATCTATGCATGTTGTTTTAGAATATATCCGCTCTGGAGCAGATTCTATTTATGGCGCCTAGATTTCCACACTGAATACACGCATAACTTAATTGGCATAACAAGCCAATCAGCATTTTTAACAGTACTTAACAAGCAACAATGAGTACTAATTGGCAATTATCACAATTTATATGCAGAAATCGCTAAGCATATTCTATAAAGAACTGCGCCTAAATTGTAAAGCACACAGTTCAAAATAAATGCATGTAATTTAAAAGGGGAGTGTTTATGGGCATTTCTTGGGCATTCCAAAGTTTCCATGCATAATTACAGAATACAGGTCGGTACGCCTAAATCTACACACGTGGATTTACACAAGGTTTTTATTGGTATAAATGGGTGCACGTAGATTTAGGCACTAGGGTATCGACTAATCGTATTCTATAAACTGTGCCTAAATCTTATAGAATACACTTAATTCTGTGTGGATTTTTTAGGCCCCATATATAGAATCTGGCCCTCTGTGCCTAATTTAGGCATTGGGATTTATGCCAAGTAAAACATGGCATAAATAGCTGCAACCAAATTTGGTCACGTAGAGAGGCGCTCGGCATTTTCTATATACCACGTGAAATTTAAGGTTGGCATATTTTTTTTCCATGCAGATTTTTTAGACACCATATATAGAATCTAGCCATATACACACAGGACTTTATGGGCAAACAGGAAAGACAGTCATGCATGTAATCACCAACCTCTCGCACGCACTTGAAACATGTTTCGATGTACTGCTGATTGGGCTCCATAATAGACTTATTAGAATGTTGCGATTGATCCAAGATCTTGTGGCAAGAGTGGTCCTAAGGAACCCACACTAGGAAAAAGCATTGCCTATGCTTAAAAATGTACTCTGGTTGCCTATCAGAGCTCAAATTAAATTTAAACTTTTGTATTTTATACTTCACAAAGAGGAAGCCTAAATATGTTTCATAGAGAGTTGATTACTTAAATTACAGAAGGGAACTAAGATCAAGAAAAGATGCATTTTTGAGGTTCCCTCAGGAATAGAATAACAGCATTTTCAGTTGTGGGTCTTATTTTTTTCAAACAGATTGCCTGTAGAACAGGGGTGTAGCCAGACACCCAAGTTTGGGTGGGCCTGGACCCAAGGTGGGTGGGCAGAACTCCACCTTCTTCTACAAGTGATTTGGTTTCTCCCTCTCTCGCCTGCATGTTATATGGAGGGGCATAATTGAACGAAAACGTCTATCTCCATGGGCGTTTATCTCCGAGAACGGGTCCGTGAAGGGGTGGACCGAACCGTATTTTCGAAAAAAATAGACGTCCATGTTTTATTTGACAATTTGTGAGCTGGGCGTTTTTGTTTTTCAGTGATAATGGAAAATGAAAGCGCCCAGCTCAAAAACGAATAAATCCAAGGCATTTGTTCGTGGGAGGGGCCAGGATTCGTAGTGCACTGGTCCCCCTCACATGCCAGGACACCAACCGGGCACCCTAGGGGGCACTTTTACAAAAACAAAAAAGGTAAAAGAGCTCCCAGGTGCATAGCACCCTTCCCTTGTGTGTTGAGCCCCCCAAATCCCCCTCAAAACCCACTGCCCACAAGTCTACACCATTACTATAGCCCTAAGGGGTGAAGGGGGGGTACCTACATGTGGGTACAGTGGGTTTGGGGGGGTTGGACGACTAAGCATTAAGCAGCACAATTGTAACAGGTAGGGTGGGATGGGCCTGGGTCCACCTGCCTGAAGTCCACTGCACCCCCTAACAACTGCTCCAGGGACCTGCATACTGCTGCCAGGGAGGTGGGTATGACATTTGAGGGTGAAAATAAAAAGTTGTGAAACATCATTTTTTGTGGTGGGAGGGGGTTTGTGACCACTGGGGGAGTCAGGGGAGGTCATCCCCGATTCCCTCTGGGGGTAATCTGGTCATTTAGGGCACTTTTTGGGGCCTTATTCATGGAAAAAACAGGGTCCAGGAAAAGTGCCCTAAATTCTAGCTAAAAACGCATACTTTTTTTCCATTATCGGCGAAAGTCGTCCATCTCTCCTCGGCCGATAACCACGCCCCAGTTCCACCTTCGCCACGCCTCCGACACGCCCCCGTCAACTTTGTACGCTTCCGCGATGGAGTGCAGTTGAAAACGTCCAAAATCGGCTTTCCATTATACCGATTTATTCGTTTTTGTGAGATAAACGTCTATCTCCCGATTTGGGTCGAAATCTAGGCGTTTTTCTCTTTCAATTATAAGGTGGATGGTCTTTCAAACATCCCCTCTCCCCCGTATACTTTTTAAATAGTAGATTTTCACCGGCAGCAAACAGTTGTTGGGAGTTTTTGGCTGGTGGGGCTTGGTGTCCCTGCTAGCCACATTATAGGTGTGCTGCTACTTGGTGGGCCTGAACCTAAAGTGGGTGGGCCTGCTCCCCCACAGCCCACCCTTGGCTACACCACTACTGTAGAATTGTACATGTAGTCCAAATATTTGTGGTTTGTGGTCCTGTAAGGTATTGAAGACATGGCTTCCTATTTGATAAAGAACATCAGTTCTTATATAGATTGCTTGATTTTGAGCTATTGATCAAGAGTACAAATTTTCATAGTTTTCACCTCTGCTTAGGACCATTCACATAGATGCTACTTCATTGGTAGATCCCTTCTGTCTGGGAATATGTGTCCCATGTGGCTGTCACCAGCAGCTTCAAACCTTGCAGACCCTTGGTCCCTGACAGAAGTTTCCATCACTAGATGTTGCATCTCTGCTAGACCCGTGGGGCAATAGCACTAGCTCTTCCTAATTCCAGCTCTCAGTGATTCCCGTTACCTGAGTTCATAGCTAGCAGTTCAGCTTGTCCCTGCAAGGAAGGACCTCTTGTCTCTTAGCTAAAAAAAAAAACAGGGCAGAAAGCTAGAGAAACAAAACATACAAGGCCTCCCTATCAGATCTGCTTTTTTTTTCCTGACTCTAAACCCACCTAGAGTTAACTCCTTTTAGGTTGGGGTTGAGTCTTCCATCTCTTTGAGTACACTCCTGCAATGTTCTCACACAATATATATATTCCAATATATATTCCTCCCCTTCAGCTTTTAGAATGATATTATTTAAAATAAGAATGGCATTGCCATATTTACCCATCAGTGAACATCGACAATTTGCATATCCAACCCCTAAGCAGATTCCTCTAGTATGAGTACAGCAGTTGCCTAGTTACCCACTGATGGATCATTTTACATTGCTGGAATCTGTAACTTCTGCCATATTTCAGCTAAAGAATAATCCCTCACTTTATCTCACCAAAACACCTGGAGGACAGGGGTCCACCAGCATCAAGAAAACATTCCACTAGAGCCTTGTATTCATTCAAATGGGAAAGATTTACCATCTGACAAATAGGCAAAATGTATGTTCCTTCTCTTCTGCTGCATAAAGTTTGCTGGATTATTTACTCTCCTTGTGAAATCTAGGCTAAGAATAAGTACATAATTCATCTTCTGTGAGATTTTTGGAGACTGCTCGGGTGTTTTGTATGCGTTATTAATGTGTTTGTTTTGGTTCGTTAACGTTGATTTGCCTGTTCCTTATGTTTTTGTTTTATATTGTATGCTGCTTGGAGCTTTTAGAATAGAGTGGCACGGATATTGTGAATAACAGAGAAATAAATACATGTTAACACAGCTGCTGCTTACCAAAATCAAGCACACTTCTTCCCATCCTCTTGTATTTTCTGTTATGATAGGTTTGTTTCACCTAAAGCCTCTTATAAAACCAACAGCACTATCCTAGGATCTCAGTATGACCCTTACCAAGCTGATAAAACCCACCCCTAGGTACAAGTTATCTAAAAGGCTTAAATCTGAAAGTAGCATTTCTGATACAAATCACTTCTGACGGAAGAATCTTCAGGCACTAGTGACTTACCAGTCGCACACAGACTTCATACCAGTCGTACACAGAGTAGTTTTACATAAAAGCATCTAAAAGTGCTAACAAATGTAGACCGTGATTTCATTTGAATTAATCTTTTGTTTGATTGTGTTTCTTTTAAAGACTGCATCGGCTTAAGGTTCAAAAATCAAAGATTTTAGAAACTTTGTGCAGGTCTTTCTCTTTTGTGACCTTATAGCGAAAAAGTGTACAGTGTCACGCTGGATTTCATAGCATGTATCAATATGTCTAATGGGCCCAAAGAGCTACGTAACATTTCTAGGAACAAAGCTAAATTTTGGTGTTGTGCTCATTAAGGAGGTAATTTTATAACTGCATTCATCCATTTCAGAGGTGGGCAACCTTGGTCCTCAAGAACCACAGTCTAGTCAGGAATTCAGGATATCCCCAATGAATATGCATTGCCTCTATTTACATAAAATAGAGGCAATGCATGCAAATAGATCTCATGCATATTCATTGGGGAAATCCTGAAAACTCATCTGGATTGCGGCCCTCGAGGACCGAGGTTGCCCACCCCTGGCGTAGTAGGTGCCTATTACAGTTTATGGTTTATTAAAACTTACTATACTGCTCAAGCTGACCCGCAGAACTGTGTGGTTTACAATCTAAAAACAAATGAAAGGAACTCCATAATATTAATAGGAAAGAGTGTGAAGCAATCAAACTAGGGCACTCACAACAAGTAGAGAGGGGAAGGGAACCGAGGTAAGGGGAAGGAGAGAGGGGAAGCAGGAACAAAGGAATGGGAGGGTAGGCCAGGGGGTAGAGACAGTGATGCCAAACTCTACCTACTTGAAGATTCTATAAGAATTTCGGAAAGCCTGCTTAAAGAGCCAAGTTTTTAAAGCTATCTTAAAACTTTTAAATGATAGTTCAACCCGAAGATAGACATTGTTCAACCCGAAGATAATGAAAAGAAAGGAGTGATGAAAAGGAAAGCACAGTGATGAGTGAGCTACAGTTGAGAGTAACATATGGGCTCATTTTCGAAAGAGAAGGACGTCCATGTTTCAACATAAATCGGAAGAAAAGACAAGTAAACAGACAGAACAATAAGGGTAAGGGAATAAAGAGGTGAGGATAAAAGGACAGGGCAAGTGAGTAGTGGGTAATCATGGAATACTAAAACTGTAAAGGCGCCTTTTACCAAGCTGTGGGAAAAGGGGTCCGGCGCTAGTGTTGCTGCATATTTTACATGCGTGCCAAGGCCCCCTTTTACCGCAGCTGGTAAAAGGGAAGTCTCGCTTTCCTGCAGGAAATGGCCATGAGGCAAGTAAAGCACTTACCACATGGCCATTTGGGGGGGGGGCCTTACCACCACTCATTGAGGTAGCGGTAAGGGCTCCCCCGTTAACCTGGTGGTAACTGGGCATTGATTACCGCTGGGTACACTCTGGCTCTACCAAAATAAATACATTTTTGTAGCACCGGAAATGACTGTGCGTTAGTGGTGGGAAGTACTGCCGGGCTGCTGCAGTATCCTGTCTGTACTTCCTGATTAGTGAGCGAGGCATATCTGCATGGGGCTACGGGGGCCTGGGCCCCCGTAGATTTGGCCCTGGACCCCCATGCCGACGACCCTCTCTACCCCCCTCCCTCCGCCAACCCGCCGTCACCTATCTTTGCTGGCAGGGGACCCCAACCCCCGCCAGCCGAGGTCCTCTCTTCCATTGCAGGAAAGCTTCCTGTTCTGAGTCAGACATCCTGCGTCAGACTCAGAATTTGAAACTGAAGGAAGCTTTGCTGCAATGGAAGAGAGGACCTCGGCTGGCGGGGGGTTGGTGTCCCCCACCAGCAAAGGTATGCGACGGTAGCGGGGGAGGGTTGGCGGCGAGAGGGGGTGGAGAGGGTCGTCAGCGGGGGGGGGGGGGGGAACAGCAATGGCGGGGGGGGTCGGCGGCGCCAGGGGGGGCTAAAATGTGCCCCCTCACTCTGGCTCTGGTCCCCCCTCCAGCTGAAGTCCAGATACGCCTCTGGCAAGCGGTAATGGACTTACCGCTGCTTAGTAAAAGGAGCCCTAAGTAAGGTGTGGCCCTGTTTTCTCTAGCTTTGGTGCCACTAGAGAGTTACAGAATGCATCTCAATACAAAGATAATAACTGAGGAATGGGAATGTTGGGTTCTGCAGTCAGTGTCACTGTACATAGGTAGCACCATTAGTGCTCATCATGGACACAGAATTGCTATACGAACACTTGGCTCTGCAGCAACTTTTAAATTAACTCTCATCAGTCACTTTTAAATTGTCTCTTGCATCCCATTTTCTTTGAGGGTGACAATCAGTAACACGTACTGAAAACAAAAGAGATGCACTCAGATCTGTTCAATACGATCCTCAGAGTAGCAGAAGATCTGATTGCCAGCAAACCGAGTTCTTAGTGTAAAAAGGAGGAAAAAAAGACCTCAGAATCCTCTGAGTCGGACAAACACCTGTCTGTTCTCTTTCCACTCAAGTTTCAATCACTGGTCCTAAGAAAATGCTCATCAAAGCCAAATATGAATACAGCATTCAATTTTCAGAAATGCAGCAAATTTCATGCATTACTGAACAATTAAATCTCAGCTTCTGGGGCACTTAACTATTATCCCAACAAAGCCCGTTTCACCATTTTTTGGGCTTCTTCAGGGGTTTATAATTGGATGCCAAATCAGCTCCAATGTGTCTGAAAAATAGCAAAAGCACAGTTACTGTTGTTCTATTACAAAAAAAGGCTTAAACTTTATTTACATCTATATTGAAATTACTTCGATATAAATCCTTCAAAAAATCTGCATATTGACACCCAAACTTATTGTGTTTGAGAAGACACACTCAAGCTGCTGCACACTGACAAATAAATCTGAAAATGGCGCCGGTTTAAATAAAAGATGCAGATGCATGCACTGTGCAAAACCCCCCCAGCAAAATAAGAGAATCCCTTGTTGCTTAATTATCCTCAATGTGGAGTACCTCTATGGGAAAGATTCCAAGTTTTTTTTAAGGGGACAGACTCCTAAAAATAACCACTATTAACATATATGATTTAAAAATGGCAACATGTAAAACCTTACAGCCATTAAAATGGAAATGTACTTAACAAAAATATCTTTACAAGTATAACCTACACAAAAAAAGATCTTCCATACAACAATTAAACAAATACTTTCCAATCAATCTGATAGTTAAGGCCATGAGGCTCCAAAGTTCCCAGTCTATATAATTAATTTTGATTTCCCTTTGTTATAACTTTCTCATCCGATCACCTTGTCTCCTCTATCTGGACTCAATGTCTATAGCAAGACACCTCAAGCTGTTGAAACTGTGAGAGTAATTCATGCAGTGCATAACCAATGGTTCGCTTAACCTTTGCCTTTTCAAATTTGACTTGTACTTTGCCGTTCTAATTTTTAATGGTCACGAGGCGAGCCTCACCTGTAACTTTGGACAGGAGCATTTGCTTACATAAATGACATATTCAGACTTACAGTTGGTAAAATGTCAAAGTTGTAGACCTTGCCGTCTCTTGGATTCTGAAACTCATTTAACTGCAATGTAATATAACAAATAGCACAGTGGGATCATTTAAAATGACCCACCGGCAAAGATATCTTCTTAGGTGCAACTGTGTAGTATTCAGCTTTACAAAGAAATTCTTTCAGATTGTGTTCTCTTGAGAAGGCTATTCTTAAACTGTTGTCAGAAAAAAAAACCAGAATGCAATTTTACCAAATCCCAATGTTTCCTCAAGATATTGGACACAATCACCCCTTGGGAGGAACATCTTAAGAAAAAAGTTTGGATTGAACTGTCATTAATCTCAGGACTGATAGCTGTCAATAATAAGTCATGGTTATAATACTTAGGGGCCCTTTTACTAAGCCGCATCAAATTGAACTTACTGCCCGGTTACCATGTGGCCCTTGTGGTAATTTCAATTTTGGCACGTGTCCACTGTGTGCATCTGAAAAATATTTTTTATTTTCTGGCATGCGGCAACTATGCGCATCAAGTGGCATTCGACGTGCGTAGACTATTACCGCCCAGTTACCGCGTGAGATCTTACCGCTAGGTCAATGGCTTGCAGTAAGGTCTCTGACCCAAAATGGATGCGCAGCAATTTTCATTTTGCCGCACGTCTGTTTTTGGCAAAAAAAGGCATTTTTTGTAGGTGCGCTAAAAAATAATTCTGCGCACTCCCAAAACACGCATCTACGCTACTGCATGCCATTTTTCAGCTCAGCTTAGTAAAAGAATCCCGTAACTCTTCATTTGCATGTTTTACAACTCAAATAGGATATCCTCAAACTGTCAGCATCCTCATTGGTGATTGTTCCTGTATTTTGAAATCTTTCATAGACGAACAATAGCATTGAACTCTCAAAAACTGTGAAAAAAGGCAAACTGTCCTTTAATTTTCTTGGATAGCAACTTTAATTTTATAAAAATGTGCTACGATCAGTAGGCTTTGCATACATCTTAGTGCAAAAAGAATTTAATTTTTGAACAATGTCAATATCCAGAAAATTAATTC
The DNA here is from genome assembly GCF_901765095.1 of Microcaecilia unicolor. Classification (NCBI taxonomy): domain Eukaryota; kingdom Metazoa; phylum Chordata; class Amphibia; order Gymnophiona; family Siphonopidae; genus Microcaecilia; species Microcaecilia unicolor. Next base: position 274,824,975 of record NC_044032.1, on the reverse strand, counting down.
TACTTGCAGATGAATTTGCTACAAAAGTTATAATCATTACATAAATTCAACCATTGTTCAAAAGATGACAACTCATCCTGGGTTCCTTTCCAAAGCAAATAACATTGTTGATGTATCTGTGCCAATTATGAATCTTATTTTAAAAGGAGAACAATACACCCATTAAGATTCAAACTGGGCCAAATAAAGATTAGCTTTGAGGGAGCAAAATTGGTTCCCTTTGCAACCCCAGATATTTGAACATACAACTGATTATCAACCAAAAAGAAATTCTCCTTCATGGCTAGCCTCGACAATTGCATCAGAAATTCCGTCGGAATCAGATGTGGTTTCTTCCGAGAATCCAAAACCTTCTGTATCACACTCAAGTCTTCGTCTTGAGGAATAGATATGTAGAGAGAGTGACATCAAATGTAACCATTAAAAAAGGGAAAGAACTGGGAGCTACATTGAGAAGTATCTGTTAAATATGACAAACACTTGACCACTTCAATTCTCAAAATTTGTTTGACAGATATTGAGAGAGGCTCTTGAAGTAGCTTTCTTGACATAATAGGACAAGCTGGAGGATGTTGCAACTGTTTGTATATTTTTGATAACAAATACAAAACAGGAATGGTAGGATGTTTCACATTCAAAAATTGATAATCTTTAAAAGTAAAAAAAAAAAAAAAATCTTTGTCCAGACCGTTTTAGTAATGTTCATTAATCTTCTCTACTTTCTTTTGGTCAAATCTAAAGATATTTTTTGATAGATCTCATTGTCAGCCAATTGCCGTATAATTTCCCTATGATAATTTTTCTTATCTTGCAACACTACCGCTCCACCCTCATCCACTTTCTTGATGATCAAAGAATCATAATTTTTTTAATTTCACAATGCAAACCTTACATTTTTTGACAAGTTATTAAAAGCCCTTTCGTACAGATTCTGCCATGCATCAATGTCCTTGAAAACCATCTGTCTGAACGTGTTTAATATACCATCCAATGGCCCAGGAGGAGACAAAGAAGATGGTGGTCTGACAATAGTTCTATCATAATTCACTTCTTTTCAAGAGAAAAGATCTTATGAATGTTTTGAAATCTATCATGTATTGGAAAAAAATTTAATAATACTCAATGGACTTTTCCCTCAGGAATCTGTCCAAACCCCCTTTAAATTCTGTAAGGCCAGCTGCTGTCACTACATTCTCCGGCAACGAGTTCCAGAGTCTAACTACACGCTGAGAAAAGAAAAACTTTCTCCTATTTGTTTTAAATTGTCACGTCTGTGCTCACCTCGCCCTCTGGTGGCCAGAACCAGTGGCTGCTGTGGACCGTCACCCATTCCAGATTTCAGCCAGTCCAGTCCGGATCTTCTGGGCTGCCAGACTTGCTTGCTTGGATTGAACCTACACAGCACCCGTAGTTGCCTGGTGATTGCTGCACCTGAGCTTCAGCTTCTTCTGGGCTTATTAACCATTTTGAAACTCTCTGGCTTTGCCTTTGCATTGCGTCTAAGGCTCTGGTATGTTGGTGCTTGTTGCACTTCTGTTAGTCCGGTTGTTTGCCTGAGATTCTTGCCTGTTTCTAGTTAGTCTGTGTTTAGTTTAGTTTAGGTTTTACTTGCTTTCCTTGCCTGGTTTCTTGTTTGTAATTCTATGTTTAGTTTCTGTTTGTCTGTGTTCTGGCTTTGGGGCTGCTTGTAGCTCTTAGTTCTGTGTCTTGTTAGTCAGTGTTTGTTCCCTGTTTAGTGGCTGTTCGGCAGCTTTCTGTTCTGCCCTTTAGCTTTCCCTTCCTTGCCCAGTCTCCTGCCTTGCTGCCCATGTTCCTCCCTTTCCCCTCTGACCCTCAGTCCCTGTGCTGCCTTGCTGTTATCCAGTCCTGCCCTGTCCAGCAAGTCCTGCCGGCCACCTGAAGCCCAGAGCTCAACTCTTGGTGAAAAGTGGCCAAGTGCAGGTGAAGCCTAACTGCTTGCCTGAGATTTGCCCTGTTTTTAGCTTCATCTTGTGTCCCCTGGTTTTGTTGTTGTTTGAAAGTGTAAACAAACACTTCACATCTGTCCGCTCTAATGATTTATTTGAGGTCTTCTTCCTATTCTGCTCCCTTGTCTCTGACTCTGACAATTGTCCTCCTCTAACAAATCCTGGGAATCACTCCCATTCAATGAACTATCACAAGAAGAACCATCAGCCTCAGCAGATCTGTTTTTCCTAAAATCAGCTCTGTCAATAACACTTTTGTCTTTTATATACATCAGGAATATATTCTGTTGTTGATATAATCCTTTTCATCCCTCTTAAATTTCTTAATTCTGTCCTTCCTTAATTTTTTTTTTAAATTTCTCAATCGTGTCCATCAAATTATACTACTGTTCAGACTCCTTAAAGCATTGTTAGCTTTCAACTTCTGCAATTCAAAATCCAAAGCTCCCTTTTCATTCTTTGCAACTTGTCTTCTCTTTTTCAGTTATCAACAACATGAAATCAAATGAGCATTTATTTAGGATCTAATTCCAGTGATCCAAAAATTCATCATCATCCTTGAAAATCTACAGCCCTTTTAGCATTCTTAACTCTCGCGGGATCCTTTCCAATTTACAATATTCGACCAACGTGGCACTATTCATCTCAATCATGGCAACTGACCTGGATTTATTGATAACATCAGACCAATCATAGGTCTGAGGAGACAAAGATGATGCAAAGGCAAAGTCAAATTCAGATGGAACATATAAAAGGCTGTCAGCTTGCTCGCTAGAAAAACTCAACAAGGTCTGCCCAAATTAGTGGTCATCTCTGAAAACAGACTACCACATACTGAAACCAAAAGAGATGCACTCATATCTATTCAATACAATTCTCAGAGCAACAGGAGATCTGACTACCAGCAAAAAGGGATTCTCTTATTTTGCTGTTTTTTTGCATAGCACATGTGACAGCATCTTTTAGTTAAACCAGCACCATTTTCAGATTTATTAGGCAGTATGCAGCAGGCTGAATGCTGCTCCTCAAACACAGTAAGTTTGGGTGTTAATATGCAGGTTTTTTTGTTTTGAAGGATTGATATCAAAGTATTTTCAACATCTATGTAAGTAATGTTTAAGCATTGTTTTGTAATAGAAGGGCAGTAACTATGTTTTTGCTATTTTGCAGACACATTGGAACTGATTTGCCACACAATTATGAACCCCTGAGGAAGCTTGCAAAATAGTGAAACAGGCCTTGTTGAGATAAGTGCCCTTGAAGCTGGGATATAAAAGTTAAATGCTCTTGAAGCTAATATTTAATTTTTTTTAGTAATGTATGATTAAATTTGTTTATGAAATTTGCTGCATTTTTGAAAATAGAAAGTTTTATTACTCTTTGGTATTGATAAGCCTTCTAAATACATATGAGCACAAGCATTCACTTAAAAATGGACATTTTTTTGAGGTTTTTCTAAGATCAGTGATTGAAACTTGAGCAGATAGAGAACAGACAGATGTTCATCCAACTCAGAGGATTCTGAGGCGTTTTTCCTCCTTTTTACACTGACAACTCAGTTTGCTGGTAATCAGATCTTCTGTTGCTCTGAGGTGACAATCAATAATCCAGTGTTCCTTTGCAGTACTGCTGAAACTGCAACACGGGCACTGACAAGGCTGAGATAAGCTATTGAAAAGCAATTCCTGCAAGACAAAAATTGTCACAACTGTGTATTTGCATTCACAGTCTTTAAGTAGGTGTTTTCACAGATAAGCAACCCTTTCTTGTCACTCTGTGGAGCAATAGTTCAATTAAAAAACTGCAGGATACTTCACATCTGTATAGTGTTTATAGCCACACTGGGTCAGACCAATGGTCCATCTAGCCCAGTATGCTGCCTCCCAACAGTGGCCAATCCAGATCACAAATACCTGGCAGAAACCCAAATAGCAACATTCCATGCTACCAATCCAAGGGCAAGCAGTGGCTTCCCCGTGTGTGTCTCAATAGCAGACTATAGACTTTTTCTCCAGGAACTTGTCCAAACCTTGTCCCATAGGCTGCCCTGCTGCTGGCACTGGTCTCTGTACTGTAGCCACCTCACTGATGCAACTTCCTATTTCCTCATAGGTGTGCCACAGTAGAAAGATGAGGCTTTTTGCCAGTGGCAGGGTAGCCTATAGGAATCGCTGCCGCCATCACCTTTTGGGAAACAAAGGTAGTCTCGAGGATGGGGACAAATGCAGTCTCAGGGATGGGGGGATTGAAGGAAGGGGTAGATGCCAGAACATGCCCTGGGGGGACAGCATCTCAGCTCTTGCCTAAGGTGACTGATTGCCTTGGGCTACCCTTGTTAAAAACCATTGGAGGAAGCGTGGCAACTAAGGCCCTGATGATTACATTCTGCATGCTGTTCCAAACAGTGCTGAAAAATTAGTACTGAAACAGTGCAGGGAATTAAAGCCCTGATGATCAAAACTAATAGCATGCAAATGTAGGTGCGCTATTAATTTTGATCATCCAAGACACAATCCTCCCACAGGAGTTGTTTGATAGGTTCTGGATGTCAAAAAAACATCCTGGACCTGTATACATAGAGGCTGGAGGCCTCCCCATTCACCCCAGGCCAAGAAGTCCCTCCCCCCACAAAACCCACAAGCTAACCAACATGGGGAGGGGGGGCTGGAGGTCCGGTGGGCCTCCAGTCCCCCAACCCTCCCAACAGAGGTCCCCCAAACCCCTCCTTGACAGAGAAGGCTATATGGTTGGAGTTCCTGTGGACCTCCAGCCCTCCAGCACTCCTCCAGTGATATAGCGCCCCTTGAACCTCATCCACCCCTGTACCTCAAAGAAATAGAGAAGGGAGTAACACTCCCTCCTCCTTTCAGCGCTGCCTCCAAAATGGTGGCGCCATGCCCAGTACATCCTGGGGTGCGCTGGGTAGGTCTTCCCTACCTAATAAGATATGGTAGAAAAACTCTACCCAGCGCATCCCAGGATACACTGGGCAGGGCAGGAAGCTGCCATTTTTGAGGAGGTGCTGAAAGGAGGTAGGAGTGCTACTCCTTACTCTATCTTCGAGACACGGGTAGGTGAGGTTCGGAAGGGGTGCTAGAGGGAGGGATTTCCACTAGACCTCCAGTCTTCTTTGTTTGGGGGGGTTTGAGGGGCCTCTGTCAGGGCGGTTGGGGGGGATGGAAGTTCACCAGACCACCAGCCCCCTGTGTTGGGTGGCTTGTGGGGGGGGGGGCTTCTTGGCCAGGGGTGGCATGGGGAGGCCTGCTAGCATGCAGATGCATGCTGGACAAACTAAATAACAAGTTCATTTACATTCCAAAGAGTCTGGCTAAAGCAAAGGACAAGCATGGCATGGACAGTAATAGTGCAGATTTCCATATACTGTTTTGTCAATGTTCTGGAAAGAAAATCTGTAAGAGTGAAGGGGTAATTCATGCAGTGCTGATGCAGTCTTTGGTCTCTCTACTGAGCCAATCAACAGTGGTAACAATCAGTACTTAATTGGGATGGACATTTTTGAGGTGTGGATACCTGCCCTTTGGAAAGTGAATTTAGACCATTAAATCACTTCATGTGAGCCATCAAATGGCTTTTAGGTGTCAATGACTTTTGGTCACTCTTGACCTGATTCAGATTTGAGCTGGTAACCTAGGAGATAATGGCTCAGTAGCCCAGTGCCAGTGCCATTGAACAGTAGGAACGGGGCATCATTTGCAACCACATATCCTACGCAGCTGCATGTTGTTACCAAATGAAAATGAGCGGAAATATCATGACGTTTTGTGTTTTGTCATTCACTAGAAATAGTTGGGGGAGTTCTATAAATGACCATCAAAAATTGTCACCGGAAAAGATTGGTGCTAAACACTATTCTATAATGGGCATGAGTTCTTTTTAGAATAGTTCTAAACCAGCCTCTGCGACAGCTTCAGATGTTATGACCAGTCCTATTAGAGTAGCAAGCAGGTCCCTGGAGTAGCCTAGTGGCCGGTTTAATGCACTGTGGAGAAAAGGACCCAGGTCCTTACACTAACTGTTACACTTGTGATGGAAAGTGTCAATCCCTCAAAATCCTCCAAAAAATGACTGTACCCACATATAGGTGACACCTACAGCCATAAGGGCTATTGTAGTGGTATACTTGGGTACAGTAGGGTTTTGGTGGGTTCACCATACAGTATAAGGGTGAGATATGTACCTGGAACCTTTTATGTGAAGTCCACTGCAATGCCCCCTAGGGTTCTCCACTGCTCTTCTGGGTTGTCTGTGTGGCCAGTCTACTAAGAATGCTGGCTCCTCCTACATCCCAATGGCTTGATTTGATGCATTTTTCATTTGGATTTTTTTCCCTAAAATGGTCCAAAAAGATAGACACACTTAGTACAACAACATCTAGCAAATGGCCATTTTCGAAACAACAAGATAAATGTTTTGCTGTTTTAGAAATCGGTATGTTCACCAGTTGAATTTTGAATGTTTTGAGCAAAACGTCTAATGTCAGATTTAAACGTCATATTGAAGATGCCCCTTAATATATTCAAATATTAAACTTTTTTTGATAGATATTAAATTGTGGCAAGTGTGATTACAAGTGTGATCACTACCCCTATCATTTACTAATTAGTTGTCAGGTCTATAACTATCACATTCCGCTTTAAGCATGTAACTATTGACTTAACAGCTGTCTATGATAACAGTTGCTCCATAGGGCATGTGGCATCTTAGTATTAGAGAACAATGACAGGGTGTCCTTCTGGGAAGTATTGTTGCTTACGGTGATACTTGCATCTTGATGAACTGCCTTATAGCAAAATATCCAAGTACTGTTGCATTAAAGTTCTAATGGATTTTGGATCAGTAACTTGTGGATTGAGGGGCCCTTTTACAAAGCCGCGTAAGCATCTACGTGTACCCAACGCGTGCCAAAATGGAGTTACCACCCGGCTACTGTGTGGCTCTTATGGTAATTTCATTTTTAGCATGCGTCCAAAAAATAATTTTTTATTTTCCAAAGTGCATATTGGACGCACGCCAAGTAGCACTTGACGTGCGTAGGTCATTACCGCCTGGTTACTGCGTGAGTCTTTACCGCCAGGTCAATGGCTGGAGGTAAGGTTCCAGACCCAAAATGAATGTACGGCAATTTTGATTTTGCCGCATGTCCACTTTCGGCAAAAAGTTTTAAAAAAGGCCTTTTTTTCAAACGTGCTGAAAAACGGATCGGTGCGCACCCAAAACCCGCACCTATACTACCGCAAGCCATTTTTCAGCGCACCTTAGTAAAAGGACCCCGGAAACATCACTGCTTCCCTTCGTTGGTCACCTATGCATGCCAAAAGTTAGTGGGAGAGGAATGAGATGTTTCAACAAATATCAGTAAAAGCCATGTATTGTGTGTATTTTCCCAGAAACTAAATATACTGGCATTTTTTTATGTAGTGCACTATTAACGTAATACAAATTTTTAAACTCAATTCCTGATTGTAACATAGAGGAATACAGTATTCAGTGCAGGCTTGAAACTTGATGATCTGAAACTTAGTTGTGAACATGATTAAAAGCTGTTTACTTTTATACATTTGATACACACTTGTACAAAACAAAGAGCTAAAACACTAATCTTATGGTTGTATTTTCATGTCCATTTTAGCAAACTGTTTGTTTGCAGTGCTAATGCAATCTTTAATAAAATAGAAATTAGGAGTGGCAACTCAGAACTGACACTATATAATAACTTTGACTATGATGCACACTCCAAATCATTGAGGCCTCTCTTTCCTAACCCCCTCCCCCACCACATCAAAAAAGCGCCCTTCCTTTGTAATTCATATAATTTGAGGTATGACGTGAGGAGAGCAGTTGCAGGTCTTATTCTTCTGGGACCCATTGTTGCACCTCTGGAAATTCTGATTGGCATTATGACATCATCCCCCAAAGCTTTGTGACTCGTTCCACTGGTGTTAGTTTGGAGAACAAGCTGATGGCACAGCATCCTGGGGCTTGGTATACTTTCTACCAGGAGCTGGATATTTTCATTTTGAGAGGGTGCCTAACCTCAGCAAGTTGCATATGGTATTTCCGTTCCAGTCTCTCTCTAATTAGCTCTTGACTTTAATATACCACATTGACCGAAACAGAAACATACATTCAATATTATGAAGTGCACAATTGGAAAAGTAATCCTGCATGGGATGGAGGAAGCTAATAGATCAGCCCTCTAAGGTTTAATTAAAAAGGGAGCCCCCTTCAGGACCAGGAATTGTTTACTTCAATAGTTTTCATGCAAACTACAGTGTTTCGCTTGGGCACTAATTGTGCCTGATGGACCCATTACTTTATAATCAGAGCAGCTCCCTTGCTGGTACTCTAGGGGTTAATTAAATGGATGAGGTAGTGCCCAGATCCTATGAGCAGACAAGACCACCTGAATTTTTCACCAACCCCACAGGGGAAACTATTGTTACTATGAACAATCAAGCTCTTCAGCTCCAGTGGTATCTTTTACCTCTCAAGTTTATTAGGTTACTATACCAAGACATCAAGAGCGATCCATCAATGTTACCCATCATAAATCAGCCTTGCAACTGTACACAAAGGATCTCATGGGGCTCTGGAAACCTAAACTGCTCTTAGCTAGGCTTGATTTCAGACGAGGCCGACTCTGTACAAGGTTAAATGCACAGCACTTGTGAAAATGTTTGTGTGTTACTCCTCAGTCGTAAGGCACTTAGAGATAAGCCAGCAGACGCTCACTGCAATCCACCTTGCAACATGAGCGTGCTAACATGCAGGAAGAGGTCGATGATTGGTAAGGGGATTACATGTTTCTTTCATACTGCACTACTCCTGCTGCTGCCGGGTTTGTGATCTTGCATTGTGCTATATTTTGTTTTCCACTGAGAGGACTTTGACTTCTCTGTTTGCATGCATGCATACTTTTTTTTTTTTGTAATTGTTTAATCACTGTAAAAGCAGGGGGTGTGATCCATAAAAGTATACACGGAGAGCTGCATAAAGGGAGGGCCATTATTGCCTCAGGTATATGAAAGCATTCTTTGAGTGTGTGTGTGTTCAGACACGAACACACACACACATATAGACACACAAATGTGCACGCACAAACACACACACTAGCTACACCATTGTTTTGTGTCCGGGAATGCCATTGTCTATATCTGTTTTTGAATAACAATATCATGTCACTAAGCCAGACGGAGATTATAAATGCATGAGGAAGCTGTATCTGGAAGACTGCTGCTCTGGATTTTGTTATTTAATTGTTTAGTATGAGAAAACACATGTCTTTTGCTTTCTATTATTATAAATGCGACAGGAGTTAATAAGCATTTTAATTTAATATGTTTGGGAGGTGATATTCATTTTAATTGATACTTTTGGGTAGCGATATAAAAAGAGAGCTGGATATTAGAGTGTAATTACCCAGCCTACTTTGAGTTACATGTTTTGATAACAGAAATGAGGTGTGTAACATGAATCGGGGGAGTGACTTAACAAATGAGAGTCCCGCTCCTGTGAGGAGAGCCATTGGGCCTGATTTATAAATTATTTCCTTTGAATTTGCATTTGTGAATAAATGTTTAGAAATGGGGGTCTATTAATCTCTGAAATATGACTTTGGATTTCTGTTTAGCCCACACTTTTTCACTAGCACTTCAAGGTGAAACACATTCAGGCACCCTACGTATTTTTCTTATCCCTGGAGGACTCACAGAAAACTGTGCTTCTAAATCTATCCCCTATTTTCAACCAAACTTAGCAGCCTTCGTTTTCAGCTAAAAATCCATCTTAATTTAGGAGTATAACAGTTATGCCCATAAATTTAGGCCTGCCATTTTATTTGCCTAGATTTATGAGCCTAGAGATGAAAATCAGTACAAAGCTCCTACATTTGTTTTTCCTAACCCCTTGCCACCCACTTTTTCTAATCCTAATATACTTAGCCCTAGTAAATTTTCAGAAAGGACAATTTAGGAGCATACCCCTCAAACTTGGGAATACAAATCCTTTGAACTTTAGGACCTAAGTTTATACAAGTAGCAATGGAGCTTTAAGTGACATACCCCAAATAATGATGAGCATCAGCTGGATTTGATCGCTGGCAACCTTGATTCTCCACCCACTGGGCTAACCATTAGGCAACTCATCCACTCCCTGTCATCAGAGGAGCAGCTAAACCATTATATGCTTGGGTATAGAAAAGGGATGAATACTAGATGGTATACAGTATTCATACTTCAAAATTACATAGTAATATAGTAGATGACAGTGGATAAAGACCTGTACAGTCCATCTAGTCTGCCCAACAAGATAAACCCATAGCTTAAGGCAGTGCTTCAAAAACCACCCCAGCCAGTCAATTTTTCAGGATACCCACAATGACTATTCATGAGAGATTTGCATGCACTTCCTTCACTGCATGCAAATCTGTCTTCTGAATATTCATTGTGGATATCGTGAAACCCTGACTGACTGGGGTGCCTCCAGCACCAGGTTTGGGAAACACTGGTTTAAGGTATGATGTGATCGTACATATGTATACTTGTTCTTGATTTGTTCTTGCCATTTTCAGGGCATAGACCATAGAAGTCTGCCCAGTACCTGCCTTGTTCTCCAACTTCTGAAGTTGTCATCAAAATCCCACAACAGCCCATCAAAATCTATCCAGCCACGATCAGGGCACAGACCGTAGAAGTCTGCCCGGCTGTGGTTTTGCTTCCCAATTACTGGTATTACAACCTAATCTCAACTACGTTTGCTTTCTTGCCTTCCATACAGGATTCCTTTGTGCAAGTCTATCTCTCTTGTATGTGTCTACTAGTGCTGTCCAATTCACAATTTGAATCAATTCAAATCAATTCATTTCAGCAAAAAATCGGGAGTCCCAATTCAGGACTTCCCCACCTCACTCCTGCTGTCACCCAAGCCGCTGCTGCTTCCACCAGCAGCAGCAGCTAAAGAAGATAAACTCACTACAGGGCCTGTCTCTCTATTTGCGCAGGCTGCCTTCTCTGCTCCAAAACAGGAAGTGACATCAGGGGCTCGGGACCGGCAGCTGCACCAATGGAGAGTCCAGCTCTGGTGAGTTTATTTTCTTTTGACGCCACTGCTGTTCTAGAGAAGCAAAAGCAGCAGCAGTGGCAGAGGCGTAAGGGTAAGAAGGGGCACAGTGAGGCGGCAGATGCTGGATTGGGGGTTACAGAGATGGGACGATGGCTGGATGGAAGAGGTGGAGTGAGAGAGAGGGCAAAAGCTAGATGGAAAAGGGTCAGAAAAGAAGGGCAGATGCAGGATTGGGGTTAGAGAGATTGGACAGTGGCTGCATAGAAACGAGGGAGAAAGAAGCAAAGGCTGGATGGAAAGGGGACAGAAAAGGAGTGCAGATGCTGGATTGAGGATTACAGAGATGGGATGGTGGCTGCGTAGAAGAAGGGGAGAGAGGCAAAGGCTGGATGGAAAAGGGACAGAAAAGGAATGCAGATGCTAGATTGGGGATTACAGAGATGGGATGATGGCTGGATAGAAGGGTGGGGAGAGAGAAGGAGGGCAAAAGCTGGATGGAAAGAGGACAGAGGGCAGACCATGGATGGAAGGAAGGATGGAGAGGAGAGCAGAGGCTGGATGGGAGTGGGAGGGAGGACAAGAGAGAAGGAAGGGAGATGCTGGTTCTGGGGGAGGAATGACAAAAGGGGATCGGGGGCAGGAGGGAAGGAGAAATAGGGGGAGAAGCTGAACATGAGGAAGGACAGGGGCATAGAGATTTGACACTGGACATGGAGATAGGGACATAGAGGGGTGTTGCTGGACAGGGCAAGAATAAAGATAACAGAGGAGGGAGATGCTCAACATGGCAGGAAGATAGGGGCAGGGACACAGAGGTGGGTTGACATGATTACAAAAATTAAAAGACCATACAACAAAGGTAGAAAAATGAATTTTGTTTTCTATTTTTTTTTATAGTGGCCTTAAAAGACTGAATCAGATTGAAAATCAATTCATATGAGTGAATCAAATCAAATCAAAATTTTTTTGGCTGAATCGAACAGCACTAGTGCCTATACAACGCTATATATTGGTAGTAGTAGTAGTAACAAAATGAGGGTTTGTTAAAAACCTTTACTCCTGAGAATGAGAGAATCAAATACTAAGTAAATTAATCCATAATCTCCCACCTTACATTCTTAATCAGTAGCACCTCATTGCTAAAGTGAGGTTTCTGATATGATTCAGGTCACAGTAGGTGCATTACAACTCATCTTATTATAAAAAAAATAATAAAACCTACAGTAGACCTTTCCTGAACTGTCAAAGCATGTGCTCATGTGTCAGTGGAACCATAGCTTCTCAATTTTAATGTTTTCCTTCTGGGACAGAAAACCTCATTTTTAAGTTCTCTCAAAGTCATTTTGCATTAACAGTCCTTTTAGATGTTTCTTCCTCTTTGTGTTCTTTGGAGATTATTTTTAGCCAGACTTTATAAGTTGTTTTCAGCTGGTTTCTAGCACTTTCAGAGTTTTGTTTTATATCATAGTTGCAAGCTCCATACATGATTTGCAGCTTAGGATCTGCTTACTTGAGTTTGGCCGCAAAGTAAATTTCTCTTGAGGGAAAGTCTTTTCAAACTCAGACTTTCATTTGTGTTGTTCTTTTTCTTTTTTTGTGCTTACAATGGCTAACAATCAAACCAGCAGCTTAAATAATGCTCAAAGCACTTGCGGAAAATGTCCTTGATGGATAATTTTCAAGCCGAATGCACTGAGAGAGAATGCCAATTTGGAACCTATTCTATAAAGGAAACTAGGGGCCCCTTTTACCAAGCTGCGGCAAAAGGGGGGCTGGTGCTGGTGTCGGCGCGTGTTTTACACGCGCTCCGAGGCCCCCTTTTACCAGCAAGGTCTCACTTTTCTGCAGGAAATGGCCGGGTGACCACTAAAGCACTTGCCACGCAGCCATTTCGGGGGGGGGGGGAGCCCTTACTGCCACCCATTGAGGTGGTGGTAAGGGCTCCCTCACTAACCCAGCAGTAACCGGGTACAGTCCGGTGCTACAAAAATAAATAATTTTTTGTAGCACCGGAAATGACAGCGCAGTAGGGGTGGGAAGTACCGCCGGGCTGTTGCGGTAGCCTGGCGGTACTTCCATTATAGCGAGCAGAAACCCAAATAGTAGCAACATTCCATGTTACCCATTTAGCCACAAGCACTTATGCCAACCTCAAAACTGGTGTAAATGCTCGCACCTAGATTCAGGAGATATGCCTGTAACTTCTAGTATTCTGTAAGTTATGCATGTAAATGTGTGTCCTGCCCATACCCATCCCATGTGAATGCCTACCCGCAAATTAGGCGCTATTCAAAAATCTCTACATCCCCCCCCCCCCCCCCCCCCCCCCCGCTATTCAAAACTATTAAACCAGACAGGAAAAGCACTTGGCCAGTTAAATGGTACTTAGCCGGCTATCCACTCTCACTGAATATTGCCAGTTAGTAGATAGTGGATAGCCAGTTATATTGGCTGATATAACCGGTTATCTGCCGATCTTTAGCGTAAGTTTGCAAGCCTTATTCGGCCGCGGGAAAACCTGTAATATCTTTGACCAGTTTAAACATAACCAGTCAGCGCTGATAATTGGCTTGGCCAGTAATGTTTAAACCAGCCAAAAATAAATGGGATATTCAGTGCCAGTCACCAGAAATGACCTGGGCTCAGCGCTGACTCTGGGAGGCAGCCCGTCTACCTCCTGCAGTCTGAATATTGGCCCCATTGTTACAAATTAGCATGTAACCATATTATTGTGATATATGCACATATGTGTTCACATATGCATGGTCTGACTTGAATGTCCTTTCTATAATCACCCCCTCCCTCCCCCCCCCCCCCCACACACACACATGCTCCAAATGTGTCCAAAATGAATAAGACTATTTTGAAATTGGCCTCAGAACTCAATAAGACAAAAAAAAAATTCCACTCTTGGCCAGGCTTAATTAAAGTTACTTCAGTACTTTGGACCAATTGATCCCCAAGCCAGTTAAGTCCTTTTCCCCTCTTTCAGTTTTTACAATGAATTGGTGCTTCTCATCAGTGCATCATTCTAAGGGATTGGATGAAGTAGGTATGTGTTCTGTTTTGAAGTAAGCCATAGAAAAAAGTGAGGAGGGACCAATTTAATATGTTATATGGATTAATTCTTTTCTTTGGGTGTTACTCTTGATTTAGAACTTATCATGAATCCCATCTGACCCCATTGTTTTATCTACTTTATCTAGCTAAATTCCCTATAAACATATGGAATGTTGCTGCTAATTGGGTTTCTGCCAGGTACTTCTGACCTGGATTGACTACTGCTGGAAGCAGGATACTGGGTTAGATGGACCTTCGGTCTAACCCAGTATGGCTTATGTTCTTAAAATCATTCAACTTCTACCTCACTTCCATTCCTTTATGTTTGTTTGTTTGTTTTTTTTTGGGGGGGGGAGGGGTGATATCTTTCTCCTGGCCCCTTGATCAGTGAACACAGAATTGTTTAGCAATCCCACTTTATCCTCCTTGATCTGTACGTATTCTCTCCCCTCTCTCCCTCCCCCTTTACTCTTGTCTCAAAATGCTGCTTTTGCACTTCCTTTTTTTTCTCTAGCATATTAGTCTTGTCATCCCATTTTACAGTATTGGCTATTTTCTGCTACTTCTTTCGAAAACCATAATAGCCTCATTTTTCTCTTTCTTTTATTTATTTTCCTAACAAAAACTTTTCTACCTCTTAAAATGTCTCCTAATTCCCATCTAATTCCCATCCTCCTAATGACTCATTGAGGTATTCCCCCACCTTGTCAAAATTTGTTGTCTTGGACTCTAGATCCCTCACTTTTTAGTGAACCATCTGTACCCATGTGCATACTGATCCAAATCATTCAGTGATCACTGGATGCCAGATCATCACCCACTAACATCATAAGCACTCTCTCCATTCATTTGTACCATATTACTTACTCCTGTGTGGGTTTAGTTGCCAGTTGATGGAACAGTTCTCTCTGTAGAGAATGCAGGATCTCCGTACTTCCAGGTGAGACTGCAGCTAGAATATCCCAATCAATATCTGGGAAACTGAAATCAGCTATCAGAGTACTTCCACTTTTGTTACAATATTGTGATTGTCTTCTATTAATTGTCTATTTCTCCTGCTTTTGAAAGAGGTCTGTATAACACACCAATGTAGCTAGATATTTCATTCCCTCTGTACATATTAACCCACGGTGCTTCCTTCTCACCTTGTAAACTCTGCATTTCTGTTATGTTAATATTATTTTTACCATATAGTACCAGTCCTCTCCATGTCCATCACTATTTTGAGGTCAGCCTTTTCCATTACATATTCTAAGTACATAAAAACATAAGAATAGCCATACTGGGTCAGACCAGTGGTCCATTCAGCCCTGTATCCTGTTTCCAGCAGTGGCCAATCCAGATCACAAGTACCTGGCAGAAACCCAAATAGTAGCAACATTCCATGCTACCAACCCCAGAGCAAACGGTGGCTTCCTCCATGTCCATCTCAATAACAGAGTATAGACTTTTCCTCCAGGAACTTGTCCAAACCTTTTTTAACCCACATACACTAACCTCTATTACCACACCCTCCGGCCTATTCTATGGACATTACTATACACAGCTTTCCAAATGCTTCCCTTTGTTAAAACATTGAAGTCTAAAAGGAGGTAGAGTACATCTTACCTCCCTTACACACACACAAGAGTCAAGTTGGATGAGAGAGACGGAGAAGAAAAGGATACCCGAAAGGGATACTATCAACGTACAGCATGTTTTCCTTCCAATATTATTCCTTTTTCATATTTATTTTTGCACATTGTCATGGATTTTGAGCCATTTTCCATGGCATGGAACTCAGAATTTTACAGGTGAAGGAACTTGTCAGAATAGCTTGGTACATTTATTGTATTTATTTCCAGCAACTTGATATACTGCAAAGGGCCTTCGCACAGACATTAAAGCGGTTTACAATAAAAACTCAAAGTAAAAGAAAGAGAGAGAAAGTGTAGGTGGGGGACTGCTTAGAGTAAGAGAAGGTCTATGAAGAGGAAGAAAAAGCAGCAACAAAGAGATGTGTCTTTAGTGTGTGTTTGAAAGCTGGGATAGTGGGTTAATTTTGAATGTGGTGAGGCAGGTCGTTCCAGAGTCTGGGGCCAAGGTAGCTAAAAGCAGTGTCAGGGGTACTATTGAGATGAAGAACTGAGGATGGAAGGAGAGTGAGGAGGTTGTTGTCAGCAGATCTAAGCAGCAGAGGGGAAAGTATGGTATGAGGAGTTTTTTTTAGATATGAAGGGGCATCAGAGAGTCTAGATTTATAAACTAGGAGTATCATGTAATATAATCTTGCTATCTCCCAGGTGAGCAGATTCAAATGTTCCAGCAGTGCAAATACAGGGGTGGCCAGGGCACCAGTTGCATAAATATCTACATTGTAGATCCGGTTTAGCAGAAACCTGCTTACATATATGCAGGGCTGGTGTTAAACATGCAGGGCTCAGGATAGAAATGTAGAAGGGGGGCCCCAAAGCCCACCAACATGCTATAAATCCTTGAGATTTAGGCAGGTTTAGGGCACCCTGTAGCACAGGATCTGGGAAAATTGCCCCCCCCCCCCCCAACACTGCCCTGCTCATCTATACCACTTACTCAATTTTACTCTTACACCCAGATGCACAAAGGTCCCCATAAAGAATTGCTCTGCATTTCTACCTCAGTAAAAATTATCGGTTCGGAAATAGAGTGATTCCCAAAGTGAATTGCATGCAAATGAGCTGCTCGCTGCTTTTGTGATCAGCTCATTTGCATGCAATAGGAGAAAGCCAGTCGTCCAGCTGAGCATGTGCAGAACAGCCAATTACTAAGTGTGGCTGCTCTGCACATGGTCAGAGCAGCGCTTGTATACGGCTTTCATACAAAGAAACTGCATGTATGAAAGCCGGTGTAGCTTTTTTTTCTGTGCTCGGGGGTGGTCGGCATCTTCCCTGCGGGCTGAAGCAGCGGGTGATGGGCAGACCCGTGTTCAGACACTGGCGTCTTCCCTGCCTCCCTGCTGCAGGGAAAAAGTGCCACCACCTCCAGGGCGAAAGAAACAGATCAGGGATTCGCATAGCCTATGTGGAAAAGCTCTGGTGCATCTTGTTTCTCCCCTTCTTCTACTTGGGACAGTGAAGACCGACAGCTCCAAACCTCCTGTTAAATTTTCTACAGTAAAGGTGGAGGCTGCTTGTATGCATTGCTCGGAAAACGGTTGTGCATTCATGGCTTTGCATGCACATTTCTGTAGTAATTAGCTCATTATAATAACTTTGCATACAATTTTCATAAGCTGCTACCGTGACAGGAAGAGAGTTCGGTGAACCCTTTTGTGCATGTCTCAGTGTACTCTGTGCTAGCTAAACTGGCTAGAACCAGTATAAAAACTACGTTTCTGGCTTGTTAGGTTTTGTGCATCTGGACCTCAGAGTTATTGTTACCATAGCCATTCAGGGTCGTTGTGTTCTCCATCACGCAGGAGACACAGCGCAAAGTCTGTTTCTTGTGTGTCAATTTACAAACAAAACACTGTTTGTATTTTTACTTAGGCATGCCTAAAAGTGGCCTGCGCTGGTGTAGGCGTGTGCTTTGGATATGTGCTTGACCATTTCCTCAGCGCAACTGGAAAACAGGAATTTTTTTTGTGTGTGTGCCGGAAAATTGATGTACGCCAAAATCAAAACCAGCATTCGTCCACTTTCGGTCTGAGATTTTACCACCACCCAATTAACTTAGTGATAAGGTCTCACGCACTAACCATGGGTAAGCATCAACTGCCAGTTACCACAGGGTAAGCGCCAGGTGGTAGAAAATAGAAAATATTTTCTACTGCATGTTTTGGTCGTGCGCCAAAAATGGAATTACCAGCTGGGGCACACAGTAGCTGGACAGTAGTGCCAATTTGACGTGCATTGGAATCGCATAGGTGCCTACGCGCCTTGGTAAAAGGGCCCTTTACTTAATAATATTTAAACAGATGTCAAAGTTCTACAACACGTGAAATCAGTTTAGCAACCTTCCAGACTCGTTTAGATTTAGAAGAAACGGACTATATCCCTTTAAATCTTAATTCCAAACCTGGAAACTATAAGTAATTAGACTTAGTTATTTAATACAATTTTGTACCACTACTGTTGTTTGATATCCTATAGTAATCAAAGAGTTGGAATGGCAGGGTTTTGATTTTAAGTTTTGGTACTATTGTTCCACTGACCAGATATAAGACTAAAGACTGCTTGATCTAGGAATAATGCTTAAGAAAAGGAGAAACTTGTTTTCAGTAATGAGATGTATAAAATCTAAGCACCGACATTAATGGGTGTGATCAGGGGCTAGTGAATAGTGTTCTGCTGAAAATGAATACTACAATATCACAATAACACAACAAAATATCTCCTGCTTGTTTTCAAAGCTCATTGTCACAGTAACAATATTTTTAAATATGTTTTAAATTTTATTTCTCTCCCTGCCACTGATTGTAGGTGAGCTCTGTGTGATATATCTGTTGAAGGGTAGAAGCATACAATTAATCATTTCGACATTCAAGATTGTTGCCCCAGGTCTTCATGCATTTGAAAACCTAGCAGTGTAAAGACTTTTCTCTAACAACACAGAGAGAACCCATGTTCTTAGGTAATAGATGTCAAATGCAGAAGTAGAAGGGGAAACGTTTTCGTTATTGGGGCCTGTTAACATCTTGGAAAACATACTTGCCTATGTCTTTTCCCCCCTCTCTTATTAAGAGGAGACTGCATATACATACAGTGGGGGAAATAAGTATTTGATCCCTTGCTGATTTTGTAAGTGTGCCAACTGACAAAGACATGAGCAGCCCATAATTGAAGGGTAGGTTATTGGTAACAGTGAGAGATAGCACATCACAAATTAAATCCGGAAAATCACATTGTGGAAAGTATATGAATTTATTTGCATTCTGCAGAGGGAAATAAGTATTTGATCCCTCTGGCAAACAAGACCTAATACTTGGTGGCAAAACCCTTGTTGGCAAGCACAGCGGTCAGACGTCTTCTGTAGTTGATGATGAGGTTTGCACACATGTCAGGAGGAATTTTGGTCCACTCCTCTTTGCAGATCATCTCTAAATCATTAAGAGTTCTGGGCTGTCGCTTGGCAACTCGCAGCTTCAGCTCCCTCCATAAGTTTTCAATGGGATTAAGGTCTGGTGACTGGCTAGGCCACTCCATGACCCTAATGTGCTTCTTCCTGAGCCACTCCTTTGTTGCCTTGGCTGTATGTTTTGGGTCATTGTCGTGCTGGAAGACCCAGCCACGACCCATTTTTAAGGCCCTGGCGGAGGGAAGGAGGTTGTCACTCAGAATTGTACGGTACATGGCCCCATCCATTCTCCCATTGATGCGGTGAAGTAGTCCTGTGCCCTTAGCAGAGAAACACCCCCAAAACATAACATTTCCACCTCCATGCTTGACAGTGGGGACGGTGTTCTTTGGGTCATAGGCAGCATTTCTCTTCCTCCAAACACGGCGAGTTGAGTTCATGCCAAAGAGCTCAATTTTTGTCTCATCTGACCACAGCACCTTCTCCCAATCACTCTCGGCATCATCCAAACTTCAGACGGGCCGTCACATGTGCCTTCCGGAGCAGGGGGACCTTGCGGGCACTGCAGGATTGCAATCCGTTATGTCGTAATGTGTTACCAATGGTTTTCGTGGTGACAGTGGTCCCAGCTGCCTTGAGATCATTGACAAGTTCCCCCCTTGTAGTTGTAGGCTGATTTCTAACCTTCCTCATGATCAAGGATACCCCACGAGGTGAGATTTTGCGTGGAGCCCCAGATCTTTGTCGATTGACAGTCATTTTGTACTTCTTCCATTTTCTTACTATGGCACCAACAGTTGTCTCCTTCTCGCCCAGCGTCTTACTGATGGTTTTGTAGCCCATTCCAGCCTTGTGCAGGTGTATGATCTTGTCCCTGACATCCTTAGACAGCTCCTTGCTCTTGGCCATTTTGTAGAGGTTAGAGTCTGACTGATTCACTGAGTCTGTGGACAGGTGTCTTTCATACAGGTGACCATTGCCGACAGCTGTCTGTCATGCAGGTAACGAGTTGATTTGGAGCATCTACCTGGTCTGTAGGGGCCAGATCTCTTACTGGTTGGTGGGGGATCAAATACTTATTTCCCTCTGCAGAATGCAAATAAATTCATATACTTTCCACAATGTGATTTTCCGGATTTAATTTGTGATGTGCTATCTCTCACTGTTACCAATAACCTACCCTTCAATTATGGGCTGCTCATGTCTTTGTCAGTGGGCACACTTACAAAATCAGCAAGGGATCAAATACTTATTTCCCCCACTGTATAAGCTGTTCAATCATATTCCCTGAAGAAACAGCATGGTTTAACTCACTGGATGACATCCTGCGAGCATAGTTTAATTTATAACGAAGGCTTTCCTACTTAAAACACAAAGACCGGCAATGTGAAGGCCTACGGCTTGTGATTGCAAATCATAGATTAATTCAGAGATAGCACCTTGCCAAAGAAGGTAAAAAAAAACTGCATGAGTCACAAAGATGCATTACATAGCAATGTGTGTGGGAGGGTTTCTTTTTACTGTAGGCTGAGGCGCACAATGTCTATTGTGCATACACTGGGAAGATGAGCAACTACTACATGCTTCTGATTCCAGGAAGTTATCACCAATGTGCTTTCTTCTGCTCCTGTACAATTTGTTTCCCACAAGTGACATTTTCTTTTACAGCTCACCCCTTAATCTGTACATCAGGTTAAGTGGAGTTATTGTAAGTGTCTGGTGGTGTATGATTTAGGATTATTCAATATAATCCTAGCGTAGGGTGATTGCTGTGCAGCACTGTGGCCTAATGTTATATCCTGTTTAATATTAGCAATCTGATAGGCAAGATAACTGGTAATCAGTCCCTTGAAACTGTAAGCTGTCCAGCAGAAGGCAGCAGCAGTAACTCATGAGCACTGCTGATCGCAGATAGGTGGCAGCTTTACATTGTGGCTGGATATTTTGCTGGGAGTGGGGTCCTCTTACTAAGATGCACTTATGATTAGCGCGCTAAGGGGTCCTTTTATAAAGGCGCGGTAGCGTGCACCACATGCTAGATATGCCTATAGAAATATATGGGTGTCTCTATCATTTAGTACGTGCTTACATAAGTACATAAGTATTGCCACACTGGGAAAGACCAAAGGTCCATCGAGCCCAGCATCCTGTTTCCAACAGTGGCCAATCCAGGTTACAAATACTTGGCAAGATCCCAAAAATGTACAAAACATTTTATACTGCTTATCCCAGCAATAGTGGATTTTCCCCAAGTCCTTTTAATAACGGTCTATGGACTTTTCCTTTAGGAAGCCGTCCAAACCTTTTTAAAACTCCGCTAAGCTAACCGCCTTTACCACATTCTCTGGCAACGAATTCCAGAGTTTAATTACATGCTGAGTGAAGAAACATTTTCTATGATTCATTTTAAATTTACTACATTGTAGCTTCATCGCATGCCCCCTAGTCCTAGTATTTTTGGAAAGCGTGAACAGACGCTTCACATTCACCCGCTCAACTCCACTCATTAATTTCTAGACCTCTATCGTATCTCCCCTCAGCAACCTTTTCTCCAAGCTGAAGAGCCCTAGCCGCTTTAGCCTTTCCTCATAGGGAAGTCGTCCCATCCCCTTTATTATTTTCGTCTTCCTTCTCTGCACCTTTTCTAATTCCACTATATCTTTTTTTGAGATGCGGCAACCAGAATCGAACACAATATTCGAGGTGCAGTCGCACCATGGAGCGATACAAAGGCATTATAACATCCTCATAGCTAAAAATGCTAGCAGGCCTTTGTAAAAGGACCCCTAAGTGCTGTGTAGCCTATTATTTTCCTATGGACTGCATGGCTTTTACCCCTCCCAAATTCTATAAAAGGCGCTAAGAATTGTGTGCGCAGAATTGTGATCTGCACTAAGAATTGTATGTGTAAGTTCAAAAAAGAGGCACAGAGATGGGAGGGTCATGGGCAGAATAGGGGGACATTTTCACATCTCTGTGCATTGTTATAGAGTTAGGGGAATATGCACCTAATTTAGGCGAGTACATTTGCACGATAGAAAGATAAAACAACAAGGCAGACCCTGTAAGAAACACAGGGCCCCTTTCACCAAGCTGCAGCAAAAGGGGGCCGGCACTGGCATCGGTGCATGTTTTCCACACACGCCGAGGCCCCCTTTTACTGCAGCTGGTAAAAGGGAAGTCTCGCTTTCTTCTTCTACTACTACTACTACTACTACTACTTATCACTTATATAGCACTACATTTCCTACAGGAAATGGCCAGGTGGCAAGTAAAGCACTTGCCGCATGGCAATTTTGGGAGGGAGCCCTTACTGCCACCCATTGAGGTGGTGGTGTTAACCCGGCAGTCACTGGGCAGCGCATAACACTTCCTGATTACTGCCGGGTAACACTCTGGCACTTCAAAAATAAATTTTTGTATGCACCGGAAATAACAGCGCACTAGGGGTAGGAAGTACCACCAGTCTGCTGCAGTAGCTCGGTGGTACTTCCTGTATAGCAAGTGGTAAGCCCAAATTGAGCTTATTGCCACTTAGTAAAAGGAGCCCAGAATCTTTATTAATAGATGAGTAACTCCCAGAAGTTCAACATAAAATGCCTGACATGGCCATGTTTTGCCAGTACAAATGGCTGCATCAGGGGCAGTAGGTCACCAGCTGATGATTCCAATATCTGCCTGGCTGGTGCAGCGTTTTTATGAGAGGCTGATCCCAGGATCTTGCTTGCTAAGTTTTAGCAGATGCACCAGTCAGGCTGATTTTGAAATTTTATATCAGCTGGTGACCTACTGCCCATTCCATTCCACTCATTTTATAGATTTTTATCATATCTCTGCTCAGCCGTCTCTTCTCCAAGCTGAAGAGCCCTAGCCGCTTTAGCCTTTCCTCATAGGGAAGTCATCCCATCCCCTTTATCATTTAGTTGACATTCTGGGCACTTTTAATCTATTAATAAATTCCTGGGCATAAGCACTTGGTGTCGAATATAGAATTCACCCCTACCGTTACAGAATGCAAGTGTAAGTCAGCAATTAATATTCTGTAACGGATTAGGCTCACACATTTGCAGATATAGAATACTAGCTTAACACCTAGATTTTGGGCGCTTAACTTTTAGCACCCTTTATAGAATTGACCCCTTTTGTGTTTTGTCAATCGCCAATAATAGTGCACTGTATAAGGAAAGAGGGTTCACGTTTCAATAAGTGTGCGCTCTTTCCTGACCGTGGAACCATCATGCATGCACAAACTATTGTGCATATATAAACTTGCATGCATATGCATCCCTATTAGGAAAAAGTGTGCCCTCTTTCCATATAGACTACTACTACTATTTAGCATTTCTATAGCGCTACAAGGCATACGCAGCACTGCACAAACATAGAAGAAAGACAGTCCCTGCTCAAAGAGCTTACAATCTAATATAGAAACAGCACACGACTTGACAACCTTCTGGATGTTACTGAAGACGCACCTGTTCGAAGAGACTTACAAAAAGAATCCTCCTTAATGACCTGATTCCAATCTATACCAGAACCAACTGATCCCTCTAATTTGACTATTTTAATCATATTATCATCATTGATCATTATATCTGAACTTGCTCTCAATTATATGTTATGTATTATCATTCTACTGGCCCTATTTACCTGAATTCTTATACATGAATCTGTAACATTATGCTGAATTTTTTTTTTTACCCCGTGCTTTCCCACTCATGGCAGGCTTAATGTGGCTTAGGTACTTATTTGTACCTGGGGCAATGGAGGGTTAAGTGACTTGCCCAGAATCACAAGGAGCTGCCTTTGCCTGCAGTGGGAATGGAACCCAGTTCCCCAGGACCAAAGTCCACCACACTAACCACTAGGCCACTCCTCCACTTACTCTGTTAATAGTGATGCCTTTGCAACATAATGTAAGCCACATTGAGCCTCCAAATAGGTGGGAAATGTGGGGTACAAATGCAGCAAATAAATAAATATAGAGTTGAATTCTATAAACCACACACACCTAAAAAATTGGCGCTGAAAAAACCCCTCTTAAGCTCCATTTATGAACTGCACCTAAAGTTATGCATGGTTTATAGAATAGTGCAACCATTTCAGACCCAAGCTTTCAGGATATCCACAATGAATATGCATGAGACAGATTTGCATGCACTGCCTCAATTGCATGCAGATCTAACTCATGAATATTCATTGTGGATATCTTGAACACCCAATAGGACTAGGTGTGCCCGGGTTGAGAATGGCTGCAATAGCGCTTAAGTCCAGGGGGGTCATGTGTAAATTTAGACACATCCATTTGCACCAACAAAATCGTGGTGCAAATGCCCCCTCCTAAATTTATTCACGGAACCCCCTTATTCTATCAATGCATTCATAACCCCAAACCATGCCCACGATCAACCCCGAACTGCCCATGACTTTCCCATTTCTGTGCCTCCTTTTTCAAGATGCATGTAAAATTTAGGCACATATCACGTGCCAAAATTTATGTACAAACATCTTAATTGATTCCAATTATCACCAATGAATGCTTGTTAAAAAGCAAGTTATTGGCACTAATTGGCTAATTATTCAATTAAATTGTGTGCACAAATTGGGTGTGTGCCCAAATTTGTGCATGCAATTTTTGGTGACTTTTATAGAATTAGGGGGATAGCTAAGGTGCATAGGAGCCTACACGTGTACAACACACATCAAATTGGAACTTCCACCAGACTACCGCATGCCCAGGGTGGTAATTCCATTTTTTAAGTGCATCCAAAACACGCGGTAGAAATTGAAGCGATTTAACTGGCCAGAAATGGCTCCTGGCTGGTTAGAACACCTGTTTATAGCTAACCAGTGGCCCCATCAATTTGGGTTAAGGATCCCCAAAGTCTTCTGGTTTGGCTGGCAGGGGTCCCCAAGCCCTGCTAGCAGATGCTTTCATGTGGTGATATTTACCGCCTCACTTCCTGCCTTGCTGTCCCCTTTCTTGCACGTATGCATGAGCTTCAGAAAAAGAAAAAAAAAGGAAAAAAGGAATGGGAAAGGAAAACCAAAAAGGGAAGAAAAGAAAAGAAATAAAGATGGGGAGGGAAAGGAAAACGGAAGGGAGAGAGAGGAAAGGAAAAATGGTGGGATAAAGGAGGGAGGGAAAGAAAAATTGGAAGGAGAAGAGGGGAAGGGTGGAAAGGGGAAGGGGATAGGGAATTAAAGGCGGATAGCAGAAGAACAAGAGAATGAGAAAAAAAGGGGAAGAGGAAGAAGGGAGGTGAAGATTCTTAATGACTACTACCAGTACAATGCTTTTTACTCTTATGGCTCCAGTTTATTTTACCTTTGTTGGCTTTTTAATAAATGTTGTGTCTCATCATAATTACCATGGGCATATTGTACAATTCAAAGCAGTTTAAATTGTATTTTTTAAAATATGCCTCAACCTTTTTTTGGAGGGGGGTTTTATCATTTGGAAGCTGATTTTGGCCCTTCGAGAATAAACAAATCATTTTTAAAGCATTTTTAACAATGTTATTTTTATTTTTAATGACAGCATTCATTTTTAGCTAATTTATTCATAAAGTCTGTTTTCTAACCATTGTGCCTGCCAATCAAAGTGCACAATTGATAGAATACTATCAGTTGCATACATTGCATGGTGCCCCTAGGTTTGCCAACTTACACCAGCCATTGAACTGCCATAAAGTGTGTGGGGGGGGGGAGGGGGGAGTGCACCTACATTTAGGCACACTGGGCTGTTAGAGTGAATAGGTGCTAAGCACACCTCGTTGTGGCACCAAGTTATAGAATCCATCTCTAGTTTTATTTTGAAATCTCTCTGCATTTTTCTGCACATATACCGTACCTGTGGTATGTCTACTGGCTTGCTGCAGACCTATAACCTCTCTAGTTGTCCTCATTGCATTTTATTTGTTGTTTTGGATTTTGCTCACACCTTTTCAGTAGTAGCTCAAGGGGAGTTACATTCAGGTACACTGGGTATTTCCCTGCTCCTGGAGGGCTCACAATCTAAAGTTTGAGGTAATGGAGGGTTAAGTGACTTGCCTAAGATCACAAGGGGCAGCGGTGGGATTTCAACCGGCCACCTCTTAATTTCAAGACCGGTGCTTTAACCACAAGGCCACTCCTTCACTCCAACACATAGTCATTAGCATATCCTTGTACAAGCTACCAAATGGGTCTTATCAATGACTAGTACAAAGGCCCGTTTCTGAGCGCAATGAAACGGGCGCTAGCAAGGGTTTCATGGCTGCATGGCTCGTCGTGGTTTTACCTGGTTCATGGCGTGCACTGCTGCTGTTTCCATTGTAGCTCTGTGTGGGTGGCGGTTTTCATGCCCCGCCCTAGACATCATCGCGTTTTGACGCGAGGGCGGAGCAGAGCTACAGTGTGGAAATCCGGAGTTTGTGGCCTGAGTAGATCGTTGGAGGTGAGAATCTGCTCCGCCCTCAACGTCATAACGTTTGACGCGAGGGCGGGGCCCAGAGACTGTGATTTTTGTGGCTTCAGAGCTTCGAACATACGAACCTTGGCTCCAGTGACGTCAGCAGACAATAGAACGTTGAGGGTGAGTTTTATATATATAGATAAGTGCTCTTCTTACAAAGCACTGGCTAAAATCCTGCATCTTTTTATAAGGATCAAGATGATGGAGAGACAACAAAATCTTTACTTTCCCTAGAAACTTTTCTGCCATCTCCTCTGCTTTATTTCCTCTGTGGAACTGAACCCAATAATTAGCTCACCCCATCTTCCCTGAAATGACAGGCAGCAGTACTTCTTTAATTAGTATCATCTCCGCTATTTTATTCAGAACAGTCCTCTGTGTAATTACAGATACTTGTTAAGAAAAAAGGAAGGGGGTGATGGAGAGGTGGGAGGAGGTGAATGAGAGAGGAAGACATTATCCATTGCAGCCGCGTTTCAATGGAAAGCACACGTTATCGGAGTTCGGATTCTACAGGCAGCTCAAAATGGAGACTTGGACAAAGAGATAAAAAAATGTGCAAGCTTTCTGCAAAGCTGAAGGGAATAAAAATCCATTATTTTCTAGGCACAGTGACTGGAAACTGATGCCATGCTGCAGATAGCACACAAGGGTGCTCCAAGAACAAGTTTTTACATTTTCCCAGAGAGCAGGATGTGCATATTTTTCACCTTTTTAACTGGAAGCTCAATTAATTTAGTTACCATGCATCAAAAATATCCATTAAACATGTCCTTGCTTCTCATATAAATCACATTAACCCTTAGTGATTTTCTCTGTGTATTATTCTTCCATTGTTACTGTACTAACATTTTCACAGGCTAGTTTGGAAAAATGAGTGTGTCTGGGTTTTTTGTAGTGTATCTGTTTTATTAAAAATACATTTAATAAGGGATATGTTTACTAAGGAGCATTAGCGTTTTTATTATTATTGCTAATTAAGTACCAGAACAGTATGGTATAGCATCGCTTGAATCATAGTATTAAGCGGTATTTGTAGGATTATGTACAATATGGATTAATGCTTGTTTTGTGTATTGCTGTTTGTATTTTATTAATGTCATTTTTTCATGGTGCTATCTGCTTAGAAATGTTTTGATGGGTAGGCTATACATAGGGTTAAAAAAATTAAAATAAATAACAAATGAAGTGCAATTAAGAGACCGTTCTAACAAGGATCCCGCCTACAGTCTCTTTTACCTGAGAAGAAATGGCACCTCTGCAATGATAAGTGACAGCTCTGGGTAGTTGCAAAGCTTATAAGAAAACCTAGGAAATGAATATTATATGTTATTTTGTGGCAGAGGAAGGGGGGAAGAGGGTTGCCCTGAGGCGTTCTGTCACTGTGCAGGGTGGAGGGGAAAAGAATATGAGTGGGCTTTGTCTTTAGGGTGGGCAGGGAGTGGAGGTGAGGAAGGAGGAGGGGGTTATCAAAGGGGAATTTGCCATTGTCTCAAGGATTGGGAGTGGGAGAAGGCCTTTACTGGAAACTCAAAAATGAATCAAGGGGAAAAAAAGAGCCCATAGAGTTATCCTCAAGTAATTGTGTGACACACACACACACTATATGTGGAGGAGTAGCCCTCTGTCTGACATCCAAAAAAGCCTCATTGAAATCATACTGCTGCTCCTCGTGATCTTGGGCAAGTCCCTTAACTCTCCATTGTCTCAGTTAACAACTTAATTTGTACACCTCTGGGGGCAGGGCAATATCTAGTATGTATGAATGTAACTCAGCTTGAGCACTAGCTGGCATAAGTGTTCACTCTTAATCCAAGGCACATATTTCAGCTGTTATCCACTTTCCTTTAAAGAATAGGCTCCTCCCAGACCCACAGTTATAGAATAGCCCTGTATTTGGATATCCAGCCAAAAATCTGTTTACCCAGTCACATACTATCTATAGTGTCCATAGACAGTGGAGGAATGGCCTAGTGGTTAGAGCACCGGTCTTGTAATCCAGAGGTGGCCAGTTCAAATCCCACTGCTGGTCCCTTGTGATCTTGGGCAAGGCACTTAACTCTCCATTACCTCAGGTACGAACTTAGATTGTGAGTCCTCCTGAGACAGAGACATATCCAGAGTACTTGAATGTAACTCACCTTGAGCTACTACTGAAAAAGGTGTGAGCAAAATCTAAATAAATAGACAGTGGCAGGATAGAACATGGGAAGTGCACAAAAATTATCAAGATAGTAGCAGTACTCAGCTGCTCTCCATACTTTTAAGTTATGCCAGCGACCAGATAATATGTATATCCAGTGTCACTAAATATGTACTAAAAATCAATGTTTACATTATTAAGGGTTCCACTGTTTCGCCAGTTACAGAATAAAACAAAAAATATTGTGTTGCAGGGGTTACTCCAAAGGATGCCCAGATACAGATTCACACCCCTACATATAGAGTATTTATTTGGTTGGGACCAGGGCTGGGACTGGAACTCTCCAAAAGTCTGTAAGAAGCTTCCACAGCACTTCTCACTCTCTCAATAAACCAGTCCACTCTATAGCTGGCATTCTGAACCAACTGTTACTGAATGTGTAGGCCAACAAAATTCAATGTGGCAGAGGCAGGCACAAGGCAACAGGTAGCAAGTAGCAACAATATCACTTTAAGGGAGATATAACATAATAAGTTTGATGACTGTTAATAGTATACGGTTTTATTTGTTTACATGGTTTGCATGGAACTCATGGATATTCAGCATGTGAAGTGTGATATTTGTTTTGAAGTGTCATCAATAAAAACATTGAAACTTAAATTTCCTATCCCAAATTCCAGATACAGTGCAACTCTCCTCTATTTATACCTGCTAAAATGGGTAGGAGGAAGTCACAGCTCTGATTATAATTGCACTGATGCTCAGGGAGTGTGACCTTCATAAGAAGGTTATTGTAATCCACATCAGCTGTGATCGTCAGGACCTCTATAGATGCAGATGGTAAAATTTACTTCAGCATAGTAGATGTTCCTGGACCATCCATAGGTGGGAAACCTCCAGTTCACTTTGCTGAAAAAATGCACATGTAAACCTGTTTCTCCTTTATGCATAGTTTCTCAGAAAGAATGAAGAGGGCTCACAATCCCTCAGGCATCCTAACAGGGTGGAAGCTTAAATAGATTCTCTCTCCTGGTTTACTCCTTTACCTTATTATACCAGCTTGGATAGCATGATATGAAAGTCTTTTATATTAATGAGGACTTTAGGATAAAAGGGCTCTCCCATTGACTGTATGGTCAGAGGCCTGGGGAGGCAAGAGCACCAAAGGTATTTATACAAATGTAGCACAGCGTTTTGGACCAAGGGGGAGGAGGCAGTTCTTTCATCACACTGGATCCTCCATTCTTATGGAAGAGGCTAGAAAATCCACTGTCTGTATAGTGCTCTGCCTAGCAACTACTGATGTCAGATATAATGCAAAATTATACTGTTCTAATAGAGGCTCTGGAATCTCTGCAGGCAACCATACAATTTATTTATTTGTTGCAGTTGTATCCCACATTTTCCCACCTATTTGCAGGCTCAATGTGGCTTACATAGTGCCGGAGATGCGTTTGCAGACTCCGGTGTTAACAAATACAGAGTGATGTTGAGATAAGATAAGGTTCATATGGTACAGCCACATAAGGTCACCGTACAACGGGAGAATTGTGTTTTGTCCATTTCGTATTTTAGTTTTGTTGTGTTGCAGAGATCAGGCATTTATGCTGGGTTTTTAAACAGATACGTTTTTAGTGTTTTCTGGAAGTGTAGGTGGTCGTATGTAGTTTTCAAGGCTTTTGATAATGCGTTCCACAATTGTGTGCTTATGTAGGAAAAACTGGATGCGTAAGTTGATTTGTATTTGAGTCCTTTGCAGCTTGGGTAAAGCAGGTTTTGGTACATTCGTGTTGATTCGGATATGTTTTTCGTTGGTAGGTCGATCAAGTCTGTCATGTAACCCGGGGCTTCATCGTAGATAATTTTGTGAACCAGTGTGCAGATTTTGAAAGCAATGCGTTCTTTGATTGGGAGCCAGTGTAGTTTTCCGCGGAGGGGTTTTGCACTATCAAATCGGATTTTTCTGAAGATAGGTCTGGCTGCCGTATTCTGAATGGTCTGAAGTTTCTTTAAGGTTTGTTCTTTACATCCTGCATAAATTCCATTGCAGTAGTCTACATGGCTTAGTACCATTGATTGTATCAGGTTGTGAAATGTTTCTCTCGGGAAGTATTGTTTCACGATCTTGGGGGTGGGGTCATAATTTGGGTGTGCAATGGCATGCATTGAGCACTAATTCTATAATGGCATCTGTGCATCCAGACATAAATGCTGGCACCTACATGTGGCATTTTATTATGTAACTTTTAGTATTCTATAAGTTACCCACAAAACCCGGAGACCTGCACATCGCCTACCCATATTCCATCCATATGTACACCCCCCTCATACTTAACTCACTACGGGGTCCTTTTACTAAGGCACGCTGTTGAATTTAGAGTGTAAAAAATGCCATACAACTCATTATATTTCTATAGGCTGCATGGCATTTAGTGCATGCTAATTGTTAGTGCAAGCTAAATCTGTTAGCACGCCTTAGTAAAAGGACCCCTAAGAAACTTGTGCACATGTTATGGAATAGCGCCTACCACTTTACATGTATAAGTGTGTACACGCGTGAGTGCTAGCATTCTATAATGTGCATGCACATTTAGGACCTACCTTTAGGAACCAAGATAGACAATGAGGATAATGCCTATGTATAACTCCATGGAGCAACCACACCTTGAGTAATGCTTCGAATTTGGTCACCACATCTCATGTGGTCCTACCACATGAACCTTATCCTACCACAACATAACCTTGTATTTGTTTACGCTCGAGTCTACAAACACCTCTCCGGCACTATGTAAGCCACATTGAGCCTGCAAATAGGTGGGGAAATGTGGGGTACAAATGTAACAAATAAATAAATAAAATAAATAAATAAATCAAAAAGATATAACAGAATTAGAAAATGTACAGAGAAGGATCACCAAAATTAAGGACTCTCATATAGTGTGTATGGAATAGTCATTGGGTTTCTTGAGAAGAAAGGCCTTAGTTCATTTCTTAAATGAAAATAAGCGTTACAGTTAGAGGTTGTATTGTATATTGTCGTTCCAGAATGCTTAGTGTATATTTTACTCATAGAATTTCCTGAAGAGGTAGGTCTTTAGGTCTTCTCTGAACTGGAGGTAGTTTCTAATGCTTCTTATGACTATGGGATTTGAGTTCCACCATTTTGAGCCCAGGCAGCTAAATCAATATCAGTGGCTGGCTTGCAGAGCATGATTTAAACAGGCAAGAATCTCTCCTGACTGCATAAATTATTTTAATATTGGGCCAGCGATAGATAGATAGATAGATAGATAGATAGATAGATAGATAGATAGATAGATAGATAGATAGATATGTAAAAGGAAAACAAAGGACTCCTTTTATGAAGCGGCCCTATTGATTTCCATGAGCTGAATATAAAGAAGCCCATTCAATTCCCATGGGATTCCTTCATATTTAGCTCACGCAAATCAGTAGCACTGCTTTGTAAAAGGAACCTAAAGTTAATCAGCTCATTATTAAATAAACTATTTCTTAATTAGGTCAAACTAATGCATTATTTTTGCTCAGTAATCCTCCTTTCAACCCATGTACAGTGTTGCCCTCAACCCACTCATTCAAGGCTCAACAAGGCTCCTGCCCCAAACACAAAAGAAAACAGTTAAAATAATATTTTTTAAATGCTAAAAAAAAATCATGTTTGACATTAGGAGCAATCTATGTTGACCTTGAATTCAATCGTAACTCTTTCTCTTGCACCTTCTGCAAAATATATAGGAAGTTTTAAAAGTGAGACTTAACAAAATCATAAAATTAAAATAACAAATGAAAGTTAAAATAAAATCATGGTAATAATAATAATAATGAAATCCAAGAGTGAACACAACAAAGGCAGAGCACATTTGACAAGAAGGGCAGTATGACAAACAACAAAAAAGAGGCTATCAGCAAAAAAAAAAAAAAAAAGTGCTAGAAAGAAGGTGACAACTGTGTTAGTATTGTATTGATAGGAATGAAACCTTTGGGACCCTAAACAAAGGATGCCAGAATCTTGTATACAAACATGAACACTGGCAATGCTGTATCTCCTTCCGTTGTCTGCTGACATAGCAACCACACCTCACAAGGTTCCTAGGGGGTCCCTTTCCTAAGCTAGGGTAATTGCTAGTATGCACTCATCACTGTTTAAATGGCTTGCCAAATCTGCACGCATTAGCTGTGCGCTTTTCATTTTTGTCCGAGGGGCGTGTCTAGGGAGCGGAGAATAGGAGCTCTTGCACTAATCAGTGCATCTGCATCACTGCCTGCTAACTACTTAGCACGGGATTACTGCATAAGCCTTATCACCTACAAAATAGTTGTTGGTAAGTACTCCCACAGTAATTCTTTTTTACTGGCAACATTAGCGCATGAAGAAACCAAAAACCAGGAAAATAGTACTAATACAAACACCAAAAATCACTCAAAATTATATATGTAATAAGAGGCACCCTCAAAAATATAACCAGCCACGTGACAGTCACTCAAGAACAATTAACGAGTAAGACAAAGCACTTCATTCATTGGGTTGCCATCTCACTGTGATTTTATGTGCTATGATGTGCTTTGAGTGCCCAGTGCTCAAGTGTATTTAAAATCACAAAACTATAAACACAGCACTTAATCAATAATAGCCAGCGACTCCAACAAGTTATAAAGAAGAAGAAAGTGTACTTAGCTTTGTGAGCCCTGCATTGAATCTTCCGACGCCAAGGGCTCCAAAAATGTAGACACTGAATGATCACGAAGAGAGGACTGCTCTCCCCTAACTGTCAGAATGCGCCCAACACCGTGAGTTTCAAATCAGCTTTCTTCAGGGACTTGGGTTAGGGCCGTCTCCATTTGTCTTGTTGCCAGCTCATTAGTGCATGGCCATTAATAGAAAAAAAAAACATGAAATCAGCCATTTTCCAGCTGCAGTACAAATGGCCTTAGTGTGCAAGGGTGCACTAAGGTCACTTTTACTGTAGCCTAGTAAAAGGACCCCATAGTGATCCCACCACTCAGTGGTGAAGAAGGAAAGAGTACAGAGAAAATCCACCTTGGTGGAGGAAGGCTGAAATTCCAGGAAAGACATAAAGCAAAATGAACACTGGGAAGTAGACCAGGCACTCCAGGAACAAATCAAGGAGACTTCACATTCTCAATGAAACAATATTTATTGATAGAAGACATAGCACTATGATTCAGCCAAGGGCCAGCCTCAGGAATGACTACGTTTTGCTGCAGTTTTTTCAAAAAGGACCTTTTCAAGACCACTTTTTTTCAGTGCCTATTGGCACATTTACTATTGGATGGTTTCATTCTCCAAATTAAATAGAAAGATTCCTGAGGCAGGCCCTTGGCCGAAACCCATTGCTGTGTTGAGTCTTCTATCAAAAAATATTGTTTTATTGATAATTTGAAGTCTACTTGATTTGTTCCTGGAGTGCCTGGTCTACTCCCCAATGTTCTTTTTGAAGAAGGAAAGGGAACAACCAGTTGATAAGTACACAAGTATTGCCACACTAGGACAGACCAAAGGTCCATCAAGCCCAGCATCCTGTTTCCAACAGTGGCTAATCCAGGTCACAAATATCTGGCAAGATCTCAAAAAAGTTCAATACATTTTATGCTGCTTATCCCAGAAATGTAATTGACAAAACAAACAATTGTGCCTGTGCTCTGTCGAGCATCAAAATATAACAAAATATTTAAACACACATGAATACAAGTGTATTGCTTCTTCAGCTTATTGAGAGTGGAGACAGAGTAATGCTGCAGTTGCACTTGAGACAGTTACTTGAACTGGTGACTCCCCCTTGAAAAAGTAGCCACGAAACGGGGACCTGTCGGGGTTTTAAGAGCACCAACTTGTTCAAGCTAAGTGCTGCATAAAATTAGATGATAGCATATTGATAAACAGAAATATATTTTCATATATAAGACTAGCAAAGGGTGGTGGAGGTTGAGTCAATGATTAGACAATACACACAGATAATACACCCAGTCATTGGGTGAAAAATCAAATAATCTTTATCGTGTGTTATATATGAGACTACTCCACTCTCAATAAGCTGAAGAAGCAATACACTTGTATTCATGTGTGTTTAAATATTTTGTTATATCCCAGAAATGAGCAGTGGATTTTCCCCAAGTCAATTTAATAATGGTCTATGGACTTTTCCTTTAGGAAGCCATCCAAACCTTTTTTTAAACCCTGCTAAACTAATTGCCTTTACCACATGTTCTGGCAACGAATTCCAGAGTAATTACATGTTGAGTGAAGAAAAAGTTTCTCCGATTTGTATTAAATTTACTACTTTGTAGCTTCATTGCATACCCCCTAGTCCTAGTATTTGTGGAAAGAGTAAACATATGATTCATGTCTACCTGTTCCACTCCACTCATTATTTTATAGACCTCTTTCATATCTCCCCTCAGCCGTCTTTTCTCCAAGCTGAAGAGCCCTAGATGCTTCAGCCTTTCCTCAAAGGGAAGTCGTCCCATCCCCTTTACCATTTTCATCGCCCTTCTCTGTACCTTTTCTAATTTCACTATACCTTTTTTGAGATGCGGTGACCATGCTCCAGCCACTACACTCTTTTCATAACTCTAATCTTGCACTGACCAGCATGTA
Source organism: Microcaecilia unicolor (assembly GCF_901765095.1). NCBI lineage: Eukaryota > Metazoa > Chordata > Amphibia > Gymnophiona > Siphonopidae > Microcaecilia > Microcaecilia unicolor. The sequence goes on along the minus strand of NC_044032.1, from coordinate 274,789,597 downwards.
TTACAGATGATCAGAGATAGATGGTCACACTCCTAGGAACACACCTTATGAGATAAAGTTACCTTTACATGGTAACATTGCAAATGATGACAAAATCCAGCATGATCCATCTAGTCTGTCCAGCAAGGTGACTAGAGTTGTACCTGCAGCTCTATGCAGAGCATGCAGCTTATCCCCTCTGGGTCATAGTTTTATTTTGAACTGTGCTGAAGCTTAGCTGATTGACAGCTCCCATGGAGCCCTCCAGGGAAAGAAAAATACTGATTGTACTTAGATTTTGGGCTTGCAGGTGGTATATACACATTTAAATAAATATAATGGTGCTAACCTCTCAATTAAAAAGCATTTGGAAACATAAATTTTCTTAGAATAGCTGCCTCTCTGTCTTTTTTATCACCGCTTTTAACTGTTAATATGTAGAGTTGCACCAACTTGAAAATTATAAAAAGATGCATGATAGCATCTTTGTAAAATGATTGTGCTCTTACAATAAGCAGTGTGAGAACCTGTAAATAACCCAATCACATAGGCAAACATACATTATCATCTGGTTAGTGCCAGCATAGAACAGTCAGCCCAAAATCTGATTTCTCAAGTTTCAGTACATATGCTCTACTGCTGAAGTGTTCAGTTCTTGATTCAATACTTAAAAAGCATCTCTTGTTACCCTAATTGGCTTGTATGAGATTTCAGCAGCATGAGAGTTAATATTCTGCTCAATATAGAACAAACCTTTGGTATTCCTTTGCTGAGACCGCAGGCAGCCTGAGACTTGTGTCATAGAAACATACTGGTGATTCCCTGCAGGATTTCTTCCTTTCCTCCTAACCTACGTTGTTCCTCCTGATCAGGCCTGGCGAGTGTCATTGAAAACGCTCTTGGGAATACCCTGCTAAGGAACTACAGCCTCTTGAGAACTGAACTCAGCACTTCAACTTGATACTAGAGTGATTATAGGTTAACAGAATTACTCCACCTGATGGGAAGGAGACTCATGTTCACTTATAAAGTGAATTTGAGATGGAGAACAAGAAAACTTTAGCCCTTCGCTACCCTACCTAGTAAAGAAGAGAGCAGGAAACAACACACACACACATATATATATATATATATATATATATATATATATATATATATATATATATATATAAATACACGCACAGATCCATTTTTCAGTGTACCTGAAAAAAATGCCTTTTTAAAATTTTTGCCGAAAATGGACTTGTGGCAAAATAAAAATTGGTGCGCATCCATTTCAGGTCTCAGACCTTACCACCAGCCATTGACTTAGCGGTAAGGTCTCACACATTAACCTGGCAGTAATGACCTATGCACACCAAATACCACTTGGCCCACGTAGCGGACGTGCACAAGAAAATAAAAAATATTTTTTGGATACGCGTATTGGACACACACCAAAAATGAAATTACCACAAGAGCCACACGGTAGCCAGGCGGTAACTTCAAATTAGCATGCATTGGGCACACATAGACGCTTACGCGGCTTAGTATAAGGGCTCCTGGGTTTCTTGGCTAACTTGGGGCCCTTTTTACCAACCTGCGGCAAAAGGGGGCCAGCACTGGCATCGACCTGTGTTTTACATGCACGCCGAGGCCCCCTTTTACCGCAGCTGGTAAAAGGGTAGGTCTCGCTTTCCTGCAGAAATGGTCACGTGGCAAGTAAAGCACTTGCTGCGTGGACATTTCTTTTGGGGGGGGGAGGGTACTTACCACTGCCCATTGAGGTGGTGGTAAGGGCTCCCCTGCTAACCCAGCAGTAACCAGGCAGTGTCTACTTCCGTTATAGTGAGCCGTAAGCCTGCTTTGGGCTTACCACCGCTTAGTAAAAGGAGCCAAGTTAGCCAGTCATAGAATAAGGAATGCCAAATCACTAGATTTTTTTATTCTAACTGGAGTTTTTTTATAAGCAACATTGTTTATTCAGTTATTTATTTATAACAGATTTTTACAATCATATTCAAGCTAAACTTGTTTGAAAAGCGATACATTTTACATCACTATTTCAAGGCAATAAAAATATAGAA